>NC_133215.1:20635305-21235305 GCF_040436345.1 Pagrus major
TGTTGGGTTCTTGTAATGTATTCTTACTTTACGTCAGTATGAAGGTTATGTTCTGCTTCCTGCATGTCATCACTGTAACACCGCAGCACAATTAAGTGAGTGTGTGTTCACACATTCAAGCCTCTCTCTCTTTTTAATTGTGAGGTTCTGTAAAGCCTGCTAGTTCTCATTATAAAGATTCTCTGTGTTGAAACATTAATTAACCTTGATCTGTGTCTCAGACTATTCTCTATTGGGTCCTTGAATTTTAGGGAATTTAGCCTGAAAAGTCCTTGATAACTTCTTGAATTTGATATTTAAGAAGGTGTGGGAACCCTCCTCTCCTCTCCTCTCCTCTCCTCTCCTCTCCTCTCCTCTCCTCTCCTCTCCTCTCCTCTCCTCTCCTCTCCATATTGCTAATCTCAATAATGGACAAGCTTTCTGTTCTCAAGTTATTCCATCAGTGTAAAAGGGGGCAGCCATATCACACTTCATTGTGCGACACAGTACTAATTTTAATTCTGTTTGCAGCAGCCTCTCTGCTTGGCTCTGTCCTTACAGTCCTATATCATCTACATCACTGCAGGATAGAGCACACTTCCCTTTCCTCTCTCACACACGCACACACATATAAATATATATATGCAGACTCGCAGAGAACCAGCTGGTCCTCACCTGGATCTATTCCCAGCAGATTATTTAAGTTTGTGTGTGTTTCTGTGTGTGTTTGAGCAGGCAGCTGCTTCACAACAGCAACTTGAGCAGCAGTAACGGCAGCACAGAAGACCTTTTCAGAGACAGCATCGACTCCTGCGACATCGACATCAATGAGAAGGTACGGACAGTGTCTGCGTGTCTGTATGTTGATCTGCGTCAACAGATCTTTATTTAACCAACCTCTTTTACACACTGAACAAATGCTCGTGGGAAGCAGTAATAGCCTTTCCTGTTTCTGTGAGGATACTTTAAACTCATAAAGATTAAATAACTCTCACCGTCAGCGTTTTTTACGCTCTCCAAACACAGAGAGAGTTGAGAAGGGCTGTTCCTGGTGGATGCACAGCTTAAGCTGAGAATGCTAATTCATAGGATGAGCCCTGTTGGGATTCCTCTTGCGTCTGCAAATTCAAGGAATATGGTTATCATTTAAAAGTCTTTAAAAACTTGGGAACTGCATAATTACTTGTAGGAAGTATTGGAAGTGTTGTCGTTTAGTGTCTTTCAACTATAGACTAGCTTTATTTTGACCTAATTTAATATTTCTTGTTACGTTTAGAGACATTTGAAAGACATTTTCATACTAGATGGCATTATTGAGCATGCATCCCTACATTTAATTATCAGATTTAATTATATATATGGTGTAAATCCAGGTTTTTGGTAAATTGTTTTTGTTTCTATCAGGTGAGTTCTCTGGAGAAGAAAGTGGCAGAACTGGAGCATGAGATTCTGATGAACGGTGATCTCAAGTCCAAGCTGAAGCAGGAGAACACACAACTAGTGCACAGGTAGAGTCTGAAAGATGGGTTTCAGAAACAAAACATTTATTTTAGAACAAATAAATGATGGGACCAGTACCATGTCATACAGATCTTCTGTCTAACTTCTCATTGTTGAAAGGTCAATGCTATTCATCTTGCAGACCTTATGCAACAGAATGTAACAGTCATTTGGTATTCACTGTTTCAAAAAGTAACACACAATCTTGTGTGATGTGTTGATCATCCCAGGGTTAATGAGCTGGAGGAGCAGCTTAAAGACCAGGAGACGCGAGCAGAACAAAGTCTGCAGGAGGGGCTGAGACGACACCGAGAGGCCTACAGCAAGATGGAGAGAGACAAGAACACACAGATAGAGCTGCTGACCAACCAGTGAGAAACACACAAATAATCGAGCAAACTGATGCACAAACAATACATTTTTAGTTGTGTACAATTGTATGGATTGGAAGTGTATAATCTGATGTTAATATGTAGTTTAGATTTGAGTTTTTGGACGTAAAGAAATGGACTTGACAACGTTGCTTTAAATCCCCTGAATATGGACATTGACGGGCCTGCCTGTTAAGAGAAAATGCAGAATGTAAAACTGTATGCTAAACTCAGATTCCTCCAGGGGTTAGTTTGTTGCCTCTGGAGCTGCAGCATATAGTTAGTGTAGGCGCCTTAGCTGACTCTGAGCCAAACTCAGCGTTTATATAAAAGTAAACTGACATAAAGGATTTTGTGTTTTTAGAGTTCGACAACTGGAGGACGAGAACAGTGACTTTTCTATGAACATGTGCCGGCTCAAATCACAAACAGAGAAACTGGATGAGGTAAGCCATGTTTGTATATTTGTTGTCTTTTATCCTGTTTGTGTTTTCTTTATTCTGTCCATATTTTAACTTTTAAAGGGGAACACCATTGATTGTACACAACAACGTCTGTTTACAGGTGTTGGGGGGTACTTATGCATATGTGAAAGAACTTATATAAAGCCTTTTCTGGCTCCAGAGGGAGTTTGAAATCGGATTATTATGTGATGTTGATTGAATCAGGCTGGAAGATTACAAATTTCAAAGTAGAAAAAATCCGGAAGTGTGAAGTTAGAAAGACATGAGTTTGGCAGACCTTTGTAGCCCGCTCCTCACCTTTGCTTGAGGCTAGCAGCCTCGAGGTTACATTGGCCATTACTAGCATACATACCAGAAGATATGGGGTGCATTATGGGTAATGTAGGAGCAAGGTTTTGACAAGAAAGAAGAACGTGATTTCTCTGGTTCTGCTGCATTGATTTTGTCCTTTTTCACAGCAGCCATGTTGCCATGAAATAGTAGGGGCACACAGGTGTTGCTTGGGACATTAAAGGGTAACTCCGACCTTTTTACAAATTAAAGTGTGTGTTTACTTGAGGAGTACTACTCACACAGCCTTGGAAAAATGGTGGTTACCCGACAAGGCTCTGTTCTATTTAGGTATAAAGCCTTAATTAATGTGATTAGTAACACTTGCATACTAGTACAATGCTAAATCAGTTGCTGATCTGATTATCTTCTCTTTCTAATAAACAGGGTCTTATGTAATTTCCGTATTCACAATTGTCAACACAGTCTTCTGGTCCCTGAATGTTTCTTTAGTAGTCAAATACTGTTCAACATGTGTATACACACACACACTAAGATTCATTTTATTCACAGGATGAGGTGTTAGAAACAGCCTTGGGGTGTTGATGCACACCTCCATTTTGAGACAGTATCTACGTTAATGACATCAAATCAGATAGTTGTCAGCTCTAGCTCATGCTTAAAAAAAATGTGTGAGCAAAAGAGTGACAGAAAATAGAAAATGTAACACTATATTCAAATACTTGAATAAAAGTTCCAAATCTTTATTTAATAGTATATAAATAATACAAATGAGTCTGTCAATGTAGATACCTGTGTATGTCTTTGTGGGTTCTCAAAGTTTGATGAAACACTGTAAGTAGGAGTGTATACAGTATAGGCTTGTCTGTTTTGACATAAATGAAACACATAGCGCACTATCTTCAAACTCTAACTGTATGCTACGTTTCTAGTGGATCAGAGACTCAGGTGAAGAGAAAAGCACAGGACAAGGTGTAAAAAGATATTTACTAAAGCAGATGAGGCTTGGATAATCAGGACGGGGAAGAAACACTGAGGCAGGAACTGAAACGACAGATGTTACTCTTTCTGAACAAAAAAAAAGAAACACAGCAAACAAGATTAATGGTGTGTGTTACACTGAGGGTGTATGTCTGTCCTTCCTCAGGAGAAACAAAGGATGACAGACAAGCTGGAGGACACCAGTTTGCGGCTGAAGGATGAGATGGACCTCTACAGGAAAATGATGGACAAACTGAGACAGAACAGACACCAGTTCCAGAAAGAGAAGGAAGAAATGCAGGAGGTGGGAGGGATTATTTTATGTAATCAAACACACACACAGAGTGGGTTGCTTGCTCTACTGCTCACTCTGTTTCCTCTCTTTCACTCTCCTCTCTCTCTCACTGCAATCATGCACTGCTCATACACCCACACTTACAAAATACTGCATTGGCCTTATATAATGTTCATCTGTCCTGTCTCTGTGTAGCTGATAGAGGACCTGCGTCGAGAATTGGAGCATTTGCAGCTCTTCAAGCTGGAGACAGAGAGGCCTGGCGGCCGCAGCGGCAGCACTTCTTCAGGGCTGGCAGACTTCAACACCAGGACCAGGGAGGTGGAGCTGGAGCACGAGGTCAAGCGGCTCAAGCAGGTACCGATTAAAGGTTCTCTTCATGTCTTTGTTGTGCATAGCTCAGTAAGTGATGTAGCAACTGAGTGTGCATTAAGATGCAGGGATAATTATAAAACACTTTCACTTGGCAAGCAACATGGCACCTGTTGGACAGCTTTCTTAAATCTGGTGTTTGCACAGCTAGTCTGCAGGGATTTTTTTTTTTACAGTGAACTGGGATTTCTGTGCTTTGGTTTGGATGCACTGTTATATACTACATAATTATAACCTCACAGATTGAATGCTGTCTATAATCATGGTTGATTTTATGTTAAAGCAGCAGTCATGTATCCTGGCTGACCACAGTTATTTTTATTTTCTTTACAACATGAAGAGTTTACTTGATTTCCAAGTTTGATTTCGAAAGTGTGGCATTGATTTTATTTATCATAAGTGTCTTTTTCTCACCAGTTTATATGTTTGACTGACCATCATGCTACTGTCTGACAGTCTCTTCAGCAATGTGCAACTTAATTGTAATAAAAATGCAAATTCAGCTAATCCCTGCATTATTTCTAGAAACAATTACTTCCTCACACATAATGGCCCAATAGGGTACAGTTGCAGCACAGCAACACAATACATGTACACTTTTTATATTATAACCAGGGAGGACATGCCTGCACAATGATTGCGATGGATCAGATGATACATTATAGATTTATATTTATCCCTGCAGAACTCAGTGCACTTAATCTTGCTTTTACAGGAAGTATAATTGTTTCCATTTAACATAATAAATTGGTTTAAGTACTGCCAGAGGAACATTATTTTTGTGGCTGCAGACCTAACAGGGTGGTTTTAGGCAGAATATATTATCACACATTACCAGTGGGGTTAGGGGATGGTAACGATCAAAGTCTATCACATTGGTTCCTCCTCTTAAGATCCACTTTAAAGGAACAGTTCAACCCAAAATTTAAAAATACATACTTTTTTTAATCTTTCCTGCCTGTATATCTAGATGCAGTAACATCTGCCTCTCACAGTTAGAGACTCAGATGCCAACTTTCTGTTTCCATCCCTGCAAAGTGAACAGACCTGGTGCAAAGTAGAGATAAGGGATTAGATGAGAGTGTTTTCAGATTGAAAAAGTCGACGTTAAAGCCTCATGAAGTTATACAGGAGTCTGTCATTTTCAGGACGTGATGATATGCATTAGATATTATGCTTCCTTAGCCAACAGAATAGGGTGAGGTTACTAAAACCACCAAGCCTTGAAGTAACTCTGTAAGCCTCTGCATAGACAGTCAGTCAGAATTGCTGATTTGCACAGTGTGTGTATCTTATCAGTGACTAAGATGATAAGGTCCATTTCCTCCTGCAACCTCGCACTGAACTCGTCACACTCACTGCAGGCAACCAAGACTGGGAATGATAATAATGGTTTTATACCAGCTTTAATCTTCTGATACTTATTTCTCTCTCAATATATCAACTTCCTACCCTGAGCTACTTCTTGCAGTTTCAGAGTAGCTCTAATTTGCGCTGTGATATCCATCAGGATTAAGCTCACTATCTTACGCCTGCCTGTGCACCTCTGTAAATGTCTGTATGTGTGTGTGTCCAGCGATTTATGTCCCAGGACTTTCTCCCCCCTGAATTCCAGCACCTGGTGTTATCTGGGGCTCGGCTCCGTCCTGGTCTGATGGTAAAATTGCTTCCGTGACCTTTGACCTCTCGATTAACCACTAATAACAATGGAGTAGAGTGAACTGAATTGGGGTCAGTGCTGCAGTTCCCGCACTAATGGTTCAGGAGAGAACAAGGGAAAAGCAGACTGACCTCGTGTCAGCACTCAAAGGCAACTTAATCATGGAGCTTTCATAACACGCCAGACAAAGCAGGGGAGCAGTTTGTTCTGTAACACTTATAACCCATGTTATGTCCTGTAGGTGTTGCCAAAATAGATGCTCTGTTTGCTGCTGGATGAGGTGCAGTGTTTTTTTCGTGTGGGTTGAGTGAGGCTTGAGTAGCGGTCATTTTTTTTATTTTTTTTTATATCATCATCACTCCAGATACAGTTGTGTGGTCCAGATACTTATCTCATTCTCATCCTACGTCCCTCTCTTCTAACTCCCACCCTGATTCTGTATTTCAGGAGAACCAGAAGCTGAGGGAGCAGAACGATGAGCTCAATGGTCAGATCCTCAGCCTCAGTCTATATGAAGCCAAGACCCTGTTTGCCACACAGACCAAGGCCCAGTCTCTAGCTGCAGAGATAGATAACGCCTCCAGAGACCAGGTACAATCACACGCAGCAGTTAGAGCAGAACTGTATTTCTAGGACATGCCACAGGAGAGCAGTGTTAGATATTTGATTAGTGTAGATTTGAATCAAATTTGCATGATATGGTGGTCGTCACCATGGCTATATCTCACACATAACAAATACTATGGAAATAGGCTATCAATGCTTAAAATGGAATAACTTAACACCATAAATCTGTAACTACTGTATAGCAGCATTAGAATTACAATTCATTGATTAGGCAGAAAATAACTGGCAACCATTTTGATTAGAGTTGCATGATTAACTAGAGGTCAACTATGAAATTAAGACAAAATTATTAACCGATTATCAAAATAGTTTGGAGTTTAATTTACGATGTAATTTGTTAATTGCAGCCTTAAAGCAACATTATGTAGAAACTGCCGTTTTGTGTGATTTGGCACCACTGTGTTAAATACAAATCCTAGGTCTGTAACAATTTGTTAGACATTACATCTGACAAATAGTCTAACTAACTACAGACAAAACTCATTACACCATAACAATGTTATGTGTTGAAAACTTGTATGTTGAAGTAAACATGGATGTAACACTGTGATCCTACCCTCTGACTGAAGGCACATAGTGCAGAAACAAGTGATAGAGACACCATTCACCCTATTACAAGATAATTGGTTGCTTTAAGTACCATTTCTGTTATATATATGTGGACCCATAAAAACATTGCATGTATCCAGTATTAAAGGATATCCCAGCTTTAACAAAATATTCTAGCTTTAGCTTTAACAAAGGTTCCACAGTAAAACAAAGAAATTCTTGTGTTAATACTTCACAACTGGTAAGATTAGTTCACCTTGTTTGACAAACTAAAAAGAAAATGTGTTTGACATACTTCTCCTCTCCTCTTCTCCTCAGTTAATGGAAGCCCTGAAGGAGCAGGAAGAAATCAACATACGGCTGCGACAGTACATGGACAAAATCATCCTGTCCATTCTGGACCACAACCCCTCCATCCTGGAGATCAAGAACTAGCAGTGACTCAACTGGAATGAGAATCGTTCCCGGTTTCAGGAAAAGGATCATTCCAGTTGTTTGATAAGAACCTGCACACCGGGTCAGGAATCTGTACAGGAATGCAGAGAGAACCAGAGCCAGTTTTAGAACCTGGAACATATACATAGACATGTGTCGCCCCCTGCTGTTTGTGGCAGGGAAAAGAAGTACTTCTGCACTGAGCTAAAGGGAGTTTTTTCAACAAGTTTTTGCTCTCTGACTGTAGGTCAAACTACTGTGAGTCTTCAACTCCTACCCTGCTCTTTTTTATTCGCTGTCGATGCTGTGAACTGTAGCTACTGTCACAACTTTGAACTGGTGATTTCTTGCGCTCAACATGTTCTTGGTGTAGAACACTGGACACGTACGTAAAACATAAAACTGGAACATTTCACAAGCCTGACGTGGATTCTACTGCATCCTGGTGTAATATTAGCTGCTTTATCCACAGATAAACAGTTTGGTGTGATGAAGAGAGAATCAGTCGTGAAGCAGACGGGCAAGTTGGCAACCAGACTGTTAACCCGACTCTCAGAGGCATGAAGGCAAAACCAGTCGAGTGTTGCCTGATCGGTAAACTGCCCATCTTTTCTCCTCCATCATGTAGGTGTTCTCTGAACAGTGCACGTTGATGACGTGTTTGGACAGGTACGTTTTAAGAGAAGATCGTGGCAAGTGGTCAGAGAAAGGAAACAATGAGAACCCCTATAACTAAAAGGGAAGCAGGAAATTTTGAGTCGAGATGAGCCGAGTTGGGGAGTCAGGTGATGGGCCGTGTATGGTAGCAAAGGAGGGTATTGGTGAAGTCATAAATGGATAATCGAAGGTGATTTTTCTTGAGAACATGTCTTCCAGTAACCTTGCAGTGTCAATCAGTCCAATAGTGAATATTCTTTCACTGAGAAGTGGCCCTTAGTTGGTGCTGGTGAGCAGTCGAGTGTCACTTTACGGAGCGGAAGCTGCAACCAAGGAGTGTCTTTAAACTGTGACTTCCATGGCTGCTATCTGCTAGCAATGCATGAGCTTGAAAAAGCTCCACTGTTGCTAGCAATAGACCCAACGATGTTGCACAGAAATGTAAGGATATGAATGTACAGGATGAGTGGTGGATTTGTGTTGAAGTGACTGGTAGCCATTGTAACATGGTTTACTGAATCATCTCTCTAAGCTCAGTGAAATCATCTCAGATATTGTATGTGACCATGCACAGGAGACTCACTTTTTGGTACAAACGACTGGATTAGCAATCTCATTGAAGCCTACAGGTTGCTGATTGTTTTTAACACCCGGATAGCTCTCTGAAACGCTCTAATACTGTAAATATCATGAATGTACAACTGGATATTTCACGTTGAGCCAAAAAGGCTTTTTGACTTTAAATCTCTGTCATAGGTTAATATGCGTTGTGATACACATGTACAGTATTCAGTACTGTACTGAAGAGGGCATTGTTTTAGAGAGGGGAAACAACTTCAATCTGCTGTATTATGTAATTATTCTAAACTTGAGTTTTGCTTCCTTGCACAAAAAAAACAACTTTGTTTCCTTTTGCATGGTTCACCTGTTCTTCTGTCTGTGCCTTTTGAGGACATTTTTCAAGATGATGTTGCGATAGATTTACATCGTTTTTTGAAGCTACATTCTATGTCTGTGTCTGACATATTTTCCTGACTTGTAAATGTTGTAATTATATAGTGATAATTTGTATTCATGTGCCACTCACCACTCTTTTTCAGATTGATACTATGAAAACAATTTTATACAGTTTTATCAAGAAAGAACTTGTGATTGCCTAGGTGTCCTATTAGAAAAGCGATATAGCACAATGCTTTGTATGGTACGCAGACCGGGTTAGCATTTTGGGAATATTTTGTCAAGGATTTTTTAATGCAGCGGGGGATGTTTTGTTGCATTTCTTAATTTTTTTTTTCTGTTAGTCACAGTGAGTCCATTGCTATTCAATTTGCTTTAAACTGGCTTTTTATATGTTTGCAAACTGTCTTCCTAACTTCGACTAAATGGTGAGCATTATGAGCAATATTAACTTATTTACCGATACCTGCTGATTTTTGTCTTTGTTTTGCTTTACAAATCTTTACACTCTGAACGATACATTAAGCTGTAAAATTTGTCAGAAACTCATTTCCTGTAGCTCTTAAATTTTGACTCATTGGGGCTATCCAATGCGATGTAGTCATTATAAATAGCAATAAAAATGGCTTTGGCAGTGATGCTGTCTCAAGAACTTTCTATCATTTTAGTTACTAGATTTCTAAAACATGAAACTACTTATTCTATGCCTACAGTGTACGCTGCTGATGTCTTAGCTTCCATTGTGTTGTTCATACTGTGCTGTAAATAAAAACATTTGACCTGGCATTGAAATAACCCATTGTTATACAGGTACACATCTGATTCCCGAATTTACAATCAAATTAAAGTGTGTGTATTCTTGTCTTTCAGTAATTATAACAAATTGAATATATAGACAATGCCAGGTACAGTTTTACTCTATTTTTGTCACTTACAGGGACTTGTTAGAAGCAAACCATTGTCGGAGGTGCCCTACCACTGGGGTACTATTAAGACTTCAAACAGAGGCCTTACCTCAGAGCCCTGACAGGACAAGTTGTCCACATAGTTATCACCAACAGACATAGTGTATCTGTCACAATGAAAATTAAATACCTCCCTGATGAACACTATCGTACATTCTGTCCCTTGCAGTACAAGACGATCTCTGACAGGTTTTTGTTTTTTCAGAGTACGGCCTCCTGAATATGGCAAATATGAGGGATTTTTCATGGGTTGAAGTAACTAATTACAACTACTCAAACTACTGTAAATAAGTCAAAACCCCCTTCGTTTGGATGCCTGCTATTGTCCTCTCACCACTGGTGACTTTGAGAAGTCGCTCCTGTCGCTAGGGGTCGCTGTTGGGTCGTTAACTTCCTTGAATCTAACATAAGAATCACTTGTCAAGAAGTTTAGAGGTTGATAATGTAGCTAAACAGACTATAGTTTCTCCTCGGGGTGTTCCTTTAACGCCCTTTAAACTGGATTGAAAAACAAAGCTCTAAAAAATATGGCATTGCTTTTTTGTGGCGCCTCCTACCGGCGTGTAGTTTTCTTCCCTGTCGTCCGCCCCGTTCCCACGGAGTCTGTGGGCCGGTCCCTGTGCGCTACACGGGGGAGTGTTCAGGCTACGGTACAGGTAAGAGTTAGCTAAATAAAACTTAGTTAACGCTAGGTTTTAGCACTAAGTTATGAGATTTCTTTCCCATCGGACTTTCGTGTATGATGTATGTTTTTTCCCCCCATAACTAAGCACATTAACTCTCAATAAGTAAGCTAGCTGTCAGTCACAGCGCTAACGTAGCTAATGTTGGGGATGTTAGCCTGCCGCAGCAGGGAGCTAAGTTAGCTTCTAGCTGTGAACTGGCAGTCAAACTAACTGTCTTTCTTTAGGGGTTGGGAAGACTCCTCTAGTGTACAGATGGGGGGCAAATCAAAGGGAAAAAACTGAATAAATGAGTGGAGAAACATGAGAAATGCCGATGCTTCAACACATGGTAAAATCACGCAATTAACATCCCATCATGCTCTGGGACATGCAGGCTCAGATGATTCAGATCCATCACAGGTGGTGCCTTCACACTAGTTTATTCCAGTTGGAATAAAGGTGCCTTATTGCATCAATGCATCACCAAATATAAACGGTATGAAAGTGTGTTGTCCTTTTTAGGTGAGTTTGTTTATTCAGTCCTGAAAATGAAGAGTTTGTTTATTTTTTTTTATTTTTTTAGCATAAGTGCCAAGAGAAGGGTACTTACTGTAATTCTTCTTTGATTTAATTATTTTGTCAATGTTTTCCTCAATGATCATGGAAATCTTTTAGATCAGTCAGGACGATCTCTTTTGATTATTTCTATTTTGTTTCTGAGAAATCATGTTTTTCTCTTGTTTGGTATGGACTGTGAATGGCGCTAGTACTACAATACCCAGGATCCCCAGCCACTGTTGCTATGGAGGAAAAGCCAAGCAAGTGTGTTTAAGATGGCACTATACTTGCTTAGTACATCTAACATTGACTCAGAAATTCCAAAAGATAAGTTAGAAGGTTTCTACAAACTTATTCTTATATTTAGATTTCCCTCCCTTTTTCTTAAATCAGTGGACCACATATTTTGTAGTGATTGTCTTATTTTCATGTCCCTCCAAGCCTCGATAGCACACCAACAAGTCATTAAACATTCATGTCTGTGGAGAAAATGAACAGGACTTTTACTTCCATAACATTGGAAGCTCAAATTAACTCCTCCCGCTTTGTTACTCTATTAACAATAGTTTTGCAAGTGCATTGAACTCCCATTTGGATTAATTTAAGTGTATGTTAAAGAAAATTGCACTTATCTAAAGTATCACATTTCACACTAGATGATTTTGCAACAGGTGTTAGTTGTACTGTCACATGTACTGGTTTTATTATTTCATTCTATATGACCAGTGCAGCCTAAAAGTACTCAGTACAAACAGGCCTGGGCCAGGGGATCAACAAAGTCATTAGGATCCATCCATCCAGGACCATGAATGCACCAGATTTCATGGCAATGAATCCAATAGTTTTCACTGATATCTACAATAAATAATGGTCTGTGAATTTTCTACATATCTTTAATTAATCTGTTTAGAACCATTGAAACAGAACAAAACAAATATATTTTGTGTTGGAGTTTACAGTTTTGATTTTTGCCATTCTTTGAACTCAAACGGTCTTACTTTACATTACAGGTGACGTGATGCCTCAGACTGGTATGAACTATGAGGGCAGAAGGAGAGGAAGGCCTCGGTACTCCTGTAATGCCAACGGTCTGGCCCCAGGCACAGATTTGGTTAACGGAGCCGTTGTCCACAATGGCTACTCAGCAGCTGCCACTAGAACCAATGAGAGCACACCAGCTGGCACACTGAATGGAACCAAACCTCAATGCATGGTTAATGGTTATATTAACCATGAGTACAAGGGCGAGAGAAGAAAAGCACCACCACCAAGGACACTCAGGAAGCATGGTAGCACTATTCCAGCTGTCAGTGATGCCTCAACAGCTGGCAGGGTCAACAGAGCAGACTATCCTGGTGGTATCTCAGTAAATGGGGCTGCCAGTCTAGACACTGTTGCTTCACCCAGTTATTCTGACCAAGTGGCTCCAGAGCCCAGCCTGTCAGCAGCAGCAAAGAAACAGAGAAGACGGAAGAAATTTGGACGAAAGAACAGGTGCGTCACCTGTCAGTCGAATCTCCTCTATATGACTGAATGCCTGAATTTTCATTTTGCGCTATTTTCTGTCTAAAGAGTTGTGCAACTCAGTGTCAAAGGAATAGTTTATAGCTGCAACTAAAATTATTTTGATCCATAAAATGTCACAAAATAGTGAAAACATGTAGCACTTTTTTTTTTCCAAAGGCAAAAGGTGACCTCATCAAATGTATTATTTTATACAACCAGTTATACAACAGTGTTTCTTGCTGGGAGTTGGATGAGAAGATAATATTTGTTTTTAACACACGCCTACATACAGACTGGAAACAAAGGAAGACGGCTCAGCCATAACCTTCTGTGAGCTGTAGAGGTTCTGGTAGCCTCTTTGGACAGAGGCAGCTGACTGTAGTCTTATAAAGAATAATTTATACTTATAATAAATATGAGAGTGGTGTCTTTTTTTTTTTCCATTTACCTTATAAAGCAGATAAACTACTCTTGTAACCACTCTCACTGCTCTGTGGCAGAATATTGAATGAACAGTGTCAGATAATCAAAGATAAAACATGTAAACATTTTGCTACGTTCCCTTGCTGTCTTAGCAAAGACGACATGACATTTGATGACATTTTTTGAAAGATGATTGTGGATTGCTTAAGTTGGTTTGAGAGCTATTAATCCTTTACAGACCTCCACCACTGCCACCACAAAAGCAGGAGGACTGGGAAAGTGAGATCCAAGAGGTGACAGTGCCTGTCTGGGAAAAGATGTGTTTTGGGCTCAGACCCTATGGTAAAGAAAACTCATTTAAATATCACATTATCTCCCTCAACAGTGCTATATGTTGATGACACAAAATATCTGAAATACATATATAGGTCTTATAAATTAAAATATGTTTTGCAGTAAGGATAATTGCAGCAGTGTTGTTACCACTGCAGTCAAATGAACGAAACTAAGAAACGATAAAACACAATCTCTATTTAATCTACAGAAATTGCTGATTATATGAGATACATTCATTTCAGTTTTACAAAAGAGGTCATTGTTTTCTCTCTGATGGAAGTTGGTGTTTATGTCTCAACCTGCTTGAACCCAGTTGAACCTACCGGACTGTTTTACCTGGACAACTTGAGATCAAAAGGCAAATTTCCGCTTTTTTGAAGGTTTTCTCACAACAAGCTATTTCTCCTCCAGCTGAGGTTGGCTTTCAGAGCTGTTTTTTTAGGATTTAGGCCAAGTACACGTGTTTGACTCTGTTATTCCTTGCCTCCTCCAGGTCCAGAGGATGTGCTCCACTTTGCTTTGCGGGATTTGAGACTTAAGCAAACGCACATCGCTGACCTGCCACTGACAGCCAATTACAGACCAGCAATACACCACCCACGCCCTGTCAAGTGGTCCTGCTTCAGCATCCCCACTGAGCCACACCAGTTTGCAGACGCTGACGAGTAAGCCGGACGTAATCTGTTTATGTTAGAGGATTGGTAGAAGTTGACGTTCACATTCCAAAATTAACTGAGAAGTTCGTTGTGAAGACTTTTTAGGGTTTTCTTAGATTATTTGTTGAGTCAGCATCTGTGTTTTTTTCCTCATCGAAAACATTAGTGGAAGAAATTAGATTTAAAACTTTAGCGTCTATGCAAAGCTTCAAAATCAAATAGTTTAATGCTTTCCTAGGTCAAATATTGTAGGGTGGAGTGTAGGTTGTTTTTTTTTAATCATGGGTTTTATTTTATAATTTATAATCAGATTTTATATTTGTTTTATATTGCAACATATTAATTTGTTAGGCCTCTGTGATCTTAATGATTTTAGCTAACTTCCACACATTGCTGTTGTACCACTTCAGTGACTGTTGTTTCTGAAAACAGTCGTGCATTTGTCTTTCTTCCATATCTTCATAATTTCTCTAGTCTTCCAAAAACTGAACTAATGTTTTTATCTAAGTTTATCTCAGATGGGTTGTGCTTAGAAGTTGCTCTTTTGAGGCAGCCAGCCCTACCAAGAAATTATGGTTTGGTTATATAGCAACAGCAAATCGTTATCTGCCTGTTCAGACCTTCATTTTCATTTTCATAACCACAATAAACCAATTTTCTTATAACTTGTGGTCAAACCGTGTATATTTATCTACGCTGCTCACTGCTCCAGTCAAAATGAGCTTCTCCTGTGTTGCAGGGTTGTCCAGGACGAGTTGGTCCTCCCCAGTTTGGATCTCTCAGTCCTATTTTTACCGCACAAACCAAAAGAATTACTCATGTTGCCAGCTTTATGTTTTATTTGATCGATTTTTAGAAGCAATGACATCTTTTGGCCACTAGATGGAAGAGTTGGTGTCAGATTTTGTTTCTGAGTTATTCCACACACCTTTGGGAGTTCAATGGGTTCATTCCCAAGGACTTGGGATACATAAGGCACTTTTCTTGCAGACTGCTCAAACCCCCTTCCTCCCTGGATTTTCATTCAGAAAGCAACTAAAGATGGAGGCAACTGTTACTAAGCCGATTGTCATCTAATGATACTAAATCATTCATGTTCACAGACACCATGTCAATAATAGATTGAGGTCATAATCTGTGGAAAAATCCACAACCACAGTGTGCTCTGATGAGACTTTGTAGTTGAATTTTAAGTAGCTGCGGGTTTGTTTTTCAAGCAAAAGTATGCAACATCAGATCCATCACTATCAAAGCGATGAAGTAGCGTTTGATGTTCCCCGGCCGTCTGCGTGAATTTCATAGTTGATGTACAGGGCAAATGTGACTGGAGGAGTGACAATGAGGATTGTGAAAGATGATGATATTGTCGTCCTTTTTTGGCGTTCGCGGACGCTTAAGACGGGCATTGAATGGTCACTGAGCACCTGAAGTGCGAGTCCCATTGAACTGTTCATAGGAGTTTCAGACAGTTGAGAATGGAGAGCCAAAAATAAGAGAAACATGCAGTTTTGTAGAAAAAAAAAACCCAGGGGTAATTGTATCTACAAAATATAAATCACAAGATATACATACAAACCCCCACCCTAAACCCCACAACTCTTCATTGCCACACACACAATTGGCCATGGTCGTCAACATAAATACGCTCCATCAAATGCAGTGGACACAGATATTTAAAACAAGACAACCAAAACTCAACCAAAAAAAAAAAATCACAAGACAGGGAGGAACAAAACAAGCACACATTTTGTCTATTCATTGGTTATGAAACTAAATGCAAAATATGCGACTGCCAGTAGAGTTTGGCCCACGGCGCCTCCAATAAAGAGAAGTATTATATACATCCAGTCATCCAGACCGTTTATAGGATGGTCTGAATGTTCATTAATCTGTTTGTCTTTATCTGTTTGAAGCATTTGTTTCCAGAAGGCTGACCCACTCTGACATGTCATTATTAATTTACTCTACCAATGATCATTCTCTGGCCCTCAAGTCAAAATCGACTCCAAAGCAGAAATCACATATGTTATTTGTTTGATAGTAGACAATTCAATAAATACCCTCGAGCATGAATAACTATCCCAAATTCAGAAACCAGAAATGCCAGAGTCAAATCTGTCATGTCATCATGAGTCAAATCTGTCATGTCATCATGAGACTAAGTCCTGTCACTGCTTCTTTGACAGAAAATGTTACATGGTCAATTTTTTCACTCCCATGGGTCTTGTTTTGTTTAGACATAGATGCTGTTCATATAAAAATGTGCCTGTTTCCTCATTTAAAGTGCCCCTCAACCCTATCAATCTGTTCCCAAAGACCCATCTGTTATTCATTGCCACTGGAGCAGCTTGCATACCACGCTTCACTTTTAGTTTTGTGTGAGGCTGCTTCACAATCATAATTATTGACTGAGCCGGCCTCAGTTTCATTGTGTTTCCTTTGGATTTCCCCTTGAATGCTGCAGTAGCTTGCATTATAAATTTATGGGGGTGGTATCAGAGTTACATTGTTAAGAAATAGCCTCATGTCTCATAAATGTTGTAATCCTGGTGAGTGATTAATGCTTCTATATGTCTCAATGGGCCCTTTCTCCACATCCTGTCTTTGGACAAATAAGCAGACATGTTGGAGGTCTGTACTGTAACCAGCTCTATGGGTCAACTTCAGCTCACTGCTAGTACGCTAAACCCACCCACGCTGTATTACTATATTAATGACTAGATAGACTCTGATTATAATACAAATTACATTTCCCAGTGCTGAGATGGCTTTGGGAAATCAGCTCCAGGCCTTTAGGCCACATTTCTCAGATGTGAATCACCACCAGTAATTCCATCTGTTTCCAGTGTGACCAGTCATTTAGCATTCAGCGTCTTGATTGATCTGGCAACATAATGATTTGTTAGCCTGGCACAGGAAGAGACCCATGAGGGAACAGGAAGGAAGATTGTGGTCAGTTTAACCCCCTGCAGCTAACTAAAGCAAACACACTGCGGTAGTGGATACAATCACACAAAAATCACTGTTATTCAGATCCTGCGGTCCTAAATGGTTAATCCTTCCTGTGGTGGAAGCTTCTATTCTACTGCTTATTTTTCTTAATGTAAACAAATGCCATGTAACGACCAAAGCCAAAAATGAATTGAACTCACCAACAAGTATTTTCTCTTGCCCAAAAACTATTAAAAACACATCAATGAGACACATCTCTGCACAATCACTATGTTTATTTTGAGTCAACCCTTCATAAACCGCCCTGCTGCCACAAATACTCACTAGAGAACCAAAGGTATATTCATCCTCCACTTAAGACAATCCCTGACACATATCCTGTTTACAGTACTCGAGTTTGAGTAACGTTTGCTAAAAACTACAGTGCCAAACTATTTAAAGGAGCCATGTTATGCTCATTTTCAGGTTCATCATTTTATTTTGGGTTACTACAAGAATAGGTTTACATGCTTTAATGCTCAAAAAACTGTCCAGTGTAGCTACTCTGTTTTCTCCCTCTGTCTGAGACGCTCTGTTTTAGCTCCTGTCTCTTTAAGGTTGTGCTAAATCAATTCTTATGTGCCGAACTAGCCACTAGGCATAAATGTCTGACATGGTGACGTAGTGTGATGTCACAAAGTCAAGGAATTAAAGGCGGGACTACTGACGAGGCGTTTCAGGAGCTGTGTTTTCTGTGGGAGAGAGGAGCTGCCTCAGTCGGCATTGAAATACATACTCGGTCTTTTAATGGAATTTTGTTGGCAATACGAAAATATTACATTCCGTTTAATTCAAACAAGCTATCAGATATGAGTATGGGTATCCTAAATATTTACATTCACAGTTTTGACACTCACATAACAATCGATCGATTTTAAAACATTTGGTGAGGTAATTTTGGATTTGTGCTATAAATTATCTTGTTAGGTTTAACATGCATTTAAACTAATGTCTTTTTCAAGGTGGATGGCCACAAATAAGCCTTCCCCTCCAGGAAATTCAAACATATTTGAAAAAAAAGAAATCTCCTGTAAGACACTGCACCATATAGAGTTTTCTCCTCTAAACTCAGCTCAAGTAAATTCACACTACACCCATAAGCGGAAGAATATGCATCAGTCTTCTAAATCCAAAGGGCTTTATTGATGCAGGGTGTAATAAGGTCTCCGTTGGGGGGGATGACCACCAAAGACATTCCTCTGTTCCCTCACATGTTTCCATACAAACAGCAAGTGATATGTGCTGTATCAATAGGATCTTCTCCCCCTTCCATCTCCTTTAAACGACCTCCCGCCGTGCATGATAAATTGTACATCTAGTTCAGACAGGCGCTCGGCTCGCTTTTCCCTCTTTGTGACTCACCTCCAGTCATGGCTTTTTCCTCTCTCCCCAGTGTGTCCGGTCATTTTCTGAGCCTTCTCTTGGTTGATCTTGTAATGGTATGTTGGCAAGTACAGGAAGATGCCTGTGGTGAGCTAACCACAGCCAGAGCTAACCAGTACAGAAACATAAATTAATTGGCTGTTTTGGGGAGCAGGGATTCCGGTAAATTAGAACAATTATCTCCAGTCCACTCCTGAAAATTGGTAAAAGATGGAAACTACAAGGCCCTCCTTGGAAAATTTGCCTCACTCAGGCTAAATCCATGCCAGTGTTATTTAATTTGGGGATTTTTTTTTTTTTTTTCACAGAAATTTGGCAGTATAAAATTTAATGACTCCTTGGCACTTTAAATTCTCTCAACTTTCTGGAAGTTGTGGATGGTATTTTAATGGCTTGTTTTAGCCTGTGAGGATGTGAACATGTTGATTTCTCAGAGGTTCTGTAAAGCCCTCCCAAAGAAGAAGGTTCATGGTTTCCTGTCATTGTGACTTGACCCAGTAGGAAGACAGCCAGGGTGTAGAGATCTGGGTGACAGACCATCGGGGAGGAACAAATGCACATAGACTGTGGAAATAGCTGGCAGCAAGGGCTGTAAAGGTTACAGTATCCTGATGACCAAACACACTGTTTCTAAACTTTGTGATGAAACAAAAACATGCTGCAATTCTCCTCACAGTTCTTCCAACTAGGTTAGCTTGTTAGAAACCATTTCTGGGCCTTAACCCGAGGTCATTGGTGCTTTTATTTTAGAACTGAGGGGGGTGTAATTAAATTTTAACATATTTTTGGATTGCTCTGAAGGAATGGTTGTCACATCTGGTGAACAGAGGAAGGGTAACAGATTTTGCTGAGTCAGAGTGATTGGAATTGGAGGGCGTTTGCCTGGACTGAAATCTTCACCATATGGTGAAACTGGAGCACTGCACCAGTGCAACACGCCTGCATCTGGTAAATTCACTTCCTGACTGTCACTGTAATACTATTGTGGGACATTTTTATTGTAACATGATGGCTTTCATTTGGGCACAGTAAAGGAAATACATCTGCTCTGACAGAACTTCCTCCTGACTTGAATTATGGCAACATATTTCAGCTATGCTCAACGAGAGACCCGTGTGTGGACGCTCATAACTGTCTGAAGGACTGTGCCATCCTTGAGTGTTTACCATCACATTAACACAGACATGAAAAGGAAATTATGACAGTGACAGAATAGTTTTCTAGGGTTATTATGGCTACATTTTTATGCTTATAAAGTATTTAATAATATGTATAGATAGTTAGTCTCCTTTTAGAAACATAGTAGGCTTGGTTTGTACAGCCTAAGAATAGTTTTGCTCTCGTTGAGACTTCATTCTCTCGTCATGGCCTCCTTAGGTGTCAACATTTCATAAGAATTTCATTTTAGATTGACTGTGAGGTCAGACCCCTGTAGGTCTTGGTGTTGGAAGCTGCTGGGTCAGTTCATAGTCTATTCTGTCTATTCTTTGAGGAATTTCTTTAAGAATTTCATGAGATTGATAGATTATTTACCATGGGGTCTGCAGGTCCCTAAAAAGTCTTAAGATTTCATGGATTCAATATTTATAAATAAGACCTTAAATTGCAAATTGTGAGGTCTTTTTCCAATTTATTTATCCATCTTTTAATTTATTTTTGCGTGACAGTTCACAATTCTAATGGTACAAATCTTCAAACTTATCAATTTGGTCTAATATTGTATTTTGAAAATGTCTCAAAAAGTGTTAAATTTAAGTGTCTGGTACCTGAGGACACTCTGCACCTCACACTGAATTTGTCCAGTAGAGCTGCAACTATCTATTATTTTCTTTAAAAAAAATATCACAAGATGATGTTCTTGTTTAATTTATTAATCTTTCCCATATAAATGTCATTAAATAGTTCAAAAAAAGTCCCTCATAAATCCCTTACAAACCCAAGTTGACATATTTAGGAAGCTTGTTTTGTCAGAAAACCCAAAGAATTTATTTCGTTATCATAGAAGACAGCAAATAATCACATTTGAGAGGCAGGAAGTAGTACGTTTTTGGCTTTTTTTGTTCGAAAACAAATTATTTAAATTACAATTTGATTATCAAAATTGTTGCAGAATAATTTTCTGTTGCCCTCCTTTCAAGCAGTTGGAGAGCTGAAGCTGTGTTAATCTCATTTTAATCCCAATTTTTATTCTAATATTTTGAATGTTAGGTTACTTTATGATAACCATCATTAATAAATGGTATAATGGTTTATTAAACTTTAGTAATAGTTATATCACTGTTAACAAATAATAAAATGCTTTATAAACCATTAATTAAGCAATAGTTTATTGTAATGTTGCAGCTTTAATACTTTTTAAATGGTTGATAAATGCTGTGTACATCTATAAACATTATATGGATGGCCATTATACAGGTGCAACTGATTTTTATAAACCTTTACAATTGCTAAAAGTTTGAACTATAAATTTACCATGTATTATTAATGATGGTTATCATAAAGTGTTGCTGAATGTTCTAGATGATGCCCAAAGTCCAGATTGACCTTAATGTTAACTGTTGTGTTCTCCAGTCATCTGATATCCTTCCCCAAAGCCTTTCTTCAGGCTTTTGAAGGACATGATATCTTCATTTTGTGTCTCTGGCTGAACATGCAGTAATCAAAGGGTTATTCGTCTCCATGCAAGCGTCATTAAATGCCTGCAATACCGTGCCAGGCCCAGACAGAGGCGGTGTTTATCAGCCGTGCAGCTTACTGACCCTCTGGCCTGTTGGGATGCTGGGCTCGTAGCTCGGCTGGCTGCTACGTACCGGCCCGTGACGACCTGCTTGTCTGGCTGCTCTGCCTACCTGTCTGCCTCCTACTTGCCTGCCCTGTATCTGTCTTCCTACCTGTTTGGTAGTCTCTAACTGACAGCCTCTCTGTCTTCCTGTCAGACTACTCGCCTGGGTGTCTCAGTGCTGCCTCTCTGGATGTCTCCCGTCCAGTTATATATTTTTTTTTTTATTGCCTTTCCTCCTGCCTGTCAGTCTAGCTGCAGTAGCTGCCAGGCTGTCAGTCTCCCCTCCTCTCTCTGGTCGTCTTTTGTCATTCTGTCTGCCCGGTTGCCTGTCTGGCTCGTCTGGCTTCCCAGCTGAGGGATGTCTGGATAGGTGCCGGATAACAAGGACCCCGCAGACCCACCACTCACATACAAGAAAGGAGGCAGGGAAGGGAGGGTGAGAGAAAACGGGGGGGGGGGGAGGAGGAGGTGGAGGAGGAGGCTGTGATAGATGAAAGGAGAAATAAATGGAGAAAAAGAAGGAGGAGAGGAACAGGGAGGGAGCATACAGTCAGAGGGTGTGGAGAGGCAGGGGTGAGCACATGGAGGTAGACGTGCATTAAAGAGAGCAGATGGATAGGTGGGAAAGCGGGTGATAGAAGTAGTGAGACGAGTGATGGGGAGACAGAGAGACGAGACGTAGAGCTTATTAAGAGGCTTACGCTGCTTCTTTATTGAATTAGCATACAGACACACTGTTAGTCTGAGAAGCAGAACTGTGACTGTATAGGGACTTTATATGCACAATAACACACGTACACGTTGGGTCTCTCTCACCTTCTCGTACACGTGCACACCCACACAGGCAGTCGTGTGCACAGTCATTGTGATGAGACCTGCATCTGAATTACAGACGAGACCGTCTAGTGTAAAGTGCTGTAGTCAGAGTTACAGATTTACAACTCATTCATTGCTTTGACTGTAGTTAATCTCATTAGGCAACCTTGGCCTGTCTCTCTCTTATTATTATTATTATTTTTTTATTATTTTCTTTTTTTAATTTAATTAGCTTTTTTATGTTGCTATTTTATCGTGCTTTTAGTTTAGCTAATTAGAAAATAGATATTAATAGTTCAAAATATTGAAAAAATATCTATTTTAACTATTTTCTAATTATTATTTTACCTTTAAATCCATTTTATTGTATTTCTTCCTCATCATTTTTGTCTTTGCTTCGTCATTTTAATCTGTTTTATGTCATTTTTTTGTTTTGTTTTTTGTTTTTTTGTTTTTTAAAACAATTTCAATTGCACAGTGTTGGAAAAAGTATCCATAGGTCATGAAAGTCACCCTTATGAATAATAATAGTACTTTAGTTAAAGTCTTAAATGTGCACTATGTAGTTTTGGGGAAGAAATTTTAATCAGAAGAGAGAGAGAGAGAGATCCTCATTGACTGATGTTTATTTATGCCCGAACAAATTGAATAAACAAACTCTTCTGAATAAACAAACTGACCTTAAAGGACAACACAATTTTCATACTATTTTACTTTGTTTATATGTGGCGGACCCTGCCACCTGTTCTGGGCACCTTATTTTCCTCTGAGAACAGTTTGTTTCTTCGGTTATGGAAAAATTAAATAGTTTGTATTATTACCTCATTAATATTGTAAATATTAAAATTCTGAGTTTGAATTTCTTTTCCAAAAACTAAATAGTGCCCCTTTAAAGTATCTGATATTGAATTAACTTACTTGAATGTAGGTATTTCTTTGGCAATAAATGTAGTCAAGTATCACAATTTCAAGTAAAAGTAAATTAACCATTTATTTATATGTACAGTATGTATGGGCTGTATACTATGGGGTCGACCTATTATCAGATCCAATATTAGAGCATTTGTCAAATTATGGGAATCACAATCATCATTTTTAATCCAATTGCAGGTAAAATAAATTAATTTGAAAGTACTCCACAGGCTCTGATGCTGTGATCTGCAAAGTAACTAGTAACTGAAGTTATCAAATAAATGTTGTGAGTAAAATTAAATATTTTCCTCCAAAACGTAATGGAATTATAAAGTAGCAGATACCAGAAATACTCAAGTACAAGTACCTCAAAATTGTACTTAAGGAGAGTACTTAGTTATATCCCATTACAGTCTACACTTCTTTATAGATGTCTCTCTTTTGTTACTGGCTTGTCAGTCTTCTGTGAAGCACTTAAAACGGCACTAACTTGTATAAAAGGTGCTATAGAAGTAAACTTTGATTGGCTGGTTGATTTGTGCATAACGCTCTGCTCTGACCTCATTTAAAATGAAAAATTAGAATCCATGATTCTCAAATGTGGGGATCTGCTGCTGTTCTATAATTTATATTATTGTAAATTAAATGTCTTTGTGTTTTTCACCATTGGTTCATCAGAAAATGAACTGAACACATAACCTTAGGCTCAAGGAAGAAATTGCCATGGGCATTTTTCAATATTTCATGACTTTTTATAGATTTACCAAGTAATTGATTGAAAAATAATTAACAGATGAATCCATAATGAGAATAATCCTTAGTTGATCTGTAATCCTGTGCAGCCTGATCACTCGTCAATATACAGTACAGTTCAATGGACTCAGTAGAGGCTCATGTCCAAGAACAGGTGGTATTCATCATCAAAATTGTCCAGCTCACATATTTAGCTAAACTCCCTCTGCCTTTTATTCAGCGTTGAGTCATTGCTCATAGCATTAGCCTACATGCTATTTGCTGATCTTGTAATTCTGTGTGTGTGTGTGTGTGTGTGTGTGTGTGTGTGTGTGTGTATGGAAGAGCTGGAAAGGAAGAGGGAGGAGGGGATTTTGAATCAGCCTCTGTGTGTCTTTGATCAGCAGGGCAGAACCCAGAATCCTCATTCTCCACATTGCTCTGTGGAGCGATAAGAGGAGTTGTAGCTCAGCTAGCTTGCGCCTCCCACGCCCATTCCTACAACACACAAACACACACACACTCGCACTCTACGCACCATACATCACCCAGGAATCTGCCCTTTTAAAGATGAATTACATTCCCTTTCCTGTCTCTGTCTGCCTCTCCCTTTTTCTCACACACACACACAATCTACAATCTGAACAGGCTAATACATGACAAGTCCAAGGTTCTTCAGCTCCCCTGCCATCCATTCAGAAAAATGTAACCTTTTTTCCACCCTCCCTCCTCCCTCTCGTCCGTCTCGGCCCATGTGTTGTCTTTCCATTCCTTTTGTAGCTGTGGTCAGTGGAGCCATCTTTGCAGCTGCATCCACAGTTATAACTAGCTTTCCGTAGGGGAAGGCCCGTCGGACAGCACATAACAAAGGAATGTGACCTGACTGTCACAGCTGATGGAGATATCTGCAGCCTCGTGTTTTAATTTGCACCCTAGCAGTAGCCGGTGGGTCAGCTGTTTCCTCCTTTATTACAGTACAGGGTAATTGTCCTGCGATACAAGTCAGACTTTGTAGTATCCCAGTTGATCTCTGAGTGATCCTTCAGTAACCTTTATCTACCTCTCAGCTCAAAGTGGGTGGGAATGGTGCTTGTGAAAATAAATTTTTTGGTGATGAGAAGCTGCATGTTTCAGTCGTACGTTGTATCCTGTTTTGGGACATCTGCTGTTAATTTCTATTTTTACTTTTTAAGCAGAAATGCCAAAAACCGACAGCTGAAACCAAGTAAACAAAACAAGTCATTTGACTTTATAATCGTGGTCTTTGGATAATAGTGATGGACATTTTCATTATTTTTGGATTAGAGTGGTCAATTGGTTGATGAACAGACAATCAGCAACTATATTGATATAGTAAGTAGAGCACGACTGATGCTGGATTTTTGGGGCCGATGCTGAAATTGATATTAGGGAGTAAAATATTTCGATATCGATATATCTGCTGATAAAAACATTTAAAAAAACAAACATGAAAGACCCTCTTTAAAGTCAGTGTTTGGTTTGTCCAGTCTGGGCTACTGTAGAAACATGTTTGTGGACTCCGCGGGAAAGGACCTGCTTCCTCTAGAGATATAAAAGGCTCATTCTGTTCATTCTGATTATACACTAATGAAAACTAATTAAAACTAACTAATTATTACATACAGTATTATATTCAATTTCTGCAATCCCCCTTAAACCTACATACCAGATGTTTAAAATGTTAGAAAACTGTGACCAGCATTTTAAACTGTTTTCAGACATTTAATAGACTAAAAAATCAACTGATAGTGAAAACAATTGTTATTTACAGCCCTGATGTCGTATGCACCAAACTATTAATACCAATTAGGAAAATAATTAACATGTTAATCAGTAATGAAACATGTTGTTGGCTGCATGACTAATTTTGATTAATATTTTGTTTCCGTAATGTAATTTCGTGATGGGTCACAGCAGATTATTGCTGAGTTGTTGCATCAGTTCCACTTGGTTTTCACTAACTGAATGTGACTGTGTAATATGAGGATTTCCTGAATGATTGTTAATGTACATGTCACTTTATTCACAATGCTGTTAAGGAATGGCTCACGTTCATTTACTCCATTTCACTTTGGCAAGCGTCCACTACACCAAAACCGTGCCATCATCATCGCAATTAAAGAGGGAAAAGATCTCCCACATGCTAATTAACCTGGGCATGTTTTGTCGTGATCCCTGTCAAAGACTCCTCTTAACGTCATTCACTGATGTAAAACAGAGCTGACTGCAATCGCATTTTGGCACAACGCAGTCAGAAAAATGGGCATCTGGTGGAACGGCACCTCTGCGCTCGTGGCGGTGTAACCTGGCACCGGCTGCAGAGAGATGGCAGCGGGACGGCAGCGTATGAGGCAGACAAACAGAGTGAGCGGGCACCGTATCCAGGACGAGCAAGGTCGCCGGCAGGTTGATTGAGTGCTTATAGGAGTGGGTGACCTCCTTCGCTTCCCCTCAGTGGCAACAGAGAGGAGGAGGAGGAGGACGGAGCAAGTTGAGAGCTTGTATCGCTGCTGTCTGTCCCACTTTCTCTCTCCCCTCTCGCTTCCTTTCTTTCTCCATCTGTGTCCCTGTGGTCACACACACAGACTCCTTCTCTGTTACCATACACTCACATATTTACACAGCACGTTACAGTATACTTCCGTACACATTTTTCAGGGCACAGTTAAATTCTCTCTACTTTTTTTCCTACATTTCTACATACAGTGTACATGCTCAGTGTACTTAGGTGTGCCTACACCCCACACATAAACACCTTGGACCTTGACTATGTTCATTATATAGCATCAAAGCAACGCCCTGTAATTTAGAGCCTACGTGAAGCTGATGTGTGACTTTCTCTTTGTCTCAGGAACCTAATTCATCTCAGCCAGCTCCTTTTTGTACACACCATGTTATGTTACATTAGCACAGCCATGGTCGCCGCGCAGCATTGATCACACTTAATCACTGTGACAGACAAGCAGGTTGGTGAGTCAGCGGGCGTGCACGTCCATGTGTGTCAAGGGGGAGTCTACTACTGAAATGTAACAGGCAGGCTTAAAACCTGGCCATCGTGTGCAAATGTGAAAAGCACCGCAGGGCTGACCTGTGGAGGGCAGAGACGGAAGAGGGGGATGAATTTAAGGAATAGTTAAGCGTATTCGCCTTTTTGCCGAGAGTTAAGTGAGAAGATTGATACCACACTCTCCTCTATACAACACAATAGGGTGTAGTGACTTCCTGGAGTCTATGCTGGCTTCCTATCAACCTCCCCGCTTTGAAGATTAGTGAGCTGGTTAGAGGTCTTCACAAGGTCCAAAAATTCATGGCCGAACCCGAAAAGGCCTAAAAATGTACTACCTGGAACTGAACCGTACCCGTCTATTAATTGGAAGCTAGGCCCCGGACTCATGCAGAACTGAGAAATATCGGACCTGAACTTGGTTGGAAGACACAGAGTCTCTGTTTCATGCCTCCTTTGCCTTTTGATTCTCCTTCTTTAGCCCTTCACTCCTATGTTGTCCGTCTCTCCTCTCACAGATCTCCCTCTCACTCTTTCTCCAGTCTCTCTACCTTCAGGCCTCGGAACGAGCCTTTAAACTCCCACGCTCACGCTCCTTGTTGGCCTCCATTGCTGCCCGAGAAGGATGTGCTCGTTTTATCTCCCTATGCACAACCTCACGTTGCATTTCAGAGGCAAATTGCTGTGTTGTGGGGCTCCATCAGCTGCTGGATTCGAAGAGCATTTCTCGCTCCTTCTCCCCTATCGCGCGTCCACTAACACCTACCACCAGGCTGGGTTTTGAGTGCTTGTCTGGAATCAAGCCTTCCGGATGTTTCTAACAGGTGCCCTTAGACCCTCTGTATCTATGTCTGCTGAGATATGTGGCCTGAGTGATGTGTGTGTCCGTGTGGGTGTGTGTTGGCAGCGACTCCTGCATCCTCTGGGGGGTCATCAGGGGCACTCACTGTAAACAGATCTTTGTGGGCATCAGCAAATCCCCTGGCTGGAGCACGTGCTCTATACCATTCTATCATTTTCTCTTTCACACACACACAGACA
Organism: Pagrus major; assembly: GCF_040436345.1. Lineage (NCBI taxonomy): Eukaryota > Metazoa > Chordata > Actinopteri > Spariformes > Sparidae > Pagrus > Pagrus major. The sequence goes on from NC_133215.1 coordinate 20,663,235, forward strand.
CACACAGGCAGGCACATAAACACTCTTACCCATGCACATATTCCTTATCTGTTGACTAGAGGTTTCAGTCTCTCTCACTCTGCTCACTCTTTGTCACACAGTCTCTCTTACTCTACCCCTCTCCCTGACAGTGGGGCCTCCCGCTTGCTTTATAGTTTCCAGGAAGCGGGTAAAACCAGTCTTGAGTTTCCCTGCCCTCCATTCCAAGCTTCCAGGTGGAGAAAATAGACTCCGCTGTCACCCCTTGTCCAAATCTGTCCCCACGTCGGAGTGGAAAACAAACAGTGGAGCTGCCTGACAGGTCCGGGGGGGACATGAGAACCTGCGGAGTGTTTGAACAGAGCCCAAGACGAGAAATGAAGCGTTGCTCTTCAAAGCTTTTTCCTGTCATGTCATTTATTTGTCATTTCTTACAGCTTCTACCTGTTGCCAGACCTACAGTGCAGTAAGTCTACTTCCATAACTGAAGCTCCTCTTGCATTACAGCCGTTATGCATCATTTTGAGTCTCATTAATAGTCACTCACACCCTCGGCTGTCAAATGCTGTAGTTCTTTTTTTAAGGCGTGAACTTGATAATATGCTATTGACATCAGTATAACTCCTCCTGTTGAAAACTAGTCTAAATTAAGCTGCGGTGATTCCTAGAAGGAGAGCATTGTTCAGTCATCATTATCAGTCATGTAACAGCATTGTCTTTTTTCCCCCCTTCCAAGTAGCGACTACTGCTGCTGGGGTCCCACCTTTTTCAGGTCAACCACAGCCTCTGTTAACATAGTGAGGCTGGACTGCTCCCGGCACTTACAGCCAAAATTATATATTTTACCGACATATTATGTAATTTGATATGACAATGAAGTGTCATAACATCACCACAAAGTCCTTTTCAGGTATAATTTGTTTTCACAGAGCTGTCTGTTTTTGAGGATTGATCATTTTAGGTTGTCACACATACACACACACACACCCTTTCTCAGTGCTGCACACTTATAATCTGTTATTAGAGAGGCATTGATTTTTATTGGTCATTTCTTAAAGTGTTGCAGAAAAGATTGTGCTCCACTCTTTCTCGTCGATTTCATATTTTTTAAAGATTGTATTGAGAGTATTTTTGTCAGGCTGCCAGGCAAAGAAAACAACAGATTCTACGAAAGTCCTTGTAAACTTCTCACACAACAGCTTTCTTCCATTTTGGCAGGTCTCTCAGTGAGCAGTGTTTTGGCAGATCTCCCTCATTCGTGTGTGTGTGTGTGTGTGTGTGTGTGTGTGTGTGTGCGCGTGTGCGTGTGCGCGTGTGTGTGTGTGATAGTTGTTTGCTGAGTTTCAGGAAGGCTCACTTTGCCAGCAGGGCCTGAAACAATAGAGCGCGGTTTTCTCTGCTTGTTGCTGCTCAGTGTAGGCCTTCGCCTGCAAGAGCGAGAGGGAAACTCCGGACTTGCCACCTCCTGCTCCTCCTCCTCCTCCTCCTCCTCCTCCTTCTTCTTCTTCTTCTTCTTCTTCTTCTTCTTCTTCTTCTTCTTCTTCTTCTTCTTCTTCTTCTGCTTCTTCTTCTCCACCTCCTCCTCTTCCCCCCCACTGATGACTCAGAGAAATGTGCTTGGCCCGGCTCCCGCTGCCAAATTGCAAAAAGAGGTCTGATGAAAACGGAGTGAAACTGACAGAAGATTCCTTTATAAGAATTTTGGCTGGATTAGGGCCTTAAGCTATTTCAGATGTACCGGGGTTCAATAAGTGCAATAAAATAGAAAGATTTGTTGAGGAAAGACCAAATGGGTTCATGTTTCTAAAGTTATTCATACATGTTTATGTGCTGCACTGTCGTGCTGGAGCCGGTTGAAGGCAGCCAGTTGCTGCCAAGCACAGTTGCAGACATCGTAGCGGTGTTTCAAGGCTATGAGTTCTTGAAAAAAAAATGCTGATAAGATTTTACTGAGAGTAATGCTGATTTATGTGGTCTGTTTTTGATTTAATGGATCTAAATTTAATGCCTTCCTGACACAGTGATGTCTGTGATTTCAAGTATCTTTCTGCAAAAGAAGATATTTGGCTGGGGCAATAACATATTGAAAGATTTTTTTATTATATTTTTATAACGAAAAAAGAATTATCTCTGGTGAAATAGATGCAAGTGTCGCTTCGTCATAATTTATACTTAATTTATCAATGATGGCATTCCATTTTTGAAGGTATTATCCATCTTAAAGGTTTGACTGGACAGGAGAAGCTAATATTAATTAGAATCACCGTTATAATATGAATTATTGTGAAACACTTTGCTTAGAATTGTGCAGATTAAAATAATCCAGCTCAGAATTATTTCACATAAACATTTCAGATGGCTCAACAAGAAAAATGGCTAAATGTTTGCGCTGTTTCAGCAGAATCATTTAAAAGCTATACTCATAAATGACACATTGTGAGGAGCAGAATTTTAAAATATTTTCTTTCATGTAAAACAGTGTTTCCTTATATCAATTCAACAATGGGGTATCCCTTTTTAAATGGAAATTATTGCAGTCTAATAGAAACATTCAATTCAAATGGCAAAGATCCGAAAATCATTAAAAAGTGATACTTAACAACATGTAAACTGGGTCCAACTGGTTGGTTAGGTACAATTGGTCTATCCTGCATTTGCTGTTCTCTGGTAAAATTGACAAAAATGTGTCTCAAAATCAATTTCACTGTTTAATAAGCTGAACACTGTGTGTTATCAGGTACTTTTCTTTTCACAAATTAATCAGAATTAACTCTCAGTATTCTCATCATATTAGCCAATATATACATACAACACATTTTACATTTTATTTATGCAAGCAATATAATGTGTTTTCTCTCCTCGACCGACCAAAATGGTCAACATGTTCTGGTTGTTCAATATTTAAAAAGGTGTAAAAAGTCATTAGTGTTGTTTCTCTACATGAGATGGAAAGTTCTCTCTCTCTTATAGAAAGGGTTCATAGGTGTCATGATAACAAAAAAAACACATTTATTAAATTTTTTTATAATCAACAACATAATTACAGGTGAAAATAACAGTGGCAATCAAATGTGTTATTTGTTTTGTTTCTAATCAGAAGTTGAATAAACAGGGGTAAGTAGGTATTACAGTTTAAAACACTAAAAAACAACAACACTAAACAAAGTCCTTAATCATATAAAATGAATAATATAGCTGAAGCAGTTTGAATGTAATGTGGATAATTATTTAAACAGATTTACTGAATGCCAGCCGGATTTTAAATTATTTTGCCGAGTGACTCACAAACGGTTTTCCTGGATGACTTATCATTCTTGTTGTTTCTTGTCTGACCACTTGGCTCTTCCATTCAGGCTTTATGTGTCATCATGAAGCTCCAGAACTTTAAAATGGTAGCTTTGGCATATTTCTGTCCAGTCGGCCTTCCAAACTTGGCTTTTCTCAGTGAAGTATTTTTAAGCATTGGAACTGTGTGCCGTTGGTGGTGTGAAGGTATGTGTGTGTACCTCTGGCAATACATAGTTTCTGTTCTTGTTTGTCTTCGATGTGTGTTTTGTGGAGACCCTTTCCTCGTCCATCAGTCTGTCTCCACCTCTATCCTCTTATTTTGGTTTCTTTGGCTTTATCTCACTCTGCATACTCCTTAAATTATTTATCTTTCACCATCTTTCCCAACTGTTGGTCTTCGAAGACGCTGACACACACTCGAGCTGTGTCTCTAATAAGAATGACTTTGTGAGTAATCTTGTGTGATCTTGCCTTCTTTGTCTCTGTTTATTTTTTAATTCTGCTCTGCTTTATCATCCTTTTCCTTCTTTATTCATAGCTGACTGTCTGCGAGCCAAAGATCTCTCGCAGTCCCTGATAGTTTCTGTCAGGAATATCAACTCCTTGCCACATTCCCTCCTCTCGGGAGAGAATTGAACTCTATGACTAAGAAATTTAGACAAAATGCCCTAAAATATAATAATAGAGTGCACTTCACACAGATGGTTAAATGTGTTGATAATAGCACAGCAGATTTTCTTGGCAGTGCTTTATAGTGTATTAAGTTTAACTGTTGGCTCTAATATATTTGGCCAACTACAATAGCCGCTTTAAAGCTAGCATTGTTGAGGGGGGTCCCTCAGGGCTTGCATGTTGGCCCTGCACAGTTTCTCCTCTGCAATAGCATCTGCTTTGTTCTCGGCTCTGAAGTATCATCCTTCAGATCACATATCTAACGGCTATACTGATCTTAATAGCTTGAGCCTGCGGCCCCCTGATACACAGACACACACACACAGGCAAATACACACAGAGACACTATCACAGAAGCTCACTTGGACTCTTACTTACAAAGGGCACACACACACATACAGTCATGCATAGAGCTAATCGAATGGCTTGTGCAACACTGGTGATAAATCTGTTTAAGGAAATGGCCCGTGTAAAGGAAAGAGCAAGATCCCCCCTGGACTTTGTGTACTGTTTAAATGTGTGTACGTGAGGAAGAGAATATACTCGCTTCTTTATCTATTTACTTGAGTGTATGTATGATTACACACAGTTGTTCCATATATATATATACATACAATAAGCATGTGTGATAGTTTTTTACAGTGCTCTTTTGTACGTTTGTTCCACAGGAAATACGTTTTTTGTGTAAACTGATGAACTGGGTGCAACTGCTGCACATGCATTTGTACGCAACGCAGCATGCTCGGATGGGTTGGGTATGGTTGGCCCTGTTGCTGGTAGAAGTCCCTGTGTGAGCTGTAGAAGCAGAGGAAGACGGCTACAGAGTGTCAGTGTGTGTGTTTGCATATGTATATGTGTGGGTGTTTGGACTGGTGTGTATGCATGAGTTAGAAAGCAGCACGGCGACAGTTTGTTTGAAGCCTGCCACTGAGACTAGCATCAAACACCACCTCAACTCTTTGCCCTTCAGCCTGTAATCACGCACACACACACTGACACACACTCGCACATCCTCGATCCATCTTGGGCTCTCTCTTCCTCTCTGATGCACTCAGAAACACACACTTCTATTCTTATCTCCTTCTCATATTAATTTTTTTTAAAAAAAGGCACAGAGACAGTTAGAAAAAAAATATCAAACAGTCCAGCTGCAGGTATTGCATCTCCTCTCTTCTTTCCATTCGAGGCATTTATCTGTCTTGTCCATCTGCCAGACGGACAAGAAGACAAACACAGGTTGTCTTGTCAATCAGACTCCACATTGGCTTGTTAAGGCTCACATGTTGCTTCCATCTGGATTCCACTGAGGTTGGCGTATGTCAGGTCTGGGAAAAGATGGAAGGGAAGCGAAATCATTCAGTGGAATGAGACCAAAGAACTACCAGTAATTGTCACAGACAATGTCTAATTTTAATAACAGCTAGATCCATAATCATTAAGAAACAAGTGGAAACAGATTTACACATATTTAGGTGGTTGCGAATGTCGATTAAGGTGAGTCTTTGGTGAAGCTGAAACTTGCAGGCCTTGGTGCACATGACCTAGATTACTTGATGCCACACATCTCCAATAGGAAGTTGAAAGTAAGAAAGACTGTCTTTGGTTAAAAAATGTGTCAGGGAAATTCCTTTGTGACTCACACTCAGTCGGTGCAGGCTTGTTCTGAATCTGGGTTGGTGTGAGGTTTGGTAAAGTCCACCACCCTCTGGTCTCCTCCTCACCCTGTCTGGGGAAGGGCGGATGGAGAGTGGGCGTCAGGAGACAGGTTTTCACCCCCGCCCTTTATAGTCAGATACAGTCTGGGGTGATGACACTGAGTCATCTTTGCTTTCTAAGCTCCCTTTCTTATTAGTATTCTCCATCATGGCTGCTGTTCTCACCACACCCTATCCTGCCAGTGTTACACACACACTGTACAGCGTGCTGTAGGTCTACACAGTCCCCTACAGGGTTTTTTTCTAAATCTGGGTCAGGACCCAGTTGAGAGTTAAGGGAAGATTAAAATGTGCCTCGAATATTCAGAGAAAATTGGCATGTAAAACTATCGCCTTTGCTTTTTAGAGACTCAAAGCCTTCCTGTATCCCCTGCTATGTAAGGATTGAATACACTGTAGCCTGTAGATATGTCTTTTTTCATACCAACGGAGAGAGTTGCATCACTTGTACAGTACAGTACTTCAAATGATGCAACTCATGCTGAAGATAAGCAAACACAATAGTCTGAAAAATCTGTCTGGGGTCCACAAGGAAAAATATGTTGAGAATGTGTGCAGTCAACCACAGTCTCTGTTTGCTGATCACCAGCTATAGTCAAACAGTGCTGTGCTGCCATTGTACTGTGTATATATCTAACCATAGGTCTCCTCAACAACAAGCTGCTTATTCATTCAGTTTACAGAAACGTTGAAAACGTGTTGTCTTGTTAGCATGGCTTTGGGGATGGCAGTGTTGGTATGTCAGCCTCTCTTCATGTTGGTGGGTCCAACACTTTGCCTCAAACTGAAATATCTCAACAATTATCACATGGTGTGGCATGACATGTTGTACAGATGTTCATGGTTCTCAGATGTTGAATTCTATTGATCTTGGCGATCACTTGACTTTTCTTCCAGCACCACCACGGGATTCATATTTGTGGTTTGATGGAAATGTCTCAACTGTCAGATGGATGAGTGATTTGGTGTTGATGAATTGTTAAAGATCATGAACCACTGAGATTTCCTCTGGTGCCATCATCAGGTCAAAATTTAAGTTTGTCCAACACTTTTTATGACTACAGGCCTCCTGGGTGCAACTATTTTGGTCGCACATGCACCTTAAGTCTGATATTCCGCAGGTCAGATTTAAAAACTGTAGACTATAAAAATATTTTAATAAAATATGCTCCCCTCTCTCTTTCTCTCATAATACCCCAACAATATCTGAGGTTGATTTATCTATTTAAGTTTCAGTTTAAGAGAGCAGACAAAGCACTTAAGACATTTGAACAGAGAAGTCAGTTACATCAAGGATGGCAGTCATATGACACATATCCCCTTCCCCCCCCAAAGCCAGTTGTATACTTTATTGACGATGTCACGGCACGCTGGATTGAAATGAAGAAATGGATGTTGTTGAAGTTGATGTCGTGGAACCGTGTGTATGTGTAGTAGAAGTGTAACGCTTTAAACCTTACTTTGGGGCAAAGTCACTGAAATTTTTTAGTTATTTTTTTATGTCCTGGTGGCCGTTAAAAATAAACTTATGGCTCACTCCCCATTCATTTAGATAGGGGTCTGGTCTTGTTAGCCTGAAATAGCTGCCAAGATGACTGCTAAGTGGAAAGACTTGCCTAAAAGCACTTACACCATATGCTTGGCGTTCAAGTCCTAAGAACACTGGTGCCAGGCAACGGCAACATAGGCATCAAAAGACTCAACCGAGGCTAACAACTTAGCAAGCTAGCGAGGACAGAGGAAAAAGATGAGGCCATTGGGAATACAAATATGTTCCTCAGACATATTTTGAAAGTAGTGTGCCTACGCCATTTCTACAGACTCTTCTCATGAATAAGGTAAACACGACCCTATTTGAAGGCAGCATAAGCACAGCCGCACACACCATGGCTGGAGACTCAAGCTTTTTTGACCAAAAAAAGTAACATCTGGACAGTATTACATAAGAATATACACTCCTGGCACATACATTTTTAATTCCATCTACAACATTAAGCTTACATTTTCCTTAGTAAGATCTCTGGGGATTGAATGTTTCATTTCTGAGAAAGATCTGCAAACAGTACACTGCAAATTATTTGGTTCTTACCAAGAAAAAAAAACTTAGATTTAGAAGTGTTAGATAATTTGTCTTGTTTTAAGAGTTAATTTCTTATTTTAAGTGTTCAACTTCAACTAACAATCTTAATTTAAGAAATCTTGTCAAGTGAAATTATCTTGCTGCATGGACAGATAATTTCACTTGTTTTGAGTACATTTTCCCTCAGATTTAGTGTTTTTATCTTGTTTTTAGACCCAGTGTAAAAGGTAGTCGCCCCAGGCAAGAAACATCATGAGGTAAAATGTACTGGCATGCTATTCATGTCCATAACTTTATAACCTAGATCGTGATTGTAAGGTTGTGCATACACAGGGGCTTAGCCAATGTAAATGTATGTTTGGCTGTGCTGCCACAGTTCATTGCACTGAGTCACGACTATATCACTAATGTAAGTGATGGGAATCTGATCTGCAACATGCTAAACTGCTGTAGAGAAACGTGACACTTAACATGCAGATACTTGACTTTAAATGAAATGCTCATTCATATTTAGCATGACTATGTGCAGCACTTGGCCCATATAAGAGTAGATGTGTATTGGCCAGGGTTAATTTTTTGGTGGGGGTATGTATGTTTTTTTTGGACAGCAGTTGCAAGAGAACAAGCACAGACAGTCACCCTGCTGGAATGGATGTAGGCGGTGGAAGCTTTGTGTGTTTAAATAATTGTCGAATATCTCACAGGTAGACAGTTACGCTCAGGGATCACTCCTGCCCCCAAGCCCTCATCCTCGCAATATCAAAGCAAATGTGCTGAATAATCTACTTTTTAACTAGGAACTCGACCCCCCAATGCCCGGAGAGAACAATCAGGATCAGAGGGAAGCTTTTCCAGGCAAATTAGCTCAACTGAATTCAAACAGAAGGTATTTTTTTGAGAGGCCTTTTACTTTGACTACATGTCGATGCTGTCACTCATGGGAACAGACTTTTAGTTGTTTTTTTAAAAATGTTCTTTAAAAAAAACAAACACAGACATCTTTCAACATCATTAATATCGACAACAGAAAAACAATGCAAAGCAGAAAAATCCCACGCTAAACCAACAACAGGCACTGCAGTATATAAAATAAACTTGAAAGAGAGAGACAGAAAATAAGATCATAAGTCAGTTTTTACAGAAGAAGAAGAGCCAATATATATGGTACCCACATGCAGACAAAATTAAAATGCTCCTTTTTCCAAAATGTAAATAAACGTATCTTTGAGTATTTTGAGTTGTTGGGGAAAATGTTCTTCTTGGTGTAAAATAAGTCCTAGGAAGAATATAAAATATTGTTCATGTATGGAAGCTCAGGTACATTTCGGACTGATCCAAGGTCCAATCTGCTGGACTTTGAGTCAAAAACTGAGCAGCAAAAGGTAAAAGTTACCATTACACTCTAGTGTTAAGTTTAACATTTAACAAACTCGCATCTGCCATAATTCCTGCTTGAAAAAGAAGACAGCTTGTGAAACTGTTAAAAGAGGTTCAAGATCCAGACAATCATGAGATCAGAAGGCCATAAAGCTGCCAGTGAACCCTTATGAGCTCACTCCTTATGAACCTATTATCACAGTCTATACACGGCACACACACTAGTGTGTGACTCAAACTCTGTGACCTGCAGTGAGATTCCTCCTATGTAGACTGCTGGTGTGAATACTGGCACAATGCCTAGAGAAAACATGTTTTATACTGTTGTCATGATTAATGACTTCAGATGATGTACTGAAGATCCCGATAATCCCTTTAAATAGCACATTACAGAACACGGTGCAGGCCTGCACAAGAATTACTGAAACTATTTCTTAAAATAGATAGTTCCTTTTTGTTATTTGGCAGTTTAAGATGTCGTGCAAATGTACATTAGGCAGTGGCAGAGAGTAAGTAAGCTTTTTTACTCAAGTACTTCAGATACTTCAGATGGACATTCACGTCATGCTAGATTATACTGTATTTTTTACTCCACTATTATTTAAGAGCTTCACTTAACAAGCTACAACATTAAAATGCTGCTGCTCTGACACACTAAAAAACAGCAGAAGAAACAAAACCAACCATCACAAATTCATTTTGGGGCTGCTAATCAAATTTTGCCAAAGCGGAAAAAAAATTAAAAACGCTCAGGCCTGTTCTTCCTTTTTCTTACTCTGGTGAGTTGCAGAACAGAGCGTAGGTCTGTCAAAAGGCCAGTGAGTGACCGTGATGGTGTGTCATGTGGGACAGAAAAAGGCAACTGAGGCCTTGTTTGAGGAAGGAAGTCATAGTACTTCAAAATAGATTTGGTTTGCTCGTATGTTTTTTATCTTTAAATCCTGCTTTCTTTTCTCGGCCTCTCACACACACACACAGGCAGCAGGCCGTGTGATGTGGTTTCTGGGAGCAGCACCAGCATGGTGGTGACTCTATACTCGCCTGGCAACTGGTTTGGCTTGATCTGGTCTCACCGCAGCCATTGCGTTCTGGTTCTGCGTGGAGATTGAGAGGGCGGCGGGATGGAGGGGGGTAACTGAAGAAGAGAGGGAGTTTTTATTAAGAGGCAGGCTGGCTAGAGTTGATCAGGAGTTTGTGTGTGTGTATGTGTGTGTGTGTGTTTTGAATAGGGCTTTTTGTTCCAACGTGACTCACCATGCTCTAGCCACGGTTGGTGCCTGAAGGGAGAGATGGAGGGAGGGTGAACAGCACAGAAGAAAAAGAGTTGATGTGGTTAAGTCATTAGGAGACTGCATGTTGGGTTGCTGTGTCAAGCTTCGGCCTACTTCTCTGATGAATCAATAAGCCGAACGCCTGCCTGCGAAAGGGACACACACAGAGGAAGATGAGCTCTGTCTTCTGGTTTGCCTGGCCCTCAGATCATTTTAACTTAGGGCCAACTCCTCCGCAGATTGTGAGTGCTGGCATGGCTAAAAAAGTACTTCAGAAACGTAACATCAGTCAAACCAGATGGTGCGTGTGATTACTCACTACTGCCTATAAATTTGTCAGCAAAATGTTATTGAGTTGACGTTCATAATCCCTTTTGTCATGGTTCTGATTATCCTGTCAAAACACAAACAAATCGAACTGGAATGATGATATTGGTTCTGTTTCTAGGAAACCAATGATTGCAGTTATTTGTTTATAAGTGTTGATGCTTTAACAAATAGAGCCGTAATTACTTTTACCTCACGTTTTCCCTTACTTTTTTAGCGATATGTTACAATTACTGCAATGTTCTTGCACACCTGAAAGCCTTACTGACAAGTGGGTCTGATGAAGAGCTCAATTTGTGTCGAGAAAAACAAAAATCCTGCACCTTCTCAATTACTTGCACATACTTGTACTTTACCCAGCGAGCTAAAATGAAACCGGAACTTCCAGGTTCTGTTCCAGAAATAAGAAAACTCAAATAAAATCTGTAACACTAACAACTACAACCTCAGAACAGAGCCAACAGTATGTTGTGTGACTCAGATAAGGGTCATTAAAAGAAGATCTAATATTGTTTATTCAATATTTCTGGCCTTTTAGGAACACCTTTCCTCTTGAGCCCTAGACCACAGTGGATTAAACCATCTCACTGCTTGACAACAGTCCAGGCACAAGTTCAGGGGCAGACAGCAAAAATTACAGCTTCATGAATGAATGTCAGGTATTAGCGAATATCATGTATATGCACGAGACCAAGTCAAGGGAACGTCGATAACCGCTCTGCACTGGTTTCAGGGAACTTTCAGGGAAGCTGTTCTGTTTTTTGAGGTTGGATGCATTACCTTCGCCTCCAACCTCAGTGATCACAGTGCTTTTCATCCTTAAGTGAGTTACTTCAACTTTAACAGCTAGCTTTGTACAAATAGTATTAATTAATTATGTGGTGGACCCAAAAGTGATGCCAAACAGGTAGTGACTTGAAAGGTGATTTTTTTGACTCAAAGAAGGAGGAGTTTGCTGGTAGGAAGAGAGCACAGGCCGGTGGCTCCCAGGGTGGTAAAGGTGGAGACTCACGGTGTACGCGGGAGGCTGGCTCAGGCAGTCGGGGTTGTGAAGGGTGGCAGAGGTGCGGGAGGCTGGGTCCTAAAATGGAGAAAAGCTCCTTTAAGTTTATAAGCAATGAGGCCGGAACTTTAGTGCTCACTCTCTCAAGACAGCGAACGTCTGTCACTATAATAATAAAAAAAATGTTTAAAAAAAGAAAACATTGGTGCTACACTGAGTGACTAGCTAACGTTACTTAAGGTTATCTAAGACACTGAGGTGATTAACAAAATGATCAAAAGCACTATATGCAAAATAAAAGGTACTGTAAATACTGTGAACAATATACTAAGAGCTAACTGTGAAAAGTAACTGACATAAAGATGAAAAAGCACTGTGATGACTAGGGTTGGAGGCTACAGTGTAGAGCAGACGGGAGATAAACAGACGCGCAGTTCGTAAAAACAGATGTATGTCACACTAAGTTGTGCAATTGGAGAAATGCTGAAGTGGATGCTGACTTGTCATAACATATGAAAAGCAAACCCTGATGTGATAATGTAATGACTGTTAAAATGTTATGAATCAAATGTACGCCACCTGTTGCTTGCAAGCGCGCACATACACAGATGCACACATCACCAGTCTTTCTTAGACGCCCCTCCTTTTGTTCCCCAGCACTCATTGTCACCCAAGTGTGAAAGAAACCTCCACTTGAGGCCCACCCGTGACCACCTCTCTGGAGCTCTCCAAAAGGTGGTCAGACACTAGTTTGCCCCTCCACCCCTCCACTCCAGCACCGTTTGCCATGGATGTTTCAAAACCATCTGACCTGGCTGTGCTAACGGGTGGCTATTTTGGGAGCGGGATGGCAAAACCGTCTGCTACTCACGACGGCCATCGGAAAAAAAACGAGGGATTGCAAAGAGGGAGGGATCGCCAGAGAGAGTAGAGGGTTCTCCTGTGTATGCGTGTGTGGAAAACATGTCCATATGTGTGCGCGTACGTGTGTGTGTGTGTGTGTGTTCGCAGCCAACCATACCAGTGACTAAGTGTGGTGTTGGGGTCATGTGTCGCTGGTGACCATAGGGATCGCTGTTGAAATTAGAGATTTCATAGTCTTGCAAAACTCAGACGGACACTGAAGTTCATCCTGTGGCAACTGCTCGTTGTCAGTTCAGCCTTTCACCCACATCATTATCAACATCTCGGTTTCGTAACGGCAAAAATAAGTTACCCTTCTCACGTTTTCTGCTGCGGATTTGCACAAACTTGCACATGTAGTTCGTACATGATTTATGCTTCCATTATGCCCAGCTTGTGGAACTTTTTTTAGATAAACGTATCCATTTGGCTCGGAGCAGTTGGCAGATAAAACCGCCTGTGCTTGGTGCCGCTTCTGACAGAAACAGCCCATAGAGAAATTAGCTTCCAGGCCCTGTGGGAATGAGCCTGATCAACAGGTTGAGCAATGGAACATGCCAGCGAGCGAGCGTTTGCATCTGAAACATCATCTCCCTCTGTGGGACCTGACTAATGCAAGCAACAAAAAAAACATTTGATGGGCAAAGGCATGTGTCATCATCATGCTTGACACTTTTTAAGGTAGCGTAAAGAGTTGAGACACTCAGTACATATGCTAAAGCTCATTTAAGCGTTCGGATCGCTCTAAAGTGAGCTCATTTTGAGATAAGTTCGGAACTGAACATGAACTTTTGGCAGGACTGAATAGTGTGACATTTTCTGAGACGCTTTATTCATGTTCAGTGTTTGAAAATGGATCCCACTCCTGCATTAGTTAACTTTACATCCTTTACTTTAAGACTTTGCAGTCATGTTGCAATCCTTTGTGACTTGCAACAATATTTTCATCCCACTCTTAAAGATGAGGACATTTTACATTAAACACTCACACACACACACATTCACTTGGGACTGGTCTGTAGAGTGAGTGGGCCAGTTCCTCCTACTATTTCTCTTAATGTGTCCCTTGTGCTGAAGGTGTGGAGCTGCCAGCATTGTTCACGAGCTGCACTGGACGCTTACAGCTGTGTGTATTTACCGAGATAAACACGCAAGTTAGTGCGGACATTTTAGCCGTGCGACCACGTTTAGTTATTGTTAACAGTGTTTGTTGTGAATATAGGATGTGAGGAGATGGATTTAAAGTTCCTTGGTATTAGTTCATCTGGGTCTGAGCCTTTGCTGCTTTATCTGCCAGCGTCCGTTCAGCGTCTGGCAGAAACGCAGCACAGATAAGGCGTGTCTGCGTGTTTGCGGACTGGTCCCACTGGACTGTGTAAGCAGTTCCTCCGAAGCAGCTCCAGGGTGTGGATCGCAGGCTGTGTGACCGGGCCTCCTCATGCAGCTTGAGGCCTCGAGATGCAGCTCCAGGGTTGGGCTCACAGGCTTTATGAATGGGCCACATGGTGTGGCTCTTTGGGCGGGGCGTGTCACCGGCCTCCCACAGTTAAACTGCTATTCAAGTCTTTGGTGGAACCTCAGGTCTTTTATAAATATTGGATAAGTAGTAAAGTTGGCAGGTAAAAGATCTTTTTTTCCCCCTTTTGTCTTTGGATTTATGAGAAAGGTGTTTTCCCACAGCTCAGGTGTGGCATGAGCTTTCATAAGGTTTAATAGCAATGAGCCATGATGGAAAATCATACTCAAGACAATGAGTTAGTGCTTGTCTCATGTGACATTTTCTAAGCAGTTTACGATTCGCTTTGTTCAGAGCGGTTAATAAATTTGGCAAGGTGGGGATTTGGAGGAATCTTGTGGTTTGCCAAACTGTGCCTCGAGAACTCAGACAAGCACTTACCACAGATTCTTCAGACGTGAATAACAGCGATATCAACACATACCAGATAACGTACTGAAAGCTGCTGCAGTTAGAGCATGTCTATTTTAAAACGTCTCAGAGTTTCAAGTATTTCTGTCATTCCTTTCTCTGGGAAAACATAAAACTTTTCTCTTTTTTAAAGTGAAAGTTGAAGTGTTTCGCTGGCAAACAGCAGCATGTAACATACCACAGAAACTTCAACACAATGATCTAGCTTATCAAACATTTGTGAGAGAGAGACGCTTATTTTATATGCATGGAATGTCTGACTCATTAGTCTGTGTGTGTGTGTGTGTGTGTGTCAGAGAGAGTGGCCCTCATATCATCAGACAGGCTGAGCTGAACAAGTTTAGTTAGATCACTTACACGTTCCCACTGAGTTCAGGGGACTGTCTTTTTAGCTGTCATTTTGCATACAGAATGCAGGCTGAACTACTCTGTTTTACATAGCAGTTGAAGCCTGATAACACTCTTTATGATTTCAAGAACCGGATAAACTTCCTGCTTCTGCATCAGACACGCTTGTGTGTGTGTGTGTGTTGTTCTGTCAGCGTTTGCAACCATAGCAGATGTTAAAATATTTTGTGACTCTTCAATGCAAAGTTATAGCTGTGTGTGACCCACACTCAGGAAAATGAAAGAATCATACTTGTTGTCTTTATGTATTTATTTATAACATTTAACATGCACAGCAACTAAAGAGGCCATGTATGGACAGGAAGAATTTACACAGGAGAGCCTGTCACATGATCTATCAGGTGTGCTTTTTTTTCTGGGAAATATTACATATATAGAAAGATAAGTCTGGTGATGTTTCTTTATTTTTGTCAACAAATTCCATAAAAAGAAAAAATGTCTTAAAAACTTTGTAATAACCATCATCAATGAAGAAAAATAAGGTTCCCATAAAACAGTTTGAAGCTAGAAAGGTGGCAGGGTCCGGCAAATATAAACAAAGTAAAACGGTGTGAAATTGTGTTGTCCTTTAAATTCAGTTTGTTTATTCAGTCATAAAAATGAGGAGAGTTTCTTTATTTAGTTTGTTTTGGCATAAAAAAATCCATAAATGAAGATCTTTCTCTTCTAATCAATTGTAAAGGTTTAGAAACATCAGTTACAACTTTATGGCCATCCAAATAATGTTAACAGATGAACTACACAGTGTTTTTGTTTTACAGCATTATAAACATTTACAATAAACATTTGCTCAATAAATGGTTTATAAATATTGTGTTGTCAATCTATAAACAATACTTGCATGGCTGTTATAAAGTTGCAACTGATTTTATAAACCTTTTAAATTCTTTAATAAATGATTAATAAAGCATTTCATTCTCTCCTAACAGTCAAATGACTATTAATTTACACTTAATTAAAGGTACAATATGTAGGAATTTTAGTTGAAAACGTCTAAAAATTAACTTTAATTATCAACACAATGTGAAGGAATAACAATTTTATTGTAACACATTTTGATGTTGATGTCCATGTATTGTGTTGCGGAGGTATCTGCCTATCTGAAGTTAGCATGCTAACCAGCTAGCCCCAACTCATCCCAGTCCGAAGCTCCTGTGGTAGTGGTGTTACAGTACCAACAGTCCCCCAGTGCTCCGTACTGCTAGCTGTACGGCTAACTAGCTAACAGCAGCTACAGTTGGCAGCAGTTAGCTTACTGTTATCTGATATAATGCCCTCTATTTGTTTTGAGTATGAATTTGGCAGGTGGCCAATTGTTACATATTGCACCTTTAACTATAAATGAACCATTTATTACAGACGGTTATTATGAAGTGGTCCCAAAAAAAACTAACAATGAACTGCCTAATATGGCTTACTCCTCTGTGCCCCAGAGATCCATTGTTGTCCAAAAACTATTACAAACACACATCAATGAGCCACATTGTTGCACTGGCTGACAGGCTCCTTCATTAGCATGAATTTATCAGCAATGTAGTTTACTTTGAGTCAATCCCACGTACACCATCCTGCTGCTATTCATGCTCATAAGAGCACCAAATGTGTATTACACTCCACTGCTGAAAGTAGTCCCCAACATATGTACTTAAAAATACTACAGTGCCCAGCTTTTTCAGAGGGATATGTGTGTTCAAAAGTCGCTGTGGTGCATAAACATCTGAGTGACATAAGTAAATGTGCATGCAGTGCCATCCCTCATGTTTTAACTGGTCCAGTGGGGCTGCAATTACTGTTAGTGGGGTATCATTATGTGGATGTGCATGGATTTTAATTTCTTTGTTTTGTTTTTTTTACATCTTTTTTAGGAACCGAAAACACAGACAACAACACAGTTAATTTTATTTTGAATATAATCTTTATTCAACATATCGACAGTATACATAATCCAACAGTTAAAATATGTCACAAACCGTACTTTAATCCACTTATTCCTTTACCACTTTGCACCCCATGTGATGGCTCCTGAAGGTAACCATCCCACCAAGGGACAGCAATCTCTGCATCTGCCATTACATCCCTCGATCTATCCTTCGGTTCTTCAATTCACTCCACAATTAGCCATGGTCACATACTGTATAGACCTGCGATTCAAAGCTCTGTCACTTGATTTTCATGCAGCCATCAGCAGTGCACCAGACAATCGGCCCTTTTCATATCTCGACAGCGGATGAACCCAGTAAACTTGTGTTAGCGAACACTACTCTAATTTAAAGTTCCCTAAGTGGACTGCTGCTGCCTGGGGGCATTGCTTTTCAGTGACGCTACCTTGTCATGGGACAGCCGGCTTTTACACAGACACACACACACTGAGGACGAGTATCCTCACACATTTCTGCTCAATTTGATTTCACCCTTTTGGTTACACTCTGCCGGTTTCAGCCATCAACCAAATCAAAGAGGGAACCATCTGAGAGGATGTTCAGTTGTAAACTTTTATAACCCTCATCTCCTCTCTCTGCCTCTCCTTGCTGGCCCCGTTTCGCTGATTTCTGAAGATACCTTGCCCTGGTCGTGAAACAAGTTGCTTTATTAGCCATTTTAACACCTGCAGAAGCATTTTAACTACCTGTCTATGAAATCTACCACAAAACATTAAAATATATGATATGTTTGTAAGTATTGGCCTTATTAGGGTTTCAGTGCAAACATTAGCACTGATGGAAAGTGGCAGAAACTGATACATGGTGAAGTATGGCTCACAATGTTGAGGAGACTGTCAAGAAATGATCCCTGTAAGATATAAGGCACATGATTCATTACTTCAACATGCAGATGATATTATCATTATTATTAGTTAAATGAGAGGAGCTCCTCGGCAAGACGATGAAGAGAGATCAATAAATGCGATAAAACAGGATACAGCTTCTGTCATTGGAATACATGCATTTAGCTCTGCATGACAGCATAAGCATAAGAGAGGCTTCGGGGTGAGCACATGAAATACAAACCATATATAACTATATTCATTGAGAGACTTCAGGCCCTCTAGGTGCGACATTTAAAGGACACAAAAAAACATTTCAAAGGCTTCATTTTTGCTAAATATGCCTGAAAAAGAAGTCTTTTGCGCTTCCTTCCCCCGCGTCAATGCCTCTTTCCTCAGGCTAAGCAGCTGATTTATTGACAAGACGCCGCCAACATTTTATGGTCTTTGAACCACGAGACACGCCGTGGCGAACGGGATGGAGACCTCATGACTGCCAACAGGCGGGGAGGCACAGTCTCCCCCATCAGCTCTCTCTGTGGAACGCTTTTGTCCGATAAGAGGTCATGCACCACACCCGATTTAAGTCATGTGCTCCTCATTGCACGATGAGCAACACAAGACAACAGGGATGTGTTCGGTCGTCTATGTGTGTTTGTTGAGCTAGGGACGCATCCACATCTGTGACTGGGTGCATTTTGTGCTCATCTTCATCAGACCATATGTTTGTCGAGTTCATATCCTTCTCGTCTTTCTTCTGCCTGTGTTTGTCGTGTTCTTTGCTGCATAGCCAGAGTATGAAAGCATGTGCTGGGCTGGAAGAGCAGTGCTGTGTCCCTGTGAGTGGGTGTGTAGGGTCTGGGTCAAGGCTTTTTAGTACTTTAAGACCTTAACTCAGCTCAGAGGGACTCTTATTCCACACCCACGCCTTGTTCTATTAAACTCTGGACCACATCGACATTCCTGGGATTAATGTAGACACAAGCTCCAGGTAGTCATGCACACACACAATATATTACTGCTGTGAGATACAATCGTACAGCCAGAGAAAAAAAGTTTGTCAGCCCTCAAGTGAGCGCTAAATATGGTTTCTTTCCTGATACAACTCAGTTGTAAAAGCGAATGATAACTAACATTGTCAAGTTTCTTCCACCAGTTTTGTTGTATAAAGGCCCTGATAAACACAGACGTGTATCAACACGTGCACTCACTGTGTGCTTTGTTTTTTAACGATCAATACTGATGCAGCAGAACCAGAGATATCGTCTTGGTTATTGAACACTTTTCTTCCTTGGTGCGTGCATTGGCATGACATGACAGTTAGGTTGGAGATTTGGGTGTGTTATGCTCGTAGCAGCTAATGTCTGGAGCTGCCAGCCTCAAGCAGAGATTTGGAGCATCGTGCATAACAGTTCCTCATTTTGACATATTTTAATGTTGCGTTTCCTCCCTTTGATAGCATATGACATAGCTAAAGTAAAGCCCAGCAGCAAAGTTGTTGAACTTGGTACCGCTCCTCTAATATCACGTCAGCCTGGCAGCGTAAGAGCACGGGTTGCTAACGTTAGCCTAAAAAGCACGGATTGTGGCCAGGTATTGAAACGATGTTCTTAATTGATAGCGTGAAGTTGTGAATGAATAGCAAGCATCCATGCTTTTTTATCTCCATCAGATAAATGGCAAATGACATCGTGATAATACCAGGATTGCCGCCGCAATGCAAGAGAAATCACCACAGCTCATATTGGAAATGTGTGTACATAAATGCCACGACTACTGATGACGTGTCTTTAAGGATTTTCCCATTTCATAGGAGAAGACATCAACCACTACCCCTGTAAATCTGTTATGAGGGGCAAATAGTGATTAAGCATAACAGGACTACAGTTTCCACTTCTGGATGATGGAATAATGAATTGGTTGAAAATCGTTGGCACTGAAAGTTCCAGTTAATGCTGTCAGAGAGGCAAAAGTTGGCAGTGAATGATCAAAGACTCCTGAGGTCAATGATGTTAGTCACGTTATTGATAATGTTCAAAGACCCAACGATCGAGCCTCTGGATAGAGTGGTTGACGCATGGCTGGGTGACGTTTGTTCCTAACTCATAGGAACTGTGCCCTCAGTAATCTAGTATGTACAATACAATTCATTCTCCTTAGTAAATACGGTTGTCAGTTGCAAGTACTGGCTGTATGAATGTAGCCATAGAAACCTTTTACCTTAAATTCTATGTGAGCTAAGAAAAACAGACCACGTTGCCCGGACACGTAATTCATTTTAAAAATTAATTTGTAAGGGCATGACACCATGGAATGTTTTCAACTCATAGGAAAATCAAGTAAACGTGTTACTGTTGTACAATATAAACAGAGAAACTACCAGTTGTGGGATCCATTCCCATCTTGACATGCGATGTAAGTGATCCTGTCTGAGCCATGATGAAAAAGATACATTTAGAAGCACATGCTAACACACCTATGCAGCAGACATATCAGCACATTACTCTCTTCTACACATTATACAGTCAATGCAATCACAAATTGATGCTGGGCCTCACTTAGTCACTCATGAACACACACACACACACACACAGACACAGCCTTCTGCTAAGCCCTTAATCGTAAGCATGCCCATTTTCACTTTACATGTTTACCCAGACAGATCAATCCAGCTGATCAAGCAGCTGCTGGACCTTGACCTTAAACTAACCCTGACAGATAGAGCTCCTGTAAGAGGACATGCTCACTTTGCTGCATGTGTGCAAACCTGTTGCACACTTGTGTGGGGGGTAAGTGTGTGTTTAAGAAGTTGCTTTGGTGCTAACTTGAATAGAAATGTGAGGAACATAAGTAACTGTGCATGTAGTAGCCATCCTCACAAATTAGCTGGACAAGCTGCCTAGTGTGGTAACATTATGTGGGTGTATTTGCATGTGTGCATACATTTGCATTCGTCTGCCTGCTTACTGCCTGCTTTTTTGGCTGCGTTTGTGGTCTATGGTCGTACACATATACTCCACTATGTGCGTGCGCCTGCATGCTGTACATGTTAAAAGCTATCTGAATGTGTGTCTGTATTAGCATGTGTGTGTCAAGAGCACTGTTATAACTCACTCTGACTGCGAGCCCAGGCCCCTGGCAGCGAACGCTGTGGGTCTGGCAGGTCTCAGCAGGGCTCTAAAGCAGCTCTGCCGCTCAGCTCGGCTCCGCTGGTGGCTGAGGGCCCGTCTCTGTGTCACACTAAAGAGGTACTCAACAGAACTCCTTACTGGGAGGCCTCCAGCGTGAAAACAGGACAGTGTCATCATGTCTTATTGTTGGCAGCCATCTTAGCTCCACAATAGGTTCTGAGGCACTGAGCTGAGAAGAAGCACGGACATTTATGCCAGCTGATTTGCACAGTGTTTGCCATTTTGCCATGATGAATGGTAGCAAGAGCACTGTTGTAGTTGCTGCAGGTCTGCCAGGTCTGCCTGAGAGAGTAAGCATCAGTGTGTCACCTCCTCAGTCTTAAATCAAACTCCATTGCTGGCTCTTTAATGGTTTTCGAGGAGCATTTCTCAAAAGCATATGCATGTGAAGGACCCTAGTATTTAAATTACAATTTCATGGATTAAAGGAAAACTCCAGCACTTTGTCAAATAAACATATATGCTGTTAGACCAGGATCAGGGGTTTGACATGCCTCTGTCTCTCCCACATGTCTGAAAGTAAGGAAGAATCAGGAACGATTCACTAATGAGTAAAACATGTTTACTCTTGTTACTTTTTTGCGCCCCCTCAAATGAAGTGATTAAGTAATCAGTAATTAATGAGTCTACCTGGTATACTACTCAGTATCATGTATCACTTTACTTGAAGATACACAAAAAGAGTAACTAATGATTAAGTAATTAGTAATTAATGAGTTGTCACCACTTAGTGTCTCTCAGCAGCTGGTTCACGTTAATCAGTAACAACTCATGAAGAAAGTGGTCCGTTTGTCAATTCGCAAATATTTATGAACTAATCATTACCTAATGAATAGTTAATTAATAGTTAATAGTTAATATAGTATCTACCAGTCTGCTCTCCCATAACTCATCATTATCTATAAAGTTCTCTAATCAAAAGTTATTCAAGAATTACTCTTTCACAATTAATTAATTATCGAGTCGTTCCTGATTCATCTCTCACTCGCTCCATAGTAACTCCTTCTGAAGTGTTACCAAAAGCTATGCATAGGAACTTTTTACATTTTACCAATAAATGCTGATGGAAGTTTGATACTTTCTCTTAAGAGAGGCAAACTTTTCCCAATGACAGAGAGAGAGATTCAGAGATGGAACTGATATTCATTGTGTAAGCCTAAATGTTTGAGTATATCTTAAAAATAAAGCTTTTTACTACTACTACTTTATGATTTTTTTTGTCTTGACTTGTTTACCATAGTATATATAGTAAGTAACTGAGTTTTAGGTCATGTGTAAGTGCTGCGCCTGTTTGTTGTTAACTGTAATGAAGTAGAACTGAATAGGCTTATTGTAACACTCATAACTTATCTGGCTGCCACTGGACCTGCGTATGAATCATATGGCTGTTCATTCCGCACGCCTACAATTTGCCTAATTCCTCACGGGAGAACAGAAATGGTTAAAAATCCACCATAGTATTCTGCACAATTTAAGATTAAAGTGACATTTTTATATTGTTATTACATGTTCCATCTTATTCATTTACAACCCAGCTAACATGATCTTAATCTGAAGATGCCGTCTGTAAAACGCAACACAGGCAGACAGCAAAGCTGCTGCCCTGCTGACAGCTCAGGCAGCGCATGCCAGGCAGCACATATGGAGAGAGAGAAAGATGAGAAGGAGGAGAGAAAACAGGAGGAGTGAGTGAAATAAAGGAGAAGAAGCTGTGTGGAGAAGGAGTAAAGACAAAAGAGGGTTAGTGGGATGAGATGAAGGAGAAATGGGGTGCAGAGGAGGGAGTGTAGAGCAACGGTGAGTGATAGAGAGAGGTTACGGCTTGGACTCTGACCCAGATTTTAAATATGGTCTCTGACAACCTGATCTGACCAAGCTGCTGTGTGGTCTTCCTTTCTTTCCACTCGTTACAGATGCATGACGACCACACGCCTCTCCTCTCTGCACCCTGCACGGTCACTTGACGAGTCCGAGCACGTTCATTTAATGCAACATTAAAATGACGACAAGCTGGAGGTCACCAGAATCTCTCTTTTCAAAAACCACATTGCCCCTTTCAACTTATGCATGTGCTCATCAAACACGGATTACACCTCGGGCTTAGAGAGGGAGAGGGAGGGCTAGAAAATGTAAGTTCATGTTAATTACATTAGACCGCATGTAGCTGCTTTTCAACAGACTTTGCACATCCGTAAGTGTTGTGAATAAAATATTTTCATAGAGGCATAAAAATTCTGTAATTCAAAGAAGTAGGCAGAAAAATTTTCTCTATGTGCGGGTAAGAGAACAGTGGGTGCAAGCTGAAGTCTTTGGCAGAGGTTGTTGGCATTTGTCTTTTGCTTTTTGCTGGTTTGCTGGAAAAGCACTCGCCTGTTTGGTTATTTTATGGCCAAGCAGGAGCTGTAACTAAGCCAATTCCTTTAGAAGAAGAAATCAAGATTTTCAGTGTTTGGCAGGGTTAATGGGATTATTTTTTTAATAGCTAGCATTAATAATTCATAATAAAATCATATCAAAGAAACACTATAGCACAATAGTCTGTTGTAAAGATGCAATTAATATCATTCAGCAAGTCAAAAAGAGGACGTGCATATCTTCACTTTTGGGAGATATTTTAGTCTTTGTAGCATGGCAAAGTGTCGGTGTACATTTCTTGAATTTATAACCCGCCTGCCTGGATAAACATGAGCGCACACACACAAACACCTCCTGTAATGTGTGTTGAGATCGTTGGGAGTTAGGTGACAGATACTGAGAATGCTTGGACCTAAATTAAGCCCACTGCTTCATCAAAAACATCCTGCCTTCCTGCTTGGACTGAGATCGTGGTGACTTCTCATAGAGAGGGCAGGTAGACTAGTGGGAACAAACACGCACTTAGTCACACACATGTCACTGCAAACACTGAATCATTTATTCAGTATTTCTGTGACTAATGAAAACCCAATATGTTTTGTTGCAGCTTCACAGAAAAGTTGTCATGCTTCACGGATTATTTTTAGTAAAAGAATATCACATACTAGTGATTATAAATGTTAACTAGCACTGTGATTAATTTTACTGTAGCAGAGTTGCAAAAACTTAAAATAATCTTAGTATTGTTTTGTGTGCCCCGCCCCCCCCCCCGAGTAAATTACTATATTGCCATAACCACTGCATTGTCCTTGTATTGCGACATGCACTTCAGGGAGGAACTGCACCACATGAAAAAAAAATCCTCAAACAAAGTGTACTGTATGGATTCTGTAGTGTAAATGATTACATAGGGTTTAAGGCTTATTCATGCATAGACACACACAGATAACAGATGTGAAAAGAGCAGAAGTAGAGCGTAACAGAGTACAGTTTCTCAAGCTCATAGCGAGTTTTGAGCACTTCAAAGTACTTTTCAATACGGCCACAAGTCTTTAGTGTGAGGTTAGAGAGGAAAAAAGATTTAGAGGTAAGACGTGATGCAGCGTTTGAGTCGATCTACATCAACACTGTGTTGTTAGACCAGCTAAAACATTAGAAAAGCATCTTACTGGTTAAAGAATCAATTCTGAAAGGCATCGACTTTCGCAACGAGTGGCCTTTTGACCCACAAGTACGCTTGATGTAACACTTACATACATTTACGTAAGTACAGTAAGTTTAAAAGCATGACCTTTACTTTAAATGCAGCACTGTTCCACTGTGTGGCCACTTGTACTTAAAGGTAAAGGTTTGAGTACTTATTTCCATATGCTCACTGGAAAAGAGAACATATTTACCAGCCTGTACACACAATCGCAGTATGACCCATATACAGTAACAGAGAGTAAAAAAAAAAAAAAATGGGTGGGAGCAGAGGAGCGTGGGGAGGCCGGGAGGGAGGAGGAGGAGGAGGAGGAGGAGGAGGAGGAGGAGGAGGAGGAGGAGGAGGAGGAGGAGGAGGAGAGCTCTGCACCACTCTGCTCCAGCTCCACTTCCACTGGTGACCCCATGGCTGTAAATCTGAAAGTAGAAGACCATTCCTTACTTCTTTTTTTTCTCCTGTCTTACTTTCCAGCATTACACATATCACTGACAAGAAATGACTGTCAGTATTTAATGTGGACTCATTATAACCTTTTGGCAAGTCGAAGTCAGATGTTAATCTGTTTGACAAGCGAGTTCAGGAGGTGAAATCTCAACCTTGGGTTGCAGATGTTTTGGACTTGTTCATAGAAAGTATGAAATTAAACAGATAAGATCTGTCTGACAGAACAACAAATGTCACTGCCGGTCTCTTTGTGTTAACAGACAACTTAATTAAGCAATTTCACTGCCTTGACATTCAGTTAAATAAGCAGAACGGCACTGCTTAAAGGGGCACCATGTAGTTTTGGAGAAGAAATTCAAACTCAGAATTTTTATATTTACAATGTTGATGAGATAATAGTACAAACTCAGAAATATTCATCTTTTCCATAACTGAATAAACAAGCTGTTCTCAGGAGAAAATAAGGTCCCCAGAACACTGCTGGAAGAAATAGAAACAACGTAAAACAGTATGAAATGGTGTTGTCCTTTAAGGTCAGTTTGTTTATTTGGTTTGTTTAGGCATAAAAAAAAATCAGTCAATGAAGATCTTTAGCTTCTGACAAAAATGTCCACCCCAAAACTACATACTGCACCTTCAAAAAACATAATTAATCATTTTTTACTCTGGCTCATTAAGCATGCATGTCTTATTTACACCCACTCCCAAGCTCTCTGACAGTTGCCAGTAAGAAAAAAAAAACGAGAGAAGAGGTGAGAATAAAGAAGGATCTCACTAATACAATTAACTTCCAGAAAAACAAGACTGTGACCGCTTAATTGTCTTGATGCCTGCAACACAACACGTCCCTCTGAGTCCGAGCCAGGCAGATCACACAAAGACAGTTAACGTGGTGGTTAGCAGCTGAAGAGAGCAAAGTTTGGTTGAGGCCGGTAAGAGATTTTCATACAGCCCCCGCTGGCTTTGACAGCCGAGAGTGGATCAGGTTGGAGTTGAAATGGCTCCCGAAGTGACACTAAAGATATTAGTATCTGCAGCAGTGTTGCAGCGCCTTGCCAAAGTCTACCCAAATAAGTCCTCGCAATGTAACATAGTCAGGATGAAATACTGTTGGCCCCTAGATTTGCAGCCAACATACAAATTTGATGTTTGCCTACCTAATTGCCTGCAACATGAGCTAGGGACTGAGAGGAAAGTCAAAAAATAAAACAAGTGCCCCACATTTCCAAAACTTTAATGAGTTGCTCTTTTGGTTAAGAATTCTTGAGGCTTGGTGCACGACCCATCCACCTTAACTATAACAGCATTTCTGAAATGCAGTCCTTGGAGTCACAGGCCAGACTCTGTTGCATTATTGAACCGAGTATCACGTTCAATTGAGCCATAACTCCATACAAAACAATCTATATATCCTGACAACTACGATCTTAGATCATACCCCTGGCTTTGCATGCTGGAAATGTGTGTGCTACTCTTCATGTAATTGCTCCTCTTTCGCTCACAAAGAACAAAGGACGCGCCCAAAGCTGCATCACAAATCTTTCTGCGTGGTAATTGCCGACAGCCACAAGTTGGACAGCAACACCTCAGCAGGCGAATGAAAACAACACATGGAAAAATCGCTTTTCTCCGAATTGAAATAAATCATCAAATTGCTGATTCTCCTCAGCACTTTCTTTACTCCGACCAAAAAGCTTGCAGAGACTGTTTGTGATGTTTGCAGCCAAAAATAAGTTAATCTGCGGATACTTTCCTAAGAAACAGAGAGCTTTTTTATTACCCTTTTTTGGCTTATTTTGCAAAAAATTGAGATAATCTTTAAAAATGATTAAAGGGTTTTAAAAAATCTGACAGAACTCACTGGTAATACATATGTATTTGTTCCAATAAGTGTATAAATCATCTTCAGATGTTTCTGCCGATGCCTCATGCATGTATGCCGAGGTCAGGCTTCAGGATACAATATCAGCCCAGTAATGGCCCAACCCAACAGATGTGGGGCGTAGGGAATGAAAATGAGCTTCGGGTGCTCCACTAACTCATTTTATATGGTTAAAGGTTTAAAAATATATACAATATAAAACGCATGCAGTACCAAAATTTAATCAGATCATTCTATGACACTGTGTGTGTCAAATGCAACTCCGAGGTTAATCAGGAGGTCAGTTTCAGGGATCATAAAGTTGATGGTTAAGTTTAGGTATGAAGTTACAAATGACTGGCTTGCATTTCAGTTGGTAAAGCTTGTTGAGGTTTATACACAGTCTGAAAGGAAGCCCTGCTCAAGAAGCCAACTTCAGAAGACTGATAATCCTAAGACATTAACGCTTTTAAAATTAAGTCTGTTCAGTTCCTGGTTTGATTTTAGTTGACCTGTGCTTGTTGTGATGGCTCTGAATTGGATTGTTTTCTGTGAGAGTCACTGTCTCTGTTTCTCTTCAGACGAAACCACACACTCTCACAAAAGAGGAATGGGTGAATTTGTGTTAATTATTCCTGGAGGGACTGTTTAGTGTATAAAAGTGTGCTTATTCAAGCTTTTGACATTTCAGATAATAAAGAAGTCACTCTGCTTCATTAATAGCTTTTTAGATACAGACTATGTTAGCTTTGCACACTGCACTAGAGCAGGTTAAAATGGATGGATGGGTGGAGAGGGAGTGGGGTTGTGATAAGGGGAATTTGGGTGCACTGACAAAGTTAAGCCGAGTTCATCCTCCAAACTCCATCACCCTCGGACCCCATCTCCACCCCTTTAGAGGTACTGGTAGGCGGATTTAATTAACTTTAGACTGAGCCAGACTAGCTGTTTTGTTTTGTTTCCATTCTTAACCCTAAGCTAAGCTAAGAGGCTGATTGTGTATTGTGTATTTCACCACCGGTATGCAAATATTTTTTAAATCGTGCTTAATTACCAGAGAAAACAGAAAAAGTAGAAAACCTACTACAACCAGAATGCACTGCCTGATGGAAAGCAAGTCTGGCAGTGCTTGGTTTTGGCTCGTCCGTTTTGAAACAGGAAACAGTAAGGCGGCCAACTGGTAACAAAACATCTCGTATTACAGCTAAACAGTACACTAAAACATGTTTCATTCTGAAAACATTTTCGGCAATGCAGTAACAGAATCTTGGTTCATATTTGATCAGCATTGCCTAATTTTACAGTTTGGTCTGAGTTTGTTGAGCTACCCCTCTCTTGATCCAAGAGTGAGGGAGAGAGGCTGCTTTTTCTCTCGACTTCATTAGTCTTTTTGTCCATAGAGACAAAAATGCGCAAAGTCCAATCTGTAGTTTGAACAACATCGCCAGGGCCAGCAAAAGGCCGTTATCACACGGCAGCCATTTTCCTCTTTCGCTCAGGTGGGAGACTCAAACTGTGTTCCACGTTGCAAGTCCTATAAACGTAGAGACTCTTACAAATTGCTACCATTTCACCGCTCCCTGACTGATCAGCAACTGAAAAGATGACGAATAAGGACATTCTGGAGGGACGTCGGTCCATATTTCAAGATAAAACAACATATTTGATAACCCGTTCCCCTTCAGTTAGAGAACAGCTAACGTTATTATTCAATCACTTCCTTGCAAATGTTTCTGTTTGATAATATTACACAATAAGAGAGGACGCATTTATTTAAGCCTGGAAGTGAATCACTAACTTAATGTTAGCTAGGAAGTGGTTGAATGATAACGTTAGCTAAAGGGTTATCAATTTTTCACCTTGAAATATGGCCCAATGTCCCTCCAGACTAGAAAAATCAGCGGCGTATCGTTATCCCAGCATTTGAGCTTCCCATCCTGAGCGTGACGTCAGAAGAAAATGGCTGCTATGTGAATATGGTCAGTACTGAGTGACGTGAGACACTCTTTGTAAAAGAGTGAAAAATTCCCAAAAGCTCATGTTAAGAATGAACAAGATGCAAAAAAAAAAAACCTTAATAGGAATGTCAAAAGTGGTCAATTTGTCACCATCAATCTGACATTAAAAAACATACGCACACACTATTCCTGCATGTAGTCATACTGTATGTCATGCGTAGTGATAATTTTACACATCAACACCGCCTGAAATAACCCGTCCTTTATACCACGGAGATGAGGCAAGACAAGAACAGCCAAGTATAACAAGAAAACACAAGAGGCGCAAAGGAGAAAAAATAAAACAATGTCAAATAACATTGTCATGAAATGCAGATGTGAAATTTCCAAAACTGTTGGTTTTGGAGTCGGATGGGCGCAGCACTGCTTTTCTAATACCCAAGGAATGAGATGGAAGTCCTAAGAAGGCACGTCGCTGGGCTTGAGGTCGCCTCAGGCCTGCCTGTCACACTGTGGCTCCCATCACTCTGGTGCCAACATGAAACAGCTTCTCATTCAACACTTTACAAGGTACATTCCACAGACACAGCCAATTTATTCATGTCTACATCAGTTTCAAAGGTTACACTGAAAACACAATGCAGATTCTGATATTTCACAGACCTGTCTGCTGCACATGTACTCTGCAGATCAGCAATACATGCAGACAACACCAACGAGAGTATCAGGGGTATTAAAACAAGCACAAACACACAAATCCCCCTTTCTTCTTAAAACCAACTAGGGTAGGATCATGCTGTACCCGTGACTGAACATTTTGCCAACATTAAGACCAAAATAAAAGCAGAAATCGTTGTTT
This sequence comes from Pagrus major, assembly GCF_040436345.1. Taxonomy (NCBI): domain Eukaryota; kingdom Metazoa; phylum Chordata; class Actinopteri; order Spariformes; family Sparidae; genus Pagrus; species Pagrus major. The sequence continues at coordinate 20,692,821 of NC_133215.1, forward strand.
TCCAAGTGGCTTGAATAACTTCCATTGACAGCTTCGATAGAAGCGGAAAACCTCTTTTCTGTAATGGAAGAAGGTTTTTGGGAAGATGGGTTTTCCCTTTTTGTAATAACCTTAGAGCCAAGCTTGGCACAGAGGCCCTCTGGACTGGAGGATGTTAGCCCGAGCCAGACAATGGGACTTCAAGTGAGCCACAGCGAGTCGAAAGAAAAGATCAGAGCAGCCATGAGGCTCTGTCATGCCTCTGATTAGCTGAAAATGTTTACTTCATCCCCTTGTTAACTTCAAAAGCTACATGGAAGTTTAGGGAAGCAGCAGCTTACCTCCACTGCCGTCTCTTTTTATTTTAAACAAGCAGCACCACACTGAAAAAGGCCTACCGCAGTTCACCATTAGCCCTGTCAGCTCACAAAAGAGTAGTGAAGAGGAGGGTGTGAGGAGTAAAATGGCCACCTTTCCATTATCACTACTGGTGGAGAGGTCGGACAGATAAAACACTCACTGCCGCAGGTTTGTTTGGTGAGTTTTGGCAGTGGAACCACTTCTTTGGCAAATGATCTTTCTGCCAAAACAAACAGCCGCTTTTTCCTCACCCCTTATACACATACACACATGAACACACACACACATTTCACTTGCTGACTCCACACAATGGGCATGACTGTATCTGCAGCATCAAACAGGCATCTGCCAATCGCCCCGCGGAGCTCATTGTTACTCAACACTGGGGCACACAAGCGCTGAGCCGAGTTCAGCCTCCAACAAATTTTGCAATGCAAAGAGAAAGTGCCGATGAGGTCTGCCAACATGCATCGTTGACCCCAAATAGCCAGAAAACAACTGGAAACCGACGTGCCCCTGTCTATAGTTGGCAAGGGATGGAGGAGAAGGGAGGAGGAATGACTTTTCAAAATATTTAGGCTGAACTCAAGCTCAGGCACTGGAGCACCTCATAGCTATGAGGCCTGCATTTCTCCTCATACTATAACAAATAGTTTCACACAATGCATACAGTACATCAACACTAAGCACTGAGTATACACTCTTCTTATGTATACGCAAACATAATCACAAAGACTAACAGTGGAAGATGAGGCCCAGCTGCCGACTTCAACTGAATGCAGGGAAGTTCAATACCTGCGAGCAGGTTTGAGATTCCATATGAAATGCAAACAGAAAGTTAAGGAGAGGTCAAGACTGTGTGTGACTGAGTATACATATGTATGTACAAAGCACTGACCAATGAGTCCAAACAGATTATTTCGATATATATGTAAGATACGTGTTTCCTATAGCTGAAGCCTGGGGGTCGTATGTGATGTTTGTTCTGACCTGTGTGTAAACCTGACGCCTATACTCGCCGCAGTGTGCAGCACAGCCTTGTTGGGTTATTTGTTTACTTTTGCAGCTCATACCACCAGACCTTTTCAAAAGGATGAACTGGAAATTGTGTCCTCTAGAGTTTGTTTATTGATTCGGAAATCTGTAAGTGGATCTCTCACATCAAATAGTTTCACGGGACCAGGACTCGGTTGGTCCAGCCTCGTAAAATCCAGTGACTGCTAGCTCGAGTTTTACTCAACTGGGTTGCACTATTAAAAATAAAGAAATGTCTGTGATGTATAAATTGATTGTGGAAACATCTAAAGCCCCATCTGATCAAAAGCAACCAGCTATGTAAACAGAAATCAATTAGTACCACAAGCTGCAGCACGACTTCCAAAAAACAGTTTTCAGGGGCCTATGTAAGAATTGATCACCTGTCGAATTCATGTTCAAAACGAATAAGGGGCAGCATATCGCTGGAGTAACCGCTAACTGCTGCTAACTGCAGCTGCCATAAGCTCGTTAGCTCAGTTAGCCGCGCAACTATCTGTCCAAACTGGGAGTTCGGAGAACCGGGGGAGTGTTGGTGTTTACACCACTAGCACAGGAGCTTTCGATGGTTGGGGCTTGCTGGTTAGCATGCTAACTTTAGTACATCTTTGCAACACAATAAATAGACCTTTACCACCTTTAAATGTAGGTACCACTTTGTAATTTGATACATGTGTTTTGGATTTAGTAGTATTCATGCAGGTTTAAATTAGTGGGAAGTAGCACATTATGTTACCCTAACTGAAGGGTTAGGGTGACCTACGCTCACTACTGTGCGTGAACACATCCTGAGCAAACACAGATGGAGCACTGAAGCTGCTGCTCTGCTAATGTGCTGCTTTCGCTAATCAGGCTAACTTTATTGGTGTAACACTTGTAATTTGATGTATATTGTGTTATTTTTGAGAAATGTTTGAGTTTAGATCATTTTTACAGCATTTTATCAAGTGTCCAGACGATAGTCAATCTAAACGAGTCGTCTATTAGCAAGCTGACATTAGCTTCCTGAGTGAATTCAGTTAACTACTTAGCAGTGACACAGGGAATGTATTCGGTGTGAATATAAAGTAACAACTGATCTCTAAATAAGCATTAGTTTGTGTGGTGGAACCCATTTTAGTCCAGTGATACATAGTAAACATTCAACATTTTAACTAGGCTAAGTTTGGACAGGCTCCAGAAGATCCGCAAAGGCAGTGGACAGCAACAGCAGCATCACTTTGATTTAAGGTATTACTGAGACGCACCATCACAGATATGTAATGGCCGATCACCCTCCTCTCTGTTTACTCTAGTCATACCAAAGCCCGCTCTCACAGGCTGATTGGCTAAAACCAGGTCAGGAGGGTTCATTCTCGTTTTTTAAGAGGGGAGCTGGAGAGATCCACACAGGGAAGGTCTGCTCCAGTTTTTCTCGCCCTCTCGCTTTTGTCTGCAGTATTTGCTCTGGATTTGAGTGGTTCTTCTGGTGTTGGAGCACTGTCAGCCCACACCCTAATGGCAACCTGTGTTAGAGAGAGATCTGGGACTGTGCCGGCACTGGTAAGAAGGAGGGGGGCTAAACTAGTGTTATGGGTGTGCCCCTTTCACCTGTTGAGTCATGCCACCATGGTGTACTCATCGCCATCTTTTTTTGATGTGTGTGCAAATATTAAAAGTTGTCCATCAGAAATCTTGTTGACAAGAGTATAGGACACATGAAGTCTGGGTGAATGAGTTAAGTCACACAAACGTCCTGCTCCCCTCTCCTCCCTTGAGCTTTGTGTTAACGCCTAATTCAACACCACTCACATTCAGGGAGTCTCAAGTAGATAAAGAGGAGCAGTGGTGCATGTCGCGCTGGTAGCCCTTTCACCTATTTCTATTCTCTGTCTTGTCTTGTCATCACTCAGCACAACTTTGTCATCCTCAGGCTTGCTGTAGTGGCACATTTATCACTGTAAAGATGGATTTACACAGCCATGAAAGAGCTGTTTTGTACTCTGAGCGACAGAGAATATAAAGAAGCAACCGGACTTAAATTGTCACCCTCTGTTCATTAGATGCATTTTCATTAAGCAATTCCCCTTTTAGAAAAGCTCCTCTGATTATGTATTTTGACAGTATTGCCTAATTCGGAGCAAGAACGGAGAGACCTGCACTGACTTGCTATAATTTAAAACGTAAATATAATCAGACAGGGAGTGAGGTGAACCTCCTCTTTCAAAATACCTCAATATTTACACTCCATAATGCATCTCATTCATTATTAAAAACAGTCTAGCCTCCCACACGCAGGTGTTTCTAGAAACTGTAGTTGCTACCCCACTTAGCCGAGCCAAACTATTCTCTTACACCCAGAATGACCCTCAGAACATGAAGCTGAAACATGCTTATCAGGAGGGCTGTTAGAGAGCCTCTGCTGAAATTCAAATGGCTTTGTCAGATAATGATGCAGTATTTTCAACATGCACTCGTCGGTCGCAGAGAGGCTGCAGAAAGCCAGGTGACCGAGAGACATTTGAGAAAAGTCGTGTTGATGTTGATAGAAAGAGTTTAAAACTCATTTATTGTCAGTTTGTGCCTCATGATACCCCAAGGTGCCCGAACTGGCTTTGATGTGATTTTTTATAAAACACTCTCTGTGAATCTGACCCCTGGCTCACCCTGGCCCCACCTTTGCTCTGTTCTCAGTTGGTAAAAGCGAGGCTGACTGGCGTTCGGCCGGTGCCTGAGGCAGCGATGGCGGCTGGATGGCGGCTGAGCAGCAGCCATGGGGGGAAGCACACTGTCAGTCCTGTGATAGCCGTATGAGATTCCACATGCTCTGATGAGTAATTCCTCCCTCCCTCCTCAATCACCATGTGGTTCATGGCCCTGAGTCATCGTCCACACTTTCCCTCACTCCCTCTCCCCTTGTCTGTCTGTCTCTCTCTCTCTCTCTCTCTCTCCCTCGACGTGAAGAGGATTCTTCCTTCCTTCCTTCAGCGGCGGCCGTCCCACAGGGAAACTCAACAGAATAGCCTCCCTCCGATGACTCACTCACCAACATTGAGAGCTCTGCTCCACACCACCCGCTCTCCAGCCACGACAGCCCACCTCACCACACCCAGGCCTGGATCTCAGTCCTCCACGGCCTGCTTCCCTCTCTTTCAATCTGCCTGTATCACTGCATATCTCTTTCTCTGTCTCTTACAGTCTGCCTGGTTGCCATTTTCTAAATCTCGCTGTACAGTTGCTGCCTTGTCAAGACATCTCATTGTTTACCTGTCTTTATACCCTCCATCTGCCAGCCTGTATCTTGACACTCTCTAGGCCTGCCTTTGCCATTTGCCAGCCTGTCTTATTTGTCAGTCTACCTGCCTCTGTGTCTCAAGCTGTCCCTTGGCGCCCGACTGCAAAGTCAAAATACAGAAGGACACAGAGAGTCGACTCCCCTGTCTGCATTTTAAACTACGAATACTTGGGCGAAAATATAACGATGGCGTAATTCTTGAGTCTGCCAGAGGGAAACATCGGTATTGTTAGTGAAGAGACGCTTTCCATTCTGCCAGTGTAGCTCCAAGATACAGTTGTTAACATTTCCAACTTTGTGCTAATCTGCATCAGCAAACGTGTTGTGAAACTTGTGACGAAGGTTACTGTTGTTACTGTTGGATTTCAGCAGCTCCCTGTGGGCCTGGATCCTTCCATTCATGTGATCTGCAATTCAATAAGCGCCGTGACTTCTACAGTTAAAACACTAAACCTGTGCAACCAATACACGCAGGATATCTGTACGCGGCCCTGCAGTGCGACAGGTTGTTGAAGTGAATGCCTGCACGCCGCTCAACATGTTGTAACAGGAGATTTGTTGACCATTGCAAGAGCAATAAGGATTTTTAGGGGCATTATGACTGGGTTAATAAAACACAGCTGCCCCTAAAAGTCCCTCACTTTTCTTGCTGCCTTTTCTTTCTCTCTCCCTCCCTCCCTTCCTAATCTTTCTATGTCTCATTCCAGACTTTTGAGATCAAACTACAACATTACGCTGGCTCCCTGAGTGCAATTCGGTACATAACTTTGGTATCTGTTCAGCCGTGGCTGAGGAACAACCTGGAGTGACCACAGCGTCTGAAGTTTGACCTTTAAAGGGGGGCCTGGGTCATATATTTCACGAAAAAAGCGAGCGTGCTTTCCATCCAGTCTTTATGAATTGTATATTTATAATGGCAAAGTTTATTGGGTTTTGCAGTGACGTTTTTAAAGGGAGTTGAATGAGTTCAGAGCAGAATTTCCGAGAAGGAGCACTCCGTGTGTTCATTAGAAGTTCAGCTTTCACAGAAAAGGTAAACACAATCTGAAGCCTGAGCAGAGGTTTTCTATATGATGCTCACAATAACATGAACCTAGTGACCCAGAGCAGAGACAAGCCGGAAAAGCCTTTTTAAAGTAAGTCTCACAAACGGTGCGAGGAGAGAATACGAGACAGCCATGGTGGAAAATAAAAAAGATGTAAGCAACGCTGTGCAGCAAGTGGCGAGACGAGTCCGATTGGGCCTTTTAAACAATGTGAAATGCCACAGAGAGAGAGAGGCTTGGCAGGCGGCAGCAGCCAGCACTGTTTAATATCACAACTTTAATCAGCACACTTGGTGACTATCCCAGAGCTCCCCGTAGCCATGCTGCTTATTCAAACCAGGCCCATTCCACCAAGCCTCCCTTACTAGGCCCTCAGCTCTCATACCCGCACTGGCTCGGACTCTCCTGCAGCATATATGGAGAGCTTTTGGCCGGAGCACTTTTTATCTGCTTTCTGTGATGTGTCATCACGCTTTAGTGGCTTACGTTGGAGGGAATCAGTAATGATAATTGAGTGCATCTCGACCCATCTGAGCGCGCACTGCGAACACTTTCCTGTTCTCTCTATATTTGATTTTAAAGGTGCAGTATGTAGTTTTTGGGAAGGATTTTTAATAACTACAAAAAAGATCTTCACTGACTGATTTTTTAAGGCTTAAACAAACAAAATAAACAAACTCTCTTGTTTTCATGACTGAGTAAACAAACTGACCTTAAAGGACAATCCAATTTCATACTGTTTTATTTTGTTTATATGTGGCGGACCCTGCCACCTTTCTAGCTTCTGGTTTTTTGGGGACCTTATTTTCCTCTGAGAAAAGCTTGTGGTTATGGGAAAATTAAATATTTCTGAGTTTGTATTATTACCTCAGCAATATTGTAAATATTACCTTTCTGAGTTTCTGAATTTCTTTTCCAAAACTACATAGTGCACCTTTAAGTATTTTATGAATATTTTATACATTTAACATCAGTTAGCAGAAGGATATCATCTAGAACCGAAAAAAAAAAAAATTAATTAGAGCTTGACAAAGTGTCAACTTTCCTCGCAAAAACGTATTAGAGACGTAACGAGAAATAGCAGGCTCGTAAAAACGAATGACCTGCCAGTGATCTGTTACACACAGTCTACAAATAACTCATGATCAAGTTTTAACATTTTTAGAAATAAAACTGACAGAAAGATTAATGTGACAACTCCATGATGTCAACAGTTTCATTTACGGGCCTGTTTTTAGGTGCGTTTTAATAATCACCGAGGTCTTGTGTTTTTAAAATAAAAATCCCATGCTTCAGCAAATGTCTTACCTATGTGTCACTTGCAGCAAGGAGATGCCACCATGGCCCTCAGCTCTATTAATTACATAAAGCATCTAGTGTCAGGATGCTAAATTCATTAGTGTGGTATGTACGGCATGCTAGGGTCAGGACAGATATAGAAACAGGCCTCCAAAACAACTTCTTTCCCACTTGACACACTTGTTTGACATAATAGATCACTGGCACTCAGTCTGGTTTTATTCATTTCAATACGTTAATCCAGAGTTTGAGCTGTGAGCTTCACAAGAAACGGTTAAACTCTGGATTAAATTGCTCGTTTTAACGAAAGCAGGAAATGAGTGATTTGCTTGCAACGCCGCCAATTTAAGTTTTTATCATGTGTGTTCTTAGAAGGGAGATTAATTCAATAACTTAACTGATTTTCCCTTTGACTAATTTGTTTTTTGTTTTTTTTCTATTTTGGCCTAGTTTTGATTGGGCTCAAGGAGGAAATAAAAAGCCAGGAAAAAAGTGTATTTGTTTTGAAAACAATGTATGGAGAGCTGTGCAGCAGAATGAGGCCAGCTGAGAAATGCAGAGCCAGGTTTATTTTCTAGAAGAAGAATGGCATATGAAAAGTTGTTCATCATCGTGTGCATCAGATAGAAACAACCTCTGCTCTGGTTTTCTGTCACACTCTTGAGCAGCATGCTCCGCTGTCACACGGCCATAAAGTTCAAGTTTGACTAATGAAAGGTTTAGCACTATTATTAAGCAATGACATTCAGTGTTTGTCTCTCTGAGCTGTCAAATAGTTCATTTTAAACACCTGTACGTTTCCTTTTGTGAAGTACCTGCAGCTGTTTCCTCTTTCGCACTTCAATTCATTGTATAGCTCATAATTAAATGAAATGTGATGCTCCTACAATAAACCTGCGGCCTTATTTATTTTGCGTATCACTGTTTGCATCAGCGGTATTAAATGATGCGTTTACTGACCTTAGTGAGACTTAATCTCCTAAAATATCACCATTTTGCCGCGATAGCCTGCATGTACTCTCCACAACACTTCCCGTCTGTTCCCTTCTTTCTTTAGAAATGCATTTTCTATAACTTGGTGGTCACATGAGCCAGAAACTGGGACTTTGTAGGCCAGTTGAACAAATTGAGGACTCACCTTGCCCGCAAAGACCCAGCCTCTGACACACACCATTATCATCATCATCATCATCATCAGCCTCATCATCAGCCCCATCGCCGGGGACTCTATGTGGAGGAAACTCAAGAGATTTATCTATATGGATTCTGGACCACAAGATTTGTACTAATGAAGGAATGTTAAGGCTTTCTCTGTGACCACGCCGATACATACCCGCTGAGCTGCTGCCTGGAGAAGAAGGTGATGCTGCCCGCTTGTTGTTACCTGCGTACCGGGCAGGTGTCAGCATCCCGTAGCCATATGGGGACTTTGCGTAAAAAGCGCCGACTGTCTGGTTGGCTGTCTGGCTGCCTGCAGGAGATCGCGTCTGCGAGCTAAGTTGAACTTCACCGTCCATCCACCCGCGCCAGCACCAGCACCACCACCGCCCCAGTCATATCTGATCGCCTGGTGTTGCAAGCATCCCAAATTTAGCAAGATTATCCTTTATGGGTGGGGGGTGCGAGAGGGGGGGGGGGACGAATTGTCTCTTGGAAGAAGTCGGACAGTCCCCCCCGGCCTATCTTTCCCCCCCTCTGTCCAAGGAGAAAAACATGCAGACGCAACAGTGTCGCCGCTTGTGCCAGTCTCCCCCCCTCCCCTCCTTCCCTCCCACACCTCCCTCCTTTTAAAAAAAAAAAAAAAAAAAAAAAAAAGCTTCTGCGTTTCCCACCGAGAGATCCCCGGTGCGCACCCAGCACCCTCACTCACCCAGTATCCATTCTGTGAAGAGACGAGTGGGGAGACGGAGGGAGAAAGAAGCCCGCTGGTCCTACTGCCATGCTGCAGCCTCGATATTATGAGCAGGGTATTCCCAAACAGCTGGAAGGAGCTGATATATGGTGCTGCGCCCTCGTGTTGGGCCCTCCCCAAAATGGACCGGTGCAAAGTGGTAACCTGGTTATTTTCAGCGCGTCACTGGCAAGTCTCCAATTATAGGTTTCCGTCAGGGGGGCGCAGCAATGTGGCCCCGTATTTCCAATTATTCTGAAAGAGGACTTGAAAACGGCCAAGAGCACTACACAGAGTAATGTCCGAGCATGTGTGTTTGCCTGTAACTGCACACATTCCTGCGGTGTACTGACTGGCTCGCCCGTCCACATGCGCCACACAACGCCCAGCGCCGCGCTCAGCTGCGTCTCCGGCGGCTCCGGGGCGGCTCGTCTGCGTCTCTCTCAAGGTGTTCCCCTCTTTTATCGATGCTGCTCAGGAGGCTATATACATCCCAGGTTCATCACACCTCTCATGTTACCTCCCCGAGCAGCAACATGTTAGTGCGCTGCGACCCCCGGTGGCAGCGACGCGCCACGACGCCTCACTAACATGTGTCAAGTCAAACACAACCTGTATTGTTTGTGTGCAAAGATCTCCGGGTTTGATCACGTGAAGCTGCACATCAGGGCGTGATTACAGCGTGACAGCTGGATTCAGTTGGACACGTTTAATCAGTGGCTTCATGTGAAGTCAGCAAGTTTTCTAGTCTGCGCTGTGTTGTTGTGTGCTGGTTGTGCTGCATAACGTAGTTTTTCTACTCTGTAGTCCATCGCAGTCTTCATTTATTCTATGATTTTCTGTTCTTTTGATATTTTTTTCTCTCTTTCTATCTATTTATAATTTATTTCCATTTATTTGCGTTATTTTTCAATGTATTGTGACATTTTCTATACTATTCTCGAGGTCATGCTCCACTTTTAGTGCCTGTGGTGACGCTCTCATCTGGTTTCAGTCAGCTGCTTCATTGTAGACAAGTTTCCCAAAGTCACGCCGGAAATGGAGCGGTGTTCTTGTAAAAAGAAATAATAAAATGAAATGACCTGACACTTTGTCCCGAGTGACTCATTATTTATTTGAACAACATCTGATGTGTTTTGACGTCAGAACCTTCACCCATGCACACCCCTCCTCCCTTGAGCGCTCTTTGTCACTGAAGTATGTTACATTGTGCGCTTTTATTTTTTAAGGGTTTGACCGGAAGTGTTTAATTCAGGCTGACTTGACACCAAGTAGCAATGTCCGACTTTGAACCTGACAGGAACAGCCCGGCGTCTCCTAAACAAGATACTTGGTTACTCCGGCGACAGCAGGGCGGATGTTCAGCAACATCTGTATCGTCACGTTAACATCTGACAGCCGTGGGTGAGTTTTGAGCGCATTGATAAATATCTTCGCCACACTGGCCTGTGTGCTCTGATCTCTGTGGAACAGCTTAATTCCCGTCTTGTTGCTCATTTTGCTCAAACTCAGGTTGCTCTCGTGACTCGGTGTTTTCCGATATTACAGGACCAAATGGCAGATCATGTGCTGGACCAAGTTTATTAATACTGTAATGACGTCAGCATGTGTTGAGGGAGGCAGTCAGTGGACTAATGGAGCAGAGAGTGGGAGGGAGAGGGTTGTGAAGACCCTTAAAGCATGAAGACAGAATCACAAATGATGTTTGAAAGTTTTATTCCAGCTAAAACAAGCAATACCCCACTGTAAAAGTACACCACTACATGTCTGTGTAACTCACAGTACTAACAGCACCGTGGACTTAAAATATCAACAGTAAAAAGGTGAATAATTGTATATTTTTATATATTAAACTGGATTACCAGTGATCAGTCATTTGTAATTAAAGCTGCTATTTAATGTTAAAGCAAAGACAGGTGGAGCTAACTGACCCACTGGGTAGTTTCATATGTAACAAATTACAAATGGTGTTCATATTTGTAGCGTTTCTTCCATTTATATATTCTTTTAGCTTTATAGTGAAGAAGAAAGGCAACAAAACAAAAAAACAAAAACCCTTTTAATTCTTTTGCTAATACAATCATACAAATAATAATGAAAATTTGTTATTAAGAGTTTAACTAATTATGAATATATTAACCACCAGTCAGAGTTGGGCAAAAATACATTAAAAAGTATCTTCTTATCAAAAAAATCAAAATAAAATACAAAATACTGGCATGAGAGAATGTATTGAATTGAAATACAAATACAAAAAGACATCCTGTACAAACTAATATTATTACATTTCAGCCATTTAGTAGCCTCATCATTAGGGAGAGACATTATCTGTCTGGCCGATCATCGTAAAGTACCTCAGAATTGTACTTAACAACAGTACTTGAGTAAATCTTACTGTTCTTCCATCACTAGCTGTTCTAAATGTTTACAATAAGATTTTTATTATTACTGTAAATTAATATCAGTTATAGGTCTCCTTGATTTTAAATAATTGGTATCAGCCTTGAAAAAGCCATATCAGTTGATGAGTACTCAACATGGGTTGAATTTTGTTGGACCAGTAACGACAAACTGGAGCTCCGCAATTAAAACAAAGTCATTACTTTGTGTTATTTAGTTTGTCATTCAAGTAAGTTGGTGTTTACTTCATCAGTTCTTTTAACTCCTCTGATTTTGCATCGAACATACATCAGGTTAGGAGTTAGGACAGTTTTCTAATGGCAAAACGTCCAACATATTTCATATATTATTACTGATTAACTGATAATTGATTGTAAGGGCAGGCGACTATCACTGAAAGAAATTGCTTATAATTTGCATCCCTAGTTGGAAGTAAACTTTTAATCTGCAGAGTAACTATACCTGATAAATGTGGTGGAGAAGAAACCAGCATAATAATAATAATCTACAAGCAAGTCAAAATTGTACTTAAGAAAGCAGTATTTGAGTAAACGTACTATGTCACTCTCCACTACTGAAATACATAAATAGATAAAAGAATGAAAAATAAAACTGTGGTCAGTAAAACACAACCGAGACAGAAAGAGAATAAAGATGGCTGTTTCTCCCAGAATCATTTACAATCTTCTCAGATGGAGTTCTTCAGGATTCAAACAGTGTGTTCCTGGTTGTAGATGAATCTGTGGTTGCTGTTTTGGAGGCTGTCAGTTTGCCCACACGATGCTTCCCCCTCACTGCACCGTGTGTCACCCTCTTCTCACTCTGTAGTGCCGAGGGGCCAATAGGCAGCGGATGCGGCTGGCGCCCAGCTGCAGGCGGCCCTCTCAATGGTCTCTCCCACTATGAAAGCGTTGGTGGATGCTGTATGGGCGGTGTGGAGCATCGGGGCCTCCATTTATGACTACATCCACACCAACGCCATGGAGGAGCGCATCCACGCCCTGGAGAATGTCATCACCATCCACCAGTGTGTGATCGGCCTGCTGTCCGCGGGCGTGTTGGTGCTCTTCACCTACATCCTCTTCAAGAAGCTCTGAAGATGTGTGAAGGGGTGGACTGTGTGGGACTGACCAGAAACAGAAATTTCTGTCCAACGTGTTAAAGCAAACACTCACTGGACAGATAAAGGGGAATTTTTACACATTGGGTACATTTGACAAGCCCATAAGAGCTGGAGAGTACATCCAACATGTAAGAGGGCACATTGTCTTTTAGGTGTTAGAAATCATGTGAAAAAAATCACCACAAATGATCAAGAAATTAAGCAACTTGTAACTTTTTTAACATTTAGTGCCACATTTTTATGTAACTTTTTGGGACAACACATGGAGATCCATGCCCTGTCAGTAATGAAGTGGTTGTGGAGGAGGTGAGCATGTGGAGCTACAGGGTCCAGCTGATTTTTAACGGCATGTATAGATTTAGATATAGTTTTTGTACTGAAGATGACAGATTTCATGTGCCAGTATTCAATATCCTTACATTTTCATTTTAAAGATCCAGTGTGTAGGATTTAGTGGCATCCAGCGATGAGGTTGCAGATTGTGTTGTGTTGAGTTGTGAGACTGGTGTCTGTGCAGGAGACCAGAGGAAAAGCCGTTTTTTAAAAGTCTCTGTGTGGTTGTCGTTTAAAGGTGCAATATGTGAGAATGTTTATGTTGAAAGATTATCGAAAATGATCACCAGAATGTGAAGAACTGACAGTTTTACTTTGTAGGTATATGTATCGTGTTGCAGAGATATCTACTGAAGTTAGCATGCTAACTAGCTTGCCCTGGCTCATTCCAGTCCTCTGGTGCTCTGTGTTCCCAGTCTGGACCACTAGATGCACAGCTAACTGAGCTAACTTGCTAACGACTGCTACAGTTAGTCACTCTTGTGATTCGCTGCCCGTTTGTTTCGAGTATGAATACAACAGGTGGCCAATTCTTACATATTGCACCTTTAAGCTTTAGTTTCTGTCCGGCGGCCCTGTTGGTACTTTCAGATATCTGCTTTATTCTACTGCTTCGTCACGTTCACGTTCAGCTGGTTCGGGAGTCGCATTGACACAAGACTTCCTGATTTAGCTGCTCAATCGTAAAAGCTTTTAAATAACTAAACAACAGGGGACTTTAATTGTGAAAGATTTATAGGAAATGCAATGTGTTTATAACCAAGCTAGCAGAGCTTTGTTGGCATCTATTCTTTGATAATACTGCAGGTAGATTTTATTTTACACCTGCTCCATTTAACACTATTCAAGACATCATTTAAAGACACACCTTCAAGCAGGAAGCCCAGTTGTTACAGAAACGCAAATGCTGCACTGGGCCGATGTGCCGAGTCAAACGAGGTCAAAATAAACCAGCATGTGTATGGAAAAGCCCCACTTGTCTCACCCTCCGCGAAATACGTGAAAGACCCTCTCTAGAGCCAGTGTTTGGTTTGTTCTGAGCTGCTATAGAAACATGGCGGTGCAGCATGGCGGACTCCAACAATTCTTAGTTTCAGGTGATTAGGACTAAAAAACAATGTTATGAATATTATATTACATTTTTGTCCCTAAATCCTACACACTGATCCTTTAAAAAAGCCTCCGGAAGCATTTAGAGCATCATGAGTTATTGTGACTCAGCAGCTCATTACAAGATTTGCAGCCTGAAGCTGTTTACTAAAAGATGTCCTCAGCTCACTTGGAACTATTTGAAAGATAAAAATACCCAACGTCAGCACAGACGCTCCATTATATCAGCAGCAACAACTGGCCAATTTGCAATTTTTTGAATAGTAAATTCATCTATCAGCAAACCAGTACACAACAAAAACGTTTTACACCTACATTTACATAGACTTCAGCTGACAGTATGTCTCTGGGCGTTGCTTCTTCTAAAGGGATCATTATCGACTATAATAACACACCATAACAACTTCTGCCTTAAAGCACATCGTTTTTAATCTCTCTTCATGTTCTTATTGTTTGCACTCATTTCCTAAAAGCCTGACTGAGATATCAGGAGAAGCTACTTGCCCTGAAACTAGAGGCTGTGACAGAGATGATTGGAGAGTGCAGAGGTACTTTAATATCTCAGAGAGTGTAATTTCTGCAAATGTGTTTATTTGATACTCCCCAGAGCTGGCTCCATGCATCTCCTACAAACATGTCTTTAAGTGAATAGAGGAGATCTTTAGGTAAGCTGGTAAAACCTTTCAATTTTTGTGTCAGAGAAAAGACATAGTTAAGTCCTTTTTGATACAGTGTTACAGGTCTACATGTGTGTTATCTGGATTATTAGACTTTTAAGAGCCACATCATGGACCATTTACATAATGCTTTTTTTTGCATTTATGTTTTGTTATACCTCATAGATGTTACTTTACTGCAGGTACCACATCTGTATAAAACAAGTGTCCTTAAAGACTGTAAATGTTGACATTGTTTATGGACAGTTTTTTTTAGCTGTCATACATGTGCAATTATCCCATAGTACTACTGCTGCTTCATATTTAAGTTTGTTTGTTTTTTTAACAAAGGTGGGAATTTAAATGATACTTAGTACTGACTTCAAACACTGGATCAATGTGTGAAGTGAGAATTTATAGAGGATAAAACTTGTTTTTTCTTATAGACACTTAAATGTACGTTTATAGGAAGCTATTGTGGTATGAGTTCTGAGTTTAGAAAAAAGTGTGTGTTTATGTGTGTACATTTGTTTTGTCACTGTCTCAGAGGGACCACAGCAGAGAACACCCCAGTGTGAAAGACTGTTTTAATATCATTATAACAGCAACAAGTTTGTCTTTTCTCAAATAAAAGCCAAATAAATGTGTGAACTGGACAGACTTAGAATACTAAATTTCTCCAACATCAGTCTGGTATCAAATGCAGCACAAAACCACTGTAAATGAAAGAGGAAAGTAGGTACAGGTTGTAAATAGACGCCAGAACATTTCTCCTCAATGACGCTGGAACCTTTTGAAGAAGAATCGACAGCCCTTTTTCCTGCTGGGCAGCAAACAACACCAGCTTTCTAGTTGAAGGCATTGAAACAATTTATGGATGGACACAGCACCAAGAAGAGCAACTTCTCCAAAAACGTGCTGCTTCTTCAGCTGATAAACGTCTAGACACGCTGGCTGAACTGAAAGGCCTTAACTGAAGCGACTTGGTCTACTCATAAGTGTCCGGTTTGCAGGAGAGTATATTTGGAAGTGAACCTCTCCACACACTCCCCCTCCAGGAACTTCATGGCTCTCCAGTGGATCTTGCCGCAGTTCTCCGGCTGTCCAAGAGGTCCCAGCTCCTCCTGGATGTACTGCAGCCACAGATCTGCAGGGAAATAAAAGCGACAGCTTAGAAGTAAAACTGGGAGGTGTGCAAGGATGTGCCGATTAAATAACATTCAAGTATTTATCCTTAATATATATTTTGTTGCAATTGTTTTGTTAGTTGGAAACCTATAATTTAGTCCTTGATACTTGAATAACAGGAATAAATATTTTGAACTAACACTACTTTTCCCTTCGACTCCCTTTCTTTAAAGGACAGGTTCACCAAAAAATCTGCTATTTGAGCTATTGGAGCCATTTTATGTTTTTTTTGTTTTTGTTTTTTTTGTTTTCAAACAAGTCTCCATCTACTTCAGTTGTTTAGGAGAATGCTGCAATGTTGTTTAGTTGTGAAGCTCCAGAAATATTTCTTTACCTGACTTTCGATCAGCATGAGGGTGAATATATAATGACTTAATAAACTCTGCTCACCATCATCGGAGGTGCCAAACTCCTGCAGGGCCCGTTCATAGTAGTCTCTCAAATAGTTCATCTTTGGAGTCTCCTGGAGAGTAAACAACATTGTTATTGCAGCTCAGGATTGTCTTGATTTATCAGTAACAAACTATTTTTCATTCGTAATCCGACCTAAAGATTCGTAAACCTAAAGATTTCAGATTATGTGACACATGTGACCTACAGTGCAGTTGCTATACGTACTTGTTGCTTCTCGATCTCAATCATTGTGTTGAAAAAGGCCTTGGACAGGGGACGGTTTTCCTGTAAGCTACAGAAGAATAAACACATTTTTCAAAGCTTAAAATTGACAAGACGCACTAAGAATCTCAAGTATGTATTTTGACATTGGTCCACAGGGATTTGGGACCAATTCAATGTTCTGTTACTTTTGTGTTATTCTTCATTTCAATTAACGAGCAGACCAGAGTTATTTGTTTTCACCTTGTGAAGGTCTTCCTAGCTTTCTTGTAGCCTCCGGTGGAGAACGACCAATCCAGGTAGCTCTCTTTCATCTCCATGGCAACAGCCGTGACTGCAGACAGCAGGCCTCTCTGGGAACAAACGAGAAAATAAAACTGTCTGCGAGCCGGTCTCATTTTGGAGGACAAAACACTGTGCAGACACGAGGGGCTCTTAATCGTTTGTGCTACATCTTAAAGTTTTCATCCACAGGTGTTATCAAGAACAGCACCTGCATACAGTTCTTTATATGATCACTGCATAGATTTTTTATTTTAAGGTGCCATTCATTTATATATGTTTCCTTTAGTAAGATCTTCAGCATGGGTAGAAACTGAACTGCTTTTCCTGCCAAGTAATGTACACAGGCTTCTCATTATGTGCTGAATGTTGACAAGGAACAGCTCTTTCTGTCAGTTGTCATTAAGAACTCGAAAACTGTAAATGCTGTCGGGAGCTGGACATGGATTCAGGTGGACTACCTTGAAGACGGCTTCTGTCTCGTCAGGACTCTGGTTGGCCACGCTCCACTGGACCTGCAGCTGCCAAAGTGGAAGACTCTCCTGTGAAAACGCAATAGAGAAGATTCAGATATTAGTCAGTCTCTAACCAGGACCTTGCTAACGTGGAGACCCCATGTGGCGGAGTAAAATTTTGGGGTAATTCTTCTTTATTCAGGTATTTACTTACATATTACTTCTACTCCATTACATTTCAGAGTCAAATATTGTACTTTTTACTGTGCTACATTTAGTTGACACTTAAAGCTTAGTTCATTTACACTTCTAAAGTTTAAATCAGTGGTGTCCAAACATTTTGACTTAAAGCAGTAAGTCAAGTTAAATAAAAAAACAACATAAAAACAGCTTCTACTCTAAACTTCTCAGTTCTTTAAATAACTGTAGTTTTTCAATAATAACCTTAAACTTATGATAACTGTTCAAATCCCTGTTGATTTTAATAAGACTTCATTTTCCATTATGGACAATAAAGTTTGACTAGCGGGCAAATACAACATCTCAGCTACTTGGCAAGTGGCTAAAAAAGCTTGAAATGCCCTGTGAGTGGTCAACTGCAGAAAATGTCGGGACCCAAATGTGAGGTAATGTGATGTCACAAAGTCGCGGAATTAAAGGCGAGAATCCCGACAAGGTGTTTCAGGAGCAGTGTTTTCTGCGGGAGAGAGGAGCTTCTGTTGGTGCTGCTTACATACTGATGCATCTGTATTAACAAAAATATCAGTCAAAGGCTTTAAATACATTCAACTGATGATACTTTTGTACTTTTACTTAAGTAGGATTTTGAATGCATGACTTTAACTTGTAATGGAGTATTTTGAAACAGTGATATTTGTACTTTTACTTCAGTAAACATTCTGTGTACTTCTTCCAGCATTGTCAAAGTCGTACAATATCTCCATCTACCTTTAGTCTTACGCTTGCAGATTGAGCTTCTGTTTCCCCCATTACATGCAGAGATTTTAAAAATGAGTAATGAGTCAGCATCTAGTGCAACATCTGAATGACTAATCACCTCGCTCCACCCCCGACAGCTCAATATGCCTTTAGAAAGGGCATGAGTACACAATTAAGAGAAAATATCTACATTATGTTTGTTAAATTATCTAAACTTCTGTGACGTACAATAAGAAAACATTTTATAGCTCGGCATACCAGACACAACCCCCAGGGGGTTTACACCATTTCCCAACACTTAGAGTGTTTGTCTTGAGAGAAAGGACTCGCCTAATCAGCAGCAGTTTAGTAATCCTCCTCACACAGCTAGTTCTCAGGGCAACAGTCTTGTGAAACGCGCACCACAACAATAACCAGCTATTCTGCTCGCTCCTATAAAGGGCCTGTGGCTGAGTAAAGGCATTCAAAGTCAGACAGCATTATACTGTGATGTACTGCCAACAATGTGAAAGAGAGAGAGTCAGGGAGACAATAAGTGAGGAGAAAATGAGTCTTTTTTTAAATAGATTTTGTGTTCAGAATGTTTTACTCATCAGTGCTAGCTTAATAATCAGGAAAAACATTATGACTACCCTCGAATATTTGAGGTGTTGCAGGGGATTTTTTATGGATTAGTTCATTCTCCATCCAAAGCTTATAAATCTGTCAAGAGTGTAGGGTTCAGCATTAATCCTACTCATTTACCCGTCATGTTAAATTAAGCTCAAACATGACTCTGGCCTCAAATAACTAACAATTACACAAATGATCTACAATAATCATAATAATATTAATCTGTTTTTCCATGTTCTGTTTATAACTGAAGACTTGCTTTTTTGTTTTTTTAAACATGTCTTCAGCTTTCCTCATGATGTAGAAAGGGGTGGAGGAAGCAATTTGAGGAACTTAATATAATGGAATAGAGACTAATTGGGCCAAGGAGATGGCCCACTTGTACAGCAGTGCTGGTGGCACGTGTGTGTGTCTCAATCTCCAAGGAGAACAATTATACTTGGATCTTAGGAGAACGACTGATGTGGTGTCAGTTTAAGCAGAGAAAATGACCAAACAAATGATGTAGAGTCAAAGTGTATGTGAACTCTGTGCACCTTGGGATTTATGTGTGTGAGAGCCTCCTGGAATAGCCTGCCCACTTCTCCACTCCCCAGCTGCATAAGCGTTTGCAGACTCAGGCTCCACATTGACACCGATTGGCTGCAGCGCTGCGTGGCAACCATGGCAACGCTGGCCGCTCCCTCAGCATCCCCGGATGAGAGCAGGATCTGCAACTTTATTAGAAAATCAGAGAGGAAGTTAAATCAAGAAGATTTCTCCTTGTTTTTATGCAACTAAATACATAATATAGGAATGAATACATTAATACCCACATAAGGACTAAGCAACACTATTCATATTGACCAATCACCAGTGACACCACAATGAGCCACAGCAGATCAACCCAGGTACTCCATCCCAAGTTGTGACCACACTAACTTTAAAGTTAAAAGGGAAAATCTCCGTTTTGATGGTAAATGTGGTTAATTGGAGCAATACATTCCTCATTGCCTGCTATATTGACTGAGAAAGTGGAGGCCTTCTGCTGCAAATTGACTTAAATTGAGGTGTTAAGGCAGGATGTGGACTCAAAGCAAAACATGATGACTCGAATGGGTTGTCTTTGTTCATTTTAGGTCTTCAGTTGAGTTTTTTAGTCTGGCTGTCAGTATTTTACTGTTAAAGGTGACGAGAAGAACTGAAAGTTTTGAGCAAGATGGTGTCAAGAGGGTATTCTGTGTTATTTTATGGACTTACATCCTCTTAATTAGATGGTAAACACCAGAGAACAACAGGAAGTGTGGAAGGAAACAGAGGGAGAGCCTGAAGGGTCTTTGGCTGGATTCAAAACCAAGTTGGCTGCACAGCATGAGCTTTAAACCACCAGGACATCCCCTTTTTTGTGTGTGTTTTGAGTACCACAGTTGTCGCTCCTGATGAAGACGACTGAAACTGACGTGCATTCAAAGACATTTGTGTTTTTTGTATCCTCGGACTCTGACTGGTGCTGTCCTCACGCAGTCCAAACAAACGCATCAAACATGCCTTGTGTGAACAGACATTTGACGAGTCATTATTCAAATGAAAGGAGACTGAATCATAAAGGCTTAAGGGCCCCTATGTCTCCAGTAACACGTTTAATGAAGCCATTATCTTACCCAGTCCTTATAATAATTCTCCTTCAGCAGAGAGGAGTCGTGGGCGCGCTGCAGCACTCCCAGCAGCCTCTCCTGCCTCTGCCATACACAAACACAGAAAGCCGTGTTAGGATTTACCGATTAAACACACCCACCTCCAAACACACTGTAGCCACTAACATTTTTCTGTGTCCTCAAAAGAGACTGTCATAGTAGACGAATTCAATATGTTCATTTCAAACTGAATCAATATTCTGATACCTTTTCCTTCAGCTCTTGGACGTTGGTCTTCCTCTTCAGCCTTTCCAAGCAGAAGCCCGCATAGCAAGTCCACATGGGCTCTGGAGCACAAAGCACACAAGCACAGCGATGGTGTCTTATACTGACACATAAAGTTGTCGGGCAGTGTTTTATTCTAGAGCACATGCAGCGGGAATAAAGATGTCAGTGCAAAGTGGCAAAACCTCAACTGTAATTAAAGGCTTTTGTTGTTTTAAACGTTCTAGGTTATTTTCATACTTTATAAAATCCACAGGACCCTGTAATAAAATGATAATTATAACTACTCATCAAATTTCAAACAGCAAAGTTTTGAGTCTCATCAAGGCCAAATTACCACGTCTATTGTCTCTGTGAATGAATGAGCTCCTACCCGTGTTAAGGCTCTTGACTCCCTCCTCATAGACCTGGCAGCAGCGCTCCTCTCGCCGGTTGATATCGGACGCCCGGCCTTTGGCTGTCTGCAGCTCCTCCCCTGCCGCTGGAGCCTCCAGCTCCCTCTTAGCCATGAAATCCCACGTCAGGCTGTCTTCTGTGTAGTTGGCCTGTAAGCTGCAAACGAGGGGAGGGGAGAGGGTATGAAGTTTGAGTTAAAGAACCCAGACTGTGGTTGAGACAGAGCGAAAGGGAAATTAGCTGGTGTCTCACTCTTGCAGGATGAGGTCCTGGAGTTCTTTGGTGAAGTCAAAGATAGCTGCTATGTTCAGGAGTGAGATGACGAACTCTGCTTCTGTCGGACAAAAAGATCGGTAACACAAAGGTTAAATTACCTCCTTGGAATTCCTGTTGTTAGAAGAACAGTTCAAAAACAATATGTAAAAACAAAAGCCTGTGGTTTGGTCTCCATTACTCGACGCTACAGACACATTTCAGTTAGAAGCACTGGCAATACCCAGCCTTAGTTGTTAAAAGACATAAAGAAAATAGGAGAAAACTGCAAGTTATATTACCACTTTCTTTTATATTCATGTTTTTGCACAGAACTGAAAATCAAATCTTTAAAAAGCCCACCTTTGATTTTGCCTGTAGCATCTTTGTACACGACCTCAGCCAGTTTACCACTCAGGATCTCTGGAGAAAACTCATATTCACCCTGGAAGGAGTGAAGAACGGGTATTTAAGCACTGAATAAAAAGTGAGTGCTTTTGAGCATGGATGTGTGTGTGTGTGTGTGCGTGTGCGTGTATTTGTGTATATATATTGACTTTTTGTGTTTCCCACAGTTTGTTTTCAATTTGTGACACACTCACCAGGTCCATCTCAGCTTTCTCCAGCTCTGCCTGCTGCTTCCTCAGTTTCTCACAATGCAGCAGCTCCATACGGAAGTACTAACACAGAAATGTTGGAAAATTCATGACTTTTCAGTATATTTTCATGCAAACGTAAGAATCTTAGTACCGGGTTTCACTGTCTAAAAATGCAAGATACTGACAAACTTTGGGTTAAAAATAAAGATATATTTTGCTTGTTTTACCTCCTGGTAGACTTTCTTGTTGTTTGGGTGGAAGCGCAGCGCCCTCAAAAACAAGTGTCGGGCACTTTCAGAGGAACTTCTATCCTCCAGCTCACTCTTGGCAGCCATGATCCACAGGGCTACAGACGAGGCAGCATAAAGTTACTATTAACTTGTTTTTGTAGGTGACAACCTCTTCCTAGTTTGCCTGAGCATATACTTTTTACATCCCTGAGGTTGGGATTATTGCGTTGACGGTGGTAGGTTTAAATGAGATTTACAACAAATGAAAAGCAAAATCTTCTGTACCTGGCTTGTCAGGATGTATAGCGAGCATGGCCGAGAACACCTTGCTAATCTGGCCTTTGGTGGCCTGATGAGTAAAAGAAGAAGAAGATCATTATACGCACATAAAGACACCGTGTTTGAGTTGTATGTAAAGCTAATGATAACATCATCACATACCCATTTCTTACAGAAAGCAACATGTGAGAGCCACAGCTGCACATCATCCTGTGGGGAAAGAGGACATCGGCATGATGGATAAAAATTGCAATGATTTCATTGATACACAACAAAAACACAGTATAAATGCTTTGTATACGGTACCTTCCACTTTTTTGTTGCTCTTCTGAAGACGCTGTTTATTCTGCTGATGATGGGGAACTCAATCTCCTCGATTTTGAACTGGTAATGTATGTGCTGCAAAAGAACGATAGGCACATTCAAATGACGTGTGTCAAGTGAAAGATACTCAAGCTGCCGGCCACTCACTCCATTTACTTTGAATGAACGCATGATAAAACAATTTTGCACTCACCGCTCTTCTCTTCTTGACCAGCTCTAAAACGTTGATTTCATACTGTAATTAAACAACATCTTGAAGTTAGTGTTTTAAACATATTTAAAAACTTAAGTAAATGTTAACAAGATTATGGCACTCTACCTGAACGTATGCAATGAAGTCCTCTTTGTTTACTATCAACCTGTGGAGCTTGTACTCCAGGGCCGTCGCTCTCTTAATTATGGATCTAAATTAGTGATAAAAAAAACAACATTTCCCTGAGATGTTAATCTGAGAATCAAAACTTAAATTAGCCAGCTGTGCATGAATTATAAAGTAGAAGTATTCTAGCTGTGGATCCGAAAATGTACTCATAGGTGCTCTGTAGATTTAGCTTTAGACTGTTCCACTATTCAGCAGTGGTTGAATAAGTATTAAGATCCTCTACTTCAGTAAAAGGACTGATACCACACTGCAAAAATATGCTGTTGCAAGTAAAAGTACTGCAACGATTGATTGTTTTCATTATGGATTAATCTGCTCATTATTTTCTCAGTTAGTTCGAGTAATTCAATGGAACAGTGGCAAATCTTCACATTCCTGAAGCTGGAAGATTGAAATGTTTTGCATGAAAATTGACTTAAACGATCAAAATAGTTGGCAATTGATTTTCTGACAGTTGGCTAACTGTTTCAGCTTTACTCTAAATTTTAATTTCTAAATACAAAATCACATTTTAAAGGCTCTTCAAACATTTCTTATGCTGTCACATACTTGTATATAGTAGCGATCACAATCATTTCCTCTGAATGGAGTGGAAGGGAAGTAGAAAGGGGCATGAAAAGGTAATACTCAGGTAATGTACAAGTACCTCACATTTGACCTTAAGTACAGTACTTGTACTTGAACAACTTAGTTAAATTCCACTGTGGAGCAGCTCCAGTATTTATTTTTCTTCACAACACAGGATCTGTTATTTCACTCGGCTGTTTCTTACAGAGAAACTTTGAATCTATAGAATCAAAACTTTGACGTACAGTTTTATGAAAACAGTGCACTCTTTGTGAAATTGATGAGGGTTTCTTTTTCCTTAAGATCCACAAATATTGCATAAGTACTACTGAGGTGAACGAGGGGGTACTACGATGACAAAATGGATGTTCTTGTCATGTTTTTTCTGTCATCTCTCCATGTTACTGCCTACAATATGACCCAATGCCAAAACATCTCATGTCAACGATGTCCTTTGTTATACTGATGTGTTGTTCTTTTGAGTGAAGACATCAGGAAAGTGCTGGTACATTAGAAGTGGTCTTACTTGACTTCTTTCTTGGTGAACAGTCCCACTCTCTCCAGCTGCTCCAGCTCAGGGATCCTGTCCTCTATCCGCTGCTGAACGATCTCCGCCATCTTGTCGACGCGGTCGTTACGGGCTCAGGTCCGACTGTTGTTCTTGTGATATTACAGATGTTGATGTCAACTTTAAATCGACGCTGACCATGAGACTGTTGGCGATGGAGCAGAAATCCTCCTCCACACATGTGTGGAAGTTGTGATACCGGTCGCTCTTCCGGTTCCGTCTGCAAATGCTTCCGTCAGGAAACACGGTCCAAAATGTGTGATGCCAAAGCAAATTCAAACTGGCTCATGCAGTGATTTACTGTACAGATAACATGTCACACTGACTTCACTGTTGTTTAGTGGCATCAAATAACACATTTATTAGTCAAATACAAAAATGGATATAGATGTGCTGATGTGGAAACTGTAATGGAGTTTAGACTATTTGAGAAATTAATTTACTGCTCTGTTTGTGGAAAACAGGGTCTCTTAACCACATAATTAACTTCCTTCACTGAATTGAAATATCGTTCTTCCTCTTAATTATTATTTGCCGTTTTGCTATCAAACTTTAAAAATCGTCATTTAAGTATTGTGCTTTAATCACCATGTACTTTATTGTACTGAAGTTGTTTGTACAGTATGCACAAACAATGCTGTTGTAAAGTTGTTTCAGTGATTGTTTAAAATACGACGCAGTGAATACCAAAAAGTATGACAATATCATTTGATAAATATTTAATAATACTACAAAATGGTATTTTGTTTTTTGGTAATCAGTGGCGTGCTGTGTATACCATAAAATAAGTCGATGTCCATTCATCAGTGAGTACTTGTACTTGAAGCATAAAAAGTCCTAAAAGTAATAGAAATAGAAGATGTAATAATCCCACACACACCCTGATAATAACCCAAAAGTCCTAACTTTCAGCTCTTCACTGTGTATCGTTGATTTATTACAGATCATAGTACCAGTTTTGCTGTTTAAACTGTGGAATAATTTCCTCTAACAACATACAATCAGAGAAAGGACACCGATGTCATGCTTAATGGGATTTACAGTAAACACAAGGTTGGAGCAGCAGGATCGTCTTGATGTCTTTGCTGATAAACTCGATTTCCCGCAAAATCGCAGAAAGCGAGAGCGGGTTGTATGTCATCTCCGGAGGTCAGCAGCCAATCACAGCGCCGAATTCTCTTACTCCGGCTCCCATTGGCTGACAACTGACTAATACTCTGTTGTTCAGTACAAATTGAAGGAAACCACACCGACAATAAATTACAGATAGATAATCGAGAATTTGGTTGAAAATACTCCCACCTTCTCCAACTTTAAACGAAATTTGTGACAGCTGAATGCGAGGGGACCTCCGGCGTACGACGGGTTGTTTTCTAGTAAACCATGCTAGCAGTGCTAGCTAACTAGCCAGCGTCTCGTCGCCTCCTCTTCATCTTCATGGGTTTCTGCTGTTGAGTCTGCCAGGCTTGTGCTGGAGGCAGCGAGGCTAACAAATTAATGCCATCGGCCAGGGTGGGTAGCCTTTATTTGTGCGCTATATCTACCGCATGCCGATTGTGGGGTTTTCGTTAATCCTAGTCTGAAGACTGCGCTGAAATACCAAGCTAACTAACATGTTAGCATTGTGCTTTTAGCTGAGCTAGCTAGCTCGACTGCTAACGCGAGTATTTGCCTACTGGCTAAGCTAACATGTTGTATTGCCACCGTTTGTTCTGTAATAATTTGAGTGTTAACATGTGTTGTCGTCTCAATCGCAGAACTCAGGTCATATTATGAGTGGGGCGAGTTGCAAAGCTAACGGCGCCGTGTACCCCGCCTCATCAGCAATGATGAACTCTGTGAAGAAGCCGAAGATGGAGCAGATTCAGGCCGACCATGAGCTGTTCCTACAGGCCTTTGAAAGTGAGATTTCACCACTCGACACTTTGTAATGCGGCTTGTCTGTTTTGGTAAACACGAGGAGAACTTTCTCACTCTTTTAATCGGCATTTAGCTACCAGTTAAACTTTAATGTGACTTATTTTGTTTTCAGTATTTGCTTTTGGCTGACAGGCCTCCACAGCTTAACTGGTATTTTAATGGGGAGCCACAGATTTTGTTTGTATCTGAACTTTTCTCACGATCACTGTATTTAAGTGTCAGTTATCAGACTAAAATCAATAAAAAGCACATGTATTATTTAGTGTGTGCCTTGGATGTTTGGTCAAATCTGATACCACCAGTGAACAACTCCTCTTTTGCCATGTGTTGGCAATAAATTGGATTAATTTATCAGTCACTGATATGGTGAAATTGAGTGGCAGCAGGTACCTACATTAAAAGTTATTGAGCGAACACACTTTCCAAACTTGTCCATAATAATCATCACTATAACACTTGTCTTTATCTACAGAACCAACTCAGATATACAGATTTCTCCGCACAAGGAACTTGATTGCAGTGAGCAAATAACTACACATACATACATATACTGGCCTACTCAAAATGAGTGTTTAATTATATTTTTCCTGGTTTTCAGCCCATATTTTTGCACAGGACGCTCACCTTCATGTCTCACAGAAATGGTCGAACAAATGCCAGAAGGTATGAAAGCTGATGATGTGTTCACAGCTATGATTTATGATCAGAGATGACAAATACCTGCTGTTTTGTTTTTTGTTTGTTTGTTTTTTAATCTAAACAATAGTTCATGTTCTGTCACAGGTTTAATTCATGTTTAACCTGTGCATCTTTGAATCCTTCCTCCCAGGAAAGTGTTCAAAGTGGATGATATGTTGCAGACAGTGGAGAAGATGAAGGGAGAGCAGGATTCTCCAAGGTAACACATCTCTACAAGAGATGATGTGTCTTTTTGTTGCTGGCTAATTTTTAGGGACCAAAATACCAGAGGAACTGTATCGACAAATTTTCTCACCATTCACAGTAACAGTCAGAGTACTTGATATGACCCAATTTCACACGTGAATTTTTCTGTTGCCTCTTTAGTTTGTCTTCACATCTACAGTTAACCTTCACTGGGTTCTTCCATAAGGATGGTAAGCAGATTTTATTCTTTACCAAGTACTTAACTTGTGTTTTTAATATATTTAAAGGGAAATGTTCACAAAGGCTTAGAAAGTTGGCTGCATGTAGATTTTTTTTTAAACTTATAGACATGCTCTGACTGGCATCAAGCGTTACAACAATTATAGTTGTCACTGAGTGCAATTACATGCACACTAGTATCTTTAATGGAAACCCTAGTTTCTACCTCTAGTTCTCCAACAGAAACTGTGATACTGTGGTGTGTAATCACCTTATCCAGGCAGTGATTATTCGTTGTCAGTACAGAACATAGTTGCTGAGAAGTCCAGACATGACTGCATACAGATGATCAGAAACTTAGAATATCGTAAATGGTGATATTAATAACCAGGTTTCTTGTGTTCCATGTAAACATCATATCCAGAGTGAGATTAAAACAGAGTAAGACACACACACCTAGACTAGTGACTGGAGGAGTGAATGTAGATGACGTCACATGGAGAACACAATAAATATCGTGTCCTTCACTTGAATGTTTTGTTGTGTGTCACGAAATGGACAGAAAAAATGACACTCAACTCTTCTCGTTGTTGCAACACAGAAAAGCCATCTCAGAATTCAGAAAATGAACAAAATTCCGTGTCCTTAGAGGTGCTACTTGTCAAAGTCTGCCATAAAAAACGCAAGGTAAAGTAAAATATTAGTGAGCCACACTTATCATTCTTAGTGATCGTGTTTGTTGATTAAATCTTGGTACTTTTTTTGTTTCAGGATGTCAGCTGCCCAATTAAGCAAGTGCCTACAGGTAAAAAGCAGGTGCCTTTGAATCCTGACACTAACCAAACCAAGCCTGGCTCCTACCCTTCCTTACTTGTCTCCAGCAATGAGTTTGAGCCCAGCAACAGCCACATGGTCAAGTCCTATTCACTCCTGTTCAGGGTGTCACGCACAGGGAGGAGGGATACTAATGGTCTGGTTAATGGAGAGGCCAACGAGAACATCGGTAGGAAATCCACCTCAAAGCTCTTTGTGTTCCGTTTTTGTCTAAGTACAGTTTTTTATATTGGGACGAATGATTGAACAGAGCATATTGTTATGAGATCAGAATAGGGAGGCTGATAGCTCAGCAAGTGTCTATTTGCCAGGAGCCAGTTTTTCTCTGGGCACATCATCTAAAAACTAGTGTTGGATGGAACTGTAAGGGGTTGGTTATGAAATTTCTCACTCTATTTTTGCACTTTTGTTCGAAGATGTAACAGATACTCCTAGTAGAAAGAAGAGAAGTTCATCCCACAGAGACGAGGGGGAGACCACAGAGACCTATGTTGCACAGATGACTGTCTTTGACAAGAATAGGTAAGATTTTAATCATTGAAATAGTGAAATAATTTTTCGCCCTTTTGACTACACCTTTAAAAGTCTTTGCTTGTGACTTGTTTTCTGCAGGAGATTGCAGCTGCTGGATGGGGAGTATGAAGTGTCAATGCAAGGGATGGAGGACAGCCCTGTTAGCAAGAAGCGGGCTACATGGGAAACTATTCTTGATGGAAAGGTAGGAGGGTTATCGATTATTTTCCCATCAGTTATTTTGTTTGTAGTCAAACAATTGGAAAAATGCTCATCACAATTTCCCAGAGCCAAAAGTGGCATCCTCAAATGTTGTCAACTAACAGTCTGAAACCCAAAGACTCTTCATTTACTATCATAAATGACAGAGAAATCAGCAAATCCTTACATTCAAGTAGCTAGAACCAAGAAATGTTTGACATTTCTGCTTGAATAATTTACTCAACAATTAATTTATTGTCAAAATTGTTGGTAATTCATTTTCTTTTGATCGATTAACGGACTAATCATAGCAGCTCTAAACCTAACCCTCTTCACACCACCATGCCACTGACCATCACTTTTTACGACTGTCCCGCAGAGACTGCCACCATTTGAGACATTTTCTCAGGGACCCACATTGCAGTTCATGCTGCGTTGGACAGGCGATGCTAGTGGAAAGTCCACAGCCCCCGTGGCCAAACCCCTTTCTACCCGCAACTCCGACAGCTCCGGCCCCATGGAGACTAGGACCAGCAACCACCGAGCTGCACTCATGGGTAAGTAAAAAACGGCCGCAGGGTAGCTTGAAATTTTGTTTTAATTTGAGGCTGATTTAAAAATATGCTGCATTATGGAAGATTTGTATCAATATTATTAGTTTTCACAGAATCCCTTTTATTACAACTTGACTTACATTTAATCCTGTATAACATTTAAGAGCAGGGGGCGGAAATCATTCATAGATGAAGGATCGGAGGGGACATAAACAGTTTACAATTCCATCTTCTCCTTTATTGAAAGTACTGTAAAAGTGTTCCTAGAGAATACTGAACAAAAAACTGAACACCATCTCTCAGCCAAGCTGAATGGGCCATGGTTTTGGATTTTTTTTCACCCACTGTGATGTTGGTGTGGGATGGTCTATTTGTAGCTGAAACTGGCAAAAGGCACTCTGTGAGTCATAACTGTTAAGTCCCTTTCAGACATGCACTTCACTCCATGAATGTACTGGCAGTTTAACATTTTACTCTTTGAATAAGGCTTATTTCTGAAGAAGTCATGAATTGTGTGCGTATGAATATCCAGCAAAATGCTTGCATACTGAATCTGAGTAAATGGGTCTTGTTCAGGCCTTGTTCAGGCTTTGTGAAATGGGAAGCAGATTCTAAATGTTTATAAATCAAAAAATGTATTTTTTAAAAAAAGTATTATGGTGTCTACAGGGTTGCTTAGGAAAGTGAGAAATGGGGCTGAGCCTCCTTCCAGCAATCATGATGCATGATGGTAATTAATTAAACCACAGCGAGACATTAATTCAGCTGTAAAATACATTTTTAAAATCCAACGCTGATGCAACCCATGTATGCTGTAAACACTATTCTTCCCTCCAACTGTTGTGGAAGGAAGCAATGGGGCTTTTTGTCTCTCTTGTATACCAAATGCCAAATATTGCACGCACATTGCTGCTCCAATGGTCCTATTTTGCACAGAACCATAATGCAACATTTTCATAAGAGACCCATGTTTGAATGGCAAAAAGTCATTTCAACAGGTAGATGAAGCAAGCAATTTTGCCTATTCCTTGTCTGAAAGGGGCTTTCAAAACAGTCTTTTCGAGTCTTGACGTTGCAACTTCTACATTTTTCTCAATTACATGTTGAATGTTTCAAGTCAAATTCATGATTTGGTGATTCTCCAAGAAATAATCTCTCCATCTGTTCCCGTCAGCAGTGAAAGAGTCAGTCAGCACAGACATTCAGACGAGGAAAGAGCAGGTCCCATGTGAGCCGCGGCAGAAGCTACGTATATTTTATCAGGTACACCACACAACAGTAAGAAACCACACAACTGGGCCTGGGACACCGATTATCTAGAAAATGTTGGTGAGGTGACTGAAATGCAAAATGTTTTTGTGGCCTGTTAGTTTTCAAAAATGTTTGGAGCAACTGACACATTTTGAGACGTTAAACATAGCTTAAATTATTAACTGTTTTTGGAACTTGGTCCTCAAGGTTTGTGTACCAAAATGTGTCAGTGACTCTTATGCAGTACTGTTAAAATCACCCATTTATATCTGTGGTAGGGTTGACCTTCTCTGGTTTAGCTTGTAACTAATGCGATCTGTCCTTGTTCAGTTTTTGTACAATAATAACACACGGCAGCAAACTGAAGCGAGAGACGATCTTCACTGTCCCTGGTGTACCCTGAACTGCAGCAAACTCTACAGCCTGCTCAAACACCTCAAACTCTCCCATTCCCGCTTCATCTTCAACTATGTGGTAAGTAATAGAGTTTGTCTTTAGCTGTGTGGTTGACAGTCATGTGTCTTTAGAAACCACCTGATTTCAAGCAAGTCTACAATTATGAAATAACTGAAGACACTCTGCAGGAGCTTTGGTTTGCATGTAAAACCATATCTCAGTCAGCACCACTCAGAAATAGTGATTTATGTAATTATAGCTGATAATACAAAGCCAAATTTCTTTCATAGACCTAACTGGTGCAACATCTACACACTCTGATACAGTACAGGTGGTTGTATGCACCACTTTTAAAGTTGGTTTGTGATCCACCAATATACATTGAAGGAGAAGAAGAATATGCAAACAATGTTGTCTTGTCATGACATTAAAACTGCTACACCTGGGTTAGGCCACGCAGCGTAGACTAGAGTTTAACATGTAAAAGAAAACAAAACACAGACAGCTTGGTGGATGAAGCGACTGAGCAACTTGTCACTGCACAGTGAGGGATAATCTGTGTTTTCACTGCTTCGCTAATTTGATGAACTAAGGAATTAACACTAGTTAAATTGTAATGAAAAATGCAGCAGCTCTTAAGTGATTTTGAAGAATAGATGAAGCCATCTTAGTCTTCAGACAACACTTGGTGGTAGGATGAATAAGTTTTTGTCTTTTCTTTGGCGTTAAACAGTCTTTTCCTTTGGCACTACATTCTGCCTGTGCGTAGGAATACAGATGCACGGTTGAGGGAATGAAGTGCCATGTAGTGAACTATCCCTTTAAGACACACATGTCAACAGAATGACCTTGCCTATTCTCTCAGTATGTGCGTGTGTGCAAGAAAAATGGTGTTGGAAAATGCCACTTGGATACTCGCACTATACAGAAAGGAATATGGTAAATTGTTCAACTTTCGAGGAGTTCCAGTCCAAAACAACTGTTCAACAAGTGGTCTATGAAAACTAGTATATTTCCACATGCTTTTTTTTGTGTTCTCCGTCTTTCTCCATCTCTGCGCTCTTATGATGCTCCTAGCGTGGAGCACCCTCTTTGTCTGAATATGTACTTTTATCCAAAGCATAATGTTTGAACAAGCTTGAAACATCACATTTCTAACCCTGACAGATTGTGCCAGATTCCCCTTGATCAGAATAAGCACCTGGCCCTCTGTGTTTTTGCTGAAACCCTTTCCTTGAAAATTAAAGTAATTTTCTTTCTTTCCTTTCTTTTTTTTTTTTTAACCTGCAGCCTCACCCCAAAGGAGCAAGGATAGACGTGTCCATCAATGAGTGCTATGACGGCTCGTACGTTGGCAACCCTCAAGACATCCACAGCCAACCTGGCTTTGCTTTCAGCCGCAATGGCCCAGTGAAGAGGACGGCTGTAACTCACATACTGGTTTGCAGGTAAACCTACGACCTCCGTTTCAAAAGCGGTATTCACATTCAAAGGCGTGTGTGATGAACTCATTTTAGGCTTGCGGGAAACACTTTAACCAGAGAATAGAAAAGTGTCATTTTTACTCAAAACTTGCTGTATTGTATATCATATTTAACCTATTCAGCCTGAGGGCCTTATTTTGTTGTTTTAGAGTTTTTTGTTTAAGGTCCTGAAAATACGTGTGGTTTATATGAGAATATACCAGAAAAATGGTATTGAATAAAATGAAGAATTAGGGTATGTAATATCTAACAAATAATGAAAGATTTCCATTGTACATAGTGTATATGCAGGATTTGTTTTCTCTCCCCCTTCCCCTAGGCCTAAGAGGACCAAACCAAGTCTGTCCGAATTCCTGGAAACTGAGGACGGAGAGTTGGAGCAGCAGAGGACCTATGTCAGCGGACACAACCGTTTGTACTTCCACAGTGACAGCTGCATGCCCCTGCGGCCCCAGGAAATGGATTTAGACAGTGAGGATGAAAGGGATCCAGAGTGGCTCAGAGAGAAGACTGCAACGGTGAGAAGCCATTACTCATTGTATCCTTAAGTGTCTGGCTTCACTGTTCAATTAAGGTGTCGAACCACTTGCCTTTAATTCAGACCAGACATTCTAGAAGGTGTGGACCTAGTGTAGTTTTGCAAATATTAGTCTTAATTATAATATTGAATAATGATAACATGATTGCGTAACTCATCAGGATAGGGGAATGGTCAACTCAACACTTTGTAAATGCTCCTCCTGCCAACTCTGCTACCTGGCTAGTAAAGGTATTAAAATGTTAACATGGAGAAAAAGGTGAAGGGGATAAACACCAGCTACTGTCCTGACCACATAGACAAGCAAGACCATCTCTGCATCCATCTCAACATCTCTACATCTCCTCTGCCAAGCATCTTGCTAGCCAATGTACCATCGTTGGATAACCTTAAGAAGGCTGTGCCTTATTTCCGTCGATATATTAACTGGGCCATAAGACGAATAAACACTCTGCTATACCCCATTGAAAAACGGCTACAGAGTGGCATTGCTACCTGCGTTCAGAAAAAGCAACCATGCAGCCATCATGCTGAAGTATTTAAACAAACTATGACATATGCCACAGTGATGCAAGAGATCAGGAGGGGGGTGTGGATTGTGTGTAAATATGGGCGGCACAGGATTGGATATATCTGAAATTGATTGTCCAACTCGCTGGTCATTGCCGGTCGTGCATCTCCACAGGAAATGGTTAGGCCAATCAGTCCACCCTACACTGGACTACATGATGCTGTCAGCTGCTGTCAGCTGCTGTTCCTTCATTTAGTTTTGTTGAAGCTAACTTGAGAGTAAATAATTCAAGTACGTTGTAATGATTGCCATTTTGAGTTTGTGGTGTTGTGTGTGTGTGTGTATATAAGGAGGACAAGGAAAACTGAAAGGTCTACTTTACATCTTGTCAATATGCAAAAAGACATCTTGGCAGTTTCACTGGATCAATAATGCAGGTGACCTTGTGACCAAATGTATACTCAAGCTTACATTATAATGCTTTGCAGAGATACATCCTTGAGATTGACTGACTGGAGAGCTACTTTCTCAGCATCTTGCGTAGTTATTAACTATCATAGATTCAGATAGACATGAACTTTTCAAACAACTGTATCACTTCACTAATGGAAAGAGCGAGAACCCAGCAATGAAATCAATCAAAGGAAGAATTGTGGTAACTTTGACTGAGGCCTGTAAACAAGCACAATCAAAGTCTTAGAATCTTCTGGAGTACGAGTGGTTGTGTGTGTTTTTGTTTCTGAGGTCTTAAAATGAGAGGAAAACCATCAAATTTAGTCTTTGGAGTACTGATTTTGGTGCCGAATTACCATGGCAACAAAGAGTCAAAGAATTTGGGTCAGCCCTGCTCCCCATAAATAACTTAAAGGTGCTCAGAGCATAAACAGTTGCTACATGGAGCACTTCTTCAGCCTGCGCTTATATTTTTATCACTTCAGTATTGATTTCCTGAAGCTGATTACGTTACTTGCCGTTATTTCTATCACTTCGCCGTCAGGACCGAGAGAAAATGCCTAAAATGAATTGATTAACATTAAAATTGTTACATTGCTCTCAAAAACAAACTCCATGCAAGTATTGAAGTAGGAAATGCATTACACTGCTAAGTGCCGTTGTTGTAGCTTTTCTCATTAATACATCCGAGGTAATTGGCTACTCTTCAGTGTGGAGGGGTTTTACCAAAAGTGTTTGTAATGCATCATTATAATTGTATAATGTTGCAAAGGGGATTTAAAAAAAATAATAATTTGTTTTTTTTGTTTTTGTTTTTTTTTACTTTCAGCAACTGGATGAGTTCACAGATGTCAATGAGGGAGAGAAGGAAGTGATGAAGCTGTGGAACCTGCACGTTATGAAGCATGGGTACGTTCAATGGTAACTACTGCGACCTGCTGGGCATTACTCAATCCTCAAACAGCATTCCTTGATTATTTAAGAAATATCATAAATCAAATCCAGTGCATTTAGAAATTCACTTGTAATATCTCATATGTACAGTTGAAGCCAAGCTCTTCTCCATTTCCCCTGCAGTTTCATAGCAGACAACCAGATGAATCAGGCCATCATGCTCTTCGCTGAGAACCGTGGTGCTCACATAATCCGCCGCAACCTTTGCCGCAACTTCCTCCTGCATCTAGTCAGCATGCACGACTTCAACCTGGTGAGCACGGCCACCATCGACCGCGCCATGGCCCGTCTGCGACAGATCCAAGAGGAGCTCCCGGACATAGAGGAGGAGCAACCGGACCAGACTCTGGTATCAGCAGGAGCCTGCAACGGCAACGTCGTCACCTCCACTGGGGGTAAACAGGGCAAGAGGACAAAAAGCGCACTAACAGACTGATGTTGGATGGATGGAACAATGATTGTCGTCTTTTTTTCTTTTATTTTTGATTTGGGTTGTTTTTTTTTCTTCTGCAATGAACTTTACCAACCCTTTGGTGCTTAGATAGGTGGCAGAACTGGTCACTGGAGGATCTGACCTGAAGCAGACCAGTATACAAGGTAAACAAGTTTATGGAACTTGAGAATTGAACCAAATATGAACAATATAAAAGTGAATCACCCACATCTACACAACCCAGGAGTTTAAGGACTGGATGATGCAAGTTGAGCCTACTTAATATGCATTTTGTAGGTGCCACTGAAGTATCTGTCTTTGGGGGTGAGAGTGTGAACAAACTGAGAGTCTTCTGATGTGGCACGACTGTCTTTGGTATGTCCTTGTTCAAGACAACTGTATCAAGACTACAGTTAAAACTGTACTGGTAACATTGTCACTCTTGATTATTTGTACACATACACAATAACCTTGTTGAGAACTTATCCTTTTTAGCTGATTATTTTAGCACTTGGTGTTTGTATTTAGAAAGCTTACCTTGAATTGTCTTTTTTTGTTTTTGTTTTTCAATTCATGCTGCGCCAAATGTTAAATGCAGCTTTTCCACTGTCATCAGTGGAGAAACTTCAGTGGGTTTGATTTCACTGTTGTGAATGACATTTAATTTGAAGGGTCATACAGTTAAAATTCTACACTTGGAGCCCACTTGTCTAGAGTATATGAAGCTTGTGATAGGACCCCACAATGGATTGTGGGTTTTGCTGGTAGATTTTGCCATGACAATAGTGTTTTATTGTAAAGCCTTTAGATCCTTTGGAAGAGAATAACTTCAAAACATCCACTTCATCACCCCTAAGCCTTTTGGCCTGCATTGATAATAGCTCAAGGAGAGCCAGGGAACTCAACTTGACTTTTTTTTTTTTTTCTTCCCTAAGATTTACTGAAACAACCAGCAGCACATCACTTCATGTATTGTGTTGAGTGCAAAGCATTCAACATATAAAAGTCAACAGTTTTT
Organism: Pagrus major; assembly: GCF_040436345.1. NCBI lineage: Eukaryota > Metazoa > Chordata > Actinopteri > Spariformes > Sparidae > Pagrus > Pagrus major. Next base: position 20,729,077 of record NC_133215.1, read on the forward strand.
TGATCATGATGTTTTTTTAAACATGGGTTGTGAGTATCAGTAGCTGACTGAAATGTGTATACATGTAATCACATCACATGTTAAGCTGTGCCCCGTCATGAATCCAATAATTAACAGATTGCAGTCTGTCTCTTAAAGCAATATGCTGTTTATTGGAGGTTTGGTTTTCAGGTCCAAGTCAGTTGTCTGTCCTATTAGGTGCAGTTTATGCCAAAGGGGAATATTTCCATCAGTCTTTCTTAGTTCTGTAATTTTTCATCATACTTTTTGCATATTTTTCTTTTGTTTCATTCCATGACAAGTTTTTTTTTTTTTGATAAAGCAGTGGTAGTTGTGTTTTGTAGTGTGCACATAAATCGGTGATCACCATTCATTATTTCATCAGACTTCCCATGTGGACAACCAAATTTTACAATATATTTTCCTCCCTCCAGCATTTGTGGAGGGTTTCTGTATTCATCTGGAAAAAGGGAGACATATTCACCATTACTGTCAAAACACCCCATTTAAAAATTATGAACTGTACACTCTGGCTAAGGGGATTTTTATATTTAAAGAAATAAAATACATTTGACCTCATTTGTGTGTGCAATGTTTTGGTGGTTTAACAATTCATGCCCCAAACGGTCATCCTCAGGTTGTGTTACAGTATTTTGTAGTGACAGAATCAAGATGAGCAAAACAGTTTGCTGCTTGTCATAATACAATCGTAACCTGAAATTCGCTAACTTCCTCTGGAGCTTTTGACCACATCATACTGCCTTCATCACCAGATTGAGCTTGACCAGTCGTACTGGAGATTGAGGGAGTGAACCTTGAATTGAGACTATTTTGTCAACTGAGGTTTTCAAGGTCGAGAGTGGACAAGCTCAAGTTAGATGTTTTACTTTGGCACTGAAATAACTTCATAAAAAATGGTTCAGTGAATTTAAATTTTGCTGAGGTTTCCTGAAGTAAGTGTTGCATATGATAATGTAAATAAGATGTAAGGGTGCATCACAGTGGCTGAGGTCCAGTCCTAATGAGCCTTCAAGATCAGACCTGTTTTCATAATGAATGTTCACAGGAGGTGACACGGAATACAAATTACATGCTAAATGGAGTTTTGGTTAATCTGTCTTTTCTCTTGGTATTCACTGGAGACATGCAGACTGCAGATACTGCAAATTTTCCAGATACAAAAAGTGTCTTCAGAGAGAAATAATTGCGGACTCTAATCTGCCTTTCTTCTGCAGGGAAGAAACCCGCAAAACTATTCTGCCTTATAGAGTCCCCTTTATTTCTGTTACCAAATCTTCTCCTTCTGAGAATCTTCCATTCCCCAAAGGTGTCAGAAAATACTTTAATATAAAGTCCACATTGTATATGTGGCAATAAAGCACAGTTTGTATCCCATCATCTTCTTCCTAGTACCAAACAAGGGAACTAAAAAAAAAACACTGACACCATTATTTAATTTTTACTAAAAGCAAGCATTGACACGCACCTAGTTTAACTCATATTTAATGTTGTCTCACCACTATGAATCTTACAAGTAAGCAGTGTTCTTTTCAAAGGACATAAATCCCAATTTAAGCCCCTGGCAACAAGACACCTAACAGTCCTGCACTACGGCACCTTTCCTACTAATGCCTCATATTGACATACTCTCTCAATGTCCAGCATTTTACATTGCAGTAATGTGCTAATGGCCTGGACACTGAAACACAAACTTAACTTTGTTTTTTTACCAGTAGTCACTACATCTGTAATAAGAAGAATAATCAATGTAAATATAAATCACTACATTATGGAAAATGGGTATTGTATTGGTCAAACAACTTGTAAAGGCTGATGGGCAGTTATACATATAATGAATTCTGTTCCAAATTCAGGAAACCCTGAAAACAATATGATGTGCTTTAGCTTCTTGTAGGTTTAGTAACTGAGGGTCCAATGACTGATCATTTTAATAGTGGAGTATTCCTTGGAGAAGTTGACATAACCAAGAATAAATGCTCAAATAAAGACAGGAATTGCATACAAACTGTAACTTTACCCCCGAGAAGGGTCTTTTGGGCTTAGCTTCTTGGAGAAAACAAATTAAGTTAAATAGTTGTTTTTTTTATTTGCATAGAATACTTTTAGCAAAAAGACATTTGAGTGTGGGTGTGGAACTGAGTATTTTTGCACCTTCTGTGAATTAGAAGAAGAAATAATCTGTCACGTGTTGAATCACTGTATGCATGGCAGATTATTTTAGGTGGATGCTCAACAGAAAAGAAAGAAAACTGGAAAACAATCCAATTTTTGGAAGAAAAATTTTTTTTAAAATATGTTTTGAAGATAATGAGAAAAAGATAATTTTCTGTAGCTACAGTTTGGCAAAGGACAATTACTGTTGAAATCTTAAATCAATTATTGATATATATAATTGACACGTATTTTTTTAAAGTAATCAGATCCTTCATTTATGTAGAAATATATACAACAACGTAATACTTTATTACAAGTCCTGCATTCAAACCCTTTTGGAGACCTAAAGTACCCAAAATAAAAAAGCAGAAAAATCAGAAAGGTCCGACCCTCATGTTTAACTATTTATCTTTAAATGTTAAAGTAACACCTGAAAATGACAGCAGAAATAAACAAGGTTGCTGATTTCACATTTCTCCACGATGCAAATCAACTGAAAGTCAACCAGAAGTGACTGGTGTTGTTAGCACGCTGTCATACTGTAGTGATCGGGTCTACTGGATACCAGTTGTTTGAATATATGAATGAAATGATTTATAAAGATGAAGTAATACAGTTAACAGCAGCAGCAAAGGAAAGGAAAATGTACAGATCAGGTTACACCAGCAAGGGATGCCACTCTGCACGTAATTCTGGGTGAGGTAAAAAAAAAAAAAGAAAAAAAAGTGTTTTATTTGTGGGTTTAGAGGAAAAAATGTCCTATATGATCTTTAAAGTTAATCTACGCCGTCAACACTTATAAACAAGCTTGTGTAACGTGTAGCTTTAACACGTATGAATTCATATTTCAATCAGTTCGGTTCACTTGCTAAACTGTACGAGCGCCTCCGTGTGATCTGTCTGTACACATACGATCTTTGGCTACACCAAACCTCGCGCTCGTTTTAAACGTCACGTCACTTCTGTTCACGTTCACGACGCAGCACAACCCGCCACAGTGTTCAGGTTTGGTGTGTTTATGTGTAATGTTTACCCTGAACTCAGCTAGCTAAAATACACAGTTAGCTCGCTCGGTGTGAAAACATGACAGAAAACTGACGCTTTTGCCAAAGTTGACGTCGAACTGACGTTACCTGACGCATCATGCATGACAGCCAAGCGCCAAAGCCGAGTTGCCTCCGGAAAGTCTTTAAACTTGAAGTTTTTAACGATGCTAAACAAACTCAAACGGAGCAAGGTTTGTAAAGATGCTTCGTGTCCAAGTAAAGACCAGCCGAGAGCCGCCGAGGTGATAACGGTGGTGTTGTCAGGGTCGAGCCTCTCCAGTGAGGTCCCAGATTCAACCTCGCGTGCTCCAAAAGACACACACGGGTCAGATGTTGCTGCTGGAGGCTTCTCCAACATAAAGGTCAACCCACTTCAGGAGCAGACTTTTTGCGCAAAAGGCGTTAAAATTGCGCCAATTTTCTTGCGTGCAACACAGCATAGAAAGAGTAAACACGGCAGTGATGGGAAGCTGCATCAGTCTGCAGAGAAGCTGCAGAAATCAGTGCTCCCTCCTCAGAGTGAGGGTGTGCAACAGGTGAGAAGTCAGCCCTCTCACCTGACAGAGAGAAAGTGGTCGCCATCAGCTCTGCACAGCTGTCTGGAGGACATCCGAACATCTAACCCCGCATTTCCTGTCCGAGCAGTGTTCATCACTTTGCAGAAGAAATCAAATCTGCAGGATTCAGGTGAGATTGAGCAACAGTCTGTTATTAACGTACTCATAAAAAAGCTTGGTGGCATTGACTAGTTATGGCTCTATCTCCCTTATTAAGCAGAAAACGCCCTGAAGATAAGCTCCCCACAGAACCACCTCAAAGAGAAGAGGAAGCGGGAGAATGAAAGCTCTGAGTGCGAGCCCAAACGCATGAGGTCTAGTCATATCATTCCTGAGGGTGATGCTGCTGTGGGTCACTGTCACATATCAGCACAGGGTGTCCAGGGAAGTACTGTCCTGACGGCCAGGAAGCAGCCAGGAAGCAGCAAGCTAAGTCGCTCTTACAGACTGAGGCAGCAGAGTGGGATCCCAGCAGGCCTGGTGATCAACTGTGAGCCGAAGTGTGAAGTGATAAAGGACACAGAGTATCACAGCCAGTCACTCAACACTTCCAATATTCTCCAAAGAGGTAAATATGTTATATGTATGACGTGTTTTATTGCATCTGAATTGCAGGATTTAAGATTTGATCCCCTTTCTTTTGTCTAGATTCCAGTTTTGAGGATGTTCTCTGGACAGACAAATACAGCCCTCAGCATTCAAGCGAAATCATCGGCAACTCGGCCTCTGTGACTAAACTACAAAAGTGAGCTTTGAATAAGTAGCTCCCTTACCGCTCACTGATATATTGGACTTAAAATCAGTGTGAGCAAAATCTTTTGTTTTTTCTCTGGAATTCAGATGGTTGAAGCAATGGAAACTAAGAGCTGACCGTGATGAGAAGAGAAAACTGGATGAAAGGAAACAAGAAGAAAACAGCAACGGTATGAGCTGGCATTTGTCTCACTTTTATCTCAGCCCAGAGTCAAATTTTTAATGTGGGTTTTAAATGTGTAACTTTGGCTGCTTATTTTTGGGTATCCGCATGACTAAAGTTTTATTTGAACAACTCAGGATTTCACATAATCTTCCATGTGTGGGGCCTTTTGGTTGTTTAACTGACCTCCTGTGCAGACTCATGGGACTGCGGAGACTTCCAGGGTGAGGCTGGGACAGAGGACGACAGAGAGGAGACATTGTGTAACACCATGCTGATTACAGGACCTCCAGGCGTGGGAAAGACGGCCGCAGTGTATGCCTGCTGTCAGGAGCTTGGCTTCAAGGTTGGACTCAAACTGGACTTGAATCCATGATGCTAAAGGCTGATTATCTGCATCCATAAAATATCTTTAAATATGCCAGAAATGTGAAGTACCAAACAGTGATTCCTGACAGTGTGTGAAATCTCTGTAGTAGCTCCCCACTGAGAACTGTGTAAAAGTATTCCCAAATATACGACCACGTTTCATACTTCATATGACCCTAACCTAGAATGTTGAAAACGATGTGCCTTCTAGAAATAATGTTAGTAATGAAAAATGAAATACAATGCTTTAGAAACAGTTATTAAATGCTAAGAAACAGAAAACATTTCACTCATCACTGTTGACATCAGTGTCTACGCCACTAACCCCTTGACAAAATGACAGATGCCTGTATGCTTTAAGAAATTTAATGGCCCGTGCACACATGACGTGTCATATCAGACGTCTCGTATATCTGGTTTACCCGGGACCGTCATGATTTTTCTTCTTTGAGATGAAACTGCGGTCATGTTTGGCATTCACTCCTCAATCTGCAACCCTCTTTGAGTGTCTTTCGCCACAAGTTTGTAGAGTTTGAGGATGCATGTTTTTTGTTCTACACAGAAATAGAAATGGGGCTGAATGATATGGAAAAAGAAAATATAATGCAGTTATTTCGACCGATATATCAAATGTGATGTGAGTCCCGCTTTAAGTGGGAGTGGAAATTTTTGTGTTTGATTTTTGCAGAAAAAAAAATATAAAAATGATTTTTGAGTGGGTTGTGTTCCAAACAAGCATGTTCCCTTAGATCTGGAGAATATGACTTGTGGGTCGGTATCTCTGTATCACCAAGATGCTTTATTTATAATGGTATGTTATGACACATTTTACCTTTACCAAAAAAAAGCTCCATTGATTGGGATATTGCACTTGGCCATATTGCAATTTCAGTAATGTTTTGATTATTTGTTCAGCCCTACACAGATATATGTAACTCACAGTTAGAGGTGGGAATCACAGAGTAAGTAAGAGTGTTTTCAGGGCAAATAATCACCTGGACGTCACACTTAAATAAGAGGAATTATCCTTTAAATTTTCTTTTCCTTTTCAAAAGGTATTTGAGGTGAACTGCTCCTCACAGCGCAGTGGTTGCCATATTCTGTCACAGCTGAAAGAGGCTACGCAGTCCCACCTTGTGGAGATGTCGGGGAAGGACCCACTGAAACCAACTTACTTCAACAACTACAGCTCCACTCCGAAATCTGAGAGTTTATCTGGTGGGACATTGTTCAAATCTATCACTTTTTTTTTTTTAAACTTGCTTACTTAGACAAGCTTGCAACAAAGACTGTCTTCTGAAAACGCTAAAAAATTATTAAAGAAAACGTGAAAACTGTCAGGTTTGTGTAGTGTTTAAATGTATATCTCTAGACAGTAATCGAGGTTTCAGTGTCATATTAACACATTTTAAAGGCTTTTGTATTATTTTCTTAAACAGGAAAAACAGTGCCTCCAAAGAATGTCACCTCTACTTCAAAAAAGAGAGCAGCCCAGAGTTTTGGTCGCTCCAGGCGCAAACTAAAAGCTAATCCAGCCACAATTACTTTGGCCAACTACTTTACGATGAAGGCCAAAGCAGATCACTTACACTTCGGTGGCCCGTCACCGTCTGAAAAACCAGACTGCAAGACATCGGGCAGCCCCTCGCCAGCCTCTGATCAAACAGTGGCACAGAACAAAAAGACAGCCACATCACTCATTCTGTTTGAAGAGGTAAACCATTCGGCAGCTACACACTCTGAGACATATAATTTAATAGATATGAAACCACACGAAACCCAAGTTTAGTCTGAGATGATCCTTTTGCAAACTGTCTGCTCCCACAGGTTGATGTCATATTCGATGCTGATGTTGGTTTCCTCTCTGCCATCAAGACTTTCATGACAACCACTAAAAGGCCAGTCGTTCTGACCACCAATGGTAAACGCACACACACTGTGTCATTTTGAGAACAATCGATCTGAGGACGAGCTCTGATGCATATTAAATGTCTTCCTCAGATCCCTCATTCAGAGAGAGATTCAACTGCAGCTTGGAGGAAATCATTTTCAAAACCCCATCAGCTGTAAGTTTTTTATCTCTACACCCCTGTAGGACTTCATTGTGAACATGGTTGGGTAGTAACAGATTACATGTAATTGGGATTACATTGTCAGAATTACAAAAAATAAGTAACTATAATCAGCCCAGAGTTAAATGTTTAATTAGATTATGGTCACATTGTCAAGGACTACTTGCTCACATTTTTGATCACATCTTTAAAATATATCAATTTTTAAATTTTGAAACTTTTTTCTTGATAACCAATGCTGATGATGCCCAAGTGATGATTTACCGATAACTGGAGTTTTTATTCCTTTTTATTTCAATTGAAAATGGAAGCTGAACATTTTGAGTAAGTGATCCTCTTGTGTTACAACAGCAAAGTCCTCCATGTGGCATTTGATTAACAAACAGTGGCTACTTTTAGTATAAGGTGCAATATTTTCAATGTTTGATTTTGGAGTAATCCAGAAGTATTCAGATAAGATTACATTTCAAAGTAATTGAACCTAACCCCTGCACGCATGTTTCCTGAAGCAGCTCACACTTGTCTTGTACATTTGTGACTTCAACAAACTGTGCTTGTTGCAAATATGAGCAAAGAATGACCCAGTCAATCTATTTCCAAGGTGAGTGTCTGCAGCTACCTGCAGCTGGTGGCCTTGGCGGAGAATGTGCGACTGGAGTTGGAAGACGTCAGCGGCCTCCTCAGACTGTCTAGAGGTGACGTCAGACGCTGCCTGCTGCAGCTGCAGCTCTGGGTGCACAGTGGTGGAGGACGGGCATCTCAGAGAGCAGATTTAACTAAGGAGCTGATTGGTGTTCAGCGTAAGTTGTTTAAAAATTAATCACAATCAAGCCCCCTTATAGACAATGTTCATATCAATACAGATTTGCAGGAATTTTCTCAATTTCCCTACCTAGACTCGGATGTTACTAAAAAAGGAGATGATGTAGACTCCCAGCTTCCTCAATGTGACACAGGCTGCACTGCTAGCATGCTGGGTCTGCAACCTTTGACCCAAAACCAAGTGCTAAACCTTCTAAAGGTGAGTATTGATCAGATTCATCTAGTAAATTTGAACTCTAAGCTTTTTTTTCCGAGGAAAATTTGTTTAATCTGTAAATATTTTCTTTCTTCAATTCTTCAGTGTCAGTTCTGGTCTGAAATAGACATGATGAAGCTCCTGAGGCTGCTATCCGAGAGCTGGAGACGAGGTGTGCCTCTTCTGTACTGCAACCTGGAGCTCCTTCTACCCATCAAGGAAACTTCAGTTCACTTCCTGGACGAGGGGACTTGTTCTGGGCCGCACAGTGAGCTGGCAACCCCTGATCCTCACATCCAGCAGCTGGATGGAAATGTCAGCCCGAAGGCGTCCACCACTGACAGCAAATCTGTTCGGAAGATCTCCAGGCTTAGCAGAAGGAAATATATCATGCAGTGTGACATCACATCATCTTCCAGTGTGACAGAAGCTCCTCTAAGAACATCATCATCGTCAAAGAGGACTCATTCAAAAGCCGCTTGTTCAAGAGACAGGACTGAACAAAACGCAGCCAAAGTGGAATCTGATTGTTTGGATGCATTGACTGACTACTTTGACCTCATGTCATACCTCGATGCCACAATGCCGGCTGCAGCGCCGCTTGTTCCAGGCTCATGCACACCCGAGGCGTTTGTCTGGACAGGAGTTGAGATAAAGGACGGTTTGTTGGATGAGATGAGTGAGGAGGAGGAGAAGGAGGGCAGAGGTTGGAGCCAGGAGAGGCTGTTGGATATTCAGGCTGCTGTCGAGGGCTTGGGGTTTCACAGGTACCTGTGGAGAGTTTTTGAGGCATGGACTGAAGGCCAAAAATACAGACAGGAACTGGGAGACACGAGATGGGGGAGGCTAGTGGAGAGACTGATGTTACCTGCATCTTCCAAAAGCCTCAGCTTTAGTTTTCAACCTCTATGTGCACCAAGGTGAGCCGATTCTCCTTCTGATCCTCTGAATACTGATTCAGATCATTAACTGTCAACGGCATTTCACTCTGTTAAATAACTGATGGAGTTTTGTGTCGCATTATATTTCAGCAGTCCAGTCATAAGCACCCAAAGCTCATGATGTTGTGTACGTCATTATAAAGCAGAAAACAAAGATTGTCTGTTTTTCAAACACGTCATACTCGTGCTTGTCCCCTGCAGAGTGTGCCAGAGGAGGTATGAGCTGAGCAGGATGGTGCTCTCCAGTAAATCCTTTAACGTGCTGGGGAACAGGCGAGCTGTCAGTGTGGACTACATACCGGTCCTCCGCTACATCTGTCGCCTTCAGAGAGCACAGCGGCAGAAAGAGGAACCAGTCCGGTGAGACAGACACGATACAGATTTATATTCACTTTCACTTCAGGAGGTCGACTGATGTCGTTTAGAATGATAGCATTGTTTTTAATAAATGAAAACACTGTCGCATTAGGTTAGTCAGTGTGACAATGATGGTAGTTGTATCTTAAATCTGCCTCCTTAGTCATTTTTTTCGTAAGCCCTGATCTAACTTATCAGTTAACTCTTCAATTTGAATGAATGTTTGATGAAATGTTTTTGCCAAGTATTAAACCCTAATTTGACTACTAATGCGATGTTGTACATCCAACTAATACTCAACATTTGTACAAAAACTTTGACTAAAATCTAATAATTTGTCCTCCACATTAGGTGTCTGAACTACCTCAGCAGCAAACACCTGGGTCTCTCAAAGTCGACCGTTCATCTCCTGGCAGAAGATTTCTCCTGGAGAAAAGTCTGGAACACTGAAGAGCCTCACGTCCATTAGCATGAGCAGTCAGTATTTATTTTACTGTGAATCCATTTTACCCGACTACTGCCTCCAACTTAATACTGTAAAATGAATTTAATTCAGTTCAGATGAGAAATCATGTTTTATTTACATGTACTTGCAACCATGAAAAGTGAATAAAATATTCTATATTCTTTTTAATTATGTTTATATTTTATTTCATAAAACCTTTTTAACTCAAAGCAACAGGAGTGAAAATCCTGAGACATCTAGAATATGGAAGACAGCTATTACTTTATGAAAGTGTCCATATCGAACATTGACGGCAGAAATGACAAAACTTTTCAGCAACTCTCATGCTAACTAACCCAAAAAAACATTTTAGAGTGTTTAATGTAACAATTAGAACAGACAATACTTTAAATTAGGGATGCACCATTTTATCTGCCACTCTTTCCCTTGTTTACTACTATCGGCAAATACGATAGCACAAATAGCACTGACCGATGTCTGTCTGTTGTGTCACATTAATTTAACACCGGCACATTCATGGGATACTGGCTCGTGAAATCTCTGCTATCAGTTTTTTTTTTTTTTTTTTTTTTAAGGCTATGTAAGTGCTGAAATGTCTTATCATTAATGGGTAGAAGGCTAAAAAGGTAACGTTTAACGTAGTTTGATACATATGTATGATCGAATTTTGAATTTGTGCTCTTTCAAAGTAATGTAATTAGGAATTCAAAACTATTTATTTATTATAATATAATTATATAATAATAGTTTCATTGTTTATAGGCAAAAAACAGGGAATAAATAACAACAAAATAAACGACAGCAAAAGTAATTGTCTCACAATCGGTGCATCCCTAACTTAAATCAACCAGCACCAAATCTGTTCAAAGAGGTAATCGTTTGCTAAAAGTCCACAAGGGCTCAGAATGCCACTCCGGCATGCGGTGGCTAACTGGAAGATTCACTGAGCAGCTCGTAAAAAGCGACTGCCTGAAGCAGGGCGTCACACAGTTCCTCTCCTCCCTTGCCAATTTTGAATGAATTCCTGTACTTCACCAATAGGTCAGGAGGGACGTTTATCCTGGGGAGCTTCTGAGTCACCGACTCGGTCATCAGCTTACGGACTGTCTGTGCCCCGCTGGTCCGACACTCGCCCACCATGAGTCCAAAGTGACGTCCCACAGCGGTGCGCATCATGTTCAAAACTCTGCAAATGAAAGAAGAAATGGAGGAGAGAAGTGAGTTTGTGAACCTTCACTGACCTCAAGACAGTTGACACAAAAAGGGTGAAAGGCCAAGAACATTTCGAGATGAATGTCATGTTTGTTGTACAGTATTTTGGTGCATTTCATAATTATCATTAATTCCCTTTTTCCCCACCTAGGAGGAATGTTGGCCTTGGGTGGGGGGTTTCTTGGCTCCAGCAGAGCGAACAGCATGGCCTCCACAGTCCTCATGTGTGCCATGATGGGGAACAGAGCCGTATTCTGGACTGAGATGGAGGACTTCTCTATTATGTAGAAGTCAGCTGATGGGAGGAGTGACACAACTGTGGAGACCTGAGGGCAGAAAAGAAAATTATAAATTGTGCTCTTGGTTCAAATTCCTTACCATGACTTCAACCCAAATGTTAAGTTAAAACACAAGGACAATGGCCATTTTCCAGTTTCTATACTCAACTGGTCACTGTGTAAGATTTCAGTAATAACATGGACTCTGACAGTCATACTCACGTCACTCAAGTAGGCAGGGGCCATGTATGTTCCCTTCAAGAAGTTTGGACAGTCCAGCTGTTGCCAGTCCAGGACTGTCATCCCACGGTTCAGGTGGGTCCAGGCGATTTTATTAGTCCCACATACTAGTGACACAATGGACTTGGCATCCTGAACAAACATACAGAATCAAGACAGGGGGTCACTGTAAATTATCCTGCTTTCTCTTTTTACATTTAACAGTTTGACAACTGAAATGAGATTAACTCTGCATCTAATGCAATCAAAGGTCAGTTCAAATTATCCAGGACCATCTTCCTCTACACAGATTTTACATGTGAGTCAACACATCATTTGAAAACTTGTTTATGTGGTTCATGAGCTTTGTAAAGGAAGTTAAATGGATTTGCATCAACTGACTACTCAAGGTGCTTAACACATGTCACATTCACCCTTTCATACACTGATGGCACATGGCCGATACAGCTTCCTATCCAAGGCGCTTCTCAATAATTCTAAGCTCAGCCATTCACACACTGATCAATTCGGGGTTCAGTATCTTGCCCAAGGATACTTCAACATGCAGCCAGGGCATCCGAGGATCGAACCAGTGACCTTCCGATTACTGGAAGCCCCGCTCTACTTCACATTATTTGAAAGTTTGAATTATTAGCAATAACACAAGTCCTGCATTACAAACGGGCGTAGAGTTTGAAATGCATGGGTGTAACAAGCAAAGATAACGATTATGTGGGAAATGTAGGAACTTAACCTATACTAGGGAATGCCCAACAATATCCACTTCTCATCTGTATCAGCTGATAAATAATAAATAAAATCAGCATCGGCACAAAATGAACATTTCTGCCAATATGATGACGCTTTAAATATGTGTACGCAACGTGAAGTGTTGAAGTAGTTTTGAATGTGTATCTTGAAAAAAATGCATGTATGCATCACAATATAAGAAGGCATAATTTGTTCATTCCACTATAATAGAGACTTGATGGTGCATTTTTAATGGGGACTATAGGTCAGGGTCAAGTCCTGCAACTTTATAGAATTGCAATACTAAACCGTAAAAATGACTCCTTTGATCATCTCAGTAGATCCAGATCACTGCAATACAAGCCTTGTATAACCTAAATATGACAGCAGAGCAGCAGTGTGAGGCTGATCAGGCATCTCCATCATCCTCATGCAAGGTGGATCCTTGCGAACACAGAGTCTGCACCTTAAATCTTTAAGATAAAGAAAGTCTCTCCTTGGCCACCCCACTTATGTTCATGTTTAAAACTCGACAATGAGCATTTTTTTTCTCACATAGGTGGGTGAAAATGTGGCAGTTCTGACCAATTAACAGATGCACGTGATCAGAACCTCACCTCCAACCAGGACCTGTCGACCTCTGGCCTGATAAACTTGGCCAACTGAATCCTCACTTTCTTCCCCTTCTTCACCGGGTTGAGGATGGAGTTGAAGACCGTCACAGCACTCTTGTGCTTCAGCAGCGGGACATTCACCACACTCTCCAGGCTTTTAAAAGGTCCGTTTTTAATCCTGTACTCCACAATGTTGAGCGACTTGCGGCCTCTCAGGAGCTTGACGCCGGCCAGCTCTGATGGCTCGGCCTTGTTGAGCAGCTCGAGGATGACATCTCGTTGCGCGGTGGTGTAAAACTCATCCAGCGGTCTGTTGTCCTCTTTGCAAGGCGCGGAGGTGGAGGTGAGGACGGCGTCCAGGGTCTCAAAGCCAGCGACGGGAACCCGGCTCCGCCAGCAGCATGTGCACTGGAGATACCGCAGCTCCAGCTCGGGGAGGGAGCAGTGCTGAGGACGAAGGAATAATCCAGGCTGTCCTGAGTACTGACCTGCAGAGGAAATACAGGAGGGAGATGATGTCCAGACAAATTCAAAACTACTGCAAGTCCACAACACGTGAGCAGAGGGCCCCGGTGTGCGTTAATGTTGACAACATGTAGATATCAGGCTGCCTGAATTCACCTAAAATGTGTAATACAGATGGGAATAATTATATAACCACTAACAGCAAAAGTTAGCATTTAAAAGTAACGTTAGCTTAGTTAAATTAGCTTGCTAAATTAGTCGGCGAATGCAACTTTTTACAAAAAGTGAGTATAAGACAGCCAGTTCACAACAAACACCTACTTCTATAAACCACCGATGATAGGAAGCGCCTGGCGAACCACATCATCGTTTATTAGAAATAAATTAACGATCGTTTTGGCTACAACATCATACAGGTGAAAAAACTTCGCCCTTTCGTTGTGGTCCGGCGGTTTTCAACTGACCGGCGTGGCACCACAACACAACTGCGATTGGTTCCGGACTGCTTCTTGTTCTACTTTGTGTTTGCTGGCGAACCGACTTTACGTGTGTATGTCGCCACCTACTGTAAGACAGTGTCATTGCACTAATTCATATGGTGTTGAGTTAATTACTGAGCTACTACAATTTTCTTGTCTTTACAAAACTTATTAGTATCAGTGAGGGAGTAAATATTAGAAACACCACTGAAATACATATACATATACATATATTTTCTCAAGATCTATACATAAGTCATAAGTGCAGCTATGAGGTACTTCATTTGAGTATTTATATTTTATGACACTTTATTCTTCTACTCCACCACATTTCAGAGGGAACTATTGATTGCACCTTTAACGCTGCAACAGTTTATTCCACAGCTTTAGTTATTTTGTGATTGTAAATAATATAATGTATGAAATATATACAGAGCTATACTAGGAATCAAAAGGTCATCAAAATCCGTGTTCATGTAAAACAGTAAAGGTACAGTATATTGTATTATGTGAGTAGGTATGTATGAGGTTTCCTGCCTTTATAACAAGTGCAAAAACATTTTAAAATAATAAAAACTGTTAATAATAATTAGTGTGTAGAGTCCCTAAATCTTCACATACTTAAATACATCTAAGTAATCATGATGAGCAAGAACATTTTTAAACATCCCCTCCAGACAAGATGTCTATAAAACACTCTTTGACTTTGACTAATATCTTTCTGATACATTTCCTCCCCTGTCGGCTCGACGCCTCTTGAAGTCAGATTTTTTTTTTTATGAGCAGAAAGAAAATGTACACTTTGAACCATGAATGTGAAAACAGCCTTCTGGTGTCAAACTCTGCACGTACGTCATTCTACACAGTCAAGCTCAAACATTCAAGTGTGGGAACAAGAAGAAAATACTGATTTATCTATTATAATAAAGAAATGATTCTGTCAGGTCTACCCTGTTTGTAAATTAACTGCAAAATATGCTGAGTTGATCAACATTTCATCTCAGATATATACAGTGTACCTCCCCCAACATGATAATACTTCACTAAAACCAGTTCTATGAGCTATACATACAAGTCAATCACCCTGTTATATGGTGACGTCTGTTTCACTTCCTTTCTATGTTATTTCTGGACCTCTGCGTTTGTGTGCAGAACAATAAACTTCATGATGCTGTGCTGGTAAGAGGAAATGCTCGGCGTCTGGCCAATGAGAAGAAATATGTTTTTCACCTGCTACAGAGCTCTGTGTACCATTCAGTGTGGAGAACCAATATGGAGATAATACCTAGTAGCTCTTCTGCTGGGACTCTACTGTTAGTCTGACTGAAGCAAACTACCTTCACCTATGGCCAGTCTTGAAAGAAACAACAAAATCCTGCTAGATTTGGTGCGACAGCCGGGTAACAACTTGTGTGCTGACTGTGGAGCTCCCGGTGAGTATGCTGACAAAGATTCATAGCCACAGTACATTCATTTTAAAATGATATATACATCTCTGGACTGATTTACAACTGTACATGTTTTGACAAAGACCATTCTACCTGATTTCTGTGAGAATTAACACGTTTTCTTGATTAAAGTTTAAAGAATGGTAAACAATAACTTGTGTCATGAGGCCATGTGGTGTTTGTGAACAGAACTTTATTATTATTTATTAGTATTGTTTTATAACTAAGTCACGTTTTATAATCAACTTTCATAAGGGGAAGTGGCTGCTGTTATATTCTGTGGCATGATCTCACTGTTCCTCCTCTACCTGTCTGCCACCATCACTGACGAGAACAGCTAATAAAGTCATTGTGTGAGAGTGAAAGACTAGCAAGAAGTCAAATGTTTAAATTTAACTCCCAGTTTATTGTGTTGTGGTGTGTATTTGCTGCTTATACAGTGAAGTTCATAGTGTATTTAGTTCCTTCTTACAGTGTAGATGTTGTTATAGATGTTGTTATATGCTTCTACGCTCACAGATCCTGACTGGGCCTCCTACACTCTTGGTGTCTTTGTGTGCCTGAACTGCTCAGGGATGCATCGTAATCTGCCCGCTGTCAGCAAAGTGAAATCCATACGTCTGGATCGCTGGGAGGATTCACTAGTAGAGGTATAGCCTGTGTTTGTAGTTTGTATTCATTTTATACGGATAGCTTATAACAGTTTTTGATTTTTTGTTCACCTTAAGTTTTTATATTTTGAAAATTTGGTTTGAGTTTTAAGTCAAACTCCAACTCCAACAAATTATATTTTTTTCGACCATCTTTTGTTGACATTAACAGCTTTTCTTCTTTAGAAAAACTTAAATCTTTAAGTTTTGGAAACAAAACAAATAAAATCAGTATTTCTAAAATTGCTGAGAAAACACCAGTTTAAAGGTGCATTACGTAAGAATTTTATTTGAAAACACTAAGAAATTAACTACAGTCATCTACAGAATGTGAAGAAATAACAGTGTTGAGATCATGATGACTATGTATTATGTTTAAGATATATCTACTGAAGCTAACATGCTAACAAGCTAACCTCAGTGCGTCCCTTTCCAAAGCTCCTGCACTAGAGGTGTATGCAACAACACTGCCCCGGTGACTCCAAGCTCACAGTCCAGACAGCTAGCTGCACGGCTAACAGAGCTAATTAGCTAACAGCAGCTACAGTTAGCAGCAATTAGTGCTTACTGTGGTTACATGCTGCCCCCTATTTGTTTTGTCCTGAGTATGAATTTAACAAGTGGCCAATTTTTACATATTGCACCTTTAAAGTGAATAATGATTTAATATTTTTAATTGCAACCTTAAGCATCCGAATAATGACAAATCTTGTTCACAGCTCACCGTGAACAATATTTTTTTTTGTGTTCGTTCCTGAAATTAAGTTAACTTAACAAAGGATTGTAGGATGGCAAAACTTTTTATTGGTTAAATGTAAAACTTAAGAATTTGAGTTTGATGTAAAAAATAAATAAATTGTGAAGACAGTTTTTTCTCAACATTTTTATTTACAGTGTATATATATTTTAATGTGTATTTTATATATTTTTTTTTCTGTCTCCTTTTCTAATTGTTATTGTTCTTCTTCTTTATTTTTAGCGTTGTCTGTCACAGATAAAACACTGAAATTTTGAATCTTAACCTGTCCACCGTGATACTTTATTCTGTACACATGGGCAATTGTTCAAGCGTACACTCTGATCTCAACATGGATACATGTTTTGTTTATAATCTCATGTGGGATGTGTTTGAGTATTCCACTCTACAAGACAGAGGATCTACAAATAACAAAACTGAAGTTAATGAATTTCAATTGTGTGGCTGCAGTTCATGCAGAAGATGGGAAATTCTGCAGCCAAAGCCATTTATGAGAAGTATGTCCCCGCCTTCTTTTACCGGCCGCAACAAAAAGACTGCAAGTGAGTGACTGCAACACATTCACCTCATTAGCTCAGTGAAAATGTAGAATCAACAAACAGTCTATTTAGTGAATGGGAGTGGAGAGGTTTAGAAAGAGGAACAAACACCAAGCGCTGGGTGCAGAGGTGGAGGTGCTAGTATGAATCAGACTCATTCATCAATTCATCAGGTCCATATCTTTTCAGATGCTGGTATGTACTTAACCATTTGTGTTTTATCCATGAGGAAAGCGTAATGAGCGTTTTGCTTTGCTTTTAGTGTTCTTAAGGACCAATGGATCCGTGCAAAGTATGAAAGAGAAGAATTCACAGGAGAAAACACCCACTTTCAGCAAGCCTATAGTTCTGGTGAGTATCCTTATTATATTCTTCCCATCAGCAAAATATTCAGAACTTCGCATTTATTTCTGTGCTTAAGATGCAGTTTAGTTTCTCCTCATCTCTTTTATTCATTTGATGCTACTAACACAGACGTGTTTGAGTCAACACTATGGAAGAAGGGCAAAGACAACAAGCAGTATCTCAAGAGGGTCTTCCTGCTGTCCCACAAAGACTTCACCCTCAGATACTTCATCAAAGAGGATGTGAGTAGTTCTTTCGCCTGATCATCATTTACTCTGCAAGTTAAATGAGCATATACCAGCTTTGTTTCTAATCCCTTGAAATGCTTCCTCAAAGTCCAAGGTCCCCAAAGCGGTCATCCCCATGAAGGACCTGAATGCAGTTTTCCAGCCAGAGAAGATCAGTCACGCTCACGGCCTGCAGATCTCCTACCTGCACGACGAACGTATGAGGAATCTGTTTGTTTATCATGAGAATGGACAGGTGAGCTCGAGTGCTATTGTGTTTGTATTTCCGCTTTAATAGAAAAAATGTCTTTAATTGGCAAACGCGGCATACAAAACCTGTAACATCTGTCTCCAACCTAAACTTAATGCTAGAGCTGAGAAAGATGATGATGTGATCTAGACCCAGTAAAACCTTTATTCCCAGTTCCAGTTCCATTTTTTTATGTATTCCTGATGTGCTCTTCTGTATCTGATGCCTTGTAGATAATTGTATCCTTGTTCAATGCTATCCGGGCAACACGCTTGGCATACTTGCAGAAGAAACATCCCACTCTTCATGATAATGACGTGAGACACATTTTTAAAATATAATTCTCAGATGGATTGTTAAAGTCACAGGTAACTCCACCACGTTTACACATTAAAGTGTGTTAACAAGTTTTGGGGCGTACTACAGAATATGTGATAAAGGTACAATAAAGCCTTTTGTGGCTCCAGAGGAAGCTGCATGTAATCTGATAAATTACCTCAAGTGATGTCACTCAGTGGCAAAGTTGCATTATGGGTAATTTAGGTGCCAGGTTTTGAAAAGCAGCCCACTGGTCTAACATTGCCCTCTAATACGGCAGAACCACGGATAAAACCTTTTTATTCGACACATTCTTTTTCCTTTTCAAAATCTGGTGCCTACACTACCCACAATGCAATTTAAGCACTGCGTGACATCACTGGGGGCAATTTATCAGATCAAATGTACCTTCCTTTGGAGCCACAACAGGCTTTATACTACTTGTTCCACATATGCTGCAGTACTCCACAAGACCTGTAAACACACTTTAATGTGTAAAATTGGTGGAGTTACCCTTTAAATGCAATTTTTGTTCAGTTTTTTTGTTCAGTTAACAGCGTCACCTGTCTTTCCTTACACAGCTAATACCTCAGATAACAAGACATTGCCTGAAGGAGGGGTACATGGAGAAAACTGGCCCCACGGTCTGTTAAGTATCTGAATTTATTGGATTTGTTTACTTTTGTTGTATCTGTCAAATTCATTCGTGCATTTTTTTTTTCTCTTTCTGGGTCTATATGTCCCGTTGTCTGTGTGTGTTTTCAGCAACGGGAGCCATTCAAGAAGAGATGGTTCACACTGTGCTCAGGAAACAGAAAGCTTCTATATTTTAAATCTCCACTGGTAATTAACACATAATGCCACTGTGTCTAGAGAGAGTGTGTGTGTGTGTGTGTGTGTGTGTGTGTGTGTGTGTGTGTGTGTGTGTGTGTGTCTGTGAAAGGTGTGTAAAGAATAAGAAAATAAAAACATACAAACATTTAAAAAAAAAAAAATATTAACCTGAATATTAAGCAATGCTTCTAACACAGTTATGAGAAATACAATGAAAGAAATTGCATTATTTTATAAGTGGACAACATTTCCAGGTTTCAATCAGATGCAGATATTAGCCTAATGCGACACCATTAGTAGTGTTTGAGATTAATTAAAGTCATGCTTTCCTTTGTTTTCACTGTCAGGACGCCACAGAGTTGGGTGCTGTCTTCATTGGCACAGAGAGCCACAGCTACTCTGTTTCGGAGATCAGCGGCCGGAGCACGAGGGGAGGCCGGTGGCACTGTGGCATCACGCTGCAGACCCCAGGCAGACAGTTTGTGTTCATGTGTGAGCAGGAGCAGGAGCAGAGGGAGTGGTTGGAGGCCATTACAAAGGTCATCTCTCAAGCCATGACCCCAGAGGACTATGCTAGTAAGATAATGTTATTATATATTTGATATAGTACTGTACAGCTTCCTGTGTTTATCAGATGGTATGAACATGAAGTCCATATGTGAATACACACTTTTTCTTTAATATACTGCAGACGAAGCCAACTTGAGACGGGGAAAATGACTGGAAAAGTTCTACCTGCTGGATGTAATAACTATCCTTTTGGGACATATGAGACTGAAAGCCTTACTTCCAAAAGATGCTCTTGAACGTGGCAGTGGGGATGAAGACAAGCTCTCACTTTGCACGGACTACAGTTTCAGTAATTACAATATAACACCTTGGAGAAGCAGTATATCATGAATTTATTGTTGTGACGCGTCATAAAAGATTTTTTTGCAACCAAATATTGTATTTATTGAAAATAAGGACTAGATTGCATGTACAATTTGCCATATTTGTGGTAAGTTTGTTGATGTAAACGTTTTGCACATTTTCATCATCTCTCTCACACGCTGTTTCATTTTAGCTGTCTGTCTGAACACTCTTCATAAGTTTAATAAATATAAAACACAAGTGATTCCTGAAATTCCAGAGTTATATCCCTATTCAGGAACAAAGGTAGTGATGTATCACAGGAAACCATTGAGGATGATATCAGCCATTGCAGAGGTGCCTCTATCTAGATGTCTTCTTTGTCATGTTATTGTGATTGGCAAGGGTACATTACCAACCAGGCCAAGTGGAGACTACGGGTCCCCCAGATCCATATGGGACCTGAAGACTCCGCGTTAACCATGTCGCTAATTTGTTACTAGTGTAAAGTACACTATGAACTGAAAGATCAGGTCCATAAGGTAACACCTAATATGAAATGTCAACCCTTTTTTAGGTCTTTATCATTTCAATTTATATTGGGTTTACACAATGAATGTCTCTAAATAAATTTGTGCTTAAAAACACATGTTGTGCGATATATATTGTATAATAAATATACATAGGCTTTGCTGTATCTAAATAGCTGCTGTTAGTTGTCTTCAGTGGTGGAAAGTACAGTTACTTAAAGGATGAGTTCACCCAAAAATGAAAATTTAGCCATTAAGCAGTGTACTTAACTACAACTTTGATGTATTTATACTGTAGTATTTCTATTTTGAGCTATTTTATATTTCTACTCCACTACATTTTGCAGGGAAATACTCTAGGCTAATTTTAACTCCATTTAGGTGACAGGAACAAAAAGCATGGTATTTAAAATTAGCTTGAACTAGATGAGCTACAACATTTACAGCAATGTTATAATAGTTAAATAATCAGATGATAAGTAGCATTACAATGACAGGGGCCATTCTGCAGCCCAAACAGTACTTTTATTTTTGATATGTAAAGTAGATAATACTTTAATACTTTGACTTAAGAGAATAAATGAATGCTGTTTTGTAGCACAGTGTTTTCATTGTGTGATATAGCACTTTTCTAAACAGTAAATAAAATGTGACCTGGTTGTCTTGCCTGTGGTGTGTGTTGACAGGCGCTGTCGACTTAGAAGAAAAACAGGAACTCTCACTCTCACAAAAAGTTAAAACGTCTACCAGAAATGTCATCGCGCTAACCAACCAACGAAACTGAGTCTGAAAATCTTAAACTTTTCAGTCTGTATTTTCAGTCAGGACTTTTCGTTGTATTTCTTACTTTAAAAAGACCGAGCATGCCCTCAACAAGAGTACTTCGGCACATAGGCAACTTTTCATCCAACGTGAGCTCTTTCACAATACACGATCTTTGCTCACCCTGTCAGCTGAATCAGAGGGGCGTGGCGGAGAGCACGCTTGCTAGCGCCCGCTAATGCCGTCGTAACAGTCAAGTTTGTGTGAGGATTAGCAGGTTGGACACCGTAACAGTAGCACTGTGTGACTTTCTGAACCTGACAGGTAGAATATAGCAATAACAGCTCGTTAGAGACCCGTGTATTGAAGGTTTGTACTCATATTTACGGTGTACCGTCTGTTCTGAACCAGCGTAAGCGGGAGCCGAAATGCGAACGTAGTCGTTAGCAAGCGAGCCAGGCCGAGGAGAGCTGGCTGGCTGTATCCTCCATCCGGACGGGAGCATAGATGTTTCACACGTACCCGTTTGCCGAGTTTGTCGACGCCGGAGAGGATGCGCAAGGACGTGAGGATATTATTAGTGGGGGAGCGTAAGTAAAGCTGTCATTTAAGCTACATTGTGTTGGTGAGCAGTGAATGCCTGCAGCGTCAGCCCTCAGTGCTCACTCTGCACTGATGCTACCAGCTGGGCATGTGATGCTGACAACCACACCAGGGTCTCATGATGATGATGATGATGATTGTGTAAAAATGAATACAAATGTCTTTGCTGTAGCTTTTTAAAACTGTAGGTAGATCTTTTCTCATCCCCGTTATACAACTCAAAGTCAGACATCACAATGCATGCTGCACATAGACTAGGCAAATAGGCTACCACTGTATTAATGGATGTTCGTGCCTTAACTTATAGAAAGACAGATTAGATTGTGCAAGCTGAGTGTCCCATGTTTTCCCAAACAGATCACTGAAATCATTGCAGTCTTGCAGGGATACGTAGTCAAAAATAGATACCATGCTTCCTGTCTTTTTCTGTGCTCACTGAATTCCTGGAATATCCTGGGGTTTAGTTGTAATGTCCATAAGTAGCTTGGTAAGCTCAATGAACATTAATTTCATTACACATAAAATATTAATGTTAGGCTAATTGTAATGAGTGTATGCAAAGATCTATCAAAGATTTAATCTGTTCCTCCCTCCACAGCCAAAGTGGGGAAGACGTCTCTCATCATGTCCCTGGTCAGCGAGGAGTTCCCAGATGTGGTACGGAGAAATAATTACCATGTCAGATGTTAAAGCCATCCCCCACCTTTGTGGAATGTAATGCCATTGATTTGACTGTATTATTGAAGCTGTAAACATGTAAGTAAAAGCCAAGTTGTGTTCGTCCCAGGTTCCCTACCGTGCTGAGGAAATCACCATACCTGCAGATGTCACACCGGAGAGAGTTCCCACACACATTGTGGACTACTCAGGTACTTAAAGCCTGTGATTGCTTTTTTTTTTGACTCTGCAGGGCCTGACAAAAAATGATAAATTAAGGAGAACACTTTCCTGGTTTTAACTGGAGCACGCTTATCTTTCTCCCACAGAGGCAGAGCAGACAGATGAGCAGTTGTTTCAGGAGATCTCCAAGGTCAGTCAGGGTGTCAAGCTTTTCTGTTAGCTATGAGAGAAGTGCTGAGTTCAGGTAAAAGCCTAATGGATGTCTGTGTCGGTGTCTCTCTCTCATAGGCAAATGTGATTTGCATTGTTTACTCTGTTAACAACAAGAAGTCCATAGAAAAGGTGAGTTACCTCTGCTGCTAGCATTTCCATAATTTGTTTATATAGCAGTTACACAGCATTACTTGTGAGACTGTCATCTTTTTCTGTCAATTTTTTAAATCTTTTCTGCCTTTGTTTTCCGTAGGTGATGAGCCACTGGATCCCGCTCATTAATGAGAACACAGACAAGGACAGCAGGTATGAACTTGTGTAAAAATAGTCCAGCGTTTTCTTTGTCAGTGCAGTTTTGGACAGTGAAATATGGGATGCCTGTTTCCAGGAGTCACAACTCGTTGGAAAGTCTGTAAAAGACTATTTTCTATAGCAAGAGGCCAGGCATTGGATTTTTCTACTAGTGATTGAGGTGATGACCTATAGTCACCGGGTGGAAAATGTCTCTGATGGCTGGTGGAGGAGAAGCATTTCACATGAGCAGATTCAGCCTCATTCTCCCTTTTTATAGTGGGAGATTTTCTCTCAGAATCCCAGCTTCTTTTAGGGGAAACACTCAAATACAGAAAAAGGAAGTACTCTTTTGATAAAATGTATACTTGCGTTACATCATTTAAATATTATGTTATTTATTAGTGTTAATACAGTGCTGTGTTTGTGCGTTTTTTCTGTCCAGGGTTCCTCTGATCCTGGTGGGGAACAAGTCGGACCTGGTGGAGCACAGCAGCATGGAGACCATTCTGCCCATTATGAACCAGTACAGTGAGATAGAGACCTGTGTTGAGGTGAGGGGGTCAACAGGGACATATACACAAATGGAAATCAATATCTTCTTCAATTGTCGACTCATTAAACAGAACATAAAGAAGGGAAGGAACATGAGAGCAGTTCAACAATAACAGTTCGGTGGAAACTGTCAACTGTTTGAGAACCAACAGGAACAGTGTAGTTTTTAGGTTGACAGTCATTTTTTGTGTCTGTCTGCAGCTTTTTAAGGGGTTTTATCAGTCAATTTAAGACACTTAAGTCGATGGAAAACATTGAATGGTTTTTATATGATGACAATGTAAATGGCCCAAATTCTCTGTATTTTATTTGATCTTCCTGTCTTTTTATGTCTTGTACAGTGACTCCTATAAGTAAAGGACTTTACAACCTTTGCTCTTACATGTTTATGATCCTCACTATCAACCAAACTGAACATGTGTCACTCATGCAAAGTGTGTCTACAGGTATTTGCTGCATATGCTGTATATAACTTAGGGTCTTCATTTACTTAGTGTATTCACATGTGTCCCTCACTGTTATTTATATGTCTCTATACATACAGTACATACATTACTATGTAGCTGTTTAGCAGCAGTTGTTGGTTACTCTGGTCACATACTGCCCCCTATATTTTTGGAGCTTCCTTTGAATTCTCACCATATTTTACAAACTACACCTTTAAATGCTAAACAGTATTTCATTGCCTCAGTACTTGTACTTGGTCTAATGACAAAAAGTATAACCTAATGTAATTTGTTATTTGTCAGTAATTTGATTGTGAACTGCCAAACTGTGGAAGCCTGCAGCCTATAGATGAACTCGTCAATTATATTGATTGCTGTCTTGGTTCGTATACATTAACCTGTTGTCCTCGGCATGTGTTGCTCTTTAACACCGACTACTATCACCTAACAGTGCGGCACTTGTCTTTCTTCAGACCTGTTAATTAGACCAGGCACGTCGCTCAGACAGATCCTGTGTGTTAATACCCTGTCTGGGCCTGACTTGGCTTATACACACACACACCTATAGCGTGTATGCAGACACAAACACACACACAGACAGGAAGGTAAACAGGGATGGCCCTACTTTGTCAGTGTCACACTGTAAAGGCATTAAGGTTTGTATATGCTACAAGGCTGTATACAGTCTGTTATAGAGCTGCACTGTATGGTTCACAAACATTATACATGTATGTAAAGCTGAACTTCCTTTTTTTGTTGTTTATAGTGTTCAGCGAAGAACCTGAAGAACATCTCAGAGCTGTTCTATTATGCCCAAAAGGCAGTTTTGCACCCCACAGGTCCTCTCTACTGCCCAGAGAAGAAAGCTGTAAGAGTATACTTTAAAATATACTAAGAGTTCTGCATCACTGTTTTGGTTATCCAATTTGAATTTTGGTTTGCCTCTCTGATTCCCAGATGAAGTCACTTTGTGTCAAAGCCCTGACTCGAATCTTCAAAGTGTCAGACTTAGACAATGATGGGATTCTCAACGATAATGAGCTCAACTTCTTCCAGGTAAACTGATGACTGTCATAGCTGACAAAGTTCACAATTGGATTAAAGTAACTTTTGGCAAAGTACCTTCTTTAATGTTTTTGTCCTACGTCTCACAGCGGACGTGCTTCAACACCCCGCTAGAGCCTCAGGCGTTGGAGGATGTAAAAAACGTGGTGAGGAAGAATTTGAACGACGGAGTGTGCGACAACGGACTCTCTCTGAAAGGTAGGGGTGGATGGACTGGCCTCCTCCTCAGGAATAATGTGACAGAGATGTGCATGTGCATAAATATGACTGCTTTGTTTGTTTTTTTCTGTGATACTTCTTCTCCAGGCTTCCTGTTTCTCCACACCCTGTTCATCCAGCGAGGCCGCCATGAAACCACGTGGACCGTGCTGAGGAGATTTGGATATGATGACGACCTGGAGTTAAATCAGGACTACCTCTTCCCTCCGTGAGTCTCAGTCTTCAATATTTAAACAACAACTCTATCCTGTGAGCGTGTCGCTCTGCCTGTACTCGTTTTGATCAAACTTTCAGTGTTGATAAGCCCTTGAAATGGAGTACTGCAGGGATGACTTTGAAGTTATGGTGACGCTTCATATTAAGGTCCTTGTAATAAGTGCTAATTTATTTGTAATGTCCTTATAAGAGTACAGTCCTTCGTAAACGTTATAATAGCGTCATAAACAGTTTATTGTTAGATAAAGTGACATTTGTAAGCAATTATAATAAACAGTTTATAGACTGCTTAAGAACGCGTATAAATAACTTAAATGAGTTTAAGTTGTTTATAACAGCACTACAAACACATTTATTGGGTTTAACTAACTTAATTTTTATGTTACTTAGCTTTTTTGGTTAAAACATACTTTATTATGCATTTATTAGCATTTAACTATGCTTATACTAATATATGTCTTGCTTATACAGCAGGTTAATCTTTGCAAATGATCACCACCAAGTTTTAATGTGATCACTAGAAGTATAAACGAATTAAACCATGGTTGCATGACTTCGACGTCACCACCACAGAGCTTCCTACTACACTATAGTATACACACTGTACTGTTGTTACAATAGTTTGCATGTAAAGGCGGACTAGTGAGTAGATGAGTCTCTGTGTTCAGCTTGATGACGTTGAATGTCCTTGAGAATGTCATTTAGTCTCATTTAGCCACTTGTTTGCAGCAAAACTTGAAAATCACTTAAGCTTCTGTTACCTTACTTCAGGCATCTAAGCAAAAACCAATTTAAAAAACTGGGAAAAAACTAGGACTCTAGGATGCTAGATTGAGTAGTTGACTTAAGGACATTAGCAGGGAAGGATTGATTGTTAGAATTTAAGTAATTTTTATCTTGTTTTGTGCTCGGGCTTGTTGATTATAACATTTACTTTGCAATATTTCACTCTCTCTAGGTTGAAAATTCCTCCAGACTGCACCACAGAGCTCAACCACAATGCCTACCTCTTCCTCCAGAGCGTCTTTGACAAACATGACAAGGTACAATCCTGTCCACCCAGCTCTGTATTTACCTTAGCCTCTGCCCCGTAGAGGCACTTACTAGAAGCTGCTCAGTACGTAGCAAAGCACAACATAAAAATACACTGCCACGGCCAACGGTGACCACCTGCTGAGGCATTATTTGACTGCTTGTCACTGAGGAGGGATTGACAGTAGGATTAGCTGTGAGGTTAGGAAGAGTGTCAAAGAGTGAAAGCAGCAGCTAGCGCCATGATCTGGTCTCTGTCGTAGTGATTAGTGTCCAACTGTGAGTGTGTGCACCAGTCATGTTTGTTTTCTCATGTAGAAATGACAGACTGCTGTGCACTGAGTGACTTCTTGAAATAAACTGAGCATGGACAGTTCTTTTAGTTTACATTCATCTTTTAAATCCCATCTTAAATGTTTCCTGGCTTGAGCACCATTTTACTTATTTCGGTGTAGTTTACCATCCTCAATAATAACCAACGTTTGTGTCTATCAGGACCGTGACTGTGCCTTGTCACCAGAGGAGCTGGCGGATCTGTTTGATGTTTTTCCCTACATGCCCTGGGGTCCAGATGTCAATAACACAGTTTGCACTAATGAACAGGGATGGATCACCTACCAGGGGTATCTCTCCCAGTGGACGTAAGTCGCCTTTAGGTTAAAACCAGTATGAATACAATTTGAACTTTACTGACTTTGGCGCCTCCTGTTAGTTGTGATATCAAAAAAAGATGCAGTGTCTGACACATGGACACTGAGCTGAATGCGCTGAAACGACAGCCAGTTATCTCATTTTTCAACAAACAAAAATTAATTCCATCATCAGGGCTTATTATCAAACTTAAATACTTTTCATGAACCTGTGACTCCAAACAACAAACTTTATTCACATGTCTTATTCCATTTAAATTAATTTGTAATTTGGTGTAATTGTACCAACTCACCTTGTTTATGGCATCTTTAAAAATTTCAGTAAAAACTCAGAAAAGATGCTGTGATCACGTCAACATTTTAAACATAGTGGTTTTCACTGAAATGTATTGGTTAATAATTAACTATTTTGTTAATTGTTTTCAACTTCAACCAGTGTACAAGTGTGTCCCTGTTTGAGTAGGTATAAAAAAATTTGAATTTCTCAGTCAGGTTGGTTTCTGTGTTTAATGAATCTCCCATTTAATCTGTTTTACCTTCAACTTGCTTCTCTTTAAGGTTAACAACATATTTGGATGTCCAGCGATGCCTGGAGTATTTGGGTTACCTTGGTTACTCAATAATTGCTGAGCAGGAGTCTCACGCAGCAGGAATTACAGGTGAATAGAATTTTCCATTTTTTCCATATTTATATTTAAGATGAGCCATAGATTTATATAAAAGCCATAATGAAGTTTTCATACACATTCTTACAGTCTATTGGTAAAACCTTGAGTGTTATTCAGTATCATAAGCTCATTGTCTTGTGTTAATTTATGCCATCGGTAATCACATCAGTGAATCAGCGCTGTCATAACAGCGGTGATGCAACATTTAAATCTGTTTTGCTGACTGACTGCAGACCATGTGTCGTGTACAACAGCAGCCTTGACTGATCCTCTGATGCATGCCCGTGTGTGGTTTCCCCCCTGCAGTGACCAGAGCTAAGAAGATTGACCTGCAGAAGAAGCAGACCCAGCGCAGTGTCTTCCGCTGTAACGTCTTTGGAGACATTGGCAGCGGCAAGAGTGGCTTCCTCCAAGCCTTCCTGGGTAGCAACCTCATGGTAAACGGAAATGACGCATTTTGATGCATACTTTGCTCTCAGATACGTCACAAGATATTTTACAATCTTCCAAATGTTGGAAAATATTCCTTTATGGTATTCCAGGTCTGAAATCTCATTCTTGCATTATATGGGATAGTATGCTATTTAATATAGGCTGATCATTGCTGCTTGAATCACAGTCAGTGTCATATCATATTCTGCTTTTACATTTCATACATTTGTTTCTTCTCTCAGCGCCAAAAAACAGTTAAAGAGGAACACAGATCCTACTATGCCATCAGCACAACTTATGTTTACGGCCAGGAGAAATACCTTCTTGTGAGTATGAAAGTAATATTACTTGACTTACTGGGATTTATTTTTATGCAATTTTGACTAATTAAGTAATATGATGTTTTTTATGTTCAATTTATTCTTTTCCAATTATAAAAAAAAAACAATCATTTATATTTATAGTTAAAATATGCATGCTGTTTTACTGTATGTGAGGTTGTCAACTGTCTTTCTGACATAGACATGGATTTCTTTCACCTTCTTTCGTTTGTTTGTGGGATTGGTAAGAGTTGGTCTTTGTCCTGTCTCTTTTCTATTTTGATTGACCTGAGCACATTAATACCCCGGCTCACATCACAACCAGATATTGCATGCACATTTTTACTTTGTGAAAAGAAACACTGTTTTTTCCCACACTCAGAGACAGATGGAGCACAATTGCCATGGTGATGCTCTAGTATGTTTCAATCTTTACTGCCAATTGGACAACATATTATAAAATTTACAGTAATCCATATCCCATGTGCATATATTAAGAAGTGCTTTTGGTCAAGCAATATGCACCCTCAGCTACGATTAAAACTCCACAGTGTTCTTCTAACTCTCAGCTGATCTTATCTCTATATTATTTTTTGGATTTAAAAAATCTCCTCTCCTCTCCTCAGCTTCATGAAGTGTTCCCCGACTTCGACTACCTGTCTGATGCTGATCTGGCCTGCGACATTGTCTGCCTGGTCTATGATGTCAGCAACCCTTACTCCTTTGAATACTGCGCCAAAGTCTTCAAGGTACAACTGTGTGTATGGCTCACATTACATCAGAACACAAATGTTTACTTTTTTAACCACCATCATTCATCTTCACTGTCTTTCCCCATCTCAGCAATACTTCATGGACAGCAAGACTCCATGTATGATGATAGCAGCCAAGTCAGACCTGCCAGAGGTCAAACAGATGTATGGCTGCAGTCCTCTGGAGTTTTGCAGGAGGCACAAGATGCCTCCTCCCCAGTCCTTTACCTGCAACACTGCAGCAGCACCCAGCAGAGACATCTACACCAAACTTACCACTATGGCCATGTACCCGTAAGTACAGAGACACCTGAACAGGATTTTTCATACTTGCAACAGTCTCAGAGACACCAAGAAACAAAAACAGGAGGCTGAGATAAAAAGTGAAATTGATAAAAATCCAAAATAGTAAAATGATAGATCCTGTAACATATTACAACAGTCCTGCAATAAATCCTACCTCCATGAAGGTTATAATTCTCACTCTTAGTTGAGAATGTTTCAGGGGTATGTTGATTCGACTCTGTGATGATTTTCCAGGATTTAGTTTGTGGTGCTGTTGAACTGTATTGCATTATACGCACTGGTGTGATTAATCCTATTCTGATATTAATCAACAGTTTCAACAAAAACTGACTATTACAACCTTCACGAAGGTTGCATTTACTGCAGGACTCATGTTTTTCACTGCATTAGTTTGGGCTAGGTGTACCTAATAAACTGGCAACTAAGCTAACATGCTTTTATTATCACTTTGTTGATTAACCTATGAGTTAATGAATGAACTATGATGTTCCGATATAATGGTTAGTACAAATTGTCTCTCTCACCAGAAAAAGATTTTTTTTTTTTTTTTCTTAGTCATCTGAAGTTACAAAAGAATACAGTTTTGTAACTGCAGGCTACAATCTTGTATCTTTTCCTTCAACAGACTACACAATGTCTCTGCTTTTTAATTGCCTGTGTGGTCGTTGGATATGGGAGATTTTTTAGTTCACAAACTATAGCTTTGTTTTTACATCCCCCTGGATCTATGGAGAATTGAGCTGACTAACAACTCTTGTAAATCATCAGCTGTGGATCATCTGATCTATGCTTTGTTCTCCCCGTGGCCTGAGGTGATGAAGTAGATCAGTCACTGAGTGCTTGTTTGCTGCTGTTAAATAGACGGTTGATTATTAATTTAAAGTTTTAGTTCTCTGTATTTCCTGTACGCTGTGAGGATTTCCTGCCAGAATTGAATGTCTTGGAAACGTGGCATAGATGGGATGTTTTTTTTGTTTTTCGCAGTCCATCCTTTCCTTTAATTTGCAGTTGAAATACAACGCTGTAGTGTGTGTAATTTCTGTCACTCAGGATAAACCCTCTCCCTGTGGGGTTGTCCCTCCTTTCAGCAAGTGTCAGTATCAGACATAATACACTTCAGTCTACATTTATACACTTCAGTGCCCCCTGCACATGTTGCTCTCAGGCTGATGTCACAGTGTTTTGCACCGTCGGTAAATGGGTTTCCCTGCAGAGCAGTAATGTTGATCTCTCCCAGAGGCTCACACTGCTGCAGTCACTCCTCACCACACACAGTGCCTCTCTGCACATCACACAGTTACTGTACATAATTACACACAGTATAATACATAATTACAACTCCTACTCTAGCATTCAGAATTTAAATAACTCTCAAATGATGTTATCGAGTACAGACAAATATTTGTAACATCCTTCTGTGGGAAAAGAGTTTCTTTTCTTTGAAAAAATGTGTCAACTTTTATTTCGAGTTCCCTCTGAATACTGTGTACTAAGAATAATCCAGTCAAAATAACCTTTAAGGGTGTTCTTGATTCCCTCTTCCAAATAGTGTCATTGTCAAAAGTAAGGTTTATTGTTGCGAAAATCTGTTTTCGTTGTCTGTCATGGGTTCTCTCTCTCAGGTGATGAAGCACAAACTATTCATTTCGTGGTGGTGGTGGCATCTTTTAACTCTTATCCTGCGTCTCTTCTTCAGATGTGTTTCTGTATGTAAACCGTGTGTTGGTGTTTGTCTTCCCTGTATCTCTCCTCAGCCACGCCCGGTTGCGCTGCATGTGCACTTGTAACCGGTGCACCTTCTGCTTGTGTCAGAACTTCCTCAACTCTGAGATGCTGCAGACGGTCAGGGCCAAACTCTACGCTGTTGTACTCAGAAGGTCTTTTTTTCTTTTTCACCTTTTTACAAGCCTCTCAACCTCTGATTACCTCTCAGATTTGCCACCATCGTCACCCCAAGCTTGTCCCATATTTTTTTGTTTGCCATTTTTTATTGCAAATTTGTATTTTATATCATAAAAATGTATTTTTTATTTGATGTTTTTGTTCTTTACGTACTTCTAAATCACTCTGCTTCATTATTTCCTGCTACATTTCTTTTTTCCTGTTTCATGCCATCAGAGTCCTTTAAATTTGTCCTTTTTCTTTACGAAACCATTTTTTCGGCTTTCTTTGGCATTGCTTGTGAGCTTCCTGTATTAGACTTGAAAGCATATACTTTGCACTATTTTGAGCTTATTGTCATTGTCATTAGGTCAGTACCAACTTCCTTGTTGTTGCCTTCTGTGCTCATGTCACTGTGCCTCAGCTGTCTCATCTAACAGATGATGTTGTAGCTTATTTCTGGTCTTGTTGTCTCAAATCATAAATATAATCCTGCATGTCCCTCATCTGTTTCGCTGTCTTGCTTCAGCTTCTCCACATTTCATGGCTCCATCCCTTTTCTGCCTTTATATTATTTATGTTCATGTTACTTATTTTCACATCATCCTTCTTAGCTACATTTCTCACCGCTGACACGTCCATCATCATGTTTGTTTCAAACTTTGAAAGACATCAGTGTGAGAGAAGCAGTTTGATTGTATGTATCTCACTCTTTACTGTCCTTCCCATCACTCTCTCTATAGTCATCTCTTCTTTCTGTTTTACAGACATGTGAGCCAAGCTGACCTGAAGAGCTCCACCTTCTGGCTCAGAGCAAGTGTCGGCGCCACGGTGTTTGCAGTACTGGGCTTCGCCATGTACAGAGTGCTGCTCAAACCACGGTGATCTTCGGCCAAGCTGGGTCTTACTCTCTTTACATCCATGGTACATGTAGAGCTACTTTGACCAGTCACAACTTTCCTGATTATGTTTAGTAAACGAAACATTTCTCCAAGGTCCATCATGGTTTTGTAGTTTAATGGGTCCCAATTTGTTTTTTTGCGTGGGGGAAAAAGGTAAAAGCTTTCTTTAGCAAACATTAATTTTCATTCCACTGTAAATTTCTTGTCTTAGGAATAAAAGAGAAAAAAATATTTATTTTGTACCAGAATTGCGAATTTGCTTCTTCTGTTTGTCTGCAAGTATTTGCAAAGTAATAAATCTATATTTATATTGAAAACGAGGGCAAGCTGCCAAGGAGCCGTGGTAACCTATGAGTGAGTCATATGTATACATACATACATATATATATATATATATATATATATATATGTATATGTATATGTATATATATATATATATATATATATATATATATATATATATATATATATATATTATATATGTATATATGTATATATATATGTATATATGTATATATGTATGTATATATATATATATATATATATATGTATATATATATATATATATATATATATATATATATATATATATATATATATATATATATACATATATAGAGATATATATATATATATATATACATATATATATATAGCTATTTTTTGGTTGCTTGCTGATTGAAATGAACAACTTGGTGTCAGTTGATATGGGGATTGTGATATGTGAGGTATGCTACAGCATTAATGCTTTTATTAGGCCGAACAACATGTAAATAGTGTATATAACATAGTAGACTGTAAATTTGTTTGTCTTCGTCCAAAAGGGCCATGTCTGATTCATCCTCAAAACACTGAATGCAAAGGTATCAGTTTAACAGCCTGGTCATGAACTCGTACAAACATCAGAGTCGATTATTCACACTGATGGAAATTGGTTTGCCTTTCATGGCCATAGCTTGGACGCACACTTGCTTTTTTTAATGTTTGTACATCTGAGCTGGTCAGAGTTTGATCAGTGGATGTGTGGACAGGTCTGCTGCTTTCTCTCATGTCTTCCCATGCTGGTCTGCCCGTGTGTGTGTGTGTGTGCATGTATGTGTGTGCTTGTGTGCTCAGATATTGAAAATCTACACGTGTACGGCCACTCGGTACATTTTGTGTTTGCATGCTTCAGAATTTCTGACCACATTCCAGTGTTTTAAGACTGAATGAATATAAAGAAATTACAGTACCATGTCCCCAATAATAAAGGGATATAGTCAAGTTTGTTGACAGGAGTGCTGAACAATGGATAGTTGACTCTTGAGTCATAGCAAAGTTTGATGTTCATTTGACTGTTGTTGTGATTCCCAGTCAGCTCTCCTGATCACAACATGCAATATTGTGGCCCCAGATGTTTATTTCCATGCAATTGCAACTCCTTGTCACAAGGCTCAGTTTGATGTATTCACTCATCCCTGCCTTTCCAAAAGTTTACAATAAATAAATATGTCTATTACGTTTGGTGTGATGGAATTTATTCTTTCGGTTCAAGAGTTTTGAAGATTTTGCCGTTACTTGATTTCCAAGTAGCATTAGCAACAGAGGACTCAGGTAATGATCGATGACGTGTTGGTGAAGCCTTTTTTCATTTTTGAAAAGGAACTTTGTTAGGTATTTGCTACCATCACAGCTTCTCTACTATGCTTTTGTCTTTGGTACCGCACCACGTGATCAACCTTCATTTTGTTCTCTTCTGAAAAGATGGTTGGTTATATAAAGAGTATGTTCAGATTGTATCGAAGCATGTTATGTTATCAGAACAGAACTTGCTAAGAGGTTTTGAAACATTTTGTGCCCAAGGCACACAAAAGTAATCCAAAATATCAATCTCAAAACCTATAACTTGTTATCTAACTACTCTGTACATGTTTTTTTTGTTTTCCCAGCTTGGTTTTTAAATAATTTGTATTTATGGTATAGAATGTTCCTCTGTATTAGGAAATGAATGTGTACAAAGTACTGATATAGTAAATCAAAAACCTTTTCATTACTTACTGTAAAGTTGTGTATTGCAATAATATGCCATGGTTGCAACTAGATCCCACAACACACCATTTGTGAACCACTGTGTTAAGACACAAGAGGGCAGCATTGCTCCGAAAAGAAAAATCACAAGTGGATAAAACTCCCTTGTGATGAATGTTTTAAAACTGTGTGAAACTATAGCCTGTTCATGTGTTTAGAAAAATACAACAGCTTCCATGATGAGATCATCTTGAAGTGGTAAGACTGATATTGTACAAGGCGAGGCTTTTAAGTATATAGGAAGACAAAAATAATCACGTTGAGGAATATTATATATTCTCATCTTAAACAATAGACCACTTTCTTGAAATATTGTTCCAGTAAAGGACTAAGATATGATCATGGCATCACCTCAACTCATGAACAACAAATATTTTAACAGATAAAAGCTTCCTGTTGTGTGAAATACAGTTTATAAACAGCGCCAAACTGCAGTTTACCTTATTTATTCATTGTTCACAAGGAATTGTGGTTAAACCAACTTGACAGTACAGGATGACTTCTTGTGGCAGAGAGGATTTTCTCGTTTTTACCCTGAATTTCCATCTCTTTATCTGCCTTCTTAGAAAGTCCACACCTATGTTGATGGTGGCACAACTGGTGGAGACTACTCCAATGATGTTGTTGCCAGTGCTACAAAACCAATAAAGGCTATTAACAACACAAACCTCTGAAAAAATTTCCAACAATGCATAAGTAAACACTCTGATGTTGATGTGGGCCACGTGTTAAATCTTACAAATAAACATAATCCAAAGCAGAACCACTAATGACATATCTGTTTATTGGGTTGAGGGTTCAGTGTGGATTTGCAGAAATGTAAAATGATTGAAGAAGAAGTTGAAAGAATGGAACTAGCTGAAAGTAGTGGATAAATTGTGCTGACAAGGTTTGGCTGTAATAATGGATAAACACTTGAAAAGTCTGTCTTGGGGCTGCCCAAAGTGGTGCCGAATTATGCCCGCCATGAGGTTTGATGTGGCCTGCCAGATGTTTCTAGTAAAAAAACAAAACAGAACATGAATAAATAAAATGGCGGGCCGATTTGACACTTTGCGTAAGAAGCCAGTCAATTAAGGGAACTTGGGATCGTAGTACAATTTTGCATCTTAACAATACAATAGGTGTTTGCTTTTGGCCTGTTGCTCGCCATTACATTTCAGTTTTGGCCCTCCGAGGGGAAAAGTTTGGGCATCTCTGTTTCAGCTTCTTCAAGTGTAGCTAGTTGCATGAATGCAAACCTGACCAACACATTGACACAACTGGATGAAAACCTGGTGAAAAAATGTACACTTAAATCAAGGAACTTACAATGTACACTTTAATTATCATTTTGTAACATCCAGTTTAAACTAAGTCCAAATGAATACATTTGGAACATCTGTGATGGTGTCGATGAAGGGTAGGCCTGCTGAAGTTCATCAGTAAGGGGCTGCGGTTAGCCTATGTGATACAGAAAAACTGGGAGAACAGTTGGTGCCTGCAAACAGCTCTGAGAGCTGTCAAAAGACAGAAACACTCCCCAGCTGTTAATTTATACATGAGTGAAGTTCTCCCACACAGCAGGTGTTTTTCTTCCTGTATATCTTGTCTCTCTCCCTTTCCTTTTTGTTCACGCTCTCTTCCCTCATCACCCCATCCCCTGTATCATCTGCCTCTCACGTTACAGCTCTGTGGCTTGTGTTATAGCACGTGACTTCCGAAAGCAGTCGCGTCAAAGCAGATTTTGTCAAATTAGTTTGTTTCTAAAGGAAATTCCCCATTGGTGTCTGTAAGTAAATGAGACAGTAATTCCCCTCACTCCTAAATAATATAAACGATAGAGTTTGATCTGTCTTGAGGAGATCGGGACAAGGTTTATTCATAAATTGATTTATTCAGCCTAATTCATTTTATCATCATGGGACAAAAATATCAAACGCTGATAAAAATGTGTTGCCACTTGTAAAACTTCAGGGGCATGTAGTGTTATTATGTTCTTGTCTTCCTACACAACTGTTTTGCAGTCACACCATGTAGTTTTATGTCCTTGAATTAAGGACTGAGCATTCAGTAGTAGATTAGTAGATTCTGGTTACATTATAAATGTACGCAAATCTGATAAACATTGCATCTGTTATGCAAATCCCAACAGCTTTATGCCTTGAAGTCCTTATACTCTATTAATGAATGTGCTACAGATCAGCAATTCACTCCCTAAAGTCTCACCGATGTACTGATTTTGTCTGAAGTTATGTTTAAATGATTATCAGTATGTGAGAGATAAAAGTGAATTATGTTTAGCCTGTTAATATTTGTAAAAGTCTGAATTCTAGGTGGGCTGCAGTAAGTTGGAAAACTTTTTATTTTCCATCCACAAAAGACAACATAACAATATAGAACCACACCATTTGGCCACGGTTTGCAGATCTCTGACCACGCGTACGTAAAGGCTCCCGGGTCTTTTGAAAACACTGTAACAAACTCCAACTTTAACCCAGCACTGCTGTGTAGGAGTCAAGAAAAGACCCCTAAGGTTAAAAATACCAGCTGGCTATATAGTTTCCATGGCAATTCTATCACATACTGTACTTGGGGGAGTTTCACTGGAGGATACTGATCATGCTACACACTGCCGACCACACCGCCATCACATAATTTCTCCTCATAAATGGCTTCCACCCAACTATTAGGCTTGTTTGATGTCTCTTGGGTTAATAGGTAGGTGTTTGTCTGAAATGGGGCCCCCACCATTTGGGTGATTGTAGCAGCAGACTAGGATGGGGGAGTTTATATCCCTAAAACAACCTGGAATTTACAGCCTAGGACACTCCCTTCTCTATGAGCCTTTAAAGGGAGCAATTGAAGACTTTATGCATCTGTTTTGTGGGACATGATTAACTATTGAATGAGATTATATTAAATGTGAATGACCCCCACTGAGAAATTGGGTCTTTGCAGCATATTAACAGGATACAGAAAGAGAGATATTTGAACAAACAGAGTTTAAACAAATCAGCAACAAAAACAGTACAAACAAAAGTAAATAATGTTGAGATGAGACAAGTAAGACTACAAATGTCCAATTCAAAATGTGTGAAGAGAGAGCAAAACATTAAACATTAAATCTATACAGTATACGTAGAACAAATTGATTAATTAGTAATTGTGATCTCAAGGTACAAGTAAAATCCTGTAGGCTGTAGGTGTTAATCGTGTAATATAGACTGACATGGTGGAATGATTGATGAGCTTCAACAGAGCTGTTATGGTTTTAATTGGCTCCTGAGCAGCACAGACCCATCAGGTAATACTGAATTTTATATAACATAATACTGTATAACCCTATAGCCCCAGCTCAACCCTGACACACATCTACTGTTTGAAAAGTTTTGAAACATTTTGGCCATTTGATAGTAAGAAGGTAAGTGTTGGAGTCGCGCCTCACGCTTTCTTTTAGCTGAGCAGCTGCAGTGAAGATTTGCGATTTTTAAAGGGATCTTGAGCTGTACAGAGCCATTTTATGTTCTTTTCTGGTTGTATATTTATGTTTGGAAACAAGTCCCCATTTACTTCAGTTGTTTGGCAGAATGCTGCGACGCTGTTTTGCTGTGAAGCTCCAGAAATGATTTGGGTACTACAACACTTCATGGGTATGACGTTGAGTAGTTATGACTGAATTTTCATTTTTGGGTGAACATGTCCTTTAAAGTGGTACCTGACAGGGTTACATTATTGAATATTAGACTGGTGTAGTAAATTACCATACAGGCTAATTAACTTATTGCTGATTGTTTCAGCATCATGCACAAGTGACCAAACGACCCAGCACCTCTGAGCCAGTGATCAGTGACAGCCAGCTGCTCAGACGGAGATCCGGAGTCCCTCGAAGCCCCTGAGCGGGAGTGGCCGGTGATCCCTGCTCACCGCCGGCCAATTCTTCTCTCCCTGCCTCCCCTCGCTCCCTCTCTCCGCCCCCGCCCTCCCTCTCTCTGGTGTGGAGGGACGCATGCGGCTGGAGCAGAGTCCCGGCGACTCCTGGAGCTGAACCAACCACCCCAACGGAGGCGGTCTGTGTCTTCCTCCCACCCCCTTTAGAGGCTTCCCGTCGGCACGCTGCGAGGAGGGGAGCAGACGGCTGTCCCCGCGCTGCGCCGCTGACCGACAGAGAGCAGCGTGCCGTGCAGTGCCGTGCCGTGCCAGGTATCATGACGCACCTACAAAAACACACTTCCCCGGACTTCTCTCTCTGGGAGTCTGCCATGTGACTGTGCCCACGCTGTTCAGGTGGACTTTCACCGGCTCCCCCAGCCATATGAGACCCGTGCGTCATCCAGCCCGGTTTGTCATCTGCGTCCCGTTTTTTCATGTTGTTGTCAGTGTTTGATGATGTCATTATTTCTTTCAGATGCTCTGCTGCTGCTTCTGCTGCGTCGCATCTCTCAAACTGCGAAGACTCGCGCTGCAAACGTGCGTCCCCTGCCTCACTAACTTGGACCGCTGCCTCTGTTCGTGGCGAGATTTTAGCTGTGCAAGCATCTGCTGACTGAACGATGTGGTGTGACACCGCAGACGGACTTTAGAGCCCAGAAGTGTCACTGAACTATCAGCAAATCAACTTTTCCTCTCGCGGATGAAGATTTGTCGCGTGCGTGGACGCGGAGCTGGAATTAACCGGAGCGCGCGCACCTCTGTGTCATTTCACCTGGACTTATTTCAAGAGAGATACGCGAAGCGAGCACGATGCTCAGCTCCCCTGCTCTCCGCCGTTGCTGACGCACACAGGGAGCGAAATTGGATTGTAAACTATGTGGAGTCATTCCTGAGGACTGAACCGCTGCTCTCCGCGGCTGTATGGAGAAGGGCAGCCCGAGGATGACGGGCGGAACCCGGGAGACGCCGGTCAACTCCTCCCCGGCGGTGGCGGCCAACGCGGAGGGCGAGGAGATCGAGGTTTTGGAAAGCACCGACGTCCTCCCCGTGGCTCCGGAGGACGTGAGTCTCCACACAATTACAAAGTGCACACACAAGCACAGTGTCTCACCTTTTCACATTTTTTTTTTTTTTTTTTTTACAATCACGCAGCTTCACCTCCCTTTGCTCTGGAGAAAATCCAGGCAGTGCTTCTGATTTTATGAGGCAGACTGTCAGCATGAGCCTTAAATCTAAATGTCATGACATAACTCATAAGTGGAGTTTTACAGTGAAACCAGAGGAGATTTAAAGTCCTGAGTATCACAGTACAACACAGCATCCTTTCTAGGAATATCTGCACGCACACACCACTCTTGCTCCATTAGGTGCCTCAACCTACTTTAAGAGACCCCTCACACATAATGATCCACACTTTTCTACCTTATTATCTTTTGCTGCGGCTCATTGACCGCAATGATCAGATAATAACAGCATGTGAGAGCAGCAAGATGCAATTAAGGCAAATGCTGCCCAGAGAAGGAAAGAAACTCTCCTCTTGGCCCGACACAGGTGCCCTTCTCCGCTCTGGCACCTGTTTCTGAGATGTTTTTTTAGTGTCCACCTTCTTCTTCCTCCTCTCGCTCACTCCTTCACTTGCTTTTCTTTTTCTCTCTCTCCTTGTCTCAGCAATGGAAGTCTCTGTTTGACAAGGTATGTAGTGCAAGATACAGTGGCTTGAATGTCTCACCATTTATTCACCATTTTGCATGTCTCACTCATCGTGGAGCAGTTTTGTCTTAAAGGTTGTCGTGTGTGTGAACTGTTGGTGGCCTCTGACATAATCTCTGTTATCAGACTCAAGTGACACAGATGTGCTGAGCAGATTAGATGCTGCATTGTCCCGCTGAAAGGTCATGAAATATGGGGAAGATTTTGGATGCAATTCAATGTGGCGCCATGTGCATCATTGGGCACAGGGAAGCCTGATAAAGTTATTTTTTAATGTGGAAAAAGGTCAATAATTAGCGCTTTAGTGTAATGCATACCCATAAGTCACCTTCAATGGCGTGATTTTTATAAATTTTGTCCATGCATCATGACCTTGACATTGTACTTGTGTTGTAACACCTGCTTTATCACTAACGGATGTGACTTAAAGCTGCACTAGGAAGTTTTGCACATTGGTAGCAAGAGGCATCTGTGAGAAAAAATGTTAACTTCCATGCTTAGAAATCTTGTGTCGTGATGTTTAACTTCACACAACTTGCTTATGTTTGCCATCCCTGCTGATATGTGCTGCGTAAAGCATCCCCAAATATTTCAAGCTGTTAAACGAAGCTGTTTTCCAAATGGTCGCTCCCTGATGTCTGTAGTTTTTTTAATCATTGATTACTCTAATTTGCTTCCAAAACGTACTCCGCTCCAGATTTTTATTTGGCCAAATGAGGTGAAACTACCAGGTCTCAGCTGGTGGAGATGGCAGAGTCTTCTCTCTTTCAGGTCCAGACAGATTAGATAAATGTATTTTTAGATCAAAATCTTGCCTAGTGCAGCTTTAAATCCTTTCCCTGCTGGGTAACATTCGTGGCATAACATGTAACCAGGCCGCGGCTTTGTCCAACCAAACTCCTGCCGAGGAGTGGGAGCACACTGGAGGCTGTGGGTGTGTCGTCCGCTGACATTGACCCTGATAATGCAATTAGGGTGATACATAATCCTAGCTGCATTGATCTATCAGTCAGACCGCTCTTGTAAGAAACACATGCGGGCGTGCACACGCACACACACACACACACATGCACGCACGCACTCACTCACGCACGCACGCACACACACACAGAGTGACACACACATTGATATAGCCAAGAAACCCCAGGAGAAGAGAAACACAGACCGGCTGATCATGCAAGCAGGCGGTTGGACTGACAGACGGCAAACGGGCCCCCTGCTCTCATACACACACGCGCGCACACACACACACACACACACACACACACACACACACACACACACACTTCTAAACGCACAGCCACTACTCTGTGGGGATGCCGCAGCACCTGCCCACCCTGGGGCCCCCCTGCTTTCTCCAGAGGGGGAATTGTATGTGTGTGTGTGCAGGCGGTTAGCAGGGATGTATTTAGGGTTGAGCCAGAGGCTCGTGTCAGGCTCACTCTTTCAGGGAGAGACTGAGGTCCCCTGGGATTATGGTTTGCGAAAGGCTCGCTGGGGTGTGTGGGTGTGTGTCTGTGTGGATGTATTAGTGATGGAGCATATTCCATGGACAGGCATTAAGTGGGCCTCTCAATCCGCTGTCTTTATGCATGCGGAAAGGCTTTGAATGTCCTCAAGTGGACGTCGGTCTAAAAATGGGTCGGTTTGTCCAAATGGTGAGGTCGCTGCCCGGTCTGGTAGCAACAAATGTCCTTTCACTCTTTTATCCTCCTTCCCTTCTTCCTCCTTACAAAGAGTTGCTCCATTTGTCAAGGGGCTGACCTCGGAGACCCCCAGCTTCTGGTAAGCGACCAAGGAAGAGAAATGATGGGCCACTAAAGACAAGAAAAACAAGGATTTTAAACCAGTCTGGCACTGGGTCCCTGCATGAGAGACAAAAGACAAAGTCTGCTTGAAAACACAGCAACGCCTGGGCTTTTATATACCTAAAGATACACACTACAAGTGAATGTGTTATTTACCTTTTAGACCCAACAGATCCACAGATGATGCCATATCTACTGGCCTCCACTCAGTCTTCAAGCACCTGGAGAATGAGAACAGCTCACCCTCCTTCACAACTTCCCACAAAACACAATTTAATCAGTGGTTGTAATTTATTCAATTAGGTAAAATGTCCCACTGAGTGTAACACATTGACAAAATAAGACGTCTAGAGATGAAGACAATGATGCATCTCTTGTGTTAATCAATTCTGGCATCTCTGCCTTGTCAAATGCAGAGCACATTCATTTCTGTCCTTCCCATCAGGGATGTTTACACAGCAGAGAAAAGACAGGATCATATTCTCTCCCATGTTTTTGTTTGAGCTACTTACCATCAGATTCTTTAAAGCAGTTTGTGCTGTCTACAAAACCTTCCCCATCATATCATTTTTACCGGCTCCCATGTGAACTCGATTCATACAGCTATCAATTTCTAGGTTTCGGACCATCGGGGGCTGGAATCAAAGTGCTGCGTCGCTCTGTTCGCCGTTCCCTTCACCCCTCTCTCCTGTCCCCGGAGAGGATTTTGTTGCTGTATAAGTGCTTTCCTCCTCTGCATGCAGGAAGTACCTAGAATGCCTTTATTCGTGTTGCCCATCGCCTGAAACAAACATGAGGACTGAACACATAGAGAGGCGACATCTAATGAAGCAGAGAAGATGCTGTTAGGCGGATGGCAGCTGCACTGGCCTCTCTCTCTTTTACATTCAAAGTGTCCCAGCCTCTATCTGTCCTCCAGACACACATACACCAATCTGCAAAGACTGCAGTCACAGTAGCCTGATTACACACAATATGTATCATCCAAAAGAAGATATAGAGCCTGTTTTGGAGTCTCCGTCCTGTGCTGACTGATATGCACACTCACCACTGCCACTTCATGTTATTTTTTTCAAGGATTTCGGGGGATTTGAGGATGAACCACAGTTTAGGATTTATCTGATAAACCGTATTAAGCATGTTTAGATCGCACCCCAAAGAGAACCAAACACATATGTTTTGTACTCCTGGGAAGGCACATCAGATGGATTTCCTTGTGTCTGAAGGAATGAAATGTTTTACATTTCTCGTGCTGTGAAAAAGTGGAATCTAGAAGAGAGGCCAGAACAGAGAGTGATTTTGTAATATGTGGACTATAAAGCGCAACACCTACAGCACAGACACACACGTCTTTATCTCAGGGGACTGGGAACATCCCAGTGCTTGTAAAGCCTGAGATTGGAAGTCCCCAGGTGTACATGCTGGAAACCTGGCAGAATTTAAAGTAGATGGAGCACTTGTAGAGACAGGATGCACACAAAGCATCGACTGTCCAATAGAAACATGTTTTTTGTACACTTAAATGGATCCTCACTGCGGCCTCTCAACAGGAAAGGATCGAAGACTAAACCACTTCAACTATCACTGAACAGTGACATTCCTTTGATTCTGGTCTTTGTGTCTGTGAGTGAGAGAAATCCCTATCTGTGCCCACAGTTGCCGTTATGTTGACAGGCTGCTCCCAATGGCATGTTGAAATGCCCCAG
Source organism: Pagrus major (assembly GCF_040436345.1). Classification (NCBI taxonomy): domain Eukaryota; kingdom Metazoa; phylum Chordata; class Actinopteri; order Spariformes; family Sparidae; genus Pagrus; species Pagrus major. The sequence continues at coordinate 20,773,117 of NC_133215.1, forward strand.
GCACACGCCTGCAGGAGCTTAGTGATTAAACTCTTTCACATGGCTGCATACTTTCCATGGAAGTGTTTCCCCCTTAATTTCTTGCTTGGTGGCATTGAAAAGCCTCTGAATGCAAGTTATGATCCCCAAACCGCTCACTGTAACCGCACAAATAAAAGTCTTTCAGATCTTTCTGGAATGTCGTCTAGCCAGAGGGACTTACTGAGCCCATACTTTTGTACTAAAAACACTGTATTAGCCATGTGGAGCATGATTGATGATCAACCCATCTTTTCCTAACTTAATGACAGTGATGTCTGTTGTTTGAATAGCCCAGCTAGCGTCATTAATTAAAACAAGCAGGAATTCAATGATGGGGAAGCCACCTGTTCCCGGTGGGACTCGTGTTTCCCAGAGTTTCTGTCGTGCGTTTCAATGAGCTTGTTAGTTAGACATTCAGTGGCCATGGCTGAGAGAAAAGAAGGGTCATTATTTAAAGTAGCATTGTCTGGCAGTGCCGTCTCGCCTCATCGCATGGCACAGCTGGCACCTTTCTCAGTGTCGCTCTCCTTTCTTTTAAGTGCTCTTCAAATGAATGGACCACCACCCAGGTAACTGGCACTTAATGGATAAGCCAACTGGGAACCCTCAGCTGCGTTTACCAGTGCATGCAGGGATAGCATGTCTCGCCACGCCCTGTCAGTTTTAGCTACGTTATAAGCAAATGGAGGTTTAGACAATGAGATCATAGCAGTGGTCACTGCAATTACTGATGGCAACAGTTAGAGACTGTATGCAGCTGTTAAAGACATGATATCTAACATCTCTGCATGAAACGACCACACCTTTGTTATATATTTTGTTGAGTTGTTACAATATTCTTGCCAACAATGTTCAAATCCAGAGAAATATGTAGTTCTACTTTTATTCAAGGTAACAGTGCATTTCATTTGGTCACCTTGTGCTGTAACTGAGAGTCAGAGAATGAGGAAGGGAGTTGGCAACTGCGACTAAATGTAGTGTGAATGAGACTTTAAAACATGGTGGAAAAAAAGTTTTGCCAGGATAATCTTTCTAAGTTCCAGTAGTCAAACTCATGAACTCACTCATGAAATGACTTATGAATAAGTAAGTGAATAAGTGATTTAAATGAATAAAAAAACATATACTTCCACCTTTTTTCCTTTCCACAATCGTTATATAATGTGTTAAGAAATTAGGTTAAAATGTAATATTGGTTGCACTATACTATGTTGATTCCTTGGTCCTTTTTCCGCTATCTATACATCTATAGAACTGATGTGCTTATTAGCCTAATTGCCATTGACAGATACACAGATGGCGAGGTCACAGTCTGCTGACCTGCTCATCTGACACTACAGCAGTGATTGACACCGGCTGAGTCTTGGAGATAACCCAACAACAGACAGTTTTGCGGTGATGCTGAACTGTGTTGTCTCGATTCAGGATCGTAAAAAAGTAGCGGCAAACTGCATCCCCGCCCCATTCTATTAAAAAGCTCCCAGGCTGTGTGGTGATGAAATAACAGACAGAGCCTCAAAACATTTTCATTGAAAGATTTAATCAGAGCTCATCTTTCCCTGCTTCTCTGCCTCTCCCCTGCTCGGCTCTAAATAGATTTCCTTAATGAAAGACACATTTCCAGTTGGCAGAGTGTGAAAACAGTCTCTGCTTTTATGCAGAGGTAAAAATAGCTGCCCGTCGATCTGTAAATGGGAGAAAGAAGATGTGCCAGTTTACCCGTAATTGGCTACAGTGTGCAGACTCATAGCAGTGGTGTCATGAAATCGAAGTGTCTCTTTTGATGGTTGAGCAGCTCAGTGATCTAGCAACCTCCATCTGCTGTGTGTGAGTGTGTGTGTGTGAAAGTGAGTACAGTATATTTGTACCCACCAGACCTGAAAATGTAAATCCATTACTAGAGGTCGAGGGAGGGCAGTTGCAATGACAGCACACAACCCCCGCTGAGATTGCGTGTGTGTGGTTGAGGCCGTATGTGTCTGCTGCCTTTGAGGACCAGTGTCAGTGTGAGTTTGGATGAGGCTCCTGCACATATTAGCCCTGATTTGTTTGCTTTCCACCTTCCTTTTCATCTCTCTCTCACATCACTCTGTCTCTCATCTTTTTGTTCTGAAGTTTGATTCCTCATCAGAGTTAAGTGGGCGACACTGCAGATGTGAAGAGGGCTGGGTATCAGTCGATGCTTTCATCTCACCCCTTTTCATTAGCTCCATATACAGTTTTCCATTATCTCTGTGTACAGTTCACGGCTGTCACCGCGCGCTTGTTCATCAGTTTTATCGTAACAGCAGACAAACTGAAGGGCTCCAGAGCAAAAACATCAAATTAGGCTTTGATTTAGCAGTATGGAGTGTTTTTCATTGAGTTTGCATGTTGTCACGTTGTGAGTTCAACACACTGTTTGAAATATTATTATGTTTCAGTCAGTGGTTGATGCCTTAAAGGGGCACTATGTAACTTTTTTTTAACCCATATTCTTCAACTGTAGGACCTCTGTATGGACAAATGGCTGTTTTTCATCTCACCTCACCAAAACTCAAAATACATGCCTGTTTTTCTCTAATGCTTACACGTACAAATGTAAACATATGACTTTCGAGTACATCTAGAAACTCATGTTCGGTAGGTTTAAGACTTGATCCGTAAACGCCTCACATTGCCAGATAATCTCGGCCGAACAATAGTACCAACCAAGGTCCCAGACCAAATTTCTCCTCCAGTTGAATAGAATTAGGATTAAATTGGCCTTAGCTCTTGCAAACAGCTATTCTTTGTATCAAGAGCTCTGTCACTGGTGCATGGTGCACCATTAATGTTTTTGTCTGTGTTAAAGAGGCTGTGAGCAGGATTTGTTAAGCCTAGCCACATTAGGGATGGATGCCATCCAAATTTTAACCGACACAGTACAAATTCCAGGTACTGGCAACGGTACCTTTTTTAGTATTTTACTCTCTCTAATCATAAAAATGTAATTTCAGTTGTAAAAAATACAACATTTCAAATGCTTCAGAGTGTTGGCTAACATTAGTAGAAGTGCTTCGCTAATGTCAATCAAGACAGTGACTAAAGCCCACTTCTTTCCAACAACATAACCAACTAGTTAATTCAAGTGGAAACGGCCAAGTTTTCCCCCCATAGCATTTCCATGTGGTATTATTGTTGCCACTGCTGTCACAAAGACAACTGGACTGTTTCCGTTTTCCTCAGAGCAGCAACAACACAGGACAAAACATGTTTTCCTCACTCGAAGCGAGGGTCTAAGGACAGAGGATGTCGTTCACTGTACAGATTGTAAAGCCCACTGAGGCAATGTGATTGTGATTTTGGGCTAGATAAATAAATTTGATTTGATTTGATTTGATTTGATTTGATTTGATGTGAAAGCAGATAGAAATGGTGCCCGGCTGCCTGCCTGACTGGATCGGCAGTCGGCCTTTATTTTCCCGGGAGATTTCTTGCCCAGTGTTAGACAAAATAACATAGTCTTACGTTTATCAGGAACCAGTCTTAACCACAGATTTTTGTTCTATAGCCATTACATTGTGCAATCAACATTCACTTCATAATGATGTGTTAAAACAAGAAACTTGCCTATTGCCAGTTTAATTACATAAAGATGAGGCTGTCAGTGCCTCATTCAGTGCTAACATTAGCTGCGGCTGCTGCAGGGGACTTGGCTTTCATGCTATGAAACACTAAAGTCTTCACCTTTCAGATATATTTTTTGTTTTTGCCAGGTGGTTCCTCAGGTTAGATGTGTTGCTGTGGTCAGCATTGCATTTCACATTGGAAATATTCTCTGCAACAAGTTTTGAAAAATGTTGCCTTCCTTGCCGCTGCTGTCGGCTCGCTGCAGGGGTGATGTAGGGTCAAGCTCTCTCTCTCTTTGTCTGTAAATCCAGCCACAATCATCTTTATTACACTCAACCAAATGCACTCTCAGGCACTGAAATTTGGCGCAGATCAATTTTATGTAAATCGCTATCAGGTAGTACTGACGGTCGGTATCGGACCCCTAATTTGTTCTCAATCAAAAAAATCTTTCCACCCCATCAAGCCTAAAAACTAAACTGAAAATAGAAGTCATGTCTGAAGTCAAGTCAAGTCACTTATCAATCAACCAGCTTCCAGCGTCCTATTACAGTCCATCACTGATCCTTGGGGGATCAAAGACACAGTGCAGGTCCATTCATTCCTGATGGCTGAAACTGTAATACCTTCCCACAGGTTATAGTTACAGAGCTGTTGACTGAGTGATGTGCTGGCCATGACCCATCACACTAACACCTGGAGGCTTGTGTGTGTGGTTGTGTGAGTGTGAGCGTGAGATAGACTTGTAGGCCTTCTGTTTTCTAGTGACGGCTCAGAGGATCTGGGGACCTTTGGAAAATGGAAAATGTCTGTTCTTTGTCACAGAGGTTATAGACAGGAATGTTCACTGAGTAAGATCTCCAAGAAACACACATAGTTTGGGACACATTCCTGTACCATAGGCTGTGCAGACCCACAGTGAAGCCTGGCAGGTGCACTGTTGACACAGGTACAATAACCCTGTGTTTGCGGTGTACACCTGTTTGTGTGTGCGTGTGCTTGCTTGTGTTAACTGATTTCTGCCTCTTCAGTCAAGCGTTGCCCATTAGGGAATGTTCCACGGCGAGTGTACGACTCAGCCAACTCTCTCATTCCCCTCTGTTCTACATTTGGAAGAAAAGTTTAGTCTGTCCCGAGACAGATGGCAACGTTGACGACCACCACAAACAAAATCTGACAACCACCAGCGCAGATGTTTATGCCTGTGTGCAGGATTTATGACGCCAGCTACACTTTTTGGATTTGAACTCTAAATCGTTTGCTGGCTCTCATATCACTTTGTCTCGCTATGTGCGCAGCTGTCCGTGAAGCTCTGCTCAAACAAACCGCCTCAGCAGCATCTCCCTGTTTATGCCGCCTTCTCCTCCTCTCCCTTGAGAATCTGCACTGAAGTCATGGCAGACTGCGGTGCAGACAAGATAATGCGAGACACTCATAATTCAAAGGTAATGGCATTTTTTTGCTGCTTTATACGCGCCCACGCTAAACCTGTAGTTAGAGCACTGAGGTTGCAATTCAATGCCGCAGCTCTCTCTGGAGTCACTCGTCTCATTTTCTCAGAACTGTCTTTGTTTTAGGAGCATTTGTTGTCATTTTTTGATTAAAAATCTGACAACAGGCACAACCCTACGCTTATTCTCTTCCTGCAGTGCTCCCTTCTCTGGTTTGTGTTTACATGACGACTTCTAAGAAGCTTTAAGTTTTCCTTGCAACCAGCAAAGCAGTGTCTCCTTACTTGACACCTCACGTACAGGAATAAAAACAGTTTCCACTTGTCATAAAGCAGGTGGGGTCCCAGTCGGCTTTGCTCCTGTGATAGACTGTAATAAACACATTAACATCTCCGACAGCAGTCTTTCTCTCTGCAGCCCTGCATCAGATTCTTCTTTTTTGACAAGCACTGCAAGATTGCCCAAATAAATTAAGCACAAGGGTGGCTTCGCACTGACTCTGTGGATGTCCCAGTTTCAAGATCAGACTGCCTGAAGCAGGAACGACACTGTTTATATTCACAGAATATAGTCAGGTCTGTGTGAATAATCAGCTGAAAATGATTTAAAGAAATGTAATTTCTTGTAATGTTCAAATGCACTTATTTTAGTTTGTTGAGCTGTCAGTACAAGCTGCAGTGATACACACTCAGAAAACCCATATATATATTTAAAGTGGCTTTTTTCTTTCACTTAACGACTACAAGGGCCTCTGTTAACACACATCAAAAAACACCAGATATTTCAAGAATACAATTCAAATATTCAAAAATCTGAGAATAAAGACGGAATTTTACAACTAAAACCTGTAAGATATTGACAGTGAAGTTGTGACTAGAATGGCATGCAGTAGAGTGCGTACCTCGGCCAGAAAACCACCTCGGTACTATGTTCCCTGTCGTCAAATTGGCAGCCATCAGTCTCGGATGCTGCCGTCAGCTCTCTCATCACTTAATCGGCTGTGTTCACTGGAAGCTCCGGGTGACCCGATCAGACAAAGTCGGCTACATTCCCCCAAGATGCGTGCTGTGGTCACGCTGGTTATGTCCATACATTGATTATGCCTAACACTTAAAAATACTGAGTTAATTTAGGTGAAAATCAGATTACTATTATTTCAGGACATGCACTGTAAATATCGTCTGTGCCGTTTCTCCATGGCCAGCTGAATTTTGTAGGACACAGGTTAGATACGCAGGGTTTTGGTGTGACAAATAAAAGCATTCTTGGATACCCCTGGCTGTTTTGCTGTTGTCATGGCAACCTGGCCCGGCCCAGCCCAGCAGGCTCAGCAGATGCCCAAGGTGAGCGACAGTGCTTAGCTTTCACCCAGATCTCCGTTCCCCGTCCTGTCCCCTCCGTGTCGTCTTACAGGGCATCGCTGCCAAAGCCTGCCAGCCGGGCCGAAGTGCTGAAGTGGCGAAGTGTGACAAGGAGAAACCACATGACACAACACACACACACACACACACACACACACACACACACACACACACACATACACACACACACAAATACAGACCAAAAACTATAGCCATTTTTGACCTTTTACTTCCTCGTGTGATGTCTGTCTTTGTAGCAGTGTTGTTGGTGACTGCTGGTGTGTTTTCATGAAGAGCTGGAGAGGTTGGACTTTACAACATTCAGTTAAAAGCACTCAGCCAGATGTGCTGTATATGATTCATTGATGAAGGCTCTGTCTGTCCCACTGATAATGGTATGTAGTCGCGTGTACCATGACGATTCTGTGATTCCCTTCTCTTCAGCATATTCATGGCTGACATCAAGCATGTCTATTTATAGACAGATTATTCTGTTTGTTTTGATCACAATAAGAGATTAATCTCTGTTGTCTTTAAATTTGATACAGAAATGTCTTTGTGCAGAGATTATGTGAGTGAAGAGGTAATAAATCACTGAGGTATATCACAGGCCTTTTGGCTTTAGCTGGAATATCTTGTGACACTTGCTAATTTCATGGCTGAGAAGGTGGAAATTCTTGGAAATTGGGTGTCAGGGTCTTGAAAATGAAGACTGAAGGCCAGACATTTCACCTTCGAAGAAACAATGCACTGATTTAACTTTTTCTCTAGTATCTGCCAATAATGAATCCTGATCCGATAGAAGTGTTCTTTTATTCACCTATATTTTTAGTCTGTCAACCTCGTTGTGGGGAACTCATTTTAATTGTTTGGGGGTTTTTTTAGACTACTTTTGGGCAATTTTTTGCCTTTACTAGACAGCTGAGACAGACAGGAAACGGGGGAGAGACAGCGGTATGACGTGCAGCAAAGGTCGCCGGCTGGAATCGAACTGCTGATGCTGCGAAGGCCCGGTGGCTGTGTGACATGTACATCGACTAATCCGCTACTTCCATTTTAATCATTTTTACGTAAATTACAATGAGGCCAGAGATTGCTTTGGTACTAAAAACTGAGTCAACAGTCTAGTTAGTGGAGCCAAAACTTTAAAATGCTAATGGTATGTGATGTGGATCGGTCAGATCGGAGCATCTCTGCTTCAAAGTAGGCCTGCACGATATGAGAGAAAAACTGCAATGTGGGATAACTGTTTAATATTGCGATGATGTGATTCACAATAAATAAAATATTATTGAAGTGCTAGCTTGGGCTTCAACTGATCGGCCAAATGATGAATGATGCATTGCCTTTGTATCCAGGGCTCCATCCCATAGGGCTTACGTTGTCATGCTGAGAGTTTATCGTGCATGTTCATATCACAATGACGATGAAAATACCATTTGTGGGTCAACAGTGATTCAAAGTCTCTAATTACTAGTGTGGTGTGGTGCTCCGGCTTCCTCAGAGAAAGAAGATGAACCCGAGTGGTCCTGAGTTTGTCTCAGTGGGCTTTACAATCTGTACATTTTGCTAGAGTCTTTTCTATGGTTAACCTAGCTAAATTAACAACAATATATACATGACAATATAGATAACTATTTCCAAATATTGGAATGCATCAAATGTATGGACCTTTTGACACAGGTTTTGCATTTGGTGCACATTTTGTTTGAAAATTAATCAGGAAAGCTCAGAACCTCTCAGAGCTACAGGAGATTCTGGGCATTACTAATGCCACTACACTAGGACAGCACGTAACTCAGACCCTGGGAGAGCTGTTATTATCATTTTGTGCCATTGGGCAGAAAAAAATTATTTTATTGCACAAAGTTGTGTTTTCTTTTTCTTTTTTAGAGAACCTCCCCACTAGATGAGGAATTCCCACTTGCGGTACTTTTGCTGTTGCTCTACTGTCTTAAATACCAATGGTACCTGTTAGGATGACTTGGTGTAAGAACCGCAGATGAAGGAAGCTATCCTCCTTTTACAAGAGTAACTCTGGAAGGTTGTCAGTGTGTGAGTCTATCCCTAATTCTTGGCAAACCTGTGTTTTTATGTGATCATGGTGCCTCCTAATGTGGCTTTAATGATCACATCCCAGTGTGTCCTTGAAGTATTTTGTGTGCAGTCTCACGTGTATTTACAGCTGCCCGCTTGGAATTGGATTACCCGAACTGCATGTTAGTGCAAAGTGTGAAAACAGGGCCATGGAGAGCCTCTAGGCCGTCCTGTCCAGTGACAACATTATCACCCTGACAGTGTTGCTGTGTCTAATAGAAATCTTCTCAGAGTTTCAGGAGCAGACGGGGGGAAGTCTTATCTTTGACGCTGCATTTACCGCAGCCACAGTTGCAGATATAGCGGCTCATCAGGGTGCCTGTCAGGAATCTGGCACTGAGGGTGTCATTATGATAAGAATTATCTCCTTCAGGGGAACAGCTGCCACGGTTGTGATAACTTACAGTTCCATAACAGGTGGAATAAAGATCCCTTTTTTATTTGTCACTCCTTCAGCAGGGCTTTCCCAAAATAAACCTAACTTTTTTTAATTGGGTGCATGTAACTGTGTTTATGTGGGTATGTGGGTTTGTATGTTTGGCACTGAAGTGGTGATTCTTTAGTTAAGGTCAGTAGCAGTTAGTGGCATGTGTATTTGTGTTTGTCTGCATACTCTAATGAATCAGCTCTTTTTGTTTTCTGTCCGTCGTTCTGGTATTTTTTGTCTAAACAGTGACATCATGGTCCACAGTTCATTTCATTATCTTGGCTGTCACTGCAGATCTCATTATTTTGAGTCTCTTGTTCCTCAACAAGAACTGCGAGTTGTAAAGATATTGGCTCAGAGACTCTGCTCCAATTAATCACACAGGGAAGGATGGAAGAAGTAGCAAGCAATTTCACGTCCTCTGCCTCTTGAGCTGTCTCTTCTTTGAAACTTTCTGAAGACACAGGTCTATTTCCGAGACTTTCTGGAGTCTTGTCATCACAACAAGGAACTCACCGCTCCCAGCAGAGAAGGCTACAACCGGGGACTGCCCATTGTTCCAACAGACCATTATAGCACAGAGCCCAATAGTCCCAAAAATGTCCCACTGGACTGAAAGGCCATCATCCGAATACCTGTTATCCAAAAAACAAAGGCCCACTGCTCTGAAGGCCCGATGTGCTACAAATTCACACTCGCTATTTTGGATGTGCAGGAAAGGACAAAGCCAGGTGACCTTCATCTCTGTGGTAACATAGTCAGGTGACCTTTGCTGTCATGGCAAAAGTAGGGCTGGGTAGCGTTAAAAATATTTTCACACTGGTTACCAAGACGGATACTTTGACTTCGATACTAATTTAATGAAATCCGTTTCAACAAAACATTACACATGTGGTGAGCTCCGTCCTGCCTGCCTGTATCGAATGACAAGACTTTTTTTCAATACTTGATAGTATCGAGGCAATTGTTACGGTGCCCTACAACCAACACTTCGTCTTCATTAGGTTTCTGAAAAGATCAAGATTTGGGCTAAAATAAGTACATTAGTTAGTAAAGTTATGTACATAATTTGGCGATACCAATAACGGATGTTGGACGAATGGGCTTTGATTTCCTTTCGGACATTTTTCTGACTATCCGGGATTCTGAATAATGGGGCGAGATTTTGTTACCTTTGTACAGAGCCAAGCTTGCAGCTTCCCCCTGTTTCCAGTCTGCATGCTAAGCTAAACTATCCAGCCGCTGGTATCTACATATTTAGCATGTGGACATGACAGTGGTAGCAATTTTCTCATCTAACTCTGCGAAGTGAGCGTATTTCTCAAAAATGCTGAATTATTCATTTCAATGAAATGAAAAGTGGAAAAACGCTCAGGTATAGAATAAGAAACTTGTGATTTATTTCTAAAATGATTGGCAGCAACATCTTCATGTGAGAAAGTGATTTTCCTGTGAAAGACCGGGGCTCATTGTCATGATTTCATGCCTTTTCTGGAAGTTTCCAGTTTTCCTAACCCAGTAGTGAGGTTTTTTAAAGAACTCCAGTCTTGCCTTGAAAGGAAAGTGGAGTTGGTCCTAGAGAGAGCTGGACTGTTTCTTGCTCGCTGACCTCTGAGGATTATGGGAATAGGATTATGAAGTAGAGGGTGCCTAAGTGGGGTTTTCTACCACCACCAAGGATCAGGAGACAGCTGACTGGCTGACCGCCTGATTGTAACCGATTAGTAAAAGTTCCTACTTACAGAATTGCCCCAAAACAGCCCAGGAAGTGAAATGTCGGTGGTGGCAGAGGGCGTTTGTCCCTCACACTGCTATAATATGTCCTATTCAACCCCAGAGCCTTGTCCTTCTGGCAGGGGAGGGGCTCCTGGTAAAGATTGACAGACAGTTTGAAGGGTCCCACCCGACCCAGATGGCAACCTTGAAAGTGTTTCCGACAGTCCCTCCTGCTCCCCCATCCTCACCCCCAGCCTCACTCAGCTCTCCCTTTTTTAATTCCTTTTCTTCTTGAGATTTGAAGAAAATAAGTCGGGGGGCCTCCCCTCGGGGCATCCCAAGCCTCCGGTCCATTTGCCAGCTATTAGAGATCATAAATCTTGAGGGTGAATGGAACCGCCGCCATCAGTGGTGCAGGGTTTTGATGGTGTTGTGGCGGGGGGTTGACCTCAGGGCAGGCCTGGAGCAGGAGAAGGGGCTGAATGGGAGAGAAAGGCAGCCCGGGGACGGCTCCTTAAACAAATGTTTCTCCTTTCTTTTTGTTCCCCTTTTTATGCTCTGAAGAGCTGCTGAATGTGTCGGGCAGTGAAGGGATGTTTGATGGAGGGTTTGGCCCGGCGGTAATGAGGGGTTCTCACCTCGTTGTAAATGGGAGGTTTGGGGGGAAAAGGTCACCAATCTCCATCTTTGTCTCTGCGCTGACCTGCCTGTGCCCTATGCTTGAGTGACACAGATACTCCACCTCAGCGTTGTGTGTGTATGTGTGTGTTTGACAAGGATTTTGACTTTTGTTTGTCTCTCAGCAAACAGGGCTCAGATTTGTGTCTCAGTGAGAGTGACATTAATAGCCTGCTTTCCCTTCCTCGTGGGTGTTGGTGTGTCTTCCATCTTGAGTCCTGTTTGAGTGTGTTTCTGTTTGTGTGACATTGTCTTCATACATGCTTCTCTCCAGTGTGAATGCTTTCACAAGCAGCGACAGGGGGTAAAGTGTTTATTTGAACACATGCTTGAGAGCCTGCTGAGGGCCGTTCGACTGTCTGCAGCAATCCCCTCTGCTTCTGTAGACACCCTGGGGGCAGTACAGCTCTCTCCCACTCATTTAGTCTGTCTCTCCCAACTCTTTTAAACTATCAACCCATCTGTCTTGCTCCATCTCGCCTCCTGTCACACAAAATCAAACTGCATCCATACAGAATTTCCAAAACACATGTTTTTCTCTCAGTTTTGTCCTCTTATTTACTGTTAGATGTTTGGTTCTAAATGGAGCTTTTTGAGATTCTTTCTGAAGGAACCAGCTGCACTGAAACCCAAAATGAATGCTTTACCCTGCTATATTGGACAAGGCCTCTAAATGTGAAATAAAATGAATAACTCAATGTGTGAAAAAATGGTTTTACTGGGAAAACAGCGACCCACTACATAGCAAATAAAGTAAAACCCTTGAACTCGTTAAGGCAGTCAGTGAGTCCACTGCTCTACTATGATTATATGACAAAACAGGGACAAATGACGTGTTCACTTTTCTGTTTATACTACTCTGGGTGTCTGCATAGGTGGACAATCATGCATGATTGTTGTCAAGTAGTCTGCTGGACTGCAGGAAGTCACAAGCTTCATGTACACCATGATTACTTTGCATCTTTTCATCTCAGCCAAGATAAAAACTCTTTTACAAAATAATATTTCTTGCATTTCTACTTTTTTTCTTCTTGAAAATGTACATCTAAACGGGTGGATGGGAATGCACTTAGTCTTTAGTAAATTGTCACTTTATTAAACAACTTAATCACCAGAATTAATGTTGGCAATGGATGTTTCTGTATGTTGTGACGACACTGTGCTTATGATCTTGTTATGTTTAGGCACAAAGACCACTTGACTAGGGCTGGGAAAAGACCATGTTTTTGCTTAAAATACCTGGTTTTGTTGCCACAAACCTATCTGGAGATGTCATGAGGTCTCATCAGCAAACCTGAACCTGTTATGAAATGTTGTGCAACACGTTTATATGTCAATATGGTACGTAGCTTATGACACGTCATTTGCAGAAACGTTAACTGCAGACGTTTTTATCCTTGGTTATACTGGGCTGGTAAATTTTCAGTTCATTGAAAGAGGACAAATTTTGCAAATTTTTAAAAATGTGTACATCATATGGTGTGGATTTTTTCTTTTTTTTCTTTATTTGGTCAGAATTCATGGTAGTGAGAGCTTGACATACTTGCAGGATTATACTACTCCTATGGTAATGGTAAAGTAATCTGCTTCGGCCACCTTTTTGTCCCAAAGCTGAGCAGTGTCGGACCTGGATGGATTACATGTCTTGACCTATTCACCCAGAGGGCAATATACAGGCTTATCTCAAGTCACTGTGACTGTCGCCTTTTGCCTCCATGAAGCCAACAGCTTGTAGGGCTAGCATCCAGGACCGACAATCTTCCTATGCCTGATATGGCAGCATCTGTCGAATGAAAGCCCTGATGATTTTCTGATTGCATCTTTTCTGCAGAGTCTTGAGTGCCTCTCTGCCTGGGACAGCATGAAACCTGCAGGGGAATACGGTTTTAAACTGTAGGGACCGAGTTTGCAAAAGGGGAATGGGCTCTGTGCAATAACAGTGCAATGAAGTGTGCGCGTTAATGAATGCTCAGGGCTGAGACAGAGAACAGGGATGGGGAGTGGGCGTGCAGTCCTCTCCTGTAGTGATGGGTAATAGATCTCAGTGGCTGTCTGTGGAGCGAGCTGCTGTGATACATTGGGAATTAGTAAAGATGGCAGTGAACCTGCTGCTGTTTGACCAAACGTATTGATAGTGCGCTGCCTAGAAACATTTAATTTGGAAGGTGGTATCAGTCCTTAGGTATTTGTGGTGACATGGAAGAAAGTTTATGATGCTTCCTCTAAAAGAGTGTTTGCTTAAAGCATTTTTTTTTTCCATTCCACCTTAATTAGTCAAGCAAGATGAGGAGGGCGGGAGCACTGTTCACAACAATGGGCAGGCTGGTTGCCGGGAAAAGAAAGGTTGCACATTTCACACCTTCAGCAGAAACTAATATTACATGAGCCTCGCAAAGACCCGCTGAACACAAATTACATGACATATCAGCTCTTCAGACACCATTCAAACCTGAAGTGTCCATGACAAAGAAAAAAGCAGAGCGTGAACCTGAAATAAAGTGGACAGAGCAGTCAAATAGCAGCTTTGATATCCCTGAAAGCTTTGAGGGAACGAGACAAATATCATTATCTTGGTTAAATTGCCTGCCGTGCACAGATGGACTAAAATAATGACTGTGAGATCTATTTTTCTGATCTAGCTGATCCAAGGTTTCATTTATAAGATCTAAAGTGGATTCTTCCACCAATACCATTGTGCCCTGAAGGATTAACCTTGATAAAAGCACCTTGTTCAGTTATGATTTTCTTCTTCCGTCTCAAGAACTTAAAGAGTGCTTAACGATCAAGGTCACATGTGGGAAATGTACTTGATGGCGAACAGCAATGTGAAACAGCTCCTCTGGTTTGAAAGAAATGTACCTGTCGGATCAGAATTTGCAGATGAAATGAGTGTGAAGCTGCTCCAGTCTTGGTATATAGTGTGTGTGTGTGTGTGTGTGTTTTATGTGCTTCAGGTCCAGCACAGTAAAGGGGTCACATGTTCAGGGATTTAAAGTAATACTAGATGCCTATCCACATATCAAACCCCATTCTATGTGTGTGTGTACATGCACATGTACCCACTGAAGACATCTTCACACCGACCAACGTTGCCTGGTTACAAGCCAGTTGGCAAGGAAACGGTGACGGCCCATGCTAATTTGTGATGGCCTCAGTTGACTGTGTGTGTGCATGTGTGTGTGTGTGATGAATGCGGGCTTCTAATCTGTCAAGCAAGACAGGTGACCCAGCGCTCCGTTGATTATCCCAGACAGACGCAACGTCAGTCATCCCCACAGCCACCGTGAAACACATTTCTGTGTGATAGAAAACCCATTCAGGGCTGTCTGAAATCCATCCAATGAGCAATTTAGGTGACTCACCTATAAAATATAATTTGGGAACCAAAGTGTACCAAAATGTAACTGTTGGGCGGAGCTATATAGAAAGCTGAAATCTGTATTTTTATCATCAAAGTTCGGTTTAAATGGGATGAAATTCTTTCAGCCTTTCCTTGCTTTTGTGTGTTTTGCACCACAGGGCTGGAACCAAAAGAAACCAAAATTAGTTCTGCGTACAGAAAAGCACAACAGTGCAACAGATGCATGATCTGAAGATTCATTTAGGTCCCTGAATAAGGTTCTGCGTGAAGTCGGAGTAATCTCTTTTTTGGTGAGGAAGACAGGAAAGAGGAAAAGGAATGGGAGCAGAGAGTACATTAGACTGCATGCGAGAGAAAGCAATTACCTGTGGCAATCTTCGTGCATTTCCCATCACAGAGGACAGGAGAGTGGTGGAGAGAGGAGCGAATGGAAATGAAAGAAGAGAGAGGAGAAGAAAGAAGGACAGGGAAAAGAAAGTAGAAGAAGAGAGAGGAGACACGTACTGTGGCCGTCAGGGCCTGCCAGTCAGTTCTGTCTGTAGCTGCTGATAAGACTTATCTGAGTGAATATAGCTCCACAAGTAATGCCATGCACTTGAAAAATTAAATTTTTTGGCCCGATACTGGAACTCCAACTTGGTGTCTCTTGCAGGTCCAGGTAGGAGCAGCTGCTCTGCTGAGAGAACTTAAGCCTCACTGCAGGAAGGAGGCGGATTAGATTCATATTCCTCCCAGTTTTCCAACATGCATTCACATGCTTTTCCTCTCATTTTCCAATAACATGAAAGTCAGGCAAAAATCTAAATTACATTTGTGATGAAACAAAAAAAAGTGTCATATCGAAGAGAACATTGTCTGGCCTGTTTCCTTGTAAACTCACCAATCACCACCAGTCATTAAAAAAAAGAAATAACCATTGCCTTTTTGGCCTGTGTCTCCTCCTGGTTTTGTCTGCAGACCTCTTAACCCCTGTGATGCAATGCCACATTGTCTGTCTGTGTCTCCTCGTTTTAATTTTCCGAGTGAAACAAGCACACTGGCGATTTAATCTGTGTCGTGGAATGTTGCAAATCCTGCTGTTATGCTTCATTTATTTACCCACCATTGTGGGCTGGTGGCAGGTGCTAATTTCCAACCCTGGTGTCATTCCCGTATTTAAGGCTTGAACCAAAAATTTAGGTCTGCTAAGAAAAATGTCAACATTGTTTTTAATATCTAGACCCTGGAAATTCATTTGAACATCAGGCTTTTCAGGATTTATCAAACTGTTGTACTTCCAGACTGCTTGGAAGAAAGAGAGACATGCACCATGCATTGCACCTCAATTATTTGTATGTAGAGTACCTACTATGTACCTACTATTTTACCACTTCCCCTTCCTTCCCAGCCTTTCTATTTAAAAATGACAAACAACACTTCACAATCATCACCTGTTCATGATTAGTCCCCATCTTTCGTCTCGCTTCCTCTTCCTGTGTCTCTCACACTTCAAAGGACAGCGGATTCGTTCTGCTCCCTGTCCTCCAATAATCATCTCCTCGCACAATAAGCCAGGGAAATAACAAGTTCAAGTGTGCAGCCTGTGCAACACTTGCCCCCTCAGTCTTTCACCGGAGTTTCCCGGGGGAAACCACTGCTCGTATTCAAACATGAGTAACGAGGGGAAAGAAAGGAGAGTGGGTGAGAAGCTGTGGAGGAGTTTGCTGTTTAATGAAAATGGGTTATAATGGAGTGCTGTGCTGGGACAAGCGGGGTCCTCTCTCAGCTTGTTGATCTTGCTGATGTATGCTATGTCAGATTGTTGCTTAATTGACTTGGTTTGTGCCCAGCTGAAGGTTATCCTATCAAAGGCAGTAATTTCACCTGCCAGCTGCCAGCAACTGTGGTTTATTTCTGGCCTGCAAGCTAAGCTGATTTATTTCCATAACAAGTCGGAGTATTTTTTTAAAATTGTTTTTAAATACCGTTAAAGGAGATGTATTATGTGCATTTTCATGTTCATCATTTTACTTTTACTACTAGAATAGATTTACATACTTTGATGTTAAAAACACATCAGTGTTTCTCATTCAGCAGCACTGTATCCCCCCTTTGTCTGAAACACTCTGTTTTAGCTCCTGTTTTTGTCTTTAAGGCCTCCTTCCCAAATACCCAGTCTGGTGTTGAATAGCAGCTTCTAGTCCAAAAATTTCAAATACCGATATTTGTGGTTCAATTTTTCTAACCACTCTGTTCACCTCTCTTAAATAGGTGTTTGTCTGTTTGAAACACGCTTTTCAATCCTTTACCCCTTTTTCCTTTCATGCTATTTACTTTTCTGCAGACTCCACCACTTCTCTCCCTCCAGTCCTCCCTTCTCTCTTTCCTCACTCATCAGTGGCCTTGGCCTTAGCCTCCAAGTGTAGGTGTTGTTTATGGCCGTGTTAACAGGCACTGCTGTGGCATTTTGGGGGCTATTAGGAGTCTTGCTGAGACATTAGTCATGTCTTGCAAGTGTGACGTGGGCAGAGCACTGGCCGGGGGCCGTGACATGCATGGCGAGCTGGTCTTTATGCAAGCCAGACGGCTGACCTTTTCCTGCAGAATCATCCGCGACGGGAGAGGTGATGTCTGGGTAATTAATGGTGTGAACCCTCTGCGGCTCATCGCATCCCTCCCATCTGCATCCGGCCCTACTCTGCTGTCACTGTGTCACTCAGCTGTCAAGTGACACCAGTGGGAGGGTGGGTTGGATCTGCCTATCAGTGTTCACCCCAGGTGGAGATTTGTTCCCAGCTGAGTTTCAGGCAGAGTTCAATTTGAACGCTTTGATGATGATAAAATTGAAAAGAGGAATGAAAATCTGACTGAAGGCCGGACTGAAGAGAGTCAACTGGTATCAGTGGCACACGAGTCAACTTGAGCTCATCGTTTCCTGTCAGTGCAGGTGTTATCTTCTGAGATTTAACTGAAGAAAAATACACAATTTCCCTCTTGAGTTTGCACAATTAGATGCTGCAGCATTTCTGCATCTTCTCCATCGCCTCTGAATACTGCTGCTTTTGTCTGGGTAACTCTGAATTCTCTCTCTGTCAGAGAACAATGAAACAACCCACTGGCTACTGACTGGTACCCCGTCAGCATCAGTGCCTGCCCTAGACGGGAGCTGTCAGGTCAGACCCAGACTGTGGTGATTAGACCTGCTCATGTCAGATCGACCTCTGTGAGCATGGCGCTTTATTCGTACAAACTGCACTGATCGCTGTGTCGGCTTATGTGTGCATTTGTGTACGCATGTGTAAGGCTTCGCATCCATTTCAGTTTCTACAGTTTGCTCTTAATAAAAAGAATTATCTGTACTGAACACAAGGTGTTCTTTCGAGGGCTAAGCATGTGCACACTCGGGCAAATAAATCTGAAAACCCTGTTGACTGGCAAACAACAAAATTGTGCATTACAGCTACCATCTGGTAAGGAGTGGGACAGACGAAGCCCAGTTCTCAGTTTTCTCTCAGTGCATTAAACCTTTGCTGATTGTGACTTCTTTTATGTTTTCAGCATTTTTCTTGTTTGGTTTCCCTCCAAATGAGTATGAAATGGTTAGAGTCTGGCATATAAATGCTCCCCAGAAACTAAGGCAAACAGTATTTCCCGTGTGCAGCTGGAATGGCGTACACAATGGTCCACAGCCATGTCAGTGGCTCTGTGAGCATGTACATACTTGTGTTTGATGCTAGTGTCAGCATGCTGAAATGCTGATTTTTAGCGTGTACAGTTTCCCGCATCTTTGTTAGCAGGCTAAGATTTGCTAATTATCACTAAATACAAAGCTCAGCTGAGGTTGACAGGAGTCGAGTGGGGGTCGGGGCTCTGTGGTATTTTTTGGCGTATGGATGGTTCTTGTGGGGCTTTGGGGTGTGTCTGGGGTTGTTACCCTGCTGTAATACATAGTCAGATCTGGTTTGGGGGTTTCCTAGGAGCTTTGTTGGAACTGCTTGTGGACCGGGAGGGCCAGGGGCTTCTGGCTGTTGTGTGCTTTCCTGTGCAGTCGCGGAGTGATTGTGTGAACTTTGCTGTAGGAAAAGTGTTATACAAATAAAGTGTGATTAATTAATTTATTGAATGATATGTGGTCATAAACCAAAGTATTGGACAAATTAATACTTTGACCTGATAACGGCATTATAGGAAATGTTAAGGCGACACCTAAGTTTCATCCTGAGGGGAACATGATTGTCTATATCAAAGTTTTTGTCAATCCATCCAATAGTTAATGAAAAGTTTCAGAAAACCACAAATGTCAACCTCACGGTGGCGCTAGGAGGAAAAGGTGTAGGGTCACCAAAAGTTGTTATGATATATCCTCTGGGCATCATGAAAGACAGAAAGTATGCCATCTAGTCAGGTTGGTAGGTGTCAAAATTATCCCACCAACTAATAATCTTGTAACAACGGCTGTGTTTTTCTAGGTATGTCTGGCTTTATACAAGAAAAGACGCTCAACGTATGTAGAGCGTTGCTTTAATTTACTGCTAATGCAAACCAAACATTTCCTACAGCTGCAGCTTCACATTAAAAGCATTTAACTGCCAAAATGCAAGTTGACTTTTATTTTGAAGTAGGCTAGTCACAGGAAATGCAATGTGGTCAGTTAGTTTAGCACTTGCTGCCATCATTCTACTGCCAAATAGGCACTTTTGTTTTTTCGCTTTGACAAAATCCTCCGCCATCGTCTTGTCGGTCACCTTCCTATTCTCCTCACATTAGAATTGAAATGTGACTACTGCTACTGTATTCACATGGAGGTGAGGTGTGCTGTGACACTGCTGCTGGTGCTAAACTTTGACAATCTGGTTGTGCTAGATGAAAAATCCTAGAATCCTAGAAGGATTCATCCTCAGGACACAATGAATATCTGGATCCTCTTGCAGTGGTGCTTGACATAAAACCATAAGGAGTCCAGTCTAGGGACCATGAATGTCTGTTAATCCATTTGATAAATATTGAGATATTGTAGTGTGGTTGACCAACTGAAAAATTAGGACTGGATAAAATTCAACCCACCTCATGGAACCACTCTCTTCCTGACCAGAAGATTTCCATCCATGACATCTGATTGCCCCGCAGTCTTGACTGTGGCCTTCTGGGTGATGTCAGCTGTCACTTTGAGTGTTTGGCTTTTCACCTCTCCGTCACTGCCCACGCCCCTCCCATTCAGAGCCACCGCCCGCTGCCAAGCTGTCGACTCTACTCAACCTGAACTAGTCTCCGGAATGAGACGGAGTCTGGGCCACACCACCGGGTATGATAAGCCTAAAAAACCACAGAGCGTCTCCCAGCTTACATCGGCCAATAGCAATGATAAAGTACTCTTTCAGCTGTGTCAGATAATGACACAAAAGAGAAAGAGTGTGTGTGTGTGTGTGTGTGTGTGTGTGAGAGAGAGATAGAGACATGGAAGATATCACACAGGTAAAGACCCCTGGTGTCAAGGGCATGGTCTGAAAAGTCTGATTAACATGAGGAGGTGTGTGTGTGTGTTTCTCTGTGTGTGTTTCCATTCTACCTGCTCTGTCAGAGTGTGTGTGTAAGTGTGTGTGAGTGATGGCCAGTGAATTAGCTGCCCCTGGTTCTTGTCTGTCCTCCCTGGTGCTCCGGTGTAATTAGCGCAGAGACTAACGAGCTTCTCCCACTCTAACAGGCTGGCTTTTTATTAGAACTGCTAATTGCTCCATATCAAGGGAATACTGAGGCATTGTATTCAGGAAGCACCAAGAAACCGAGTAGCTGTGTATGAGAGCTCCCGTTTATAAAAGTACACTACCAGTCAAAAGTTTGGACACACCTTCTCAATCAATGGTTTTTCTCTATTTTTTATTATTTTCTACATTGTAGATCAATACTGAAGACATCAAAACTAAGAAGGAACACATGGAATTATGCAGTAAACAAAAATGTGTTAAACAAACCAGAATATGTTTTATATTTTATATTCTTCAAAGTAGCCACCTTTTGCTTTGATGAACACAGTGTGCAGAGAAAACTATGTAGGTATGGTGCTGAGTGTACCTGAACCTCATAGTTCTTGAATGAAAGTTGATTGATTGATTGATTGATTGATTAATTGTTTAACTTGCATGTTCCTTATTGCCGGCCACTGTTTCCTTTTCCTGCCCTAACCAAGACACTAAAGTCCCATTTGTATAGAATTACTCTAGGGCGATTGTAATGCTTCATATACTTTATATATAATATTATCAGTCTGGAGAACATACCATATATGTGTAGTGACAGTATTGTTTGCATTTTAAAAGTGTATCAGCACCAATCTCCTACGGTCTAGCATGGAAAGCCCTTATGACTGAGGGAAAAGAGAGTAAAGCAATTAGGAGAGTAGGACCCTCATTAAATGAGCTGTTATAATGTCAGCTACTGGTAATTGGTCTGTCCTGGCTAGTCTGCCTTCATACAATATAACAGATTTTATGTGTAGGGGTATACACTATAAACTCATATAGTAGCTACCCTTGAGATTAGAGGCTACAGGGATGAATTGAAAGTTTAAAAAATAGATCAATATCTTGTTTTGTCCGTGGGTCGGTGGATCAAGCAGGTATAGAGGCTGTGTTTTACTGCACAGTCCTTATAATAGCAACAACTCAGAGCTGCACACTGTCTGCCTCTGTGTGTGGATTGTAAGTAATTATACTGCTGGACAGGCTGTATGCTGGCCGGATTTTGCCACAGCAGTTATTTAACGAGAAGAAAACAGTAATAATATACCGAGACTCAATAATGGAGTCATATACTTCTGGGCTTAATACCCAACATAACAGTATATAACATACAGTAAATATCTGAGATGGGCACAGCTGTGCAGAATCATACTTTAAAGTCGACGTTGTTTTTCCAGACATGCAATTTAGTAACACTGATAATATAAGGTTTGCTTTCTAAGTGGTGACACATACTGCAGCTGTGGCTTAGGAGGTGGAGCAGGTCGTGTACTAATCACAGGATCGGATGTTCAATCCCGAGCCCCTACAGTCTACAAGTTGATGCGTCGTTGGTTAAGATACTAAACCCCAAATTGCTCCTGGTGGCTCTTCCATCACAGTTTGAGTCTCCTGCATCTCCTGCACCTATTATGCTTTTTAATATTTTTGGTTTCCTTCAGTGTTTAATATAGTTTGGCACGTAAGAATTGATTTAAAACAGCTGTTCAGGTGTTGTTAGCGGTGCAGGGTCAGGCGTGTGAAAGCTGACTAATCAGAGGAGACTGGGTACTCAGGAGGGGGGGCCTTAAAGAGACAGGAGCTAACAGAGGGGCAATACAGTAATAGCATGTATGTTGCTGCACTGGACAATATGAGAAAACATGTTTTTTGAGCATTAAAGCATGTAAACCTATTCTAGTAGTAACCCAAAATAAAATGATTAACCTGACAATGAGTGTGAATATGTCTCTTTTAAAGATAATCTATTTCTGACACTCTGTACCACTGTCATGATGGCCACAGAGTAACTCAAGGGCTATTGGAGGGCCTGTTGCTGAGGTGACATGTTATTACACCCTCAGTGAGTCTCGTCACGCGTGTTGCCATGCTGATTACCCATGGTCATGCCTGCTACACAGCCTCAGCCTGAAGGATGTTATTATTAAAAAGTGTGACGCCTCAGGCAGCAGCCATGGAGTGTGTTTATTGCCTCATGTCCTTGTCCACCAGCACAAGTTTGCTGTCATTTCAGGAAATGTAAGACTTTATACTTTTTTACTCTATTTCCACCTGTTGAAGTAGCATAACAAGCCCCACTTGCTGATATCCCCATGAGACAGGTCACATATGTAACGCTGGTGAATGACTGCTTCATGCCTGTTATTGCATGAGCCTGTGTGGTTGTATTATGTTCCTGTGTAAAATTGGATGACATTATATACAGTTTCCTGCCCTGTCGGTTTCTTTACTACATAGAGGAGGGACAGGATGACTCACGGCGAAAGTCTTTACACCAATTCAAAGCAAACATTTTTGATTACTCGGTACAGTGTGGGCTGTTATCCCGCAGAGCTCCCAGGGTGCGCCCTGTCTGATGATGCAGTTATCAAAGGTTTTTTGGAATCCATTTTCTGCCTATGCAGCATAAATGAGACACAAATTTATCTCTGGCAATGTAGCTATATTTAGATCCTTTGGATCCAAAAAAGGGTAGTCATGTTTGAGATGTTGTATTGGACAGATACAAACGAGAAAGGTTCTGATGTATTCACTGATCTCCAATGGAAGTTATGCATGTAAATTTTGTCCTACTGCTAAGTGATTCTCCTGCAGTGTTCTTACGAGCATACACTGCATGATTATCACATGCCAGCATTTATTACATCAGCTAATTAACACAGGTTTGGCATTTGTGATGTGGGTGTAAGAGGATTTGAGAGTGGCCACCAGTCTGGTGTTCATAGACCAGGAAAGAATTGAGTTACTCGCTCTTTCTCTTAATTAAGTCTCTTCATTCATGGTGCATGCTTCCTTCCTTCCTTTATCCTGTGTTTACTGTTCAAGACAACAGCTCATCGACAGCTCAAAGCTCCTGGACAGTGACCCGTACCAGTCTGGGTCAAAAGTCAGAGGTCACTGAAATTGTCAGAGGTCAGTCGGGGCTGAGAGTCAACGATGAAGGTGCTCACAAAGTCTTAAATGATCCCCTGCTAGGCATTTCTTTTTTGTCTTACTTTTTAAAAGATTTGATGGGAAATCAAGTTAATGACTTAAGATGAACATCCTGAAGTGCACCAGAGGACTCACCCCATGCTGATGGAAAGTCGGGTAAAGTTTTGCAGTGCACAAGACACTTCACAGCAAAACAGCATTACTGCAAACAAATAAAGTGGATGGGGACTTGTTTTAAAATGTAAAAATAGAAAACGAAACAAATAAAGAAAAGAAAAACATAAAGTGGCTCCATACTGCTTGTTTTTTAAATTAAAACGATTTCAAAAAATGTGATTTACACACTTGCACAATCCTTGTACTCAGGGCTTCCGGAGAGTTGGATTACGCCGAACAGACTGTATTCTTTTCTTTGTTCGTTTGTTTTTTGTCCCAATCTACTTCAGTTGTGTAGGAGAATGCTGTAATGTTGTTTGGTTGTGAAGCTCCATAATTGTTTTGTGGAATACAAAACTTCACCTGACTTTCCATCGGCATGAGGGTGAGAAGATAATGACTGAATTTTCATTTTTGGGTGAACTTTCCCTTTAAAATGACTGAATAGACCTTTTGTCAAAACTGAAAGGTATAACAGCAGTAAGAGTAAGTGAGAGAAGCTTGGATAATATTTCCCAGATATTTTACAGTGCATATAAAACAAGACAGTTTTAAAGGTCACAAAATATGATGTCTGCTTACTTTTTTAAAGGTCTTGTCATGGCTCAGTTTGTCACCCTGAGGGCTAAATATAATCAAATTTTAGGTTGTTTGAGTAGACATTAGTATATTTTATATTAACCATGGCTACCTCATTTCTTCAGGCTCTCTTTGCAAACTTGCATGAATACTTTTATTTGAATTAAACTCCCTGACCCTCACAGACTGCCTACCCTCTGGTTCCTTAATATTCAGCGTTATGAAAATAAGGCCGATGACAAAAAGCCTTGCATTGTGTCTGATCTGCCCCCCCACTCACTCCCCCACTCTCGCCACAGCGCAAACCAATCCTCCGTTACTCCCTGCTCCCCTCCCTCCCTCTGCTGTTTTTCACCTCTGCACTTACACCAGCCTTCCTGAGTATGAAAGCTCATTGGCTGTGAAGGTTTTGTGGTATTATGTCTGCACCAGGATCTGTGTGTGTGTGTGTTTGTGTGTGTGTGTGTATGCCTATTTTAATCTGAGGGATTTGCTCCCTTTGCTGCTTACAAAACAAGCCTTGTAGAACACAGAGACAATAACCTATTTAAAAAAATGAAAAATGTGCGGGGACGAAAGTTCAGTCAAATTCACAATCTGGTTAATGTTCCCACATGTACAAGCTAAATACTTAACGATATGTAACTACTGTATTACCCACAATCCTCCCCTCATCCATTTGTTCATGCAGTATTAGTTTTGCTCTGCATAAAATTTGTGTTGTTTCTAATGTTGTTTTTAACAGTTATAATAAAGTCATTGCATAGAGTGAGGACAGAAAAAATAAGTAGAGCTTACGATTGACATTTTTCACTATTCTATGACAGGTCATAGACCAAACATTTAATAAATAAATCAAACGAAAAGTGGCAGATTAATGAGTAATGCAGATGATAGTTATATTAGATATTTTTCCCAAATCCTGAACATATTTGTCTTGGATGAAGACTTATTCTTGTATCATATAGTGTCTTTATCGTGCCTTCTTCTCTGCATGGACCTCTGGGTTTCCGAAGGAAATGATCACTAATTGGAGTGAGCAGATTGGGTAAACCTTGCATGAAATTGCCATCGGAGGCCTCATTGTTGAGTGTGTGCGTGTCCGTCTCGTGCTCCACCCCCAGCAGTCAGCCTGTTGACTTCAGAGAGTGCTCACTCAACTATGAAGCCTGCGGTGTCGCAGAGCAGACTGAGAGAGTGTTTGAGCGTGTGAGGAAAATAATGTATG
Source organism: Pagrus major (assembly GCF_040436345.1). NCBI lineage: Eukaryota > Metazoa > Chordata > Actinopteri > Spariformes > Sparidae > Pagrus > Pagrus major. Next base: position 20,798,431 of record NC_133215.1, read on the forward strand.
GCTGCCTGCGCCTGGGAGTGACAGTGGAAGAGATAACGGGCAAATTTATTGAAGTATTTATTTTTTCTTCTGAGGGAAGAAGCTTTCCGGAGAGGAGAGAGTGAGGAGAGAGAGTGAAGGAGAGGGGCATGAATGTAGGGTGAGGGGGCGGGGCGAGGAGGGTGAGAGGAGGCAGACTGGGGTTTTAGGGGTGTGAGTGTGTGTGTGTGTGTGTGTGTGTGTGTATTTGAGAGAGAAAGATGGGGGAGGTGTGTATTGAGGGCCTTGGATTGGACTGTAATCCTTTAGTCCTGGTTAGAAAAAAACCCTGCACAGTCTGGGACAAACAATATGACAGGGACACACACACACAACATATTGCTTCTCTCACACACACTGAGTGGTGAGAGCGACTTTGGCTGACGTTACTTCATCATGACAAAATGTCCTCGGCAGAAACTGGCTGATTACCTGCAAGAGAAGGTTGGTTCTTTCTGTGAAGTAGAGTTTACATTTGTATGCATCAAGTGTGTGTGTGTTTGCATTTGTGTGTGCCTGTGTGTGAGAGAGAGATGATTTGGTGTGTCATGCATAGGGAACTGGATAGGGTATGTATGTTGGACTCAGCAGTGCACTTTTTTTTATCATATTTAGGACTGTAAGCTCTTGTTTGTTTGCTTTTGAGGAAAAGCATCTTAAGAATATTCTCTAGTTTATAAGTTACGTCTGCAACACCTCCTTCCTCCTCCTGTTCTTCTGTCAGATGCCATGCTGCAGATGGCACACGTTCGGAGTGGTTGTCATTACTGAATCACTCACTTCTGGTAAGCGTATACACTTCTGATCCAAACCCGCTAGAATGCATAAATGTGTCTGCGTCTGGTTGCACCAAAATAGGATGTTACTCACTTCACAACTCACTGTCACACCTCCCGCTTTAGATAAACCACGTTCTCTTGTTTATATAGATGCAATTGACAGACGTAAGGCAATTAAAGTGGCAAACAGTATTGCAGACAAGGATTTTTAGTCATAAAACCTTGATTGTTGTTTGTTTTGTGAAGAAGTTTCTTAATTTAAAGCAACATCAAGTCACTTTTTACAGCTTCAAAGTCAATGTGATGGCACAGTGTCTTGTAATAGGGTGAATGGTGTTTCTGTCTGTCACTTGTTTCTGCACTATGTAACTTCAGTGAGAGGGTAGGATCACAGCGTGACATGTTTACTTCAAGTTAGTTTTCAACACATAACATTGTTATGAAGTAATGAGTTTTGTTTGTAGTTAGCACCTACATTATGTCTGACAAATTGTTACAAACCTGGGATTTTTATTTACAACAGTAATATTGCACTCAGAAACTGTGGGGGGCGCCAAATCGCACAGAATGCCAATTTCTACATAATGTTGCTTTCAGGGAAAAAACTTGGAAATTCTCTGAGATCTAAGTGGCACATTTGTAAGAACAAGAGCACTAATTTACAAGAAGAAAAAAAACAAACAAATATTGTCTCACATTATCAAGTCACAAATTTGTGAAGAAAAAAAATTAAACCACATCGCTTCACTTTGAAAGGTTGGAACAACCTCATTACACCAAAGACAGAGGTTTAACACGTGGTTTACTAATTGGAGGAAATTACTTTGTCTCGTTGAATTTTCTTCACCACGTGGGTATCTATGAATTAATATCTATCGATGAATTAATATTCAAATCTAATGACAAAAATTTTACAAACAATTATAAATTTTACTTTCACTTTCACTACAAGATATTATGTTTCCTTTTCAGGTCATTGTATGTTCTCGTTCTTACTTTACTAAACAGAATAAGTCCAAACACTTACCTGCTTTGCAAACACCCAGTTATTATCCAAGCTGTTGGTCATGAAAACTTTTGTCAGATCATAAAACACAGACACAGGAAAGAGAGGACTTTTACTAAAAAAATCTGCCAAATCACAGATTTCTGAGCGGTTTCTTACATGTTGCCCTCCATTAAACACATTAGAAGTTCTCAATGTGTTACAAATGTCGTCATGATCCCTCTATCCTTCCTCCCATCATGCCTTGTTGCACTCTGAAGGTTTTTCTCACTGTCTGCTCCAGTGACAGGAGCGATGGAGGTGTTGATGGAAGCACGTCCACCTCTTCTGAGTGTGTTATCATCCAATCTGGCCAGTTATTCTATGCCATATCTCTTCTTATGATTTTATGATTGAATAGTTTCTGCTATTGCATCAGCATGCTTGCAACACACACAGCGTTATCTACCAAAGGATGATTTGGGAGATTATCTTGTCATCACATTTTGGGAAAGATCACTACTTAGAATATTATTTTTTTTTGCCATGTGTGAATGTACATTATCAAAGCCAGATCTCAAAGATGATGTTGAGTGACAGCTGTATCTTTCGCAGCCAAGAAATTTAAAGAACCTTATCATTGTTAGGTGATATGAAGAAAAACAACACGGAGGGAGAGCCAAAACCTCTTCTCCCCGTCGTCATTTGGTGCAGCACAGAGCACCTGCTGCCAGCCTGGCTTTACTCAGCTTCTGCCAACACTAGCATATGGCAAACACACACTCACATACACACACAGACACACACACACACGCACACACACACACACACGCACAGACACACACACACACGCATGCATGTGCACACAGTCACTTTTTCTGGTTCAGGGGTGTTGGAATCTGGCAGGCGGCTCATAATGTCTGAATGTCACATCTTTATGCATGAATGCGCTGTATTTACACACAAAGACATGCTTGCGCTCACATACACACATTTGCAGATATACAAAAACACACACATTTTCACTTATACGGAGAGGTAGCAAACGTCTTCTGCCTGCATCCACAAACAACCTTCGACTCAAACGCTGTCATATTTTCGAGACAAGTTTGTCCTCAATTGAACAGACAAATGCTGTCACGCAGCTGTTGCTCCTCTTCTCTTCTATCCTTCTTTTAGGGGATCAAGAGCAGCTTGATTTTGAGGAAATCCAGGCAGAATTACTGGCAGTCTATTGCTTTGAAACAGAATAGACTAATAATAAGTGTCTTTGCTCACTTCTCGGCAATCAATGCGTCTCCTTTACAGCTTTTAACGCTCTTGGATACAGTTCACAACATGAAACACAAACAATATGTATGTTTATCTGGTGACAGATTCAGTCTAAATTGTCACTTAAGATATGAGGCGTCGAGCTACTAAGTGCAAAGCAAAGAAAAGAGTGTGTGGGATTGAGATGTCAGGGCTCTCAAAGCTGGAGAAAAGTGCAGTGCTCTTCTCGCACTCAAGCTCTCAAGAAGTCACCACTCTTTTGAATTCCGGCTTTTTAAGACTTTTTCGGTTGTGATGGAAAATCTTGTGTTTTTCAGATGTATTTGAATGCCTCCTCTGTTCTGGCTGTGAAAAAAAACAGCCTGTGGTTAAACGCAGCACTCAGTGTCATTTCAAACTGAAATCAAAAGCTGTTAAGAGTTACTGCTGCCTCTCAACAGTTGGGCCTTTTTGGAGCAATTAGGGCTCTTTAACCAGACGCTCAAACCACCGCTCGTGGGTTTTTGAGCTTTTGATGTTTGGCAGCGCAGAAAATTATGCACTGGTGGATACTGACCGCTCATGAAATTCTAACATGTTTATTTGCATCAGCTGCTTATTTAATACTCTGCGTATGTGTTGTGCCTGAAGTCTGCTGTCGGCCACATTTGGATTGTTTCAAGCAGAGATGTATTTGTCTCTATTCACTTCCACATTCTTACAGTTTGTTAGCTTACATAAAGTTCTTATCATTTTTGCATCCTCTTTGTGTGTTCATTTGCAGTACGACCCAGAGAATTCGGGCTTTATCAGTACGGAGCGGTTCAGGGACCTTCTGGCGACCCACGGCTCTGAGCTTGACCCACACAAACTGGAAGTCCTACTGGCCCTCGCCGATGGCAACGCTGACGGAAAGATCTGCTACCAAGACTTTGTCAACCTGGTGAGATGTTTTAGCGTTTAATAGGCTTGTTAACATCAGCATCCAGTGGATATCAATACTTCATCGGCACCTCTTACCCTGCAATTTGTCCTTATATAAATGTTTAGATTTACATTTAAGTATCAGTTGATACATGCAATATTGGCACACATGCAGGTGGTGAAAGTCACGTGAGGTGTGGGTTTAAGTCAAATGAGGCACAAGATTTACATAAACAGAATAACAAAAGACTTGCAACTCAAGTTTGACTTTGACGCCTCAAGACTTGTGACTTCATTTGGACTACAGACTTTGAAATAGGGATGGGACAAAATATCGATACAGCAATATATCGCGAAACTTCCTCTTAAGATATGATTATCGGTATGCTCGCCCCAATGATCGTTGCATGCTGCAACATGTGGCACATTGGAATGAGGGCACACGTGAACATGGAGTTCCCGTCAGTGTGTGTTATAAAAAGGCACAAAGCTGAGACTCTGTGCACGTTTTGTACATTGTTTCATCACAGTCAGTGTTAAATTCTGTGAAACTGACACTGCAATGCAGTGAATAAATACATAATTCCTGCACGTTGCCTTTTTAGGGGTTTTGTATTTTTTTATGTTTGAAAGACATACAAACTTTAAAGAGGCATTCATTATTTCTCTATATTCACTATACTAGCTTTTAATCATTTTAACATTTAAAATGTCATTTAAAAAAAAACAGTAAAGGTTGAATAATGACTTGTTTAGGACTTCAAACAAAAAGTGTAGGATTTTGTCTCAACTTGGTTCATGACTTGGGACTTTTGTAACCCACTCTTCGGTAAAACTCCACTGTCTAAATTATCTCCACTCATTTTTTATTTTTTTTTGTCACACATCAAACTTTTTGCTGTCTTTATATCCAGCCCCAAACAGCCATACTCCAATATCACAGCTCAGCTACAAGGTGGAGAGTCTTCCTAATAGGAAATGACTCTGAGTCTGGTGATAAATTCCCCTCTTAACGCTCACCTTGCTCCACTTTCAGATTCACCTTCACATCGCAGCCTGCTGCTGATTGTCCGAGGTCTCACTCAAGCATCTCCAGCTGTGTTCGCTGCCTCATAACCTTCTCATTTTCTGTTTTCCACTATCTCACTTGTTGTTCCCCACGGGAGGCTGAACTGCTGACCCAGGACAGTGTGGAGTGGTGTTGGAGTGGGAGTAGTTTTGTGGTGCACCATAACTACTGGGTGGCTGTGGGAAGGAGTGTGTGTGTGTGTGCATGCGTGTGTGTGTCTGTAGGGAATTCATTGTTGTCTGTGAGTGTGAGCGTGTCCATCTCTCCCTTTCTCTCTTGTTCCTCAGAGCTGTTTATTGTCTGATACAGTGGCTGAGGAATGAGGCCTGTAGGAAGCTTGGAAAAATGTCAAAAGGGCTTTTCACTGTTGGTGACCAGTTGGTGCATTCATGTCATGTGACAGGCTGTGGGTCACGGCATGCAAGTGGAAGTGGGACAGAGAGGAATGGGGTGCCGGCATCTGTTTGTGTACAGTCACTTTTTTTTTTCTTAGTCGCTATTGTGTTCACCCTCTCAATGGTTAATACATTCATAGAAGCTGCAGCAGAACAACAGGAGCTGAGCACAGAGAGGAATACAGGGAGAGAGGGAGTGACATGCATTCATGATTATGGTAATATGCTGTGCAATGCATGAATAAGTGCTTAAACAATTAGTTTAGATTACATTAATTGATTAGTTATTCATTTGTCAAGAAGAAATGCCAAACATTTGCTTGCTTCAGCTGCTTTTTTGTCTTCTGTCTTTTCTGTCTTAAATAAGTGTTAAATAGCTCTATATGTGTTTGGTCAGTAACCCATGTCTCTCCTCCTACTGCTCATGCAGTAAAAGAAATGTCCCTGCCCACTTTATCCTATCGGGACAGAGACCTCCATAAAGAGGCAGCCCTGTCTGCTCGTGAACGTGCAGGGAGCAGGATCCTCCTGTATCTGAGTGTTCATGTGGTGATGTAGAGAGGAGGGAGGGAATTGCTAACAGCAAAACGGAGAGGAACTTAGCTCAAACAAGGACAACACCTTAGCTTTAGCAGCTTTAAATGTTTCGGATTGTGAACTGTTGGTTGGAAAAACAAGGAAATTGATCACCGGAAAGAATTGCGATGTTAATTTTTCACCATTTTCTGTGTAAACTAGCTTTTTTTTTCATATGAATTTTTTTTAGCTATAAGAAAAACCAATCAGTCCTACCAGTTCATTAACACAAATAAAAATTAAATAATGACTAAATCAGAAGATGATAGAATAACTTTAAATGCTATGTGTATTTGTGACAAATGTAAGGCTCTGCACTAGGGATCGACCAATACTGTTTTTTCAGGGCTGATACCAATACTTTTTAAATTTCCTGCTACTTCCACCGCGCTACATTTAGGCCAATTGATAACTTTAGTAGCTGACTACTTCGCAGATTCAGATTTTCCAGTGTTGACAGGTTTTGAGACCACACAGTGGTGACTACAGACAGAAAGAAAATTATGCATCCAAGCCAAAGTAGTGCATATTTATATTTTATTGGCCATTGGACCTAAAAATCACCAAAACCAATAATCTGAAAATTGCTGAATATCGGCCCTGATAATCAGCCAGACCAATAATCGGTCTATCCCTACTCTAGGCTAAGCTAGAAATACATTTATTAACACATAAAGTGACACTTATTCATGATAATGTGCAGAAAAGACTATTTGATTAATCTGTCGATCAGCAGAAAGCGCGCTGACAGCTGCTATGATCTTCATTTAATTGGTGCAGTCAGGTAGTAGTAACACCAAACAAGCTTCTGAAATGTGAGGATGTGCTGCTTTTCACTTTTTAAAATCACCGTGAATTGAATATTTTTTGTCGGACAAACCAGGCAATTTGAAGACATTACCTTGAGCTCTTTAAAAATGTTACAGGCATTTATTACTTTTTCTCTTTCTATTTCAAACCAGCAAATGAATAAATGAATAGAAAATTCAACAGAATGAAAATTATTGTTGTTTTGTAAGAAAGTTTAAGCCCTACAATGAATACTACTTTTAGTTAAAGGTTATACTGAAGTTCAGGCTCTGAAAGTAAAAGTGTGTGTCAGGAGCCAGTGTTGAGGGTGTGTTATAAAGATTTCTGTACATGTAAACCCACACTTGAATATGATACAAGTATCTAAGGGAATGTCAGGTATGTAAACACAACTAAATGGACTTTCCAAGCGCAGCCATTAATGGTGTGTAAGATAAAGATCAAAAGGTTTAAAGGAACTCAAGAGTTATAATTCTTCCAGCAAGTTAATTGGCTGGTTTCTCATGGTACATTTCTATCTCTGCAACCCTTCTGCTTTCACAAAAGGAAGAAAAAAGAAATAAAATGTAAGTATAGAATTAGAGGAGGACAGACAGAGACAAACTGGGTGGGTTTATTTGTGGCACCATCTCTCCTTTGCACCGCAGCTCTTCCATCAATGTGATTGTCAGTAATTGCCTGCTCATTGCTCCGTCACAGTCAGCGTTCAAATCACAGTTATCTCCCTCTCTTAACCTCTTCCTCCCCCCCGTCTTCTCTCACTCTCTACCTTCTTCCTCCGTCTCTCTGCCTCTGCATCATAAGCTGTCTGCCTTTTCCCCACTGCTTCTTTCTTATCGGTGCCTTTCTCCTTCTTCTTTTTCTCCATCCATCTCTCTCTAATACATCACGCCGCAACTGTCCTGGGTAGCAACTGGCTCAGTAATAAGTTTATACTGTCTAAAATATCTACAGAAAAGGTTGAACCGCTTTGTTTTTTCCCCCAGTGGGTTGAAATTGTGGAATGATCATGATGGATTTGTGCAGGTTCCTGCAGATGCACTCACAGATGTCCTGATTTGGGTTGTTTGTGGTGATCCAGTTTTATTTTGCTTGAGTTACACTCTGTACTCGGGCTAGCTCTTTAGTTTTTCATCTTAGTCTTAAGTCTTTAAAACTGTTTTCTGAGTTTGGTGTTGAGGACGTTTGTAGCCTGATGTTTTCTATCTTTCTGTCCTTCCTTATTTCTTGTCATCTCTCCCCTGTCAACTGGAATGAGATGCCAGACTTAAAAAACCCTGGTTCAGCTTTCACCTAGCACTGGTGATATCTTATCGTTATCACAATATGAGACTGTATATCATCTTATATTTTGGATATTGTGATATGGCATAAATGTTGTCTTTTCTTCTGAGTTATTTTCTGAACTAACCTTACTTATATTTGCCTTTTCCCACTTTGTCACTATGCTCACGTTCCTGACGATGGATTACCGATGATTATTTATCAAAAATCTCATTGTGTTTGTGTTGCAATATTTGTGGACGTATCAACAGTCAATATTGTTGCCCCTTACATTTTTAACGCAGGGCTGGCTGCTGTTGTTGTTGTCGTGGAAAGCTTCTTAGAAGAATCGGGGCTGTTAGAGCAGCAGGATAATGACCATGGATTTGGAATGAGATTTTCAGCAATGACATATGGGTGTAGTGCTCAGGGCTTTCACTACGTAGTGTATTTCTGTTGTTAAAGATAGACTTCTGCTACTCCTGGTTGTATTTGCTCTGTACCAGCCTTCTCTATACTTCCTTCTTCCATCAGTCCATCTCACTGTCCCTCTTCTCTGACTGCGTTTCCACTGATCAAACTGTGAAATTGTCTCTCGCTGGCTGAACACCTATTTATCCCCTTCACCTCCTCTCCCCCCCTCCTCCCCTCTCCTCTCGCCGGTGGGTAAACAGACAGAACGTCATTCTTTCTTTTGTGTCGTACAAAGACGAGAGGAATTGCAGTCACTTCACACGAAGAATTGACTGTCTTTATGGAGCAGGGTTGCCTGGGGGAGGTCCATGTTTGTGTGTGTATGTGTGTGTGTGCGGTCTGGACGTGGCCATGGTAACCTGTAATCATTTTCCCACAGCTCTCTGGACCTAACACCAAGGCCGAAATAATTGGCTTTTCCTGAAGTTTATCTCCAAACGGTGATACATGCAGGGACACTAAAAGTCTCATTAAACGGTGCATTAAATCGGCCAACTGTTCATACAGAGATTTCGCTGATATTCTGGTTTTACATCTGTGTTCTTATCTGTATTTCCTCCTTGCTATGTTTGAAATGAATTATGATACGTACCGTTGTTTGCAAATTGTTCACAGATGAGTATGTCCACTATCTTCAAACGAAAATGTTCCTTATTTCCCTGATCGGTCTGTTTTTGTGCTTGAATAAACATCAATCACAGCTTCAAAACACGGGCAACACTCTAAAGTAGCTTTTGAAGTTATGTCCAATCGCCTTTCCTTTACTTTTATCACCAATAGCCAATTAGAAAACCATATCACTCATCCTCATTGCCTTAAAATAACATGCACTAACTGACAAATCTGCAGTCCTAGACACAAAAAACAGTAGTAGAGCTGAGAGTTATGGAGTGTGACATAAACAGAGCAGAGGAAGAAGGAGAGAAGGGGGGAGACAGACAGGCTGAGAGGGAGAGAGAGGTAATAAGACTGCGGGAGAGAAGTGAAGCGGGAGTTGTTGCGTCGTCTTGGTGAATCTTAAAAAGCACACAGCCAGTGTAATAAAAGGCACAACGCTTGGAGACAGCAGTGATTAAGGCACACAGCTGAGGCTGCCACACGAACCAGAGTCTGTTTCACGTCTATGCAAACAAATGGAACATTTTTTGTTCTTTTTATTAAGTGCTCTTAAAAGTGACAAGCTCAAAGCCTTACAGTGGAAGCAGGCAACTCAGCTAACGTCAACGCTAGCAGCCAGAAACAAGCATAGCAGTTTGTTTCTTTGGTTCCTGACTACCTCGCAGCTCCTGGTTAGTTTTCTGGTTGCCAGCGTTAGCAACATGGCTACCTCATGCGAACAGCGTGGCTAGCTACCGTCTAAAGAATCACAATTTGAGCTGCAAGGAAGCCTGGGAAAAGAATAAACAAACAACTATGTTCGTTTCTGGCTGCTAGCATTAGGTTTTTGGTTGTCTTCGCGAAAGCCTGATCTCAGTACAGGATGAGTAAGACACTACTTTAACACCAAAGTTAGTATGTGCAGGTTTTTTAAACGCAGCTAAACCTGATGAAAGAGGTTGTTTGCCAGTTGCCCATTTCAGGAGACGAGTTTGCCCTTCTGTTTTGTTTTTTTTTCCTTGTGTGTCATGTTCGTCTTCACAAATATGCCAGAAAAACAGGTAACAGTAGAAAACAGCAGATCCTATACCTCATCGGACTATATCCAAGGTGTTAAATCTTGTTTTCAAAAGTCTTTCTCAATAAAATTCTGAATTCTGAACCTGCTTCTTTCTAATCTGAATGCATGGACATGTTTCTGTCACTCAGTCACCCTCTTGGTCCGTTGAAGGGCCATGAATAATTTTAACCTGAATTTTACAAAAGGAAAAACATTCCTCATATTCACTCCAACATATGATGTGTGTCAAGCTTGCGGATGTACGCTCAATAGAAAACGTGTGCATGTGTGTGTGTTTCGACTTCACTGTCTGAGTGTGTGAAGAAATTCAATAGGAGAAGGCCACTGTTTGAAAAATGTGACACCTGTGTGGTGAAAACGATGCCACTAAATCAAAAAAAAATGACAGTGTTTTTGAAATGAGAGCAGAAATGTCATTTTGTCAGGTTTAAAAAAATGATACTGACTGACAGGCCCTTCCATCACTGAAAGGTTCTGAATGATGAACGTCAGGTGAGGTCTCCGCCCATAAAAAATGAACAAATATAAAATAAGATAAACACTTGTTGAGCCCTCAGTGGGGAAGGACAGATACGTGGAGAAAGTGAAAACTAATCAGGTGTGTATTAGTCTAACGAAAGAATAGAATAGAAGAGCATTTGGAGACAAAAATTACAAAATAAAGTGACGGTTGTGTGATTCATAGCAGCAGAGTCAGTGAGTCTGTGTTAACAGTAGCTGTACTAGTGTTTGTCTGTATTAATATAGAGCTGTATGATCAGTTTGACACAGAATATGATAAGTCAATAGGTAGTGTAGTATAAAATATTATATTATGTTATACTTTACTGTACTGTTGACTACCTACCTACTATAGTATAGTACAGCAATATAACATAGAGTAGAATAGAATATTAAATAATACAATTTGGGTATAATAACATATAGTATAGTATAATATTAAAACAAAACATATCAATGTATAGAGCAAGGTATATAATCAGTTTGTTGCCATAATTATATACAACTATATAGAAACAAACTTAAAAATCCATAATAATCTGACATTTTTGTCATTTATTTATATTTTGTGTATTTCAAAAATATCGGAAAAATCTGTAAAATAAAGAGAAAAAAAGTTTAATTACTTTTTTTAACAGTATGCATAGAGTAGTATGTTTGCATATAGTATAGGCTGCATAAATGTTTGCAAATGAACTCTTTATAGACAGGAAGGATGTAGAGAAAGTATTTGGTGGTTGCTAAGTGATGATAAAGGCATGCGGTTGCTATGACAAGGTGGGAGGGGCCTTTCAGTGTACTGGACTGAGATGGATTGGTGTGTGTGTGGCCTGTACCCGATGCGTGTTGAGGCCCAAGTAGTTCACTACAAAATGAAGTACGTTGAAGCATTCACATGTTAAATAAAACAACTAATTAGCAGGTAAACAGGATGCTCGTTAATGTCAAAACCTGCTGCATTAGTGATAATAAAGCAGTAAAATTCTCTGAAGTGTCTCTCACAACGCCGTCCTTCCCTTCTTCACTTTCCTCTTCTCCTTGCTCCTCTTCTCCAGATGAGTAACAAGCGCTCCAACAGTTTCCGGAGGGCCATTCTGCAGGGCAGCAGGCAGCTGAAAGGCTGCAGTCTCAGAGATGAGGTAGGCTTGGGGCTGTCCCAACGGCTGGTCCGACACGTCGCCTATGAGACGCTGCCCCGCGAGGTCGACCGCAAGTGGTACTTTGACAGCTACACCTACTGTCCCCCACCCTGGCTCATCCTGGCTATCACCATTGCTGAGGTAAATTGTGTCTCTTACGGTACGCCGTGGAGGTTTTGACCACTTGCAGCACTATGGAAACATGTTTTGATTATTCTGAGTGTGAACATTTGCAACAAGTGCAGAAGGTTGTAGTGTGAACTATGTATGCATGTGAGCCACGTAATACAAAGAAGAAGATGAACTGTCCTGTGTGATTGTAAAGGAACTGGTTTTTACTTCAAAGATTGTCCATGTCATGTCATGATTTGAGGTCCCCCTGTTTCATGCTATTCCACTACGAGTGCAGTATAAACAAACAGCAACATACGAGCCAGAGGAAGGAAAGAAGAGGCACCTAGGCGATTTAGATGTTGACAGAAACAATGCATGTTTCAAAATATTCCAAAAATTGGTCTTGCATTTATTTTGTGGGGATGGAAAATCTTTCAACTAGGACTGTCAAGTGAAAACAATCTGATTAATTACATGCTTTGTGATTAATTAATGTATCACACGTGGACTTACTCAGTCTGTGTAATAACCCCTGTTTAAGTGGGACCTCAAGGAAAACTTCATCCAAGTCACCTGTTTCTATCATGTTTATAAAGCTACTGTGGACGATTGTATGATCAGTCTTTATGGCTTCAACGAGCATCATAGAGCGTGATTAATCTGAGTTCATTTTATTGATGCATTTCTTTAAAAACCTATAACGAATTAATCAAAATGAACACTACGAAGCCACTTTGACAACCTTACTTTCAGCACTTTTATTTGGCCTCAAGGATGTGCAACAACTTTAAATATGTAAGCATTGCAGTCTTATGTTAGACTGCAATGCTCTGCAGTAATGGTGATTCTTACTAGTTATTAAGTGCATAAATTAAGTTTTTCCTGTGAAGTTTGGTAGAATAACTTGGGTCCGATATCATTATCTGTGTTAAGATAAGACAAATTACTTTCATCAGCTCTTAAAAAAGTTGATAATAGTCTATTGATTGTTCAGTTTCTTTTCTTCTTTCAAAGTTAATGTAATTTGACTGATAACTCTTGAGGATGAGTAAAGAAATTAAATTTAAAGTTTGTGCTCAACGTTCATCTAATTACTCGAGCAATTTGCTTTGATTTATGATGCTCAGCATCATTTCACTGGTGTGTAAAATGAAACGATTATTCCTGAAACCACTTGTTCTGTGTTTGCTCTGTATAGGTAGCCGTGTTCATGTACTACGGCTTCCAGCTGGACCGCTTAGTCCTGCAGGTGTCCAGCCCGTCCTTCCTAAAGAGCCCCTTACCTTACCACCCCCAGCTCCGAGCCCAGTCCTGGAGGTACCTCAGCTACATCTTCATGCACACCGGGTGAGTTTACATCTTGCTATTGGATTTCTAATCATGAGGCCACGCTGGACACAATTACGTGTTCGGATGCTGGAAATGCCTCAGTGACACATTTTGCACAACCTGAACTCCTCCTCCACATTTTGCTCACGTCAGTCTTGTGATCAGAGAATAACACCATGAAAAACACAAGCTAGAGGCACTGTATATCTGTGATGCCCCGAGTGGTTTGGGTGGTCTTAGTTAGAGCTTGTTACATAACGATTTCATTAACAAAAACTCACCGTCAAATTAATTTTCACCGAAACACAACTACTGAGGGCAATTAAATCCTCAGTCGTGAAGGACAAATGCAGATAAGCAAGAGGAGATGGGCAAATGAGGCATTGTGAGTCGCTAATAATGAGTCTTGGATGCAGTTCATGAATTGACAAAACAAACAAGTGACAAATAATCATGTGGGACACCTAAAGTAAGATCTTGAAAGAGCAATTAGTATTAGATTATTGGCCTAATGTGTATTTACTGCAATGCTGCTGTCCTATCTGAGTGTGGGGAACATTTGTCTCCATAATAACGCTCCTCTGCTCGAAGAAACCACAAAATATTGACAGATAATTTGATAAAACTAAGCGTTATACTTCTTTATCCTCCTCTCCTCTCCTCTCCTCTCCTCTCCTCTCCTCTCCTCTCCTCTCCTCTCCTCTCCTCTCCTCTCCTCTCCTCTCCTCTCCTCCTATTTTATTATCAGTTCAGGCCAGGTCGTCCAGGTTTAATTACCCTTCTGGGTAAACGTAGTCTCAGGCAATAGTGAGAACTAATAAAATGATAATTTAATTAGGAGGACGTGGAGGTGCCGGTGGTGATGACAGTGTGTGGTTAAAAGATGAACTCGAAGGGACGAATGGAGTGATAAAAGGAGAGAGGTGAGATGTTTAACATGCACTGATTACACAGGAACATCAGAGGAAGAGGCTGTGGGAATGAATCCGACCTGCCAGTGCGTCTGATTTTATGTGGAAATTGTTTATTTATTCATGTGATTCTATAATTTCATTATGCCTGCTTATGGTCAGTTGCTCCTGTTAATGCTATGCAAGTCCCAGTAGGCCTCATCATCCCTGAGTCTGAATCTGATTGTCCCAGTCAAACTAGAATAGGCTCAGTCACGAGGGAAATCTCATTGACTGTGGTCGCTGCGGTTTCTGGGAGCAGCCTAACATTCAGTACCGGCTACAAGTTGCACTTTGTGATCTTAGTCCTGCAGATTTTGTAGATTTGAAGGGTTTTCGTGATCTCAGCACACAGACTGCAAGAAATTTGCATCGCTGATCAAAAATGACTTTCAATAATTCAGGGAGTATAAATATGTGATTACTGCTTCATGGCACAGAAGAACGGCGGTCGTTATGTGCTGGCTGGCTTCACCACCTTAGCCCATTTGCTTATGCTGATACCAGAGCCACTGGGAGAGACATTCATTAGAAGGCACATGGAGACACATTTCTCAATGTCTCTGTACTCTAAATGATACAAGAGGATGATGTTTATGTAAAGGATCGAAGTGGTGAGCATGGAGCTTCATACATGTGACACCACATGTGGCTCGTACAACAATTAAAGCGCCCCCTTCTTGTAACATCGCAAGTGAAACGCTGCATATAATGTTGCACGATATGTTTGGTATTATTAATTACATTCAGACACTAAATGTGGTATCTCCCCCTACCATTGCATTCATGTTACAACACCACTGTTGTTCGAATCATCTGCCCCCTCAAGTGGTTTCTAGTTTGTTGCATTAGCTAACGTTGCTAACATCAGCTAGCAAGCATTGATGTCACTAACTAACGCTAGCTACCTATCGTTAATGTGACTAACGCTAGCTAGCAAGAGCAAAGTGAGCGTTTGGAGGACCTTAGGGCAGTACGGTATTCTGGGAGCATACTGTAGAACTCAACCATTTTTATGTTTTTCTTCCACAAACTGGCAACTACTCTCGATGCTGTCGAAACACAGGATACCGAAGACGTTATGCCATTGGCTGACAAACCTTGTTAGAGGCTGGAACCAACCGTCAGGATTCTTACACAGAGATGAACAAAACAATCATTTTGGACACGACGAACTTTGTCAAATGATTCATTCGCAATCATAATAACATTTTTAAGGAAAACCTGAAAGACACGACACTACATGGCTGTTACACAGTCAAGAGAAACAATAGAAAGTGGGGCGGTGAGAAGATTACAGTGTAAAATATTTTCTGTATGTGTTGCTATGTGTAACACCATATGAACACATACATGCATGTGATTTTGCTTCTTTTTTCTTTTTTTTAAAATTACTTTACTTGGAGTCCAACAGGTATTTTGTAATAGAATAGAATAGAATAGATTATAATAGAAAATACTTTGTCCAAGGCCGAAATTTGTCTTTGCCATGTCATTTTCTCTGAAAAAGTTATTAAAATCATCATGATGTGACATTTATTGTGGCCTGTACCAAATAAACATGTGATCTTACGTCTGGAGAACAAGATTTATTGGCCAGGGCATCTCTGCAGCACAACAGTACTTCATTATAATGCTGTTTTGTCACACAGTTGACCTAATTAAAGTAATATTTTCTTGGTTTTGGAGGCCAAGTTTTCTGAAGTAAGGGAATTCTTGTCTTTCCAGATTGATGCCAAAACTTACTAATGCTTGGATGGAATGACCTTTAACAAAAGTCAGGGACAGGAATTAAGAGTATGACACTGTGTACACCCTGATCCACTGATCCACCAGTACAGACAATACTGCTTCTAATCATTTATAATGACTCTGTCTTCTGCAAAGCTCTTGTGACTGACTGATACCACTGTTTCCATGTTTCACTTTTCCTTCACACACTCTCCCCCTTTCTTCCCCCCTCTCTCCCTCTCTCTCACACACCAGCAACTACAAACCATGTAATCCCATCAACAGCTCAGTAAGGCTGATCCTTCCCAATTCTCAACACCAAAACAGAGTGTAAATATTGGCCCCAAAACATCCCTCAGCACAGTGCATTGCAGACTCACTCTTCTCTCTCTCCCTCCCTCCCTCCCCCTTTCTCTCTATGTGCAGTGTGTCTGTAGTAGCTGTGAAAACTTCAGGAAGATTAGCCTCCTGCTAGATTAAACCATGACTTGAAACATTTTGCAGCAAGAAAAGAGCTTTATTTCCGGTTGCGTTTGTGCTGCTTTTGTCCACTCCTCATTATCATGCAGAGGTTTGTCGTCCAATAATAAATGATGCTGTTGCAGTACAGTCTGTGCTGTGCAAGTGTTGGCACGGTGAGCCCTTATTTTTTCTTGTTTCTTCTATGAAACTCTAATCAATTTATGTTTTGTTTCCTTCCTTTTTGTGAAAGCATCACAATATTTTCGTCACTTTGACGCAGCTAAAAGGGGCAAAGAGGTTTCACTGGGTTCTGATGTTGAATTGCGCAGAAAAATGAATTAATTGTGAAGCTCCGCTGTAGTTTGGTGGACAAGTGATAAAAAAAAAAAATGAAAGAACCAGGGTCATCTTGACACAAAAGGACCTCTCATGGGTTTTTTTCAAGTGCAGCCCATCCCTCACAGCCCTATTAGCAGTATAGAAATAGATAGCCACTGTTATTTGGAGTGGAGTTGTCCTTCTGCGTTTGGACAGGCCTCTCCCAGCCAATCAATATCCCCCATTGTCTCTGTGATCACTGGAACGATCCTCTGTGTCGGCATTGTGGTTGAGGCGGCTGTGTTGTTTCAAACTAAATAGATTATCGGCCTTGTCTTGTTTTTTTCATGTCTGTGTTGGGGGAATTGCCTGTGTGTGTGTGTGTGTGTGTGCGCGCGCGTGTGTGTGCGTGTGTGTGTGCTTGTTTGTTTACATTCATTTCTAGGATGATGAAGCTGTTTGATGTTGAGTTTTCTTTTTTTTCCCAGAATGCACCAACAGGAAACACACACAGCAATTCAACCGTTCAGTTTGTCAAACTGTCGATTGGGGAGAAAAAAAGAGAGAGTCATCTCTTTGTCTCTTGCTTCTGAACTGTCGTCTCCCTTTCAGCTAATGTGAAACAGTAATGACAGTATAATTAGGACAGAGAGTGAAAACAGAAGGGGAGAGTGATGGAGAGACAATGATGAAGATTATGAGAGAGAGGGAGAGAGGAAGCTGAGAGGCCGGATTATAGCAGCTCGCTGTCCTTTTGGATTCTGCTGTGACATCTGAATGTGTCTGTGCTGCTGCTGACTGAGGTTTGGCTGGAAGGACTTTCTAACCGTGAAGGGCACAGTCAGGGCGTGTGTGTGTGTTTGGTTGTGCATGTGTGTGACCCAGCTATCCCTTGTTTGTAGCCATCACACTGAAACACATGCTGTGAGTGGATTTGGGTCCATTTGCAGCTCTTTTATCGTGCAGTGTGTCTATTTCTATGTGTGTGTGTGTGTGTGTGTGTGTGCACCTCTATCTGTGTTCACATGTAATGTTTAAGTGCACTGGAGTGTGTTGATGATTATCTGTTGATGGCCACGACAGTGTGGTTTGATGAAGGAGCAGATGTTCCAGTTTGTGTGTGTGTGTGTGTGTGTGCATGTGTGTGTGTCTGTGTGTGTCTGTGTGTGCGTGTGTCTGTGTGTGAGCAAGCATAATAATATGGTCTTAGGTGATGATGTGCTATAATAAAAACCACACACTGCACACTCAGTGACTGATCTGAGTATTATCACTTTTAAAACAGACAGTGATCATTCTGGACAGGAAAATTAAAAATTATCTGACCATTTATTAAATTGTGCCACTCATCTTGGTGTCTCTTGTTTTTTTCTTTAATCATGTTTGTGCACAGTCAGTATAGTTTGTAGCTGTTTTTGCACAGCATGGTTTGATTTTGTCACAGTTTTTGTTTCATCATTGTATGGTGCCAGAATTGAGCTTGTTACCTGTCAATCTTCTGACACCTCACCCACGGGAGTGAAAGGAAGCATGTCGCCTGAAATATTGGCATGGAAACAAGTCATTTTCAAGCTGCTTGTGATTGCAAGTTTGCATAAAAATCTAAATATCATAGATTTAAATAAAATGATTGGAGAATGTTTAGCATTTGTAGATTCAAAGGTGTTTCTAGGTTGTTTTTTTCAGTGTTTGAAAGTGTGTCGCCTCGCACACATACACATACATGAACCATGTAATCCTGCCAACAGCTCAGCAACACTGATCCTTTCCAAATCTTAAAACCACAACTAGAGTGAATATTCGCTCAGAAAACAAACCTCAGTGGAGAACTGTGCAGACTTCTCTTTGTCTGTCTGGTCAGAGGTTTCACAGAATACACATGGAAATGTTTTTTTAAAGCATGACAAGGTTGATTTCCTCAAATTACAACAACATTTTAATTAAATGTGCTTTAATTAAATCAAATGCCTTGCTTCCAAGTTTGCCTAGTAGCCAAAAATGTCCCCTGCGGCTCAGAATTAATTTTCCCCATAGAGCACCATGGTGCTCTATAGGGAAAATTAATTCGGTAAAACTGTTGGCAGGACACTGTGAACAGCAAACAAGTTCTATTATGACTCTTTCTGTTCTGAATTTTGTGATCCACAGAGGTTTATATTTGTAAAATGTTCCTTGAGGCCGTGTAAAGTGCGCCAGGCGAGCAGTTCTCATCAGGCCGAGTAGGCGCCATCTTTGTGTTCACTATTTAGTGCTTTATAAATCACTAAATCACCACTAAATCCTACACACTGGACCTTTAGGATCTTTAGGATGGACATTTAATTTGACATGTCACTTTGGGCTCTCAAAACTGGTTAATTTTCACTATTTTTTTGGACATCAGTAGATTTATCAATCATGAAAATAATTATTAGTCCCAGACCTTGACATTTTCCCAGGTTTTGAAATGTCAATATCTAAGTTTTCTGCCACCTCCTACAGTGGTGGTGCTTCCAGCCTTAAACAATGACATTTAAAAGATTTGAAAAGCAGCATGTCTTTCCTGAAATTGTGTCCAGATTCATAGAACATGCCAAGGTTTTCATAAGGACTATTTCTTTAGTAAAAAGTTGTTCCAATGGAAAAAAGTTCACTGCATGTTTTGTGGATTATTCAGAGATGAACTGGGACAATGCTGCTGGAAAGACATATTGCTAATTTTTTAAATTTTATCTTTCAGTTCTTGAAGCAAAATGAAAAATATACCCTCTGTGTACTTTTAACTCCATTGAGGTACATTTGTAAGGCAAGTTTATTCATATAGCACCATTCAGACGGGGAATTCAAACTTTACAGGAGCAAAAAAATACATAAAAAAATTTAAACTGCATTTTAAAGACAATAAAAACAAGCAAATATGATTATGATCATGATCATGAATATGATCTATGATTCATTTGACTTGTTCTGACTCTCTCTCTCTCTCTGTGTGTGTGTGTGTGTGTGTGTGTGTGTGTGTGTGTGTGTGTGTGTGTGTGTTTTACAGGATTGAACACCTGAGCCTGAACATGGCCATGCAGCTGCTGGTGGGAGTCCCTCTAGAAATGGTCCACGGAGCCCTGCGGATCGGACTGGTCTATGTGTGTGGTGTGCTAGCAGGTGGGGCACACACACACACACACACGCAACAATTACAATCTCAATCATTCTCCATTCACTGCATACATTTCCCTCCCTCCTATCTACACACAATCTCCACCATTGTTCCAATCTGCTTGTTGTGTGTTTTTCATGCATTCAACAGCCTATCAGGTTACAGCCTGTGTGTTGGTGGATACTGGTCAATGAGAACATGTAGCGTATGTGTGTGTGTGGGTTGTTGAGGACAGATGGCCTTGTGTTTCTGTTTCCTACCAGACGTGGTGGGATGTAGGGGGTTGTCAGTGCCCCATCAAAGCCCCTCTGCATCCCCCTGCGGTCATGTACAATAGGTCAGAGCGGAGAGAGTTATCTCAAACGGAGCTCAATCAGAGGAACACACACACACACACACTTGCACAGCAATAATGGAATAGGAATGGGGGAGTGTGTGAGGAAGGGATGAAGAGCGAGAAGAGACAGAGGAGGGGAGATGAATTCATAAGTGTTGATAAATCAAGAGAGGGTTTGGAGAGGAGGGGCAGGATATGAGAAACATGGAGATGGGAGAGGAGAGGAGAGGAGAGGAGTTTCGGGAGAGCTTGCAGCTACAAATGAGAAAGAAAAAGCAGACACGCAGCTTTGAACAAAATGTCACTGCTCCCTTCCTGCTTCCCTATCAACCTCAGGCACTGGTGCAGTTTCAGTGCTCAGCCCTGTTTAGCTGAGACAGTAAGTCTGCATTTCTGTGTGTGTCTGTGCGTGTCTGTGTGTGTGTGTGTGTGCATGATCATGACCTCTGTTTCTCTTCACTGAATCAGTACTTACTAACAAAGCCTTCCACTCCCACTGTTGATTTCCCAAACCAATCACTTTTTTGTGCCCAGAGGTGACATTTTTTTAGCTACGAGATATCTGGAGTGGAATTATTGGGCTACTTTTTGAGTTGATAATTGGAGATATTTGGGGGGATGGAAACATGGTATCGAACAATATGCAGAGGTGGCAAAAGTACACACATTTTTTACTCAAGTAGAGGTACAGATGCCTGTGTTAAAAAGAGACTACTGATTCAACTTGTCTAATCGAGTAAAAGTAAGAAAGTGCAGGCTCTGAAATGTACTCGAGGTATAAAAGTTAGGACATTTCTGAATCTCTTGTCTAAAAGTTAGAACTTAAACTTAAAGGTAGAATCCGTAGGATTTGTCCGAGCTGTTCATAAATACACCAGAAAGAATGTTGATTGTTGAAAGCATCATAAATTATCAATAATTCCCCTCAAATGCATTAAAACTAAAGTAACAAGCCTGAAAATGTAGAGAGTAGAGTAGAAAGTACAGAAATGTGTGTTAATACATAGGGAGTAAGAAGTACTCAAGTACAGATACCAGAGAAATCTACTTAAGCACAGTAACAAAGTATTAGTAGTGTGATACTGCAACATGTGATCACATTATTCAATACTGCAATGACAATATAAGTTGCAATAAATAAACAAAGTGCCCATATTAGCTCTTCTCTTCTTCCTCAGCCATCATGAAAGCTAACCTCACAGCTGCCCCTGAATTGACACCAGTTATTCTGAGGGTAGCAGACGGATAGCTGGGGCTTCATCTGATTGGTCAAACGTTCGCATGTTGAGTGCGATTGCATGTGGCGTGTAATTAAAATGATTTTTTTGTATTCATCACGTCTCTTGCAACCTTTTTGCGATGTTTTTTTGATGATGATGGTAATGCAATTTATAGGTCCGCCCTAGTGATGTCTTGTGGCAGCGAGTATGTGGTGTGTGTGTGTATGTGTGTGTTACGCAGGGTTTGAATTTCAGCCAGTGCAATTTAATATTCATGAAAATGATGTCTCTCTATTCTCTTTCTATCTCTGAGTCTCTGTGTGTGTGTGTGTGTGTGTGTGTGTGTGTGTGTGTGTGTGTGTGTGTGTGTGTGTGTGTGTGCGCATATAGGGGTCAGTGACAAACACCCTTGGGATACCAGCTGCAGTGGCCTGTAGCATTAACCTCGCAGTGAAATGAGGAGGAAACACACCATAAATCACAACCCCTTATGTACACACACACACACACACACCAGCGCGTCTGCTGTTTTAATTAGATATCGACCACCAGCGGAAGAGAGGAGGCACGTTCTGGTTGTGTTGGTTGTAATATTTGGGTTTGTTGTGTCTGACTGGGCCTTTTTAAAAAATATTTTGGCAGCAGAAGGACTGTAGCCAAAGTCACGATTCTCACAATATTTAGCAACACGTGGGTGGATGTGATAAACAGATATTTGCTTCTCACTGTATATCAGTGTTTTATAAGCAGCAGGTTTATGAATGATTATTTCTATAAAAGGCTATACGTTATGAAAACGTGTACTGTAGGCCTAATTTGAAAAGAGGAGCAGAATTTAACTTAAAGATATTTTATGTGCTTGAAATTTTACATGTTGACTTTTGATCACTTTTTTGTACATGGCTTCACTGTTTTGAACTGAAGACTAAATTGACATCTTGTTACTCTCACTCCAACATGTCCGTGATTGAACCTTTTTAGACTGAATGCATTATAATGTCATCTGATCTGCTACTTCACTGCACGTAAACAACAAATATTACTCGGACCACAACAAAAAATTGCACATGAGCATTTGATATCCAGAAATTAAACTGACAACCTCAGCAATGTACTGGCCACATTTTCACACCTTGAGCAGACACGGTCCAGCCATACACTAGGTTTTAGCCATGTGTAGCTGGATAGTAAATAGTATAGAGAGATTGTAGATTATAACAGTTTAATTTCCAGTGAGGTTTACTGTTCATAATCTATTGTTATCTTTTATTATGTGATTTTGAAATCTATCAATCAATCAATCAATCTTCATATATATAGCACCTTTCAAGCAAATCAAATGCAATGCAAAGTGCTTTACAAGTGACTAACAAAACATGGAATCGATTTAGATGCACAAAACTCGTTATGTTACAAGAGGCTGTGCCCTCAACTTTTACGCCATTTGGAAAAAGATAGACCCCTCAGACATTTTAAATGTATAGATGCAACACCCTCCTTTTTAAATGTTTATTTCTTTCATTTTATTTTTGTTACCCCTTTCTTTCCCCCTCCTTTTTTCTTTTTCTCCTTTCTCCTTCTACCTCATTTCATTTCATACAATCGTGAACAGAGAGGGGCTCAGCTGGCACTTAACAGGAGTCAGGCCAGAGTTCAGAGGTCAAGTAATGACTCAGAGAGAGGTCGATGACCCTCTAGGGCCTACACACATTCTGACACTTTAATGGTAACAATGGACTCGCAAGTAAACACACAAATACTCACTTATGGACACAATAATGCACATAACGGGTCTGCATGAGCAGGTGCAGCAACAGGCAAGCACATGTGTGCAACAACAGAAAAAACTGACAAAAAAAGTAAACAGAGAGAGAGAAAGTCACAAAAAGTCACATATACCATCGAGTGAGTCTCATTATGAGTGCTGATGTGCATTGTTATTCCTCCTCATGTCCCCTGTTCGTTCTCTCCAGTTTGGAAGAACAGTCAAGATAAATGAGATGCCACTTTGGACTCTAAAAACTACAGGCCTCCTGGGGCCTGCTGCTGAGGCATTGTAAGAGACTGTGTCCTTGTCTATGTGTGTGCGTGTGTTTGTGTTTTTGTGTGTGCACGCAAATCACAATAATGTTATTAAAGCAAGTTAATTAAAGGGATGGAGGTCACCCTGCCCAGACACACTTCCTAAACACACGAACTACAAAAGGTGGAAGTGTCCTGAACCAGGTGTTTGAGTGTCTCTTGTGTTTGAAGAGGAAGGAAGTAGCGCAGGATGCTTTTAAAGGGTGTAACCTCGGGAGTGAAAAGCTTAATTTTATGATTGAGGGTCACAGTTAGATTCAAAATGATTTTAAATGTATTCAAATTAATTAAAGCCGCAGCCATTTTTCATAATTTTAAATGTTTATGTGCATTCTGTTATAGAGAGGAAAACAGTGTATATGCTCATTCCAGTGTGTGGTTGTGTGTTTGTGTGTAATCACCGAGCTGCTTAGATTACTCTGCAGTGTTTAATCACCTGGTGAGTCAAACGCTGCTCTTACACCACCTCGCTGTGCTGCCATTAGGGATCACACACCTGAGAAGGCCACACATTAGGCAAAAAGGAAAGTCCTATTTGGAGCTAAATGTCAGCTGCAGCTTTTCAAAGGTCCTTTCATTTCACTTTCTGTCACATATTCCTTTGAAAACACAGGGTTGGATGCCAGCACACTGACTCACTTGGGGTTATCCATGAGAATTGGAATAATTTCAGTGCAGTTTTCAAGTCTTATCAAACACAAAGACACCACACAGCGGTTTATAGATTTTATGACTCTGTAAAGAAATTACTGGAGCCATTTCTCCTCCATCTTGATGCCTTGGAGTTGAACAGCAAAATACATCACAAGCTGTTCTATACGCTGTGAACAATTTAGTGTATTTGATTCGCAAATAATGTCAAATCAGGAATAATTGAAATATGATTAGTCTAGTTTCATTTTTTACTAACATAACATTCTTATCATTCTTAAAGGGTAACTCCACTAGTTTTACATATTGATGTGAGTGCTACTGCATATGTGAAAAAAGTAGTATAAAGCCTTTTGTGGTTCCAGAAGAAGCTGCATGTAGTTGGATAAATCTGTCTAAGTTGCATCGTGGATAATGTAGCACCAGGTTTTGAAAAGGAAGACGAATGTGTGGAATTAAAAAGGTGATATCTCTTGTTCTGTTGTATCAAATTTGATCATTTGTTTTTAGGAGTGCAATGCTAGACCAGTGGAATGCTTTTCAAAAACTGGCGCCTACATTACCCACAATGCAACTTAGCAACTGAGTGACATCACTGGAGGCAATTAATTAGATTACATGCAGCTTCCTCTGGTGCCACAAAAGGCTTTATACCACTTTTTTCACATATGCAGTAGTACTCAACAAGACCTCTTAACACACTTGAGTGTGTAAAATTGATGGAGTTACCCTTAAAAACTAATTCCTGGGTTAATAGGCACATTTTTGAAAACACCTCGGTTTATAAAATATATATATATATATATAAAATATATATATATATATATAAAATATATATATATATATATATGTATATATATATATATATATATATATATATATATATATATATATATGTATGTATAAAATATATAGCCCCACACACAGTATAATACAACATCTGTATGTTGTATTATACTGTGTATGGGGCTATATATTTTCTCAAACTGTGTCTGTGCATGTTTTCTTTCACTTCATGCTGTACCCGCTTCCATAAAAAGCACCATGATTGAGATGCCATGGTTTATCCTATCATCCCTCCTTATGGTGATTTGATATCTGTGAACTCCAGAGCGCTTTCTGTCTTCTGTAATTATAAACCGTGTGCCTTTAGTGTAATATTCTCTGCTGTGAGAGAGAGAGACTTAATGTTGCTGGGTGGAATGGTTTCCTGAGCAGCGTCCAAACCATTAATGTGCACAGTTACGAGGTCGGCTAAATGTGCCTTAAGCTTAGACGGTTGATTTTACAGCTATTTGAGGGCCGAGCTTAGCCTGCAGCATTTTTAACCCGAAAATCTCACACAGTCTTAAATATCTGAATGGCATGTACTGCTCATGGGCCTGTTTATTTTGTTTATTTTCGTTTATCTGTCATGGAGTAAGTATTGTTGGTCCTTGCTCCAAAAGTACTGCAAGAAGTGGGATTATCAAGAATCACAGGATAATGTTTCAACAGATACAGTCCTCCAGGTTGAAGATTCGTTCATACATGTCCTAAACACCTTTACTACCATTTAGAATTTGCATTTTGTTATTCTACCTTTCTTATTATAGGGAAGTGAAATATTAGGCCCTTGAAATTAATTATAAAACGAGGAACACCTAAAACCTTAAATTCAAACAAAATGAGTCCACAGAAACAAAAAATAACTTGGAAGAACTGCAAATAGAAAAAGGAAAATTTTGGAGCCATTTGTCCCGGAGTGGCTTAGACTCTCATAAATATGATTTATGGACACAACATAGCCCAAACCCATAAACGACGCACATTTCTGAATCCCTCTTTACCATCCTCATTATAATAACAATAATAATAATAATAATAATAATAATAATAATAATAACTTTATTTATATAGCACCTTTCAAATCTAACAGTAAATAATGCTTCACAAACAAGAACAAGCCTCAACATTCAAAGAAGGGACATTGCTATTAAACTGTTCTAACCAATAGAAGCAAAACAAGACTAAAACAAACAAGTGACAGTTGTACCAAACTCTGTATATTCTGTGTATGAGTATATGTACAGTGTATAGGTGTGCATGCATTTATGCATTTATATGTTATGCAAATAAGGTGCCTTTGTGTTTGAGACGGTGTGTGAACATAGAGGGAAAGTATAGACCATTCATCAGCAGCTTCATGCGCTCTCCTTCTGTATGCAGCGTGGGCAGTTGTGTCTCATATACTTAGCATCAATAATGTACACAGGTCAGTGCCATGGAGACAAGGGAAGGAAAAGATATACTGAGAAATGAAGAGTGGATAGAGTGTGCGCACAGTGGAGAGAGAGAAATAAAAAGGAGAGTTTCTTTGCTTGATTTAATAGTTCAGCTAAGCATATCTCTCTCTCCTTTTTTCTGTCACCCTGACCCTGGCACCCAGTCTGACCACATTTCCTCTGTGGACTCCATCTCTGAATGACCCCGTGTTACCACTTCTGAATGCTTGAATAGAAATAAATAGAAATGCTTGATTGAATCTTTTGTGCACGTGATGAATTGGTGCTGAGGTGCTAAAGAGAGCAATTCCCTGTTTGTGGCAGCCCGATTTGTATGAATGCATTTGTTTTACATACAAATCACAGTGTGCGCTGGTACAGTATAAGCAAGCCTCTATTCATGAAGGCCCATTTATGACACACGCACAGTAAATAGCGAGAAGCAAAGCAGCCTTTATGCCATTCAGAATAGATGTTTTCAGTGCACAACGGGTCACAGTTTGAGCAAAAACAGTTTAAATTAGCCAGTTAGTCACAGTGTCTGCCAGTGTGATCCTCTGAGGAAAAAATATTCAAATCTTTCTCCTGAATAGTGGAAGTTCAGACTGAAGATTGTAGCTCGAGACACATTTAAAATAAACAAAGTACTGTATCATTTAGAATTGTACCACATTTTAGAAAATTTGCATAAAGTATATTTATTCATTTATCCCCACAATGGCCAAATGCCAGGCTAAACAAGTCTAATCTGTTTTATTCCAAACACTGTAAAGCAGCTATAATCAGTGATTTGATAGTAAAAACAGATCATGTGAGGACGTGTATGTGAAATGTGTCGCTCAAAGTGATGAACCCACAGAGAATTATCATCATGTGAACATAGTGGAGCATTTAGCACCTTAAGAGCCAGACATTTTGTTGGTTTAGACAAAAAACAGAGCTGAAAGGAGAGTGAATATTGGTGTTAAATATAAAAAAAATATGACTCCAACTGTTTGGTAACAGGTATCAACCTACAGTGAAAGTGTGTTTGTGCTGCCTTCAAGTGGTCAGAAAAGTAGAAGATTTAAAGACCAACTTGTCCATGTTGGCTTAAAAGACGAGATTCAAAGATCATTGCTGACCTTAGCAGAGTTTGTTTTCTGAATTACTGTTTCCAAGGTCAAAAGTGAACCTTGAACGTCTAATGTAATTTAATATTTCTGACTTTATTATTAAGCAGTTTTAAACTGATGTACAATTTAATACTGATGTCTCTAATTGGCCTGCATGAGCAAATGAGATAATCAGCGAGAAGATTGGCTATTTGCTTATATTCATAATGCATGTCAGAGGGTTGGATTCTCGCGTATCCTGTTTGGATAAATAATAAAATTAAACAATTTTTCAAGGTGGAGTGCTGCTCTGTAGTCGGCTGGTAGAAAGTTTACTTTTTTTAACAATCTTCATATTACAGTTATGGCTCTTACATAGCCACCGAAAGAAACATCACGTCATCGCCATGCATCCTGCAAACAGCTGTTCATGAAAGAAAAATAGTATTCCAAATACGTTGTGTCTTTCTTTCACTCGCCTCCAAAACAACTGCACACAAGCCAGATCAAGATGTTCAGACACAAGGCGGTGTTGCTCGTACTGCTTTTGTCCACAGGGGCCACCAGAATCAACATATAATCGAAGTTCCTTGTTGCTTCTGCACTCCTCATACATACCCCTCAGTATGATAATATTTAAAGGTGCACTATGTAGTTTTGGGAAAGAGCTTCATTGACTGATTTTTTTATGCTTTAACAAACATGAACAAACTCTTCATTTTCATGAATGAATAAACAGCATAAACAAATTATATAATATTTCATACTGTTTAACTTTGTTTATATTTGGCGGACCCTGCCACCTTTCTAGCTTCAAACAGTGTCCTGGGAACTGCTTGTTTATTCAGTTATGAAAAAAATACATATTTCTGAGTTTATATAATTAATATCATACATTTTTTAATTGAATTTCTTAGCCAAAACTACAAAGTGCCCCTTTAAATGTAAACTTAGTGGCTGTTTCCTCCCAGTTTGCTCCACAATTTTCTTATTGTTGCTAGTCATGATTTCAAATTTGGTTTGTAACAAAACAAACAAACAAACAAAAAAGTAACAATCAAAGGTTGAACGCTATTGTATATTTCTAGTTCAGCCAAAAGTTCAGTGTCATCTTCAATTCAATGACAGTCCCTTCCAGGGGTTTCTTGTTGCTTATTCTAGAGGTAGATGATACAAGAATGAAGAGGTCAGAACTCTAGCAATTGTCTCAAGTGTTCAAAAAAAGGAAATATTTGGTCCATCAACTATATAATATAATCTGGTGTCACCCATGTCCCCTATTGGACACTACCCTTCCCCCTCTGCCAGTTTGTAACAATGTTTGACCATACAGCCAACCCAACCTTGTAGGTGCCCCATTGGCTGATATGCGTGTCATTTCATACCTACCTTATTTAAATGTTTGTAATGTGTTTTGTGATGATCCTGATGAGTTTTGACCTCTTTAGACTGAACTCCCTTCTCCATGCACTTTGGATGTAGGTGAATTTGTGACAGAAAGCCTTAATCTGACATCACAAGCATACCACACTTGTTATTACCAATAACAAGTTGCTCTGTCATCACTACAGGGTCTCTGGCGGTGTCTGTCACTGATATGACGGCTCCAGTGGTTGGATCATCTGGTGGCGTGTACGCTCTGGTCTCAGCACATTTGGCCAATGTAGTAATGGTAAGTTTTTCTGTGTGTGCACATGTGCGTGCAGATGATTATCACATCACTCAGTTGTCCTGTCACTACAGAGCATTGCCATATCTTCACAGCAGCCTGTTTTGGGGCCCAGCAGGTGCTGCTCTATCTACAGATGCCACACATTCCTCACCATCACCATCACCATCAGTTTTTCCTTCTCCCAAAGATCAGAAAGTGTGTGTGCATGTTTATGTGACAGCATGTGAAGAAATCTCATCCCACTGCACTCTGACATCTACGTCTGCTCTGTTTGGTCTGAACGCCCCGTCCTGTGGGTCATCACAGACACATGAAGCAGAAGGCGCTCAGGTGAACCTCTGTTACATGTAATAGGGTACTCATCATGCACCCTGCCAGATCCTCCACAACATTCTTGGGGTCGGAGTTGAGGAGTTTGTCCTCCTCCTCCTCAGCTGAAACCTTATTATCTAACACAGCAAGAACAGATTGCAGGTCAGAGTGTCTCTGGGGCTTTTCAAAATTGACGTGAATTGAGACAGAGGGTGAGATCTCATGTCATTTTATGTCAGCATGTGTGTGTGTTTGTGTGTGTGTGTGTCTGAGGAGGACGTGACCTTCTAGCACAGTGTGTCTTCAGAACTTGAAAATGTCCTCATGTATTCTCCCTCTCTCTCTCTCTGTTTCTATAGAATTGGTCGGGAATGAAGTGTCAGTTTAAGTTATTCCGGATGGCCATGGCTCTGGTTTGCAGTAAGTCTGACTAAAGATGCCACACTCATCTTTGACCTCATCTTAAGAAGAGTTGTTTCTGTCACCAGAATTTAATCTCATATGGTCCCTCATTAGAGAGATATGATTTTCCTCCAAAAGCAACCATATTAAACTTTGTGGCAGTGCAGCTTCAGCATAAAGAGACCATGAAGACCTGCTGAGTGTGGCGATGCAGGACTGACCAACAGCACAGAAAGGGGAAAGGGATGATGTAGATACATATCTGTGGAGGAGAAGATCATCATTGCTGTTTCTAGGACAACTTTTTTGTATGTCCCTTCCCTCCAAGATTAAAGATTTTTGGCTCAAAGTCAAGTTAATTGTTGGAAAATGTGGTATGCTGCTTACATATACTGTAATGAGACTGAGAACAACCTCAAGGTCTAGTGGGAACTCCCCTGTTTTGTTTTATTTTCGCTGGCTAGTGGGTCAGTCTTCTGGTGTACCTCGACCACAAGATTTGTTTGCACCTGACCACTATTGTTCAGAAGAGACATGGCTTTGAGTCAGGAATTCCAGATCTCAAAACAACGAAGAATTGAAGAACATGAAAAGCTTTTATCAACTCAAACATTGTCCTCCTCACTCTCGCATTGATTTAGAAATGTTTTTAATGGAGTTTCTGTTTTAAGATTCAATTCAGACTCTTGGACAAAATTCTTTCTCCATTCGATCAAAGGATCGGTTCACATTTCTTCTCATTTTGTGCAAAAATAAAAAAAGCACTGAGTAACTATAACTATAGATCCTCACACTACATTGTGCAAGTGGAGAATTACATTTGAATTGTGTAATTGTCAGTACACACTTACATCTTGCTAATATTGTGTTTTTCCCTCTCTCTGTCTGCTCGCAGTGAGTGTAGAGTTTGGTCGGGCGGTGTGGCTGCGCTTCTACCCTCCAGCCTTCCCTCCGTGCCCCAATCCCAGCTTTGTAGCTCACCTGGGAGGGGTGGTGGTCGGCCTGACGCTGGGTGTGGTGGTCCTGCAGAACTACGAGCAGCGACTCCAGGAGCAGTCGCTGTTTTGGATCTTCTTCTGCGTCTACACCTTGTTTGTGCTCTGCGCTGTCTTCTGGAACATCTTTGCCTACAGCTTGCTGGACGTGCGACTGCCACCACCGCCGTGACTTACAGAGGCATATGTCAAGACACTGTATCCCCTCTATTCCTCCATTGGTAGATGCTTAGCTGCCTGGCTGGATGAGATCTGAGTTGTCAGCCACCATCCACTTCCATCTAGGGTGGCACCTGACATGCAGCAGCGCCTGCTGTCGCTCTCATCTTACCTTTCTCGGCCCGCCTGCTACCTTTTCGGGTTAAGCCTTACGATTGTTCCCGCTTCCCGTGCAAGCTAACCTCCACCTGCTCTTTGTCTACATTTCTGCTGGACGTTTGTCTCAAGAGTATCAGCCAGTGGGACATTTGTTTGACAACACTGTGTTGACAAATGAGAAGCCTCGGATCTAACACAACCACATGGCTTAACCTACTCTGCCTCTTCCGCCTCAATCCAACGGTGCCTTCTCGTGGAGACGTCGGCCTGATGAAAGTATTATTTCTGCACAGTTGCCTCTTGTGTAGGGTGACAGCAGTAAAACCCTGCAGTACAAACAGAAACTCTGTTTCAGACAGAGAAGTTCCTGAAAATCCTGTAGTCTGTCTGCACCCTCATAAGCAGTAAATAAAGAGTAAGGTCATGTGAGAATTTAGGTTTAGTTGGTGTTTTTTCATCGTTACAAGCAGCTCAAACGCCTGAGAGGTTTAGACTGAGCAGACAGCAGGATGTAGAGAGAGCATGGAGCCACCTTCAATAGTTATTATGAATTTACCTTTGAAGGAGAGTGTGGGTTACTTTTCAGTGTTGCCTTCAGCATTTGGCACTTCCCCAGAGAAGGATTAATTTGTGTTCAGCTCTATTTGAACCTCTAAGTCGTGTCTTTGACTTGACAATTGTACCATTGTGTGTACAGATAAAAAAAGAAGCAGAAGTGCCATTCAGACTTTAAGCTTTCAAAAATGATGCCAAAACATTGCGACACGCACCAGGGGAAGAGCACGTCCCCTGACAGGAATTGCTTTTTGTGTAAGAAAAATGAATCTAATTTTGTCTGTAAGCAGTCGGCTGAATGTACCATGAACATTTTCATGATCTCTAAAGAGTCTCTCTCTGGACAACCCCAGAAATGCAGTCAAAATCTTGTCATTTTTGTGACACCTCTTGGCATTTACAGAGAGTTTTTGCAATGGATGAGAAATTGCAAAGAAGTCACAGGAGTTTATTTATTGATTGGTGAATTAAGGAGAGTTGGTTTAGAAGAGTGAAAACATTCACGGATACAGACAGCTGGGCCATTCTGAAAAAAATCTAGTCGTTTTTCTCATTACCAAACGTAGAAGAGCACACATGCCTGACCTCGACTACATTCAGGCTGGGGTCGTTTCACTCTCACATCAGGAGGCAATGGGGGAGAGAAGTAAATCAATGCTCTCTCATTAGTTTTTGTCACACGTGAAAATGTTAATTGATTGAAGCGGATGGAAAACGACCCCAGCCCTGAGCTGTAAGTCTCAAATTGTACTGTACTTTAACCTCATGTTACAGTGGTAACTGCTTCGCACAAATATTATTATAATGTAATTATATACAGATTAATATTTTAACATGCATTTGCTGTTGATTTTTTTTTTTTAACTTGGTGATACTGGTATGTTGTGTAAATTGTTTGGTCGGTCTGCATTGTGATATGTTAGCTATATTCTGTATGTATCCTATTTAAGAGTGGGTTAAAAATGGTCTGGGATTGTACATAATAAGGGCTACGACACAAAAGGAGTGAGGGGTAAATCGCTGATAATATTTTAACATTGTGCATATTTTGTAGATTTGATATGTACATACTGGAGTACATTAAACAGTTTTTATACAGAAACAACATATGATCTCTTTGGATTTCTGTCCTCATGAACACTGTTAAGAATAACGGTAAGAAAACTATCAAATAACAATGCTGACAGACCATCAAATCCAAAGTATGTTACCGTTGTAGATAAATTGAATTACCCTTAATCAGGAAACAGTACTTAACTTTAATTGTTACTGCCATCATAAGTAGAATACACACACTTTAACTGTAAATGTACATAAATCTGGGTAAAATTCATGGGAAAATACCGTAATATATAATACAGTTGTATTGTGTTTGTCACTGAATTAGACTGTAATTAGATTTACAGAATATATGTTGTTCATTTTTAAAGCAAATTTCCCAAAACAGGTCTACAATAAATCTGTTTTTTTCATGGTAATTAAGTGTAAACAAAACATTTCTCGACTTACTTTTTTATAATAAAATTCTGGCAACCACAGCTGCCCATATTTTACTGTAAATTATATAGAATGTTTTTTTACAGTATATCAGTGTCTCATTGACGTCACTAGTAAGGCTGCAACAAATTTTCTCTCAAGTAATTGTTTAGTCTAGCTCATCATGATTTCCCAGAGCTCAAAGTGAAGTCTTTAATTTGCTTCTTTTGTCCAAAAACTCTTCATTTACTATCATAAATAACTAAGACAGCAGATCATCCTTACATTTAAGAAGCTGGAACCAGCAAATGTTTGACATTTTTACTTGGAAATGACTAAAACGATTAATCAATTAGCAAAATAGTTTATAACTAATATTCCTTTAATCGATGAATCGGCTAATTGTTGCGGCTGTATTTGTCCAATGTATCTGTGCTTCGGTGAATCTGAATGCAAATGCATGTCTGTGTGTATGTGAATGAAGGTTTTCAAGCATTTAAATCTAGTAGCCTTGCACAACTTCAAGGTCACACACACACAGTTTTATTCCAGATTCAGGGACAGGAATCACCCCCTATTGTGCAAAGTAGAGTGCTAAAACCAAACAGGTCTGCAGCCTTGAAACCAGATTAGCTTCAAACCCCAAACCTAAAGCAGACGTCAAAGTGATCAATGAAATGTGCGAGCATACAAGAATCAACCATAATTCATTTAGAGGAGGGACCCTTTAAGCTGTCACTGAACGTCTTCTCCATCTAGCCGGCACAACCATATGGAAAGTAGCGGTTTTGAAGGCGTACAATGAAAAATTCATTAGGCAGCCAAGGAAAGCCGCCTCAGTTGTGTTTCCCCTTCATAAATCTCCAATTTCAAAGGTAATCATTCACCTTGGTGAGAAAGAGAAGACAAGTGGAGCTGCAGGGAAGGAAAATCTGTCTGAATGCATTTGTAGTGTCTCTGCATTTAAGCTGCCTGCTGAGAGCAGCACTTGTTACAATTTGGCCCTGTTTTAATATGCATTTCACATCTTTTCAGGTAGAAGCAAGGAGCGGGACTTAAGTTGACAGTTTATACTCTGATGAATAATTATTACTAATGTTTCAAGCTGTGTTGATGCTGTGACAGTGGGATTGTTGTTGTAGTTCTTATCCATTTTGTGTACATCAGACTGTGCTTGGTTAACTCTATGGTCTCCAGTATTTATATGGCACAGGCAATTATGATGCCATGTGGCGAAAGTATTTTGACAACCAAACATTATTATGTTACACCATATGTGACTTTGAATGTGTTTTTCTAAAACTATTAATAAATATAAAGTCTCTACTCTCCCTGGCAGCTATGACCTGCTTCAATTCAGCCACATTAGTGAGGTTGTTGTCACAAATGATCCCAAGGGCACTGGTGCCCCCTTGTTTGAATTTTTTTTTTTTTTTTTAAAAGGTTGCAAATGTGCTGACTTGGATGCCCCTACGGTAGGTAAAACATGAGAAAGTACCCTCTATGGTGTCCTTCTTGTGAAGAAAATGTGATGCAGTGCCATAGAGGCTCCACTTGCTAGAAAAGGATTGGAAATGTTTTATCATAAATGTATCACAACATGCTGGTGCTCCACCACATGCAGCTGGTTCCTTTTTATTTTGCGGCAGACATAAATGGGGACTCAAAACCTAAAAACACAACTGAAAAGAAACCATAAAATGTAACCATACAGCTTGGCTGTCATAATCTAAGTCTCTAGAAGCTTCAAGCTTCCCAAATTGATTTGAAAAGACATTATTGAGACATTTTTAAAGCCAAAATCTTCACTGTAGCGGCTAAAATTAAAGCGTTACCCCATGAAGTGGGTGCACGAGCTCAGCTGCGTGTTGAGGTGTAAATAATGTCTATTGAAAGCAATTTGGGATCTTGGGGCTTCTGGAGAATTGGAGACTTGCTGACAAGCTGTATGGAGCCATTTGATGCCTTTTTTTTTGTGGTTGTTTATTTACATTCTAAAACAATTCCCCATCTACTTCAGTTGTTTAGCACATTGCCACATGCAATTTTATACAAATTATACAATCACAGATTGGATACTAAATGTCTATTTCGCCAACGCAGGAGACACAGTTTTATTTCTGCAACACTGTCTCCCTCAAGAGGACACTGATGATATAACAACCTGCAATAATGTGAACGTGCAAAGTTGTCTTGCAGGTCAGACAGCACACCCACAGTGATGGACTCACTGCTGAACAGTGTCCAGGTAGAGAGAGGGGTCTAGAATAGGTAACTGGACAGAAATAACACAGCAAGACAAATGTTTAAGTACTAAGAAAGGCCAGTTGCCAGAGGTAACATCTCTTTGACATCCCTTTGTACCTGATTGTTTTTTCTAATTCCTATCATTTAACTTAAACAGCTGATCAGATGCTTTAGGGAAGCTGAAAACTGTTGACCATGTTTGAGATGTCTGACACCATGCCATTTGGTAGGTCTGTAGTAAAATCAGAAAAATGACAGTCTAGCTTCTAGCCACATTGATGGCAATAAGCACCAAACCTGACTGTGGTTATCATAAACACACATTATAACTTCCTCTAATCACACATTTCATTGTTTCTTTTTGCTATTCATGTGTTTAATCATATGATATTAAATATATGATGTAAAACAATGTACAAGGCAGGATCTCACATATTAACAAAACTTGCAGTCTGTAAGAAACCCTCTAAAATCATTACAATATCTTTAAAGAAACTCACCAGAGAAGCCTACTGAGATCATATTTAGCCATCCGGCTCTAAGTCTAGGGGCGTGTCTGTGACGTGACGTCTATTTTCTGTCCTCGCGAGACTTCCGTGTCCACCACAACTTCCTCCAGCTAAGCGCCATTTTCGGCGTTGTCACTGGACTACAGCATGCTGTTGTCAAACAGATAATAAGATTGGTGTTTTGCGTTGTAACGCCTGTTTTTCAGTATTCCTCAAAAATGGGACGAAAAAAGAAGAAGCAGATGAAGCCATGGTGCTGGTATCCTTTTGACTGGATGACAAAACAACCAACGTAGAAATGCTAGAGGCTAACGTTAGCTCGACAAAAGGAGGGCCTAAGCTAGCCCCTCCGTAGGGTTGTCTTATTGTAAGCTAGCGTTAGACGCTAAAGTATTTGGTCATTGTAGGCTAACATCACCACTTTGCGGGTCGATTTTATTCAGTCTATATTTGATATATGTAATACATTTTGTGTCGAGTACATTTACGCTGCAGTTAATATCGTTTAGTTCAGAGGATTGGTTAAAAGGAAACAAGCGAAGCTAACGTAAGTTCCGTTGCGATGTTGGCTAGCTAACCCGATAGCCATGCATTGACGATACAGGAAAACAATTACGACCTAAGCGTCATTGATAATAACTCTGATACCTCGTTTTTTTCGAGTTGTTACGTAACCTTATAACTTGCAGTGCCGGGCCTTTAAATCCGTAATGTAAAGACGCAGGGTTTACAGTGGAGGCGACAATGACCTTTTGTTTTTCATGTGATGCTCTGCCTTGATTAACTTGTCTGTTTCATGGTATATTGTTGGTGCTTTGCTCATGTTTCCTGTTTCGTTCCCAACCCTTAATTCCTTACACAAGGTACTGTAATCGAGACTTTGATGATGAAAAGATCCTGATTCAGCATCAGAAGGCAAAGCATTTTAAATGCCATATTTGCCACAAGAAGCTGTACACTGGCCCAGGCTTGGCTATTCATTGCATGCAGGTGGGTGCATTTTCCTTTATTGTAAATATTACTTTATTTCCTTTGCTAAAGTGCCTTTGGTCCTGGAACATTATGGTACTCAAGTTTCAATTACTTGTCCTTTTATAAAGAGGGAAATGCATGTGCTTTGCGTGGTATGACCGTATACACTCGCTCACTTTGCATGTCTTTCAGGTGCACAAAGAGACGATTGACAGTGTAC
This sequence comes from Pagrus major, assembly GCF_040436345.1. Taxonomy (NCBI): domain Eukaryota; kingdom Metazoa; phylum Chordata; class Actinopteri; order Spariformes; family Sparidae; genus Pagrus; species Pagrus major. The sequence continues at coordinate 20,835,656 of NC_133215.1, forward strand.
CAAATGCAATTCCGGGAAGAACAGACATTGAGTTGGAGATCTACGGTATGGAGGGGATACCAGAGAAAGACATGCAGGAAAGAAGACGAACGTTAGAGCAGAAATCACAAGGTTTGTACACTGAAATGTGCTTTTCTTGCAACTGTTTGTAAAAAGAACAAAGATTGTATCTTTGTGTACTTAAACTTAGATGACCAAATGTAAAGATTGTCGAGCAATGTTTTAAAGGGCAAAGTAAATCACAGGGTCTTGTTTAATTGAATAATAATATACAACAATATGTATTGTATGTTTTGTTTTAGAAGCTTGTATTTATTCACATTTTGTTTAAGTGCATCAGTTATCTTTTGGTATGAGTGTTATCTTTTTGTTTTCAGAGAGTCAAAAGAAAAAGAACAATCAGGACGACTCTGATGAAGACGATGATGACGATGATGAAGCAGGACCATCAGCACAGCAGGCTGCTGCTGTCCAGCCCCAGGCAGGCTACGCTGCTCCAATGGCCCAGCTAGGGATGCCCCCTGTGACTGGTGCTCCTGGGATGCACCCTGGAGGATATCAAGGCAAGGACCTCTGAGTTAACAGCAGAAATTGGGAATCAGCTTTGGTGACTCAGCTTAATAGAATAATCATAATATATAAAAAAAAAAAGAAGTGCTCATGAGTTCACTTTGAATTCGACTTTGATTTCCTTGATTTGATACTCAAGGTGAAGAATTGTAGTTGGTTCTGACAGGCACTCAGAAAAAACTTAAACAGTATAGTAGGACTTTCCTGAGGTGTCTTGATCGTTTATGTTAGGAAGTAGGAGTGAAGAGTTGCAGGATATAGATGGACTGGTTACTGTGGAATGAGAGTTGCCCAGATATCCTTTTATGTTGGCGATAATGAGGCATGAATATCTGCAGCAAGGCTGTTAATGGTTCACCAAGGAATATATTTGGGTAAAAGTATTGAGTACAGGCGTTCATAACTTATGATGCCCTGAAACTTATTCCATATTCGGAACTCAAGCTTCAGGGCTTGAGACTCGAATGTGACCTGTAAAACCTTGTCCTGGTCCCACATCTGATAATCAGGTAGTCGAATTTTTGGACACATTTTGTCAGTTTTTCTTTTTTTGATCTTTCATTTATTTATTCATAACGATGCTAAATTTAAACCTCTCCCACTATTTTCACATTACCAGCAAGTGTACTCACATCTCATTGATAATCTGTTAATGTTTTGACTATTTTAGACCTAAATTGTGTGTTTCAAATATCAGGATCTCCGTGGGGTCATACAGTATCACAAGTTGAAATATCAATCTAGCAAAAAACTCAAACCCTTTTTAAAAGAATATTTTAAAAGATTAAAATAATTAGACTTGAAAGGGTGTTGAAGTTTGAATTCTGCCCTCTTCCATCCTTATTGTAAGGCTTAAGTGCAGAGATCATACTTGGCTGTCGAGTGTTTGGAACCATGAAATGGGTCACGACATTTTTTATTGGGGTCCTGACAATGTCTTGCATTTGGTGTCAGGAAACGGTTGGAAACCCTTTGTTTTTTTTAGATTTAAAAAACACTGCACACTGTACTAATAAAACAAAGCATCCACAGTTCCACTAGGTTCAGACCAGCAATATAATATACATATGGCAAAACTGAGCTGACATTAAACTGTCTACATACAGCAGTAAGACATTGGAGAGGGTGTTGGATGATTGCACAAGTAATCTGCTGTGTGGTCAGTTGCCTGGTTATGTATCATTCTGTCTGGGCTGATACAGTTTAAGCTGCAAGTAAACAGAACATGTCCTGTGTCTCATTGTTACAGGAATGCCTCCTATGATGCCGGGTGTCCCTCCCATGATGCACGGCATGCCTCCTGCCATGCATGGAATGCCACCTGGGTAAGCACTCTCTCACTGACTGTGAATGATACACTTTTAGATTCGATAAGTTAATTTTTGTTTCTTTATTCATATCTTCATAAGATATCTAGGTGCACACTAGATGTAGTTTTACTGTAGTTATAGTGACGGCAAATCATAATGATCTTATTGTCTTCTGCAGCATGATGCCAATGGGTGGGATGATGCCTCCCATGATGCCAGGGATGCCTGGTATACCCCCTGGTGAGTTTTGGTTGTATTTTGGTCACAGGAGACATTTAAAATCCATTCCACTCACAGGTTGACAACATTGTCTTGGAAATATATGTATTCTAACAAATTATGACCTTAGAAAAAAAAAAAAAAACTCCCTCTACTTACATTTTTAAATTGTAGCTGAATGTGTTATTTTTTGTCTGTTAAATGCAAGATTTCACACTGACGTGGTATTCTAGCTGCATCTGTATTTTGCTCTTTATATGTTTTCAATGTAATATGCTGTAAGAAGGGTTTTTGACCCGTTTGGTTGATTGTTTAGGAATGCCACCTCACATGGCTCCAAGGCCAGGGATGCCCCACATGGCCCAAGCCTCCGCAGCAGGAGCAATGCAAAGTCGACCGGTAGCACCAGCTGCCCAGCCCTCCATCACTAAACCTCTCTTCCCAAGTGCAGCACAGGTGGGCACAATGTAACCCCCCTAACAAGACACACACAGACATTTCAGAGAGTTACGAAGTTTCTGAGGCATTGCTCTCATTTTCAAGGTAGACGGAAGCTTATTTTGAACACAGCACTTCTATTTCTCAACACTTCTGATTTCTATTTCCTCATTTTCTGTAGTCAGCTGTTCCTCTTTTTCAATTCCCCATTCCGTTTTTTCAATCAGTGTCACTATCATGTAGTATGTTCTGTTCTCATGATTGAATTTAGCTAGATTATGTGGACATGTTACATGCTGTACAACGCTGTGATCTCCTCTCCACCATGCTGCAGATGGGCTCTGGTGTTCATAGCAGCACAGCAGCCGTTTCCTCTCCACCTGCAGACCTTCAGTCTGTCTCCTCCCAGCCTCCCTTTCCTAACACGCCACAAGTACGCTCACAGACAGGACTTTGACTTGGACTGTGGCAGCTGCATGTTGCTTTACTTATTAATCTGCCTGTAAATTCTTGAGTTTTAAACTAGGCTGATTACTAACAGTATTTGTCATGTCGGCCTACTTGTGCATCAAAATGAGCACGTTGGCTTTGATGTTGGTGTCAGAGGATAATTATCCCTGACGATAACTGACACTTTTTTGTCTGTGAGCTTTATTTCTGTGCATGTGCTTTAATTAACACAAAATGAGGCATAGCAATGGATTTACATTGATCTTATTTTGCATCATCCACCCTTCCTAACCTCCTGACGCATGCATTCTGCAATGACGGCTCATCATGCTTTGAAATGAGTGAAACACCCTGTCAGTTTTTTATCCCACAATCTGAATTTGTACTAGTCAGTTGATTAGTTATACTTGTATCTCCGGTTTTGGATCTCACAGGGCTCCAGACCACCGTCCTGAAAAACTAAACTATCAACCATCCCCGAGTCAAAATACTGTTTCTTTATTTTATTGTCATCTATAGTTGTATAAGCATTCAAATTAGCTTTACTTCCAACCTTTAAAGTTACTCAGCGGAACTAATTCTGTAAATTTATTTAGTGTACACTTGTTTTGTTGTCACATTCAACTGCAGTTGATTGTTGTACGCTTCGCTTCTTCAGAACGGGAACTCGCTGCTGCTACTGTGTTTAGCTCTCCTCTTGCCAATTATCAATAAGGATCCGTATTTCACAATGTAGCGTCAAAGGAAAAATGGGTTGTGTATCCCATCGATAGTGAGTTTTCTGCATCCTCTCAGATTTTTTTTTCCCATAGCCACTGATAGAAGCTGTAGTAACAGCATGAGAAGACATATGCTGATGTAGTCAGCAGTTCAATTTGTCATTTGCTATGTGAAGTTATGCATACATAAAAAATGTTTTCCTCAATTCTGTTGGTCCCTCAAACATCTATCGTCCCCAGGACAATGGGACACTGTTAGTCTGGAGCCCTGTCATCTGATAATTTATTTACTGTTTTAGATTGTAAATAATTTCTATTGTGTCATGCAAAATTTGCACCTGAATGGTGTAGTTGTAAAGAGTGTTTAAAGAGTTTAGTTCTCAAAGTAAAGATTTCACTGATCTACTGGCATAATGTTATTCACAAGTCAAATTGCTGTATAATTTCCAAATTTAGAGCGAGAATATTCAGAGTGACCAGATAAAACGTAATTTTGAAATGATTTAAATTGAAGTTTTTCCTTGTATCTTGGAAAGGTAAGAAAGCAGCAGTTTGGACTTGACTTTTTTACCCGTCATATATCTGTATTTACCTGTATTGTGTCTTTGCACAGGCCCAGCAGAGCACTTCAGGAGCTGCCGCTTCAAACAGCACAGCCGCCTCCTCCGACCCTCCCAAAGCAACATTCCCAGCCTACACCCAGCCCTCTGTCTCTTCTTCCTCTTCCACTTCTTCTTCTAATCCCTCTAGCAGCACTGTGGCCAAACCCCCAGCCACAGTGACCAATAAGCCTGCCACCCTCACCACCACGAGTGCAACTAGTAAGTTGATCCACCCTGATGAGGATATCTCACTGGTAAGTTGCTTGAGCTTTCTATTTTGACCTTTCCACAGTAAGTAATGATTGATACATATAATAGTACATATAGTAATGGATGAGTTGGTGCTATATTTAACCACCAGTTTGGTTTTGAGTATTTGTTTCATAAAAAAAAGATATTAACCGTGTCAAATGGAGCATTTAGATTGTATATCCTTACTCTTTTGTGGTTATATTGAAGGTTGATTCTGAACTTGAATATCCTCAGTGTGAAATCAGGGCAGGCCAACATTGGAACCCAATTCCTAATTTTTTTGTGTTTATCTTTGTGCTGTAAGGGGCATAACAGCGTTTCCTTAGTCTGAGTGTTTGCTTTGTGTGTTGTCCCCACCAACAGGAGGAGATGAAGGCACAGTTGCCTCGTTACCAGCGTCTCATACCCAGGCCGGGTCAGGCCCATGTGGCTGCTCCCCAGGTCGCAGCTGTGGGCAGCATAATGGCCCCACAGCAAGGCATGCCACCACAGCAGCCTGGCATGAGGCATCCCATGCATGGTAAGGAAATGTTTGTTAGGAAATCAGTATATTTACAGTAGGGTTGTAACAATTTTTTCACGGTTATTTTAATACCTTGGTTTTCTTTGTCTGTTTATTTATGTAAATAAAAAGACTGCTGAGGAACAGTCTACATATTAACTAACTGAACAAAAAAATAAATAAAAATAAAACAATTCTCTTAAGATCAGTACATATTAGACATATGCAGCAAAAATCATTTTTACAGTTGGATGTGAATCAAATTGTACAGATGTAATTTCCTAGCAGCCCCTGAATGCACCATGTAGAGAGCAGGTAGTGAACAGAGGCAGTTGCTTACTGCAGGTTGCAAGAACACAGTCTGACAGAACTTGAGCTTCAGAGACAGACTGGGAGTCCAGTTTGAGAGGACACTTCAGTGTGTCAAGACAAAACTGAAAGTAAAAGAGGTGAAGTTTTATAATTTTTTTTATTACAGTATCAACACATTCTGCTCTCCATGTGCTCTCCCTGCAGGTCAGTATGGTGCTCCTCCTCAGGCCATGCCAGGCTACATGCCTGGAGGGATGCCTCCATATGGGCAGGGTCCTCCTATGGTGCCCCCTTACCAGGGAGGCCCTCCCATGGGCATGAGACCGCCTGTCATGTCTCCAGCTGGACGCTACTGAAGCAGCAAAGCAGCCACCACATTAGGTTTGGGGTTAACACCTTTCTCTCATCCTTGTGCTTATTCAAACCTAGCTGCAAGCAAAAAGCAGTCAGACCAGTGGTGGTGAAGACCAACTTTATTTGTTAGAACATGTGGACATTATATGTAACATCTTTATTGGAAAACAGCCAAACACCACACAAGTTCCTGAATGCTATTTTGTTGTTATTTGATTACATGTGAGGACATATTTTTTCCCCATAGGTTTCACTCAGGTTAATAGAAGTGAAGTGTGTTAAAATGATTCATATTTCTTTTGAAGCTGCTGGAGTTACATGAACGTACCAACCCCTTACAAAGGCAAGTTTCTCTTGTAAACATTTGTTTAATTTTATTTTGTAATTTTTTTTGTTTTGATAGTTTGATTGAGGCCCTCACAGCATGCTTAGGTGCTGTTGGACTTGCGTCCCCAACCTTGGTTGGTGAGGGTCTCAGTGATGAAAATGATTCCAACTAAGTAGTGTTACAAATTCATGACTCATCAGTCTCTAGCTTTACTCTTATTTCAGGTTTGTTTTTAATATTTCCTGGTCAGAAGGGTACCTGTATGCATCCTTTGTAATGTTTTATGAATCTGTTGTAATAAAATTCATCTTGAAATCCAATGCTGGTTTGTCCTGACGTACGTGGAGGTGAGTCATGAAGGTTTGTACTGGTGTTGTATTTCTAGACATCTTATGGCTCTTTTTAACTACAGGATTTCATCAGGTATTTGAAAACCAAGTTGGCCATCATCTGTTTATTGTAGAGTTCACCTTACATTGTCTTAATAAAAGACTGGACATTAAAGTATAAAATGAAATAAGTTTTGTGCGCTTATGTACCACCAGCCCAAAATATGATTTTGGCCAACTTCTGGTTTCAAAATACTGCATGTGACCTCATGATAATGATGGAAATAACTGCAGAATAAATAATGATACTTGTTGTTATACTGCCGTACACTTACGGAGCAGTGAAAGAGAAATTAAACATCGCTCTGGATTCATTAACTTTATTGTCCCTACATGCATACCAGTACTGAAACATGCATGAGTGCAATAATTTTAGTGTTTATCATTTCTCATAGTCATATCCCCATAATGCACTACAGTGGGGGCAAACAAGACAACAAACCCAGCAATGCAGTAGCTTTGTGTTAAATGCTTATTTTGTAAAGCTTAGTTGTTTAAGATTGAAAAGTTGACTCAGGATTTAGTTTAATTCTTTTGACCACAAGGTCGGTAATTCATTTATTTACTTTTAGACTTTTTATCTAACCAATGAGTGTTTGCCACTGTTTGCCATCATTGTTTTATCCCTGTGGAAATCTTAAATATGGGATTCTGACACACAGTTTAGTGGCAAATGACTATAGTTGTGATTTACAGAAGCAGGTCACTGGATTGCTAGTGCATCCATTTCTGCATAAGTATGTAATGAAGAAAGTAAAAGTTTCAAAATGTTAATGACCTAATACGAACACAAGAAAATCTGCTTTAGGAGCGAACAGTGGTCACAAGGAGACCTTCACCAGCACTGATACATTGCTAAAATGTACTTAAATGTACAGCCTAAGAATGAATGAATGTTTAATGCAGTGCTAGTTTGTATTGCTGGGTGGTTTTGTGTTTTATCCCACCTTCCTATTCCAAATTTTTTTACATAATCATAGTCCACTGAATACTATGCTGGAGATCACTGTACAGAAAGTGATCTCTCTAAGTAAACCTGAGTGTTCATATAAAGATGATCAAAAACATGGTGGTGCAAGAAAATACTTAAAGTTTTTCCTCTGCCCATATCACTTACTGCTTTGTATTTGTTTTTGTCTGTAGCCCCTCCATATCAGCCTTAAAACCCACTCAGCTGGCATGACAGGTCAGTTAAACCCAGTAAGTACCTGATCTTTATTATAGTGTGGGTCTGTCCTGTACAACCGGAAGCTGGGCCTTGTATTACATGATGTTTTTGGTTTTTTTTGTTAAAGTTTATTCCTAATTAAATGTACAAGACGGTGGAAGACTCTTGCATACGTGTTGTGTAAAAAATATAGAAGTGTTTGCCTTAAGTGACATGTCTTTATAGTTTTGTCCTGTCTGGTATGAATTGGACTAACATGGTAAGTAGTCAACCTTACAGGTGGTGTGTGTTTGAGAGTCTTTAATGTTAAAGGGTCAGTTCACTCCAATGAGAAAAGAAAATGTTCACTTTTCTTTGGTGGTGTCTAGCACAGTGGTTCCCAACCTTTTTGTCTTGGGGACTTTCGAGAGTGTTTTTAAAGAGTGCTCCAAATTTAAGCAGCAGAAGCTGTCAATATCAATAACTTAGCATTATTCATTAGACCCTCTCGGCCTGGTGAACATCTGTCTTTCAAATTAGTTTATAACTCAGACTTGCTGTCAAAAATATGAAGTCTAACTGTCGATCATTTATCTGATTTAAGCAGCCATGCAGAGAAGATATTACACAACTGTTTTCAAAGGCACATTAATAGTCCTCATGATGAGTGACTGATCTTCACATGTAACATCTCTGCAGTGCCTCCCTTTAAAATGAAGCAACTAATATTTGTGACAGCGTCACAGAAATACACTGGCCTCAGTGTGAACATGAAATGTGGGTTTTGGATGTTTGTATACGTGAAGAGCTGAAATTAAAATTTAAACAGTCCTCTAACAGAAATATAATTTGTTCTTTATTAACCTTGCAATCATTATTTGACCCTTCAGATTGTTTATGGGATCCTGAGCCCAGATTGGGAACCACTGATCTAGCAGATGGTTTTGGTTTTACAAGGCAAGGTTTTAAGATTTTGTCTTTACCCCAGGTGAAACTGAGGTGAACAGAATTTGATTTGTGGTGATCACAGAACTTCTATGAAATAACCATCTATTTCCAGAAACTCTTTTCCTGTTTGTCCACAAAACACACATTTAACACTTTTTAAAGGGACTTTATTTATTTTAATTTATTTATTTTATTATTATTTTAAACAATCTACTTTCACTGAAAAGGGATATTGTTTTTGCAAAGTTATGTTCCAGTTGAAAGTTACATGTAGTTTTTAAATGTAGTGAGCACCACCAACAAAAATGTATCTCAGTTGTGTTGCTGTATGAGCGAGACAAGTCAAAACGAAACCATCAGCACTGACTTGGGTGAACTGACTCTAAGTAAAAGTATTCTTTATGCAGATGGCTCTTGAAAATTAGTATGTAAGGAAAATGTGTCTTTGACACCAATGAAAGTTCAAATGTATGAAATTGTAGATAAATGTGGTTTGGACAAACTGTCATGAGCAGTTAGAATTTATAGTCTGTCACTGACACCTTTCAAGTCATTATCAAACTCTTGTTTTTGGACCAGGTGTATTTCTACGTAATGGGTAAAGTAACTTGATATTTGAATGAAAATGTGACTCATCACAATTTGTAATTTGTTTTTTTGTCTTTTTTTTTTTTTTCAATAAAAGTATAGCATTATTTTTCTGTCCTTTTGTTTTTCTTCATTCTCTGGATTCAAACTTGTAAACGGGAAATCCCCTGTTCTGAAGCACGTACACAAAAAGATCCTCTGTGTGTGGGGGCAATCAGCAACCATTGCACCACCTAGTGACGTATGGTGGTTATTACAGACCCCCTGCATCCACATTAGACCACCTGCTCCCAATGATAAAAAGCCAGAGAAACCATGTGGAGTTAGACACAGGGTTTTAAATTGAATGATTCTTGTATACTGTAATATGAGATGATGAGTATCTAGTATGTTTGTGAGCCCTGTATAGAGTGCTGTAGGGAGGCCGAGTGACATTTTATTTGCCTTCATTTAAACTCAGAATCATTGAGGACCGGCCCTTATTTACAGTGACGTTGAGTAAATGGAGAAATTCAATGTTTGTTCATTTCACGAGCCTCACTTTGGGCGTTTTAATATAGCGTCTTTTATACAAAATGTTAAAGATCAATGAATAAAAGTCATGAATATAGGGTAAAAAACAGTGATTATAATTTAGAACCTAAGGATGTAACATTACTCCAAACTTAAAAGTCAGGTTTAAAAAGATAGGTCTTTAATTTAGTTGTATATATCGAGAGAGCCGTCACTCTCATATCCCTTGCAGTGAGTTCAAAAGATAAGGTGCATAACACAAAAGTGAATCTTCACCAGTGCTTTAAGCGACAGGAACTTTCAAAAGAAAAGCAGTGGAGGACCTTAGTGATCTGGCTGAAATATAAAATGATAGACCGCTGCAGCATCCCTCAGTGTTCGCTCATAAGTGACTTTAGAAAATAAATAAATATATAGATTTAGGTTTTCTTTAGGTTATAAATATTTAAATAATTTGTTGAATTACAATTAGATTTTTCTGACATTCGCTTCATTCAGTATTGTTTTAATTAATACAGATGATTTTGCAATACATCACACAAGCTTTATATACGTTTTAAATTGAAATCATTACCTTTAACATAGCTTGGAAGTTCAGCCATTCGATGCTTGTGGGTGTTAAAAGTAGTGCAATGGAAACTTCTGGTGGACTGTTAGTCAACATTTCCAGGTATTAGTCAGACATCTTTTAACCTGATTTTGTGGTTAGAAGCAACAGTAAGGGGAAACATGCACTGCTAAGCCAAAATTGCATTGGTAGTTTTTTACCTTATAAACACTTTGTGTCACAGCCTTTAAATCCACCAATAAGTGTCAACAAGGGTGGGGTTTGAATGCACTCGCAGACAACGGCAGAAAGTTAGGCTGATTGATGAGAGTGATGAAATGCATGTAGAAGAGAAGACCCTTGAGCTGCAGCCTCTCAAACTGCAGCAGTAAACAAAAAAACCACGTGTTGTATGTGGTTTTTTGCTGGACGAGCGCAACACAATAATAGTTCCTTATAGCATGCTACATGCGTCACATTGAGACTGATCTTTTACACTGATACATAGTATACATGAACCACAGTGCAAACCGCTGGTTACTGATAAAAATGAATTTCTACTTTAAGCAAGTGAGAATTGAGTCTCAGCTCTTCTCAGGTTTTATAGATAAACAACTGACCGTGTGTGCGCAGTACATTTAAGCCATTTACTATCTTGTTTTCATTTCTTTTTGTGTTACAGCGCCGCAATGGTTAATTTCTTCTTTTCAAACTTTTTCCTTATGTCTAAACTGTAGTTGTGTAGTAGTGTGTGACCAATATTAAGATTAAAGTACCTGGAGCCTCTTGGTCACACCCCAGACAGACCTACAAATTTACCTCAATTGTGTGAAGTATGGAGGCAGAAACAGATCTCTCAAAACTTGGACACACAAAACCAAAATATCAGCACAGCTTGACACCACTGAAGATGGGTGAGAAGATAGTGCTCGCACTTAGATCTAAAGTAAAAATATTCATCATGCAGAATAGATCTTTAAAACTGTCTGGAAAATATTTAAATGACTAAAAGCTCCTCTCTTAAAGAGACAGGAGCTAAAACAGAGTTTAAGTCAGAGGGGGAATACAGTGCTGCAGCCCTGTATGTATGACAAAACACATGTTTTATTAGCATTAAAGCATGTAAACCTATTGTAGTAATAACGCAAAATACATTTATGAACCTGAAAATGAGCATGATATGTCTCTATCTTTCGCCCTGCCATGGTCAGTAACTCTCTGCACCGTACTTCTCATTTCTAAACTACAGTTGAGTGTGTGAATGAAATAAAAATGCCTGGTACCCTCAGAAACGGGCAGACACGAGGAAGTCTCCTGGGTGAGTGGCAAAAATTCAAGAATGAAACCGCAAATACTGCTGATTTTCTCCCATACTATTAGATGTCCAGTAACCAGAGTTTTCTAAGTCTTATAGAGGTCCAAGTGAAGCGTCACATTTCCCAAAAGTCAGTTCTAGGTCAAGTCACAAAACTTGAATAAGAAGTGGGGAGTTTTTAAATGTCTCATTACAAAACATTGAAATTGGAAGACTGTGTAAGAGGACAGGTGAACATCTTTTCTAATCTATCTCGAAACATTACTCATAAAAAGAGATTAGTTGCCGTAATAATTCCCCTTGTCCACGCAATCTGTGAAAAGTTTAATAACATTTCATTGTTTTTTTCTTTCGATGCACATGGCTAATAATCAAATATTGAAGCTGTGAGGCTGCACAGTGCCCATCTGATGTTTTTTTATTTACTTTATTATTGTATCAAGTTGTTCTCATGTTTAACCAGTCAAGCATTAATTCACACATTAGTCAGGGAAGTCAGTGTAAAGCCCACAACACTGTCTTTTGTGTTCAGTCAGTGGGCCTCTCTCAGAGTTGTCTGTCCACTGAAGCAAATTATTATCACAAGCAGACACATCCTGTTCAGGAAATCATTTCCTCTGGGACATGAAAAGATAATTTTGTCTGTGGAAAGTTTCCACCATGTAAAAGACAATTAACGCAAATATATGTTTAAAGAAATGTGAATAGAGCTAGTTGAACTGTGGACCTTTTAGGGCCCTCCATGCACATGCTTGTTCTTACAATGCAGATGCTTCTTAATTCTGATCCTAAACTTTCAGTCTCATCTGTGTCATCACATGTTTAATTCTATTAATAATATGTATTTCTGTGGGACGAGCTGACCCATCATACGTGGTGCTGGCTTGGCATGTGCTTCCTCTTGTGTTCCTCTTGAGATCTGAAGGCGGAGCTTCGTGGAGTTCCTCTTGGTTTCATTTACAGGCAGCCAAACTTTTGACACCCAGTCTTGAGTGCTTGTTTCTTTGCTGTCATGGTGGACATCATTGACCTCCCTCAGGGTCTTAATTAGTGTGTCTTCTGACAGTATTACAGAGATGACTGGGATGCGGTACCTGACCTGTCTGTGGATTCTGTTCATCACACACAATGGATGTGGTGAGTTTAGTTCTGATCATTTGCTTCCTTCGTCTCTGTTTGAATTGTACTTACAACTGAAGGGTGAGTGTGAGCGTTCACAAGGAAATTTGACATTTTTGGCTGTAAGAATAATTTAACTTTGGTCATATTTCAGGCTGCAGTTTGTAGTGGTTGTAAAGGTGTTGATGGTATTTAGTCTACCTAATAAATATTTAAGATAATTGCTCAGAGATTACTAAGTAGGATTTTAAAAATATGGGATGCATCTCACAATTTTTGTTTTATTTTTTTAGTATTGTGTGTGGTAATATTTTGCACACAGGTTGAATCTAACATACTAGTTTGCATGCTAGATAATAATGTATTTGTAAAAATAGTTAATTTTATTTTGAATTGTTTTTTTTCTTTTGGTGGGAGATTCATGTACTTAAGGAAAAGTAGTATTACTACGGTGTAGAAATCCTTGCTTACAAGTAAAAGTCATGCATTAGTTAATTAGTTAGTTAATTAGTTAAAGTGCTCATAATGCAGAATGGCATGTTTCAGAATATTAATGTGTTTTGATTACTGAAGGATTGCACTCATCACTTTAATGTTGAAGCCAGTAAAGGTAGTTTGACTACTTCATATAGTTTATCTGCTGGGTAGCTTGTGAATGTCCCGGCCTCGGGGATCAATTAAGTATTAAATCTTAATCTATAGTATCACATAATAATTCATTGTTTATTACATTTTGTATTATTAAACTAAACCTGCTAGTAACTAAAGTTGCCAAATAACTGTGGAGTAAAAAGTACAATGTTTGTCTCTGAATTGTAGTGGAGCAGATGTACAAGTTCAGGTACCTAGAAATTCTGCTTGACTACAGTACTCGAGTAGATGTACTCAGGCACTCTCCACCACTGATGTGCACATATCTTAAAGTACATAATCACTTCTCTAAAACGGGATGTTTTCTGACACATTTCTTTATTATTTTGATCAGTTTGCAGTGACATTCAGTTCTTTGAGAGGCAGGAGGGTGAATCTGTGGTTCTGCCCTGTGTGGTCGAACCGAGAATTCCTCCACCCTTTGGTTTGTACCTGAAGCGTAGCTGGTTGCATCACAGTAATGTGCTGTTCATGCACACCAAGAGCGACTTCCACGCAGACAAGGCCGATGACAAAAACCGCACGAGAGTCAGTGGAGACCCGAGCAGCCACTCTCTGAACGTGACCATCTCTCAGCTAAGAGCCAGTGACACAGACCGCTACTACTGTGAGTTTGTGGTGGACAACCCTTCCTCTGAAGATATACTACTGCCTGGAAAGACTGAGTTCTTCCTCCTTGTGACAGCTGGTGAGTTGTTTTTCTTTATTTCATCCCAAAGTCGTTTCGTCTCTTTGTCACTCACAGGAAGTTTCCAAAACTACCAGCCACAGTAACTAAGAACAAGAAGGTTGAAACATCCGACGCATAACCGCAGCAGGGGGTTGACATTTGTAGAGTGGGTTTGGTGCTCACACGAAGCAGCACTGTCTAATAGAGCATATTTATAAGGGTTGTAAATAATAATGATTGTCAAGAAATGAGGTTTAAGATAGATCTACTGCAAATGCTGGAGGAAGAAGGATATTTCACAACCTGGCTACCCCAAAGTTCCTCTTATTAATGGTCTAACTAATGTATAAACCCTTACAAACTATATATAAATGATGTCTTGTCAAAAATGGTCGCATGAAAGTCTAATTTTCTTTGTGGTGAGACTGTTGTCATGGTCTCTCAGCAGCTCCCGAAACCTCAACATTCAACACATACAGCTCTGATCATCTGATCTTGAAATTTGAGCTGCTTGTCTTCCATCATTTCAAACACAATCAGCATTTTGTCCACAGTGACTCACTCTGGTCAGCGATTTTCTGTTTGAAATCATGGGAGAAAAGCCTGGCCATGAAATTCCTCACCATGTTACATGGCGCTGGTTTTAGATCTAAAAATACAACACCGCCACCACAAACAAATAAAAATTAAAGTCATACTACATCTTTTGCGGAGGAAAAAAAAAGGTGTCCTGAAAACTCTCATAGAAGTCAGAATGATCTCACTGTATCCATCAGCACAAACATGTCGCAGGTCATATTCTAAGTTTTATCCCCTCTCCCCTCTGGAGATGCCCCTGGGTCGGTGGGGTTGGTAGAGACGTGCGCAGGGGGCTCGGCCATGCTCCCCTGTCTCCCCCCGAATTGGGAGGGCTTGGCTGTGGAGGGGGTGAGCCTGAAGCGGCAGAGGGGCCGGGCAGCTGTGGAGGTGTTGTACCACTCAAAGCATCACCACGGCAGCAGCCATCCATCCTCCTCCTCCTCCCAGTTTCCTGTCGAGAAGTTCCATCTCTCCTCTGCGCCCGGCCCCAGTGGCATCACCTACAACCTGACCCTGCAGCAGCTGCAGCCGGACGACAGCGGCCTGTACAGCTGCCAGCTGCTCCTGCGGGGCAGGCCCGACAGCAGCACCAGTCTAGGGAGACAAGTGTTCCTTGTTTCTGTGCAAGGTGGGTCACGGCAGGACCTGATGGCCAGGTTACTTCAACTAACCCACTATTATTTTTCAGGCTTTTGGAAAATGAAAATGTCTTTTCATACTAACTGTTGCTCTGCCATGTGTTTTGTTCCTTCTGTTTTATTTCCAACCTCAGTCAACTTCAGGATGTTGGCCTTCTAATAACACAACCACAACTGATGATATCAGTAACAGTTCTTTCTTTCTATCTATCCTTGCAACTAATCATCTAAATTGAGTAGGTTTGTGTTTCAGTTCGCACTTGCTCTGAATCCTCTTTCTCTCAGCACCATCAGTTTCACAATAGCAACACTCCCTTTTTTTTTCCTCTTGTATGTCTGAAGGTGTTTGCACAACTGATAACACGAGACAAAAATAGACATTGATAACGGATGAGATGACTATTTTTCTCCATATTTAAATGTCATGCATAAAATGAGTAGTATTAATTATTCAGTATTAATCTGATTCTAGCTAATAGAATATAAAGTGCATGTGGTTGTTGTGGTGTGATGTTTTATATCAAAATACAATTATAAGCTTTGGATTATTTTAGTTAGACTAATAAATGTGTGATTAATAATATGAGCAAAGTGAAAAACTGAAAGCTGCTGTCCCGCTACAGCTGACTATACAGCAACTTATCATAAATTGAATATTGTTTTGAAATCATAATTATGTGTCAAGTCTGGTGGTATTCTGTTATTGCAAAACAAGTCCCAATAACAGACTGAAAGCAACAATGAATTTATCCCACTAATAAGTATTGACTGTGCAGCTAATAATAATTTATTTATAGCAAAAGCACTTTTAAAAATAGTGCTTCAAATGGCAATGAAAGCAAGAGATGCGAAAGAAAAAAACATTATTAATATTAATTAGGGCAGCACAAAAAAGATCAATAACAAATATAATAGCTAAAGCCTGATATAGTTTGTTTCTGTGTCACAGAGCTCCAGTGTTGTGCATAACAAATTAACATGGCACTTACCGGACCTGTCCCTTTATCAAGATCCACACCAAAAGTTAATGGGATCTATTCTGGGCTGAGACCTGTCCTCCATCCAAGTTTGATGGAAATCTGTTGTCTAGTTTTTTGTGTAATCCTGCTGACAAACAAACTGACATAGGTGAAAACATAACCTCCTTGGCAGAGGAAATGAGCCACACTGTTGCACTGGCTGATATATCCCTTTTTCTTTTTTGGAGTAATTACAACCAGTAATAGATACTCTTATCTTACAATTTACAATATACACTCCGTTTGAGTGACAGTTTCTACAAACTACAGTGTCTAACTGTTTTACGATATTGTAGTGATGGCCGTTGAACTCATTTCACACTTTAACTGAGCAAACCAAAAAGCCACCACCTCCTAATAAAATCAGACCAAGCAGAACTCCAGTTTGATGATAACAGCCGTTGATTTGTGATCAGCATTTATCTTCATTCCGCAGTGAAAGATCATAAAAATACTCAAAATACTAATACTGTATATTGTAACTGCATCCGAGAAATGGGAAGGAAGTTCGGCTCAGTGGTTTTTGCAATCCCACTGAATGAACGTGTCATACTTGAACTGCCTTTTAACAACTATCTAACATGGACTGCTTTTATTTTCAAGTGACGATTTATCTTTGTGCACTTTATGAATGCATAGGTAACAGTCAGACACTGAACGCAGTGCAGCGAGGAAGCTGAATGGTGTCAGTGTGGTTACTCAGGGGCCGCTGTTGTTCTTATCTTTAATGTTCTCTCTCTGCTTCTTGACAGGAGGTCAGTGCAGCTGCTCCAGCTACTCTTCTCTGCTCTACGCTTTGTCTGCAGCCGTGGCCACCCTCCTCCTCTTCCTCCTCCTTGTGTTTGTGGTGATGTGTAAAGTGAGTGGACTCGATGTGCTGCAATGACACCACACAAGAATACAGAGTGAAAAATAAAACTGTATTACCATGTGCAGCACCTGCCTGCTGAGAGCGTGCCATAGAGTTCCTCTGCAGCTCACCACAAAACCACACTGGTTTCATAATATGTCGCTGTCAGTTGTCAGCATGTTTTTCTTCAAATTCAATGAGGAAGGCAGTGAAACCTCTATTCTACTTTTTAGTTTGGTTTTGAGAAGTTTAAACTGCTTATGAACAACACTATTTTTTTACAACCAACATTAAACATGTCACAGTGAGGAATAGGCAGCTTCCCACTAGAAATGCTGCCTCGAGAAAATGTGACAAACTCTGATTTTAACACAGGAAATCGAGAGTGCGTTTACTCTTGTTCCCCTCACTGATTTGTTTTCCTCCTGTCTCGGTGACTCTCAGGGCAAATCTCGCCGCAGTGTCAAGTCACACCCTCAGGCCCCCATCTACGAGGAGATGGCCGGGGTGCGGTCTGCAAGTCGTAAGCTGGTCCCTCTCCATCTGGAGGAAATGGAGTCTTCTGAGTACAGGAACTGCCCCGTGAAGAAATCCTGTCCTGATAACTATTATGAAAGCCCCAGGAAGGATTCTCTGAAATGAATTGTTAGGTCTTTTCTTCCACAGGTTTTAACAACAAAGATTCTCTTTTTCTCATATGTATTGGACTGTTGAAAGTTTGAAAGACTTTGTATTTTGGTATTTTCTTCAAACCTTGAATTTCATGTACATCGCTATTTAGAAAGTTGATGAAGCAATTATTAAAGAATAAAACACCCACATGCAAATGTTTTTGGTTTCTTCAACAAATTAAAGCTGCCATGTGTTGCTTTTTGTAAAACAAGTAATGTTTACATTTAATTATTCTCACCAAAATGCATTGTGTTCAGGTTGAATGCATTCTCTTACTCATATGTGAAGAGCAGGAAGTATTTGAAGCCTACACTCAGTTGCCAGTTTATTAGGTACACCTAGCTGAGACTAATATAATAAATACAGCCTTTCATGAAGGTTATAATGTTCGGTTTACGTTTGAAAAGAGGGATTACACAAAAACTACTGAATAGATTTCCACCAATCCTGGATGGGTCTCGTCCCAGAATACACCACGTTAACAATGGTGCTGATCGTGATGAAGGGACAGATCCAGGAATGTACTGTGAGGGCATTTTTTGACATTTTGTAATGCATGGATCTTGATGAAAAACATCAAACGTATTTAGTGTGCTGATATCTATGAGGGGCTGTTGGGCTTTGGCGGAGATACAGAGTACATAACCAAAAAAAATATTCAGAAAAAGAAATCCATTTTTGTGTTTCAATTTTGTGTTCAACATTCATTGATATAATAAAGCTTTTAGATCAGATTAGGTTTTTTTCTAAATGTAGATACAAATATTAATTTGTACCCATAATATTTATACAAACAGAGGAAGGACATAAATATAAAATCAAATTGGTGTATTTTTCTCCAGGATCTTATGGCTCATGTGTAATTGTTGATTTCATGATGTGTTGTGATCGTTACTTCATCAGTTACTGCTTCTACCCTTTGGGGTTTCTGGTTACTGGATGCAAAGAGTGCTTGGAGAACAAAGTGGCACAAAGCAGATTTCAGTTCAGCCAGTTTAATGAAGTGCACAGGAATATATAGTCAGGAACACAACTTACACAAAGCTTGATAAGAAATAAGCACATGGAAACAAGGAGGTAGTTATAAAATGTTAAAGTTGCTTAAAAACAAATGGGATGAGCCAGGAATGGAAACAGCTGGTGTCAAAATGAGTCAAGCTGTTCGTGTCCAGAAGGAAACGTCAACTGTGAATTGTTTTCACTTTAACGTAGTAAAGTTATGTCACGTACATAATAAAACTGAAGTTATGTACGTAACATAGGTAGGTTCGTCACACTCGCAATAGACCTCTTCAGATGTTTCGATACGAGGATGTGTTGCAATATCAGATTGGGACACTGTATCAGATACTCAACTATATCACAGCCACTAACTACATACCAAGAACCTGCCACTAAATGTATGATGTTAAGAGCTGAACCCTTGCTTTACAGTAGAGTCTTTCCTGTAAAGCCCAATATTATATTATTGTTTGTAAAATATGAGCTACTGTTGTGCAGTGTGTGTGTGTGTTTGGTACCATGATTGTGATGTACAATTTGGCATATGTGGTGCACACCAGACGAGGTTCAATCATAGCTAGCAGCAACAGTAACCGCTGAATTAATGTCTGGACCATTTTAAAACAAAATGACCAATGAGGCAGTTATTTTGCAGTTATTTATAGAGATACTTTCTACACCAAATTTCAGGCATGTTAGTAATGATTACAAATGTTGGTCCACATTTAGACTCATTTCATTCATATATTCAAATAACTGGTATCCAATAGATGCGATCACTACAGTATGACATCGTGCTAACAACACCAGTCACTTCTGGTTGACTTTCAGTTGATTTGCATCCTGGAGAAATGTGAAATCAGCAACCTTGTTTATTTCTGCTGTCATTTTCAGGTGTTACTTTAACATTTAAAGATTTATAATTAAGCATGATGGTCGGACCTTTCTGATTTTTCTGCTTTTTTATTTTAGGTACTTTAGGTCTCCAACCAAAGGTTAGTGAAATTGTTGATATTAGTGAGAAATGACAGCACCAGACATGCATTTGTTTTTGAAAACAAACATTGTCATTGTTGCTATAGCAACAACAGAGATTAAAGACAAGCTTAAAGGAGACTGGAACAAAGACCCAGTGAACATTCTAGAATGTTGGAAATGCTATAAAGATATGAATATATGTATATTTATGTCATTAGTACTCGGACCCTGGTTTGTTTCAGACACATCTTACCGTCTCACTGTCAAGTAGGAGAACAGAAAGAAGTCAGAGTAGACAAAACACAGAGGTTCAGTAGAAGACAAAGCTAGGAGACATGGAAAACAACTCCAAGAACGATGAATTTGCTCTGCTTTCCCTTCAAAGAAACATAGGGTGCGAGCTGAGGGACAGCAAGGTGAAGCTCACCCAAGTTGGATCTGAGGGCAGAGTTAATCTGGAAATCCAAGAGGATGCACTGACTTATATCCTTGATCAGCTCCAAGAAAAGAAAATGTGGAGCCGTGAGAAAGAGCTGATGGAGAAAGAGATATGTGGCCTGAAAGCCCAGCTAAATCAGGGCCAGGCTAATGTCCACTCCTCAAAGACGGAGAAGGAGGAAATGAAATCACAGATCAAAGTGCTCTGTAAGAAACCGTCTGACACTCTGGATGATCTTGATGTAAAGACTTCTTACAGCAGGACCCTCAAAGGCACAGTACAAAAGATGCATAAGGATAATAATCTGAACTTGAAGAAGATCAGAGATCTGGAATCACAGCTTGAAACAATGTCCGAGAAGATGGGGAAGGCTCAGAATGAACACGAGGCAGAAACCAGGAAGGTCGCATCTGCCCTGAAAAAGGCAGAGGATCTGCTGGAGACCAAGTGCCTCTGCTGGCAGCAAGAGAAAACCTCCCTGCTGGAGGACATGGAGAAATCCAGAGCTCTCTATGTGGCTCAGCTGGACGAGCAGAAACACGAGAACGCCACCCTCGTGGCTGCTCTGAAAAGCATCGACAGCCAAGCTGATGTCCACTCCTCAAAGACGGAGAAGGAGGAAATGAAATCACAGATCAAAGTGCTCTGTAAGAAACTGTCTGACACTCTGGATGATCTTGATGTAAAGACTTCTTACAGCAGGACCCTCAAAGGCACAGTACAAAAAATGCATGAGGATAATAATCTGAATTTAAAGAAGATCAGAGATCTGGAATCACAGCTTGAAACAATGTCCGAGAAGATGGAGAAGGCTCAGACTGCTCTTGTAGTGCTGCTTTTTAAGAACAAGGAGCTTCAAGGCACAGTGGACGAGTTTCAAGAGTTTAAGAATCTGAAGTTACAGGAGATTAAATATCTGGAATCACAGCTTGAAACAATGTCCGAGAAGATGGAGAAGGCTCAGAATGAACACAAGGCAGAAACCAGGAAGGTCGCATCTGCCCTGAAAAAGGCAGAGGATCTGCTGGAGACCAAGTGCCTCTGCTGGCAGCAAGAGAAAACCTCCCTGCTGGAGGACATGGAGAAATCCAGAGCTCTCTATGTGGCTCAGCTGGACAAGCAGAAACACGAGAACGCCACCCTCGTGGCTGCTCTGAAAAGCATTGACAGCCAAGCTAATGTCCACTCCTCAAAGACAGAGAAGGAGGAAATGAAATCACAGATCAAAGTGCTCTGTAAGAAACTGTCTGACACTCTGGATGATCTTGATGTAAAGACTTCTTACAGCAGGACCCTCAAAGGCACAGTACAAAAGATGCATGAGGATAATAATCTGAATTTAAAGAAGATCAGAGATCTGGAATCACAGCTTGAAACAATGTCCGAGAAGATGGAGAAGGCTCAGAATGAACATGAGGCATCAACCAGGAAGGTCGCATATGCCCTGAAAAAGGCAGAGGATCTGCTGGAGACCAAGTGCCTCTGCTGGCAGCAAGAGAAAACCTCCCTGCTGGAGGACATGGAGAAATCCAGAGCTATCTATGTGGCTCAGCTGGACAAGCAGAAACACGAGAACGCCACCCTCGTGGCTGCTCTGAAAAGCTTCGACAGCCAACGTATTGAGTGGAAGCAGGAAAAGACATCCCTCATTCAGGCCACAGAAGACTTCAAGAAAACTCTGCAGGATATGCAACAGGAGGAGAAGGAGGCTGTGAAAAGATCTCAGGCTTCCCATCAAGCCCAGCTTGAGGAACACAAAGAGGAAACCAGGAAGATCGCATCTGCCCTGAAAAAGGCAGAGGATCTGCTGGAGACCAAGTGCCTCTGCTGGCAGCAAGAGAAAACCTCCCTGCTGGAGGACATGGAGAAATCCAGAGCTCTCTTTGTGGCTCAGCTGGACGAGCAGAAACACGAGAATGACACCCTTGTGGCTGCTCTGAAAAGCTTCGACAGCCAACGTATTAAGTGGAAGCAGGAAAAGACATCCCTCATTCAGGCCACAGAAGACTTCAAGAAAACTCTGCAGGAAATGCAACTGGAGGAGAAGGAGGCTGTGAAAAGATCTCAGGCTTCCCATCAAGCCCAGCTTGAGGAACACAAAGAGGAAACCAGGAAGATCGCATCTGCCCTGAAAAAGGCAGAGGATCTGCTGGAGACCAAGTGCCTCTGCTGGCAGCAAAAGAAAACCTCCCTGCTGGAGGACATGGAGAAATCCAGAGCTCAGCTGGACGAGCAGAAACACAAGAACGCCACCCTCGTGGCTGCTCTGAGGAATGTTGAGCAGGAGTTACAGGGTCATCAAGTTGAGTGGCAGGAGTTAAAGACATCACTCATTCAGGACACAGAAGATCTTAAGAAGATGCTGCAAGAAAAGGAGCAGGAGTGGGAGGAGAAAGAAAGCTCCATGAAGGCCCAGCTGGAAGATCTAATGAGCAAGAAGAAGAAAAAGAAGAAATGGTACAGAAAGTTCTTCTAAGGCCCAGATCCATGCTCAGGAACAGAGACTTGCTTAGACACACGCATTTGGCATCCCTGTGCTGCGACGGGTTTTCTCCGGGTGCTCCGGTTCGCCCACTTTCATTGAAGAAGAAATTCTTCAATAAAAAAAAAAAAAAAAGGCAGAGGATCTGCTGGAGACCAAGTGCCTCTGCTGGCAGCAAGAGAAAACCTCACTGCTGGAGGAGATGGAGAAATCCAGAGCTCTCTATGTGGCTCAGCTGGACGAGCAGAAACACGAGAACGACACCCTCGTGGCTGCTCTGAAAAGCATCGACAGCCAAGCTAATGTCCACTCCTCAAAGACGGAGAAGGAGGAAATGAAATCACAGATCAAAGTGCTCTGTAAGAAACTGTCTGACACTCTGGATGATCTTGATGTAAAGACTTCTTACAGCAGGACCCTCAAAGGCACAGTACAAAAGATGCATGAGGATAATAATCTGAACTTAAAGAAGATCAGAGATCTGGAATCACAGCTTGAAACAATGTCCGAGAAGATGGAGAAGGCTCAGAATGAACATGAGGCAGAAACCAGGAAGGTCGCATCTGCCCTGAAAAAGGCAGAGGATCTGCTGGAGACCAAGTCGCTGGCAGCAAGAGAAAACCTCCCTGCTGGAGGACATGGAGAAATCCAGAGCTCAGCTGGACGAGCAGAAACACAAGAACGACACCCTCGACACCCTCCCAGGAGTGGGAGGAGAAAGAAAGCTCCATGAAGGCCCAGCTGGAAGATCTAATGAGCAAGAAGAAGAAAAAGAAGAAATGGTACAGAAAGTTCTTCTAAGGCCCAGATCCATGCTCAGGAACAGAGACTTGCTTAGACACACGCATTTGGCATCCCTGTGCTGCGACGGGTTTTCTCCGGGTACTCCGGTTCGCCCACTTTCATTGAAGAAGAAATTCTTCAATAAAAAAAAAAAGTTACATCAGTTCAGGCTGCATGCCACGAGCAGGCTCTTCTTAGAGAGCTTGAGCTGGGTACCTGTTCCTGATCTGGGTCTGCAAGGCCCTCTGTACCACCACCTGCATAAAATATAATTAAAACTGACCATAACAAAAACATAGCATGAAATAAAATCAGAGAAAAAAATGACATAAAAAAAAAAAAAAAATGTCAGTTGTTGTTGAGAATTTAAAATCTGCTGTAAAGCTTTAACCACATACAGGTCATTTGACAGCAAAACTGATTGTACCTTTACCTAACTAACTGCTAAAATTAGCAGAATCATTTTGGTTAAATAAAACGACCAATTTCAGAAACTTTTTTTTTCTATCAAGGCATTTCTTAATAGATAAATGGTACATATTAATTGATTTACTTATTTCACACAGCCTCTTCAGGAAGACATTCATAAGCTGTGTTTCTGTCTTAATTTTCATTTGAATTGGAAGCAAACTTTTAAAATGTCACAAAAAAGAAAAAGCAAATTAGAAGTGTTTCCGTCAACTTGTTTGGACTAGGCTACACATAGCACTGTTTCATCAGAAGCTGGTGGTATCAGCTATGTTATGCACGGTTGTAATAAACAGAGCATAAGAAGCCAATAAACCTCAAAGAAGAGGAGTAAATAAAACCAGTCGTTTTGGCCATCTATGAGAGAAAAATGTAGACGTCTTCAGCAATATCTTGGAACTGTGCAAGTTGTAATTACTCTTATGTCAGTTAGTAATGGTGTTTATATCTAGGAAGTTGTTAACAGAGGAAACAGCTTCTTCTCTTCAAGCAGAAACAGCTTATCAGTCATGCGAGTTCAATGTGCACTATGTCAGAGCTTACTTAAGTATTAAGTTTTTTCAAATTTTGTGGTCAATCCTTTAAAAATGCGACTAAAAATGGCTTGACGCAAAGTGTTGCACTTGGTTGTTGAGGCAGTTCTGATGAAGCACACTGATGCCCTTAAAAAGTCATCACTGCACGTGGGTCATGATTGGTCAAGAACCCCACAGGGCACCTTTAAATAACTGACGAATCAAAGTTCATTAACACATTGATGCTAAAAGTCATATGAAAGTCCAATATTTCCCTAAAGCATTCCTGTTACTTAATTTTCTACATTGCTTATACACCTTCATATCACCCATCCCCAACATATTGAACATTAAATATTCACTTCCATCTCTTTATTGTGCTTATATCCAGTATGCAGTACTAAAAATAAAAAATAAAGTACTTTAATATAATTCTGAATCATATGTGAAGCAAACTAGGAGCCCATTAAAAATGAAAGGGACAAGACACACAGTAACAGCCAAGAAAATTTGTAATTTATTAATATAGTCCGAAAGAAGCTCCACAATCCATGGAAACATTTTTTTCGGTGCATGTCCTTAACAATCACATTCTATGAGGAGAAAAAAGAACAACATTAAAAGCCACAACTTTGTATTTCAGTTACAGACATTTTCCTTAATGTTTTTTTTTTCAAATAAAGAGAAAGGCAAAGGCAAAGTACCCCCATTCCCCCACCCACCCTCCTCCCCTTTAAAAAACAGACAGCCTTGAAAGTCATGGGCTTTTTTTTTTTCAGTACAACCCACAGTGCTTTAGCAGAAGGATAAGCGCTCATTGGTTAAGGATTACACAGCATGGCGACGCAATGTAAAGTTTTGCTAAAACATTATGATGATGATGATGATAATAATGACGGGGGAGGGGAGGGGGAGAAAGTAGAGTGGAGGAAATTTGAGCAAGAGACAAAACAAGAACAACCCTACATCGAACCCTGAACCCCAGAGTGTGAGTCGACAAACGCCCGCAGTACAGCAGCTGGGTTTGGACTCTTCCCTCCCACTTGTGCATAGATCATGATCCTTTAAAAACCAGCTTTATTCCTCCACTTGAATCTGCCTCCGACAACCATCTGTTACATGTTAAGAAATCTCTCAACTATTGAATACCTGTCACAGGAACAGACATGTTAGCAGACAGGAGAGATGATTAAAAACAAACATAACTTCTTGCACGATGCTCCTGAACTACAGGATGGAAAGAACAAAACATACAAATGCATTTTCTGTCACTGTCTTTTTGACAATCAAAACCATTGATCGTTGTTTAAAATGTAAAGCGATTTCTACTTAGATTTCACATGTAAAGCACTCCACTTTATTCAAAGTTGATTCTCAGTCTTATTTGGTAAATATATAACTTGCTACGAACTTGTTGTTTTAAAAAAAACAATGGTACTCTCTATATTCTGTTAAACTCATAACCTTCAGTGCTTGCTTGGAGTTTTAATTGTTTTCAGTTGCTTTTATTTCACAAGAACATTTAAACCTAGAAATGATGGAGTTGGTATCTGGAACCCTGGCCTTCCTGAGACATAATCCACATCATTTTTTTCTCATTTTTTTTTTTTGAGTGTGCAAGATAGTGAGCAAACTGCGTCGCTTACAGAGAACATAAAATCACAACTCAAATACATACAGAGATAGTCTGTCGACACTGAAATCAAAACTTGAAATATGACACAACACTGATCAATCCCAGAGTTCTTAAAGTAGCATAAATCTTCATTTTGCAAGTTTTTCATGTCCATATTTGATGGAAGATGAAATTTGTCCTTTTTTTTTAAACATTCCTGTTAAAAATTTCTATCCTATTTCCTTGAACTTCAGACAAATGAAATGCTTGTAAACGACAGGTGACTTTTGCAACAAAAAACAGAAAAGATAGGCACCTCTGAAATGAGTCTTGTAACAAACTCACCTCCCACACTTTATCCCTTTCCATTTCTCCATGAAGTTAACATAAGGGATTACTAGTCCTTCTACAGCTATCTATGGCCACAGTTCTTTGTTTTTTTCCCATTTTTCTTTTGATTTTTTAGTTTTTTTTGCACTTTTATCTTTTTTGATTTTTTTTTCTCATTTTTTTGTATAATTGGAACAAAATGGTGCAATACTCAATGATAATCCTTGTATTGGATTATTCCACAATAAAAGCCACTATAAGGTAGATAAACTTTTTACAGATAGAATGAAAAAAAAAAATCCATTAAGTCCTTGAGTAAACATGTACACATGAATTGTCACCATCTCCCCTCCGTACTTAGACTCGTTTATCTACGATTAGCTGAGTGAGGGGTAGAAGACACTCAGTGCAACGTTAGAAGATAATAACAATGTCTATCAGAATAGTTTTTGACAGAAAAACAACAACAAAAAAAAAGATAAAAACAGACAAAATATAACATACTGAGTGGAACGTAACAGCAGGCCATGTGCCTGGTACACACACAGTTTTTTGCGCACACATTCATACAAACATCTGACGTTCAAGCACACATCTAAGATGACTTTTGCATTTTTTCTCCAAAGATTTTGTATTTGTAACTTAATGCAATACATTTGTAATATTCTCTAAAAGCCCCTAAGTGTACCTGTCAGATGGAGAGAACAAAAAAAAAAGAATTACTGACTTCACATTACGTTATTGGCGCTCCATGATTCAAGTATTTGTGTTCAATATTTTGTTTTTGTTTTGATATGTTTGTGATTTGTTTTATCAACTGCTTGGGCTGGGCTTTTAGACTGGCTAATTAACAAACAAATATACATATATACAGTACAAGCACTTCAAAGTACTGTAATATGTCGTCTAAACCAGAACGTGCATATCTGACTCTGTATAAGAAAGACGTAGCTTTCAATCAATCAAGTATCAGTTCACACCGGACCCGAATTCTTTCCTTCGTATCACTTATTTGCGGGGAAAATACATATTGCTCATTTTCAGTTGTATTAAACCAAGACCTTTCAAAACAACAACGAAAAGTTTCAGAGGTTACGATCCAAGAAGTCTGAAGAGGTGATACCACACACCATACTCACAGTATATACGTATATATATATGTAGTGTATACATATATACTGTTATCTAGAACAGAGCTGTAGAGAGGAGAGCCTCTCGATGCTGGTGCAGCATGGGAAACCCCCTTCACTGTCAGGGTTCTCCAGTTAGTACAGGATGCTGGGAGGTCCTCGGCTATTGGGTCTGTCTGAGCTTGGATCAAGGCAGTTACAGAAACAGGCAATAGTGATTTTTGCTTGTGTGCTGCAGGACTGCGAGTCCTGAAAAGGTAGCCTTTTCCCGTTTTCTTATTTTTTTTTTTGTAATTTTTAAAACTTTTTTTAAAATGTTTTTTTAAGACTTTGTACCTCTTGAAATGTGCCCCTCCCCTCCTGCTGATGCAGAATGAGGAGAGTGAGGCTGATACAGTGGGCCCAAGCCATCTGGGTCTGTGGAAATGTACAGTTCAGCGGGCCCCGCTTTGAGCAGGACACACAACATAAAAACAAGATAAATACAGCATCCACAAAAAAAGGCACCCCGGCCACCAGTCTACTCCTTTAGATGGTGGTAGTAGAGGCTGATGACCGGAGACGTTTCAGCTAGAAGTGCAGAGCTTTAACATATTATAGATCTTTTTTTTTCATTTAGATTTTTTAAGCATTTTTAAGATTTTTATGTCAAACTTCATAAAAATGACGTTAAAATGCGATTTCATTTTTGGTTTTTAAAAAAATATGTACCCGGGATTACCCATCATCAACTGTGCACTGTAGCAAACTGGAACCCCCAACTGAGTAAAGATTTTCTCCTTAGCATGGGGCATTCCCCACAAAATCATTAAAAAAAAAAAAAAAATCTCAGTCGTTTAAGGGTGTGATGCTGCCGCCCATTTGTTTGATCCCTTCTGTCCCCCGCTGCACCCTCTGCAAAGGTTATCAAAGCTCCTCCAAACAGGAACAGAAGTGCTCTCTATAAAGATACAGTATGACACAGCAAATTTATATTGGCACATTACGTTGGCATCTTTACATGCAATGAGGGGCCCCAAAACAGTAACAACAGGGCACCTTTAGAGAAAAGGATCAATACAAGCCTTTTCCCTTCCAATTAGGATTCGGTCGAGGCATGAGGTCTGTAAATATAGTTGCGCAGATGGCCTTTTAATTTAAGACTTTGCTCTCACAGTAGAAAGGACAGATACGGAGAGCTGCATCTCATACTTGGTATCATCAACTCCCCTACCCTGAGATCAAGCTGGACAGAAGTGTCTTCAGCGCAGAGAGAAAGGCTGACCTTTGATAAAGTGTTTGGACTTTAGTACATGACAGTGCTCTGGTGGCTTGGCCCGACTTTACAGAAACGGCGGCCATTCTGAAGTGCTGACAGAAGCGCACGGGGGGTGGGGTGGGGGTGGGGGGGTTTGCCAAGGTCTGGGAGGAGTGCTCATTCCCAAGTCAAGTTTGGCATGCTGTAAAGGGCCTCAGCCTCTAGTCTTTTGCATAGAAACAGATAGGAGGGCCTGTTGGTGCCTGGTGCAGGGGAGGGCTACTGGGTCTGGTTTGAGGTGGATGAGGAGGAGAGGAGGTCATAGCGTAGCAGCTAGGCAAAGGGCAAGGGGGGACAGCCTGCGGGCAGGCGGAGCAGCTTGGAGCGACAAACACCCACACCCCCCCTTGTCTGAGACACCCTATTTTTACACATCTCAAGATACTACCTGGAAGTACTACAGAATACTGTCAAACACAAAAGCATGATCAGTTAAAAACAAATAGACAATCAATAACGCTCTGTAGTATTGATCCTCGTTTTGCATTCAATACACAGGATGAACATACAGAGGCACCTCTGACCAAAGTGTTTCTGCATATGAACAGTGAAGGGCTAGTTCAGCAGCCAGTATTTTTGTAGACCACTGCATGTAGACAAAAATAACAATATAACACATTGAAAAGAAAAAATAAAGTCAAACGATCTTTTAAAAAAAAAAAAAAAAAAAAAATCAAAAGTACACTGGCAAAAATTCCAGAAATATGACTATAACATCTTCCAGCTAAAGTGATCTTTGTGTCAAAGAACTGAGAGATGGGGAAGGGGGCAGGAACGACAGCAGGGTCGAGCGGTGGCGGCCCCCCCACCCCATCCCCCGTCAGAGATGCCGTGAGTGGCGGAGAGCCGTGATTGGCCATGTCTTGGAGGAGCTGAGCCGAGGGAGGGTCAAGTGGAGCCCAGGAGGAAGTGCTGCGCTGTGGGACTGCCGCTTGACACCCAGAGGACCACAGCAGAGAGGCACTCGGTGGACGCTCCCCACTCCCTTCCTGACTCCCGACTGGCCAGCGGGCGTCAGAGACAGCTGACATTGCGAGTCTAGTGCCTCCAAACAGAACAAGGCTAAACATTTGGAGTAACAGTGATATACACTTTGATATTGTTCAAAGAAGGAAAAAAAAGATAATCATAGACTGCAGTTTTTTCCCCCACAAAGTCCAATGGTACATTTCAGTTTTGTTTCCCTTCATCCTGCTACCAGAGGAACAACGGCAGACACATTTCCAAGGAATAGATATAGTACATAAAAGAGCAGTATTTTTTTCTGTTGTTTTCAATGTTTTTGCTGCTCCTTTTTTGATTTATTGGATTGCAGTTGAAGCGATTTGCTCTTCATAAGTGCTATGATAAAACCCTTTGAATTTTATAAAAGTCTTAGTCTCTTCTGTTTGTACAGTACCAAACGCAAGGAACACTCGTAGGTCTACTGCATTAGGAGAAACCCCTCTTATTTGGTATTGTGCCAGATACCCAGAACCATCCGATCCCTGCTGTGGATTCAGTCTCTGTTGGGTGTGGCTGTGGCATGCAGAGAGGAAGTGTGCATTATTGTGTACCCAGTGTCACTCTCTAGTACAGTTTGCTGCATGCACACGTTTAACAGCTGCTTTCTTCCTCTTTGCAGAGAGTTTTCCCAACAATTTTCAGGGGGATCGGCGGCCTGGAGGGAATCCAAGTTTTGAAAAGGGGGTAAGGTTTTTTTTTGAAGTTCTGAAGTCTTTTGCTGCAATCAGCAACAACCAAAAAAACAAAAGAGAAACCAGCTCCGGTGGACATAGAGTATGGACGGAAGAAAGGTCTATGGTGTATATTGCACAATGTAACTGTCACATGAAGGTGAAATTGTGTTCTTTTTTTCCTCCGAAAACTGGCGGACCGTACATACAGCTGGGCTTCATAACAAAATCGGACACTAGAAAATTCAACAAAGCCCCCGTGAGTGACTGGGTTCCATGTTGAAGGTGACCAGAAGGATCTGGAATTGTAGACGTCAATGATTAGGTGCCACCGGACATACAGTACATAGACATGTACGGAGACACGCAGTGAGGTTGACAAATAATCTTCTCTCAGCTTTTATGTTGTGATAGATATCAAAAAAATGCGCTTGGGTCTAAAAAGAAGACAATCCCTTCGAGAAATTAAAAGAATTAAGCTGATGATTGGTAGGGCCAGTCACGTGGCCAGGCCTTCTTACTGCCCAGTGACAGAGTTGGTCACCAGTCATGTCCTGTACCACTCGCTGGCTCAGAGGGTGAAACTGTGCAAGATTTCAGCTATTTCTTCAATTACAAAACAAACTTTAAAAAACAAAAAAAAAGGCGGCTTGGGAAGGACCTGGGCCAGAGAGCACTTAAGGCTAATATTAGTGCTGAGAAACAAACGTTAACGTAACTAGTAAAGGTCTTTGAACCACATCATTGGCCATGGACATGCTGGGAATGGTCGTTTTTAAGTCTTATTTTGGGATGATTTTTTTTTTTTTGTTTTTTGTTTTGTTTTTTTTGGAGGGAAAAGGAAAGTCTCAGATGGCAGCTTTGATTGCTTCTCCTAAAAACACTTCACACAGAATGTCATGTATACTAATGGAAAAACTAAAAACACTTAAAAGGTTTCTTTGTGTTGTGTTCTCGTTTCAGTTTGTCTTTATATGATGCATTTCAACAATACCAAAAGAAAAAAAAAATTGCTTTTTTTTTTCTTCCAACAAAGGTAAACCAAAGAAAAAATAAGGACAAAAGTAAAACAGAAGGTCTGGAGTCTGCAGTCTGTGTGGTTGGGACCCCAGCCTTCTGATTTACTATTCACAGTTTATAACAGTTCTAATTGATACTGATTATCGCCACATGATTTGCTTGGGTTTGCTCCTGTTTTTTTTTTTGTTTTTTTTGTATTTTTTTCCCCATTCCACCCTCCACCAATGGCTTACATGACATGGTGGTGGTGCTGGGTTGGTTGGTTGGTTGGTTAGTGTATCGTGGCATCACCCTACATGGACTCCCCACTGAGCAGATCACCAGGCAGCAGGGTGTTGATCTGGGTGGGGCTCCCGATCACGCGGGCATCCTCCCCGCCCGGAGGTCCCCACAGGCTAGAGTATTGGGGCACCCCACCCCACAGAAGGTCGCCTCCGCTAGACTTGCCTCCACCGCCACCGCTGCTCCACTGGCCGATAGAGTGGGACTGTGCTGCCCCCATCCGGTTTTGATTGGTTCCTGGGTTGGCCTGCCAGCTAGTGGTGTTTGCCCCTAGCGACTGGCCTTGTGCAAAGAAGCGGTTCACCTCCTCCTCGCCAGCGAACTCCGCTAGGATGGTGGTGTTTCCAAGCACACACCTTACAGAGGAGAAAAGGGGAAATTATTCATCTTACAACAATAATTTAGCCAGGAATAAGGAACGAATACGTTTCATGAAAGTATGTTCTGTATGTTTTGTAAAAATGGGACAGCATAAACATGATATAGATTTTAATCGAATGGTACTACTTTTTTTAAAGACTTGATCACGCCATTATTCCTTTTAGGATGGTGCCATCACCACATTTTGTGCTGCTGATGATGAAGTCATACATTTTGCATTTAGTTTCCATGACAACCAGCTGCAGTGGTTGACAAATCTAAAAAACAGCCAGTCTGCCCCAAGAGTGGCTGAACACTGGCGTCGCCTCCCATTTCACTTTGATTATTGAAAGACTGACTGTAATATTACAATACAGCTGACTACAGCGTGACTCTCCACCTCTTCTTCCATGTGACTGCCCACAAGCAAAAATAACATTGTCTGCACTCAGAGAGAAAACTGAACTGATCTCATTATGGGAAATCACCAAATAAGAAACCAAGAACATTGGGTTTTCCCTAAGTGTTCCCCTTTTTCTTTCTCTGGTATTGATATGTTACTTCAACAGAAAAAGGCAGCTGAAGTTGAGTGACAGTAGGCAAATATTTCCTTAATTTGGGTCTTACATGTGCAGAGACTTCTGGGCCTTTGCGGCCTCGTCCTTGGAGCTGTAGCGCACCACAGCGTTCCCCTGGGTCAGGTTGAGGTGGAATGTGATCAGGGGGCCATGCTGCATGCACAGGGTCCGCAGAGTGGAACCATCAATCTGGAGCACAAGAGAAAAGAAAAGGGCAAAAAATTGCGTTACAACAAATATGAGCTTACTTATCTATATTATACTGTGTTTTTGTTTACCGTTTATTTCCCTTACTCACTGTCCATTCTCTATTATTATCCTTTTCTTTCTTTCTTTTATGCCTTTTTTGAGTACTGTTATACACATATTACATCTGCATAAGACCACAGATTTTTTCCTCACTTATTACATTTTACGTTTTTCTTCCACTCTGCAAATAAATAAATCCATAAAATGCAAGTATTAGTTACTAAAACAATGATTTTTTTTTTTTACATTTTGAGTATCCTAAACCCAACCTTAACCTGTTTTTTGATTGATTGACATGATTTGATTCCTAATATATACATGCTGGCTCTACTCATAATTCACTGTGGCTTCAATCTAGTAAGAATTAGCAACACAGCAGACGTACTTGTGGGGTGAGATTCCTCAGCACCAGCCAGCTGCTGGTCCTGTTGGAGCTGTCAGTGCTCCAGGTGGTTCCCTCTGAAACAGACATGTAGACATAGTCAAATATAATGTTAAGTGTTTTATTAAAAACTATTAAAGAAAAAGTAAAATAGTATAGCTGCAGGGTTTTTCCTTTCATTTTATACTCATTTAATTAAAAGCTGGTTCAAGTGTAAAACTTTAAGACAAAGGCAGTACGAGACAGAAAGAATAGAATTCTAAAATGGAAACTGTCGAAATCTAATTTCCTGTCAAACCACTGTCAAGGCACATTAGCTCTGTGCCACAGGTCAGAAAGTTTAACAGAGGAAAAACGTGACACTAAATGCATTTTTCGTCTGCACCACTACAAGTAGTCTTTCCTCTTCTATCTGTATGTTTTAGACGTGTCATGTCAAAACAAGGTCACATGTTTGATGTTAAAAGGAACCGGTAAACCTCAAGCTGTCAGTTTAACAGGGTGTTCAGCAAGCCTTTGTGCTTCCAGCACAGATGTGAACTCCACCACACCTATGCATCTTCACTCATGCCTGTGCTTGCTTGGGTGTGAAATATATCACATAGAGGTGATTTATGTTGCTTTCTCTTTGGTGCAAATTTTCTGCAAGTCAAGGCATTGCTGAACCCTTCTGATTTAACCTGACTGCAAACAGATTTTTAAACATTTTTTTAACAG
This sequence comes from Pagrus major, assembly GCF_040436345.1. Classification (NCBI taxonomy): domain Eukaryota; kingdom Metazoa; phylum Chordata; class Actinopteri; order Spariformes; family Sparidae; genus Pagrus; species Pagrus major. The sequence goes on from NC_133215.1 coordinate 20,869,660, forward strand.
CAATCTCACATAAAATCTTAGCAACATATTTGTTTCATTAGAAGTGAATGGACTAAAGAGATGGTAATACACCTATCAGTGTTTCTCATGTATAGAATTTATTTAGCCAGCCAACATAAAAAGGTACAACTCTTTCAATATTATGCTTTGACATGCAGCTGTGATTGCATGTTGGAAAGTCTGAAGGAATGGTGCATGAGTTTATATCTTCAAGCCAGTGCTCACCCGAGGAGTAGGAGCCGCTCCAACCTTGGGCCAGGCCCAGCGAGTTGCCGCCCCAGGTGGAGGAGGGCTTGTTGTTGGTGAGGCCTGGCGGGGGCCGGGAAGGGGCTGTGGTACTGCGTGGCCCTTGAGGGACTTTCCACAGCTCATGGGACAGAGAGGCTTGGCTCTGGGAGATGGGTCCTGGGGACCAGGTGGACTTCATCTCAGATAGTTTACCTTTAGATGGAGAGAGGATGGGCAGACAGTTAAGAAAAAATCAGGAATGTACGAAGATGTATCGTTACAACTAAGTTGGCTAGAGGCTCACAACGAGTTATGTATATTCTTGATCCTCCCATTGGTTCAGCTAATGCCACAAAAATTTCAGGGGTGGCTTCCTTTCTCCTGAATGTCAATTAATTGCAATCAGCCAATACTTAAAAACACGGAAAACAAGTTGCATATTGGATTGTTGTGCATCTGTGTCTACTGACTGAAATCTTTTAATTGAATAAGTGATTTCAGTCATCGTTAAAATAGACACAACTACTTATTGAAGAGTGTGTAGAAACTATATCTAACACTGCCAAACACTTTCAAGTACCACTGTGGAACCCCTGCCTTCCTTAAAATGTTTTGTAAAAGCAGAAGCTAGAAAATTTCCCTACAAACAGTGCATTTTAAGAATCACATCTCAAAAATTACACATTCACAAAGTAGAGAGCTGATTTCTTTGTGAATTTCTAACTTAAAGCACACACAAACACACACAAACACAGGGTGTGTTACTGATGTCATGACCAGCTGGGGTGTAGCTTGTTTTTTGTGGGTTGAATGAAAGAGGCACAGAGAGTTGAAGGTCATGTTTAGGTGAGGTCTTAGTATCGCTAAAGGTCTTGTTTAAAGGCACTGAGGGAACAAGTTTGGGTGTGACTATGGGTTAAGAAGGTTCATGAATACAGGTCAGGGTGAGGTTAAGGATAAGTAGGTTGTATCAGGGCTTCCATTAGGATGAGGGGAGGTTTAGCAGGTCCACACATGGAGGGAAGATACTCTGGATGTGTACCTGAGCTGTCTCCTTCAGAGGACGACAGACTGAAAGAGCTAGAGTAGCCACTGACTGGCCAGTCACTGCTGGTTGGAGGCAGAGAGCCATTCTGAAGCGGAGGAGCTGGGGAAGTGGCTATATGGCCGTAGAGGTAAAAGTGTTATGACCAGAGATGGAGAGAAAAAAAACAAGTTCATGTATGCATCAGTACAAGCACATGATAGTGGGGCATGTGGTGTGATGGAGACAGTAACATGGGTCAGCTTGTGTAGCCTCAGCGAGGTCATTAACATCTGATCATATTAAATAGATATTTGTAGCCTTGCCTCTGTTCATACCTCCGTTCCTGTCCCGCAGGAGGTATCGATTGACGTCGTGGATGTTGGTGTTGATGGTGGGACCGCTGGGGACGCTGCCAGGGGTCATGTTGGGATCATTCTCTGGGTCGATGTTCTGTAGGCCCTTCCATGGCACACCTGGGCAGAACTCTGGGGGAGAAAAATAAACTCCTTAAAGCCCAACTCCAGTGTTTTTTGGCATTTTTATATTTTATATTTTTGTGAGTCATTTACTGATAATGTTCATTAGCTACACTGTTTGAGAACTATTTTTTTACTTAATTTTGTGCTCAAACTTAAAAAAAATTGACCTGTTACTACAATGATCTTGAGGAGCCATCTCATGACTTCACCACAGTTCAATTCACACAAGATTCCTACAACTACAACTGTCTTCATACTTGTTACCCTGGTGCAACCCTGATGTATATTTTCCTGTAAGGACTTGTGTGGTGTCACAAAACTCTACATACCAATAAGAATGATGACACGGTAAGTTGTCTTGCCCTAATGGACACAGGTAAACTAACAATATAGTGAGGTTGGAGATTGGATGAGATTAGTGGGGTGAAAGGGAAAACACCTGTGTGGGTTGACAACGGATGTTTAAAGAGGGTTTTTTTTTTTTCCATCAACATGGCAAGTTTTTCCTCACTCAAATCGAGGGTCTTAGGACAGAGGATGTCGTTCACTGTACAGATTGTAAAGCCCATTGAGGCAATGTGATTGCAATTTTGGGCTATATAAATACAATTGATTTGATTTGATGTGATGTGAAGAGGTTTAAACAAATATTCATTTGCATCTTGTTCTCACCTGGGGGCCAGTTAATGTTGGTCCCATTGGAGATCTTCTCATTGGGGCTCTTGCCCTGACCCCAGCTGTCTGGGGGCACCAGGGGGCTGGTGGGGGACTCAGAGCTGGACATTAGATTGTAAGGGCTGAATGAGTCCTCCAGCTGGGGGGGCTTCCCAGGGGGGCCCAGGGTAGAAGCAGCAGATATGGCACCTAGTGTACACAAAGACAAATGAGAGAATGAACTGAAATTAGTTTACCTATTATAATGAAGGCAAAAAACATGAAAACATTGCAAAATTATAAAAGAGTATGCAGTTTATTTTGTTGTCATTTTATATATCAGCTAAATTTTAAGAGATTCTTCAGAGTTCTCTTGAGAGTTCAGTGCCAATACTATTAATACAGATTTCTATGGTATCTACTGATGCTCTGAGTGTCATTCAAGGACGTGGATACATCTCCAATAGTTCAGAAAAGGGAAGGCACACTTTAAAAAAAAGTGTTTGTGGCTGATAAAATTCTTATCTGAGTATCAGCTTGAAGTAAGATAGTGTGGGAAAAAGCCAAGAGCAGAAGCTGATGATATATCAAATGTAAATGGAAAGTGTAGGAGTCAACAAGTTGATGTCAGTCAGTTAGTTTCTCATCACAAAACAATATTCAATCCAAATGTGTTCTGGAAGGTGGCTAGCACATTATTCATTTGTGTAACATGTGTGATCTTTGTATTAACTTTGATGGTACTACATTAATAAGAATGAGGAGGAGAGGTTAAGCAGGTTGTGTATCTTAGCTATCGATAAACTACAAACTGAAATAGAAAGAGCAGCTTCTGTCTGAGGTGTCACAGCAAATGGGAGGCATTGTGACACCTCAGGGTTAGTGTTTCTGGCTTTGAATGAGCTTGCATAGAATGTGTGAAAAACACATTGAGAAAATGCTGACCAGTATTGTGATGAAAGATGCAAAGTGACAACAAGAACTGTCAGTTGTTGAATTTCTCTGCTGTAAACACTTCTAAGAAAGTCGAGTGTCAGAGCTGGTGGCTGGGGTTATCAACTCTAATCATGTTTCACAGCACTTGAGAAAGTTGCTGTTACTCGAACCTTCACCGTTGCATTTAAAAGCTCATCCATCGCTCCTGTAGAAAAAATAACTATTGTACCACATAGTGGTACTTTACAACACAACAAATTAGCTGGAATCTGTATAATGTCAACATTTATTTAGATAGCCTCGGAATTAATTTATATGATTTTTTTAAAGGCTGCATATGTGTATGTGTGATTAATGCATGCCTACCCATGTTTCTGCTTCAACGTACCGTGCTTATTGAGGTTGTTCTCCATGTTTGAGGAGTTGCCAGAGAGGCTGTCCATGGAGTTAGAGTGTGTCCACTGGGACAGGCGGGATTGGGGCTGAGGGGGCTCCTTCAGGGACAGACCCCCAACCTCCATGCAGTTTACATTCATGTTTGGATTCAGTCCAGCTGAAAACACACAATAGGGAATCATTTAATTTATTCATAATATGCAAGAATGTCAGTGCAGTTTCATCTATTAGCAAAATCTAAACCCTAATGTAAATCTGAATGTATCATTTAAAGAAAAGTAACTTTGGGCCGTTGCTTGCTACTCTCAACAAGCAAGCTACATTTTGTCAGATTATTTAATGTTAGCCCCATTCCACACTCACAGAGAGGGTAGGTGCTGTAGGCATTGGGCGAAGACGGCGGCTCTTTGGTGTGCAGAGTGTCGGCGAGGCCCGGAGCCTGGTGTGGGCCTGTGAAGGGGTCCAGGTTTGATTTGCCGGAGCCAGGGCCTCCGGTGGGGCCACCGGGAGCATGCAGACCAGCGGAGGAGCAAGAGGAGGAGGAATGAGAGGGAAGTTGCTGTTGCTTCATCAGCAGCGCTTGGTACAGCTGACGCTGGTGCTGCTGGATCTGCTGCTGCATGTTGGTGATTGTACGTGCAACCTGGGAGAGAGGAGAAACAGTGTCACAACACTGCATCATAAAATTACGTTTTGGGCAAGGAGGGTGAGGAAAAAAAGACGAGTTAAATTATTTGGTGGCATAAGCAAGATGGATGAAAAAATAAGGAAAAGAGGAAGAAGGAAAAACAGATAAGATGGGGAAATAGTGAGTAAATCAAAGGATAAAAATGTGAAGGACAAATAAAAGTGGGCAGTGAAAACTAAAGTGAACGCAGAAAAGAAAAGGTAGAAGGAGAGGTGATAGAGAATGATAAGAATATTATAAAAGGCAAAGCTGAGTTTTCACAAAAGGATCCTCTTTTTCAACACTTGCTGATATGTGTCTAACAAAAGAAGCCAAATATCCACAAAAAGGAGAACAAAGTCTTTCTCCTTTTCACAAGAGAGCCTTTTGTCATGTTCAAAGAGAAGTAACCCGTTCCCATGCAGATATCGTCAAGTTTGAGCAACTCGTGGTTACAACGTGTGTTGTTTCCTGTGTTGTTATGGGATCATATGAAAATCAAAATCATTGTTGAGATGCGTCAGTGTTATGAGTTGGTGATCACATGCAGTCACACAGTGAAAGACCTGTATGATCAGACTTCTTGTGGGTGTAACAATGCATTATGTTGACTCACTTGCTGCTCTTGTTGTCTAATTGGGCCGGAAACATTGCGTTGCGCCTGCATCATCTGCTGCTGGATTTGTAAACGCTGGTACGCCTGAAAGAGGAACAAAAAGTACAATTCACTTTTAAGAAAATACATTAATGGAAGGAAAAATCTGATGGTTTTTTGTTAATTTAAGCCATTTTGGCCCTTATTTCATAAATAGATAAATTCTTAATTCTTCTTGGATTGTCAGTCAATATCAGAATTTACATTAAAAACTAACATCTAGAAAAAAGGTGAGGCATGGCTTGGGTTCATCTCCATTTAGATAAGAGCCTGGATCAATTTAAAAAAGGTCCACACCACACATTCTAAACCACACACTTTGCTACAACTGAGGATGAAAAGAGGGACTCTGACTCACCATTTGCAGTTGCTGAAGTTGGTACAAGAGAGTCATTTGTTGAGGGTTTATTGGTGAGGTTAAAAGTGCAGGATTCAGACCAATGTTTTTTGCTGCAAACTGCAAGAGCTGTGCTTGGACCTGGGGGGTGAAAGGGAAGAAGAACGAGGAGGCAGAAAGGAGCGATGACAAGTTAGTCATTGCAAATCACAACAACTGCACAAGATTAGCTTTGGGCTAGGTAAAACTAGTCACAACTAAACGCGTGGAGGAGGAGACATGAAAAGTGAGGGTCTGCCAGAGAAGTCATAACACAAAGAGCCAAGTATGGTTCCCAGAAAATAACCAGTCTTCACAATATATTTTTGCTGGTTTATTTTTTAGAAAATTTGTATTTTTCGAGGCATATGATAGGCCGGGGCTCGACAGTAATGGTTTTGAGAAGTATAAAATATCAGGGCCAATACCGGCAACGTGATGAGTAATCATGGAACTGATGACCAATATTTGTAATCGATATACTTTTGCGGTAAAAATCTAAATCAAAAGTCAAAATTTTGAATAACCAGTGGTGGAATGTAACTAACTACACTTTACTCAAGTACTGTTCTTAAGTACAATTTCAAGGTATTTAAGATCCTTAAGATTTTCCATTATTTGCCACCACATTTATATCTAATAGATTGTTACTATTTACTTTGGAGACTCAGATTGTTCAGTGTTAATTGGCTTTACTTTACTTTTAAATTAACTCATTTTATAGGCAATTTAGACACAAAAAACACAATAATCGGAAAAATGATGAATATTTGCCCCCATAATTGGCCAGGACAGTAATCAGTCTCTCCATAAAACACAACTACAAAGAATTTTGTTTGGTTACTGTAATACAGCTTTTAAACATTCAGTCATATTTTCATTATTCAATATGATGTATATCTGCATAGTATCATAATTACTCAAAGTAAAAGTTGTCAGTTTGACAACCAATAGCTGATGCCTGGTCGCCAGCTTGGCAACCACTATTAGAAAAGTTAGCGTTGAGGCCTGTAGGCTGAAATGATAATACCGTTTTTTAATTATTCATCACAAAGCTTATCTCTCAGATTGAACATGTGTTGGAAAGTGTCAAGAAAATAAGTTGAGAATAAATCTTAAAGTCTATGATATTGTTCTGAGCTTTCATAACTTAAAAAAAATAAAAATATTTCAACATTCCTGTTATGAAGCATAAATAAATCCTATCCTTATTCATAAATTCAGGGGCCACGGGCCAACATGCAGTAGAAAGATGCACTAGTAGATAAATCAATATTTACAAATTTGGGTGTCAAATCGTGTTCCCTTGTTATTGGACAAATAGTTCATCCACGTCCGGTATGCACATCATTATGTGCTTGTATCTACCTGAGGGGAGAGAAACTGAGGCACTTGAGCACGTAGACTAGGCTGGGAGGAGCTGAGAGGTGGCACTGGTGGCTGAGGAGGCTGCTGCTGCATGGCCCGGGTTTGTGCTGCTCCACTACTGCCAAACATTCCACTGGGTATCTATAAGCAGGAGAAGTAAAAAGGCAAAATGAAACTTCTTAAAAACCTCCATGTTTGTTCAAATTGCTGAATCCATTTGAGAGCTTTGCCTTACTGAGAAGCTGCGGCACTGGAAAGAAATGTGTGGACTGTATTCTTGACCACTTCAGAGAACAGTTACAGAATACCTCAAGCAGACCAGCAAAGAGTTGAGCATTCAACTGTCAATTTGATCTGTTTGTTCTATACAAGAATGAGTGCACTTGAACTGGATGAGAAAGAAAACTTAAAGTGCACTCAAAAGCCTTGCATGGGTCAATGATATTCCCAGTCTACACAGAAATGTCTGAAAACATATTTCAAAGCATTTACCCTCAAGGTCTAGCTTCATAGTACACCTTGTGCAACAAACCACATACTGAACATTAACTAAAGGCAGCTAGTTGTTAGATCATAAAATTGTCATTATTTTGATTCATCATCAGATTTTCATTCAGATTTCAGATTCCATGTTGTTGAAGAGGTCTTTCTATTAAATAAATTTTAATAAAAGGCCTGCTTACAGTGCCTTTGTTTGGGCTTCAAGGACATACTGCAATTTTTCTGGGCCATGGCTGCCTCTGGGGGCGATATTTGATAGAGCATAACTATCTGATTTCAATGGGCACTTCAGGCAAGGTCATACACACAATAAGTGAGCAATAGAAAAGTGGGGATTTGGGAGAGGATGTAGGTAGAGTGGTGTGTGTTAAACTAATACGATTTATCTGTTGTTGCCATCACTAAATTATATACACTTAAATTTTACAGAAAGTCATTACATTTTATACATTTGCAGTGTGACAAACACATGCTGTTGATCAAAAAGGTTTTCCACTGACTAAGGAATGGTACAGTGATCTGTCAGTCCAGTCTGTTGTTAATAAAGCAGCTGTTTCAATGTATTCAAGGCCTCAAATGCTTGTGTATTATTGTTACTGGTGTAAATACTTGCAATTTGCATTCACTTCTCATCAAAACAGAGAACAATAAAATAACCACTGCACAAAAAAGGTAGTTTTGATTGAGTAATACTGTAATTTTTCCAGACTCAAGTTTAGTGCACCTGTGTGTGTGCACGATGTGTTACCTGCTGTCTGTTGTTCAAGTTTTGCATGGCCAGCCCCGGGTTGCCCTGTCCCAGACCCTGCCCAGGAAGGCTACTGTTGGCCAGGGGGAGCTTCAAGCTGGGGGAAGGCAGAAACGGTGATGGGGGGGCGTCATCTGACAGAACACCATCCTGGACAAGGGCAAAATGGGTGGGTGACGGGCGATAAAAAGACAAGAAAAAGGCATTACAACTCACAACTGTGATTCATTGAGTGAGTGAAGATCAAATTATGATTTGTACAGACAAGATGATAACAATCCTTAAACCTTTCTTTGAAGCATGAATCAAAAATATTAATATAAAAATAAAATAGGCAAATGCCCAAAAAATATGAAAAAAAACCCCCCAAAAACTATACTCATCATCTCTGGCACATGTTTGGGAAAGGTCTGATGGCTGGTCAGTTTAATTACCTTGTCAAGAAAGGAGTTGCGGTCAGAGGGGTCTTTGGAGAGTGCAGAGGGCCGACACACCATGGGCTTGTTCATGCCGTTGCTGTAATCAGTCATGCCCATGCCCCGCTTGTCCAGGTCCGTCTTCTTCTCCAACAGGGCGCCTAGGAGCAGAGAGAAAATTAATTATCAAATTTAGACCAGGAAATATACTGCAAGATGTACTTCAAACGTCCTTTGTTTCGTGTATACATATCAATATGTCTTTATAGACTAAGCTATGCTGGTATTTGACTAGTAAGAAAGTATGGCTAGGCAGTATTCCCTGTTGAAGGGCAAATGCGGCAAAAGAACTGAATTCTGATGTAAGCCTACTTTCTAACACAACGTAAATCAGTTTGTGTTGTCGCATTCAGTAAATGCATGTTATATTAGCATTTTCAATACAGACACAGGGACAAAGACTCTAAACAAGATGCTGGTGAACTTACTCATGGCCTGGTCAAGGTTCATGTTGTTGCTCTTCAGAGCCTCCTCAGCAGGGTCTCTCTGTAACACATGGATAATATAGACCTGTCACTGACTACAGATTTACTGCCTTTTTAACAGTTTCCTCAATTTTAGATGACTGTATTTATCATTGGATGGTTTATCTCCACCGAGCAGGGAATTTTGTGTTTAATCCAAATTTCAGAGATTGAAGAATGGAAAGTTTGTGGCGTAGTTGAGTAAAAAAAAAAAAAAAAACTTGAAAGACACATCTGCCTAAAAGAGAGTGTCAGTGTGAGAACTTCTTTCTAAATATATTGCAACATACCGGAAAGCCCATGTCAGTGAGCTGTTTGATGAGGCGATTCATGATCCAAGCCTCATCTGGCTTGTTGACAATCTTCCCCTGAAAATACACGAGCAAAATATAAAAAAAATGTTTTTAAATGACAACAATTCTCATCATTAACACCAGCCAGTATGTTTAAGAGTCAGGTGTGTTCTCTGACCTTGCTCGGGCCCTTCTTGGGTCCATTGCCCCAAGAGTTGCAAGAGGAGCTGCTCTCCTGAGAGGTGGGGCTGTTCCACATGTCCCCATCCTCTGTGTCCCATTGGCCAGTGGACATGCCCATCTCCTCTCCTCCATTTCCCCAGCTATCTTGCATAGGTTTGGGCCCTGAGAAAGAGATCAAATAATATCAAAGGCTTGGGGCCTCGTCCTCGCTGCAGCAGCCCCAGGTTCGAGTCCCAGCCTGGGGCTCTTTATTGCGTGTCACTCCCCCTCTCTCTCTCATCCTGTTACCTTGAGCCTGTTCTATCAATAAAGCCATATAAAAGGCCAAAAAAATACTTATCAACTAAAAAATAATATCAAAGGCTTATCTGTGACATTGTTTTACTGTTTGTGAAATTTCTTACATGCACATTGAGGATATGCAATCCATTTCAGAGGGTGAGCAGCAAGTAATTTTCAATCTGGCCACTTGGTGCCACTGTTGCCATTTGCAATGCTGTATTTTCCCCCTACACCTCCCTCTACCATTTCCAACATTTCATACAAACAGCAGAAATAACCAAGACCTACTGAGGCGTGGAATTGCTTTAATCCCAGCAACACTCCAGTAGCACCAACAAAAACCTTCAGAATTGGCACAAATGGTACAGAGGTCTGAAGAAATTTCCTGATTTTTGTCCTTTCAACTAAGTGCGATACTGAACACATACTGGGAATCAGTCTTTTACAGGAGGTGTGGTACCACTGGACACAACTCAAATTTTAAATGTCTTAATTTTCAAGTTGACAATATACAAACAGGCTGAAGCAGAAAAGCTAAAAAGTGTTTTCATTTTCTAAATGCCACACAATCTGTAGCAGCACCTCTGAAACCAACCTGAAAAAATAATCTGCTCCGTGTCACAGTTTGCTATGGAGGTATAGCAGCCAGAAGGGTTGTGTGAGTTATCAATCAATGTTACTGAACATAGTCCTGCATCTTGGTACATGCTGATTTCCAGTGGTTGACACTAAGCATCACTGAAAATAATTACTCTTGATGGGTATTACCTGGCTTGCAGGATGCAGAACCTGGGGGTCCATTGGCTCTGCCATAGGGTCCAGAGGGCTCATGGCCACCGTCTGCCCATCCTCCCACTCCCCCCTGGGGCTTGCCCCAGGCGGAGGTGCCATTGTCCACAGCTGATGTTGGAGCTGCTGGCTCTCCCCAAGCAGGCTCCGACTTGGGTTGAACACTGGGAAGCTCTCCCCAACCTGGAAGAAAGAGGCAAATTTTAAATTTAAGTTAAGTTACACTCCAGTTTAACCATCAACCACTAGTAAGTTTTACTTTAAACTTGCAGTGATATATCATTCCCCTTAAGTCCTTCCTTGAGTACTTTACTATAGAAGGATGCTCCTAAGCGGAAAAATGGCATGTCTGAAAACGATCTGGCTTCAGTTAAGTCTGGAAATCTGCATTATACTCATGCCCAAGTCAGATCTTTTAACTTTCTTTTACCAAAAACTACATTGGGATTATCCCAGCAACTGAGAAAAAACAGCACTACTTAAAACTTTTGAAATTTCATATCTCTTTTCTGTCACACTGTCTTGTGAGGCCTTCGTGATGAGCAGTAGTAACATGCTAATCAAAGTAAGCTTGTCTGTTGAAATAATGCCATGCTGTCTATGGATCGAGGCCTTTCATGCCAGCCTCCTCCTGACAGCAGCAGGTCCATGACCAGCTCAGTCTGCCTTGTCAGGTGTGGTGTTTGTGTGTGTGTGTGTGTGTGTGTGTGTGTGTGTGTGTGTGTTCAAGCAGCAGCTCAGGCCAGCCTTTGCACACTCTTCTACTCCATCTTTTCTCTCACTCCATCCAGTGTATCTTAAGGTAGTCATAATGCCCTTTGGTAAGTGAAGTGCAAATGGCAAACAGCAGGGGGCAATGGTCTCATTCACAATCAAAAGGAGAGCAGTATGATGGGCATTAAAGCTGTGCCATATCTATATGCATGGCCTTTGTCTTCGCAATGACTTATTTGAACTGACTGCAACGCCAACTTAAGCTTGCTACAGAGTCTTAATTATGTATGTGTTACCATTAGGAGGCACTCAGAACCTCTGTGATGATCTGTTTAATAACAGCTGAGAATTCTTTTAAGGAATAATCTTTGAATGGAATTACCCACGCTGCCAACGATGCCTTTTCAAGGTAATTTTGTCACTTTATATGTCGATGAGCGCAAAAAAACTCTCTATTATTTTATTCAGCTCATTATGAAGGCCGATTCTGGAGCTTAATACTATTCAATAAAACATACTGCTGTCAAATAAACACTTCGGATCCCTAATAAATTTGCTTTATACATACATACATAGTGCATTTTTGACATTCCCATGTCTTTTGCATCAGTCTTAAAGACAATAAACTTCTCATTATTTTCAGAATATGAAATATTACTTTAATTTAATAAAGTAGTATACAAATTCGAGGTTGCTAAGACAACAGCACAGCCATACTGTGTTACCTGGGTTGGCGAGGGGAGGTCTACCCGGGGGCGGCGCACCTGGATGTGAGGCACCATTGCTGGGTGACCCATTGTTATTTCCATGGTGTTGCAGAAGAGTTGGGGGTTGGCCATGATGAGGATGATGGTGCATGTGGTGAGTGTGATGATGATTGTTGTTGCCAGGGCCGACAGAGTGATTGTTGTTGTTATTGTTGGGGATAATCACTCCACCATTCTTACTGGGAGGTGGGCCGCTGTTGCCTGGGTTATTATTGGGATTGTTGCGGTCCCACATGTTGACAGTCTTGTTGTAGGTGGTGGGATCGCCCCAGGTGGACGTTCCATCGTCAATCTCCATCTTCCTGCGGATAGAGGGAGGGGAGGGCTCTTCCCAGCCAGTGGGCTCCATGCCCTGGTCCTGTTTGCTACCATTGCCCCAGCTAGATGTGTTCTGCTTCACAGAACCCGGACCACCCCATGAACCAATGCTGCCACCTCCTCCGCTGCCAGTGCTGCTGCTGCTGCTTTCCTGGGGCTTTGAAGAGCCCCAGCCTCCCTGCACTGGGCCATTGGTACGTGGGGTTTCACCCCAGTTGCTATTACTTACAGTAGGAGCAGGCTTACTCCAGCCTCCTCCTCTATTTCCTCCTCTGGGGCTATCCTTCCATCCACTATTTCCTCCATTCCCTCCTTCTCCTTCCCACATGCTGCTGGAGGATCCATTGTTCTTGACCTCTGCCTCTCCCCACTCCCCTGTGCTGGAGTTGTTGGAGCCCCCATTATTGTTGCCCCAACCATGAGAGATTTTGGGGCCCTCTCCCCAGCCAGAAGGTTGACCTTTCATCACGCCATCATCCCAGCTTGATTTCTTGTCCTCAGAACCCCAGGATGGGGTGCCTCCATTTCTAGGATCACTGGTAGGCATAGGGTCTCCCCAGCCACTGGTAGTGCCATTTGGGGCTTTGCTGAGTGACTGTGGGGTGTCCCGCCATCCTGATCCAGGCTGCATTGGCTGAGGTGGAGGGGCTCCCCAGCCAGAGGAAGATGATCCTTCACTGTCATTTTTTCCTCCAGACCCAGGCCTCTGGCTAGGGCCAATGTTTGGGTTGATGGTTCCACCATTCGTGGATGAAGGTCCACCATTAGAGCTGGAGCCTCCTAAGGTGTCTGAGCTGCTGTTGCCCTTCCCATCATTGGAGTTGGCTTCTTCCATCTCCCATACAGTGTGCTGCCGGATGGGGGTCTGTCCCCAACCTGTGTTACTCAGCACCCTTGGGTCCAGGTCCTGCCGGGGTAGCACAGGGGTATAATCCATGCTTGAGGACCTGTCTCTGTGATGGGATCGACCTTCACTGCTGTCCCCACTACCCTCGCTTGCAGGGGCTGTTCCAGGCTGCTGGCCCCATGAGCTGAGATTCTGCTCTTGGCCAGAACCAGAACTACCAGCATCTACCGAGTCCCAGCCTTTAGATGCATCTCCGCCACCAGAGGATTTCCCCCATTCGCCCCAGCCACCACTTCCACTACTTCCACCACCACTGCCTTGGCGGCCCCAGGCAGAAAGGCCTCCAGAGGGAGTTGAGTCCCAGCCTGAGTCCTTGGGAGAGTCAGCTGCCTTGGTTTCTCCACTTCCCCATACAGAGCTGCCTGTTGTGTCCCCATTGAGTTGAGATGATTCAGTGGGTGACTGGCCTCCCCAGCCAGTTAACCCATGGATAGGGCTCATAGGCTCCTGAGCTTGCTGCTGTTGCTTAGTGTGGTTTGGTCCATCAGTGTTAAGGTTAGCAGGTTCCATATTGAAAGACATGCTTGTCTTGTTTGACGGGTGCTGTTGATCATTTTCATTAGCACTTATCATGCCACCCCAACCTCCCCCACCATTATCTGCACCTCCAAGGCTTCCATTTCCCATGTTTCCATTGCCATTAATACCTGGTGGGAGGGATGGGGAGTTTGACACCCCGTTGGGGCCAATACCACCACCTCCACCACCCTCATGGCCCAGAACAGGCCAGGCTGATGGGTTGGCATTGGGATTGAGGTTCAAGTTAAAATTGGGAGAGCCCCAGTTATTGGGTGCTCCTACTCGGCCACCATTCATACCATCTTGTTTCCCATCTGAGCCCCAGCCTCTGTTACTCGCTAATGTGTTGGCTGACCCAGGTCCCGTCATCATGTTACTGTTAGCTTTGAGAGAGGGGTAGTGGGCCTGCTGGCCTGCGGCACCTGTGGCCATACTCAGAAAACTACTACTATTGGTGGTAGTGACAGCACTGGTGTCTTGGTTAGAACTAGCTGAGCCTAAGGGGCATTCTTGTGCTGCAGGGTGGCTGGAGTCACTACTGCGGCTGATGGAGGGCCAAGCTTCTGTATCACTTCTGTCAATAATCACTTTGTCCCAGCTGTTGGCACTGGAGGGGCTGTCAATTGGCAAAGAGGCTCCCCAATGAGAGGTCTCATACTGGGCAACAGGGCCACTCTGGAGGGATATGTCTACAGAGAAAATGGGAGAAAGAGAGGGAAGACAGGTTAATACAACGGGGAACAGAGGAATACAACATAGGATGTACGTGGAGGTGGATCAGTCTGAGAGAAACAAAAGAGGATTTCAGTGGCAGAAGATGCAGAAATGAAAGAAATGAAAAAGAGATGAAGTATGAAGAGTAGAGACAAAGGGTAAAAAAGAGAAAACAAAAGAGGAAGGGAAAAGGGGGGTTGGGTGGGGAAAGAAAAAATACATTAGGTTATACGAAGGAACATCATGTAATACAGCCCCCGTTAGTCCCCTGGACCAATTTTATCTTCTTGGTTGGTTAATGCTAGCTATCAGACTTGGCAGGATGAGATGGGCACACACTTGCACGTTTCACAATCCAACACATAATCAGGATGCACAGCCAAGCGTGCTACATGTCATATCAGCTATGGCATATCCATATATCCTTGCCCTAGTGCAGTCAGCCAAACAGAAACGGGGAGATGGAGCCCTTACTTTCTCTCCCTTACCCATTCTCCTTTCATCCTCTCTTTCTCCTCATTTTTCACTTAACTTCCTTTTCACCCCCCCAAACTCATTTCCTCTTACCTCACAGTCTTGTTGTGCCCCTACCTTTCTTCTCACTCTCTAGTTGCCCTTATCTTTTGTACAACTCCTCCTCCCCCCTTTCTCTCTCTGTACATGTGTCCTCTCTCACTTTTTGCCCCCACCTCTTTCCTCACCCTTTAATTTCTCCCTCTCTCCCCTCTGCTCTCCTCTAACACCCAGCGGTGAGAGGGCCATCCGTCTCCATCGTGGCTTCGCTGGCTGGGGCTGTGAAGGGAAGCCCAAGTGGAACGCCGCTCATTTATTGGAATGAAACCAGGATGGCTCCTCATCCATCACTCCCTACGCTCCGCCGGGCCTACTCCTCCTCCAACTGCACTGCACTAAGAAACCACAAAACACTTCCTCCAAGTGTGTGTGTGAATATGCATGTGTCTGTTGCCTTCTCACTACCTGCACAGACATTATATTATATGTGTATGCGTGCCCATTCTTATCGCAATCTGAGAACTGAGGACTGCATGTAAATCTTGTCCTACTAATTACAGACCTTTAAGCATGATCTACACATTCAGTAACACACTACCAAAAACAGAGCATATCCAATGATTCTTTAGTCAACATGGTACCACACACAGGCAATTTCATTAGGCGTAAAAGCATCCCATCAGAGGGGGAACTAATAATAGACTGATTTGATGCTGTAAAGGGGTAATCAATCAGCGGGAGGCAGCTAATCAATGATCTTATTAATGCTAGTGGGTGAGAGCAGGGAGGTTATCGATCTAGCATGCAAACATCCTAACCACAAGGCCAGCCTCATGTAATGGGATAAAAACCAATGAGAACTGCTCCGAACTTTCACCAGCACACAGGCCAACCAAGTATATGAGGAGAGAAATGAATGCAGTAACTCTCTGGAGGAGAAAGGAAAACTAATGTGTACACGAAAGCTAGATATTTATCTGACTGAGGGGGTTTTCCAACATTCAGCATCGGTGGTTGTATAAGTTGTAAAACAGTAAATATTTTACTGCCCATAAAGTACAATATATTCTTATGCAAACAACATGTTCCTTATGAAAATATACAAGGCCAAAACGTTTTTACATTCCTGCAACATAAAGTGCAATGTCAGACCATATACAACACAAACAGTCCTTTTCAACAAGCATCAGAAGCCTAATAGACAATTTCTGGCTAACCTTTCTGCACAAACGCATTAAGCTTCACTAACCTTCACTTAAAAAGACCCAGGCTGTGTTTGTTAAATATTTGCCTTGTTTGGTAATTAAGCTGCCTTACCTTCCATTACTCTGCCATTAGTTTCCATCAGATTGTTACAGTGATTTCCATAATAGCTATAAGCTATCCATCATGAGATAAAGACCCAGTGGTCAAAACAATCCAGTCGAATGTGGGAAAGGACCATTTGTTTGAGGTGTGTGGACACACACACAAATACTGGCATATATGTGGCTTTAAGATACTGCGCAACACACCACAGAGTGGCTACGAATACAATTTTGCCTGAACACACTTATCTCCACTCCCCAGGCAGCCTTATCACACAGGGTCGTCAGACTGATGGCGCACACACACACACACACACACACACACACACACACACACACACACACACACACACACACACACACACACACACACACACACACACAGACAGACACACACACACACACACAAAAACTAGTCAGTTTGCAATCAGTTGAACACAGAGGAAAACTACTAAAACATCACAGCAAAAGTAATCCTTCACAACTGCTTTAACAATGCCATTTTGGGGGGAAAGTTAAAAGTTGTTCAAACTTAAAAACAAGCCAGATGTGAGCCTTCAGTTAGAAAGGCATTATCTCTGCTTCAATGATAAATGTCTAAGGTAATACAGAGTGGATACATACAATTATTTAGGTGGAAATTGCCCAATCTAATATAGCATAAAGGAATTATTGAGGAAAATATTAAAGGGACTTGGAATTTAACTCCAGTTGATTTGTGAGTCATTGCATATTGAAGGATGAGATAAGTTGATTAACTTATTTCTTCCATAGGAAAGTAGTGAATTTTTACTGAATGCTAGAGATGTCAACATAACTAAACTACTGTATTCATTGAACAAATGGGTCCTAGAGGTTTAAATGGGTTGATTACTTCCTCTTTAGAATTGGTCACAGAGGGACAGTCTTGTTGTGAAAGGACAATATCCTGTCTCTACATTCATATTATTGATAAATGCATCTAAACCTACAGTAGCTGTTTAGGTGTCAAATATCACTATTTGCAACACTGAAGGAGGATTGAGTTCCAACACAATTGTGTGTATAAAGTGACTGTTTAACAAAAGGCTGGTTTGGCACAATTTCAGAGCTATTGATTTGGCGCATGCCTGCTTGCCATCCAGTCAAATTGTAAAGAAAGGAATGAAACAAAAACCCAAACGGTTGGTCTTTTCGGTTACCGCTGCAAGCTCTCAGTGGCTTGTAGGTGTTTTGTTTTCAAAACGCAGAGAAGGAAACATGACAGCATCATTAGAAGCCATTGATGTTATTCTCTTTCTGCTGTCCCAGCTCTGTCACTGCTAGCTTTCCGAGCAAAGAGGAGGTGCCATTTTATCAGATTTGAAACATAGCCAAGAAGCTCAGAGGCTCGGTTTATTCGGTCGACCCCTCACCCACCCAGTGTATCTCTCTCTCGATGTCTCATTTGCATATTTAGTTTCCTGAAGAGCGGAAAAATAGGTTACATGATAAGTTAATCAAAATCTGGACAGAAGCCATCTTTTTATCACTCCTGTCACACACAGTATAAACAAACCACATTTCAGAAAACAACTGAAAAACCCCATTTAAAACAAAAAGAAAAAAGGAGTGTGTTGCATGTGGTGGAAAAAAAGGGGTCAGTCAGGGAGAGAGCAAGAGTGGAAAAATACCTGAGGAGAGGTGAACAAGCGCCACTCTCAAGAGTGCTTACATGGATCCATGCAAGGATGGGAAACAGCAGACATCTTAGTATGTCTGTGGCAGCTACTCTAACAAACACAAAATCTTCACAACACTGCTGCTACTGGGTGACAGAGTTGTATCTAGGACCTACAGCATGTGCAGTATGTGCATGCCTGTGTGCAATGGAAATAGAAAATGAATGAGATCCACAAAACAAAGATTTACCACTGGACTATTACATTGGATTGCAATATACTGTATGGGCGCTAATGCTATCGTGTCTACCTCTGTAAATATGTACATGTGTGGACTAATGCAAAACAGGCTCTTTTTCCTTTCACCTCAACATGCCTCGATTGTTCCCTTTTGAAATCCCTCCCCAGACATTCCAACAGAAAGGTCTTGCTGATTCTTGGCAAAGCAGTGATTTGGGTGGATGGGGGGGAGCAAGCCGAACGTGAAAAACAAAGAAAAGGGGACAATTATTTCCATCCACCATTTGCAATCATGTGTCAGTAATGTGGCGCTTTCATTCTGGCTGCAATTAGGAGGGCCGGCTCTGATTACGCTTTGTGAATAAAAAGGGTCAAAAATAAAAAACTATAAAGGGCCCTCTGTGGTTCCTCGTGCTTCCAGCAGGGAGCACAGCTGCCTTTTTGTGTGCATGTACGCGAAAAACCCTGCGTGCCACATACGGGCTTGCTCTCTAAATAGAACCTGGACTTCAGCTAAATAGTAACAATTTCCGAATGATGAGCACACCAGCAGCGCTTAAAAGAAAGTGGCATTAAACAACGGCAACAACACATTGTAACTGTGATGCCAGCTTGCCAGAGTTGAAGCAGAAATAAGCAAGAGATGAGCCTCAGATAATGAAACGAGCTCCCATCATAGAAATGGGCAGGTAGCCAAGAAATAAGTGCCTCCCCTCCCCTTTGAATGAAAGGAAAGGCAGGGTGACAGAAAGAGAGAGGGAGAGGATGGTAGGGAGTGATGGAGGAAAGTCTGGGGGGATGGGATTGGCATTCGCAATGTTGAGGGAAAAGACAGTGAGAGAGAAAGCACGCACAGATGCAGAGAGATGATTTTGGCAATAAATGGATTCTTTAGTTGTACTGTGAGCTTGGTTTTCTCAGAGCCGCTGTTGGGTGACATAACACCAGAACCAGAGCAGGAGGGGACGTTTAGTAGTCTTTTGTCCACCCAAATAGACCCTCTCTATCTCTCTTTGAGGGGTGCTTTACGCCCACTTGGATCAAAGACGGCGCGATACTTGTTTTTCCGGAAGTGGTGAGAAAAAGAAAGACTGAGGGAACGGTCACAGGAGGGTTTAAAAAGCTCATCATTCATGTCTGTTTACCTCTGCTGAGAGAAGAGAGAAAATAGGGGAGCGAGACCATGGTGACTTCTCTGGTTTCCCTGACAGAGGCTGGATTAATGAAGCCACTAGGGGGTTCTCTTACTTGTGTGCGTATGTGTGTGCAGCCTGAGCAAATGGGGCTATCTATATATACCTCCCTGGCATCATTAGAGCCAAGTAGTCTTGTGATTATTTGATGATTTTAAAAAATACAAATTACCATGATCCAAGTAGTAGTTATTATTATTTATTTATATATATATTTTTTTACATCTTAATGGTACCAGGACATGCATGTGCATGAGATGGTCCTTGAATAACATAAGGAAATTGTTTAGTTAAAAAAAAAAGAGAACCTCATATTTTAAACATTAAAGTTATTGACTTACTCAGTAAAACATTTTTAATTAAAAGCAAGTATTTAACTTAAATAAGATATGCTCAAAAAACAAAATGCGTTACCTGCAAATCAAAAGGGCCCAAATGAAAAGGCCAAGTGTTTTAACAGCACCCAGCAGAGTGCCTTCTGGCTATATGCTCTGTCTGGGTGACCAGCAAACAGCTGTTGGGCTGCAGTTCCCACAGTCTTAAAGAGACCCCCCACTCCAGCACCTGCTACTGGGGAGCCTGTCTGGTCGGCTGCTAGCTGCTCCGGACTACTTAATGGTCCCTAGTCAGCTGGAGAGACGGGGATGGTGGGTGGGAGGGAGGGAGGGAAAGAAAGGAGACAGGGGGTCTCTGTCTGGTGTTTGGGACAATTAAATGAGGTTCAGAGAGTGGAGGTTACGTGGGAGTGGTGTGAATGCCCTTGAATTTGGAGGGGGAGGTTGTCTTTGAGACTTTGTGGATGGGGTGGTGTGTGTGTGATAGCCTGCTGGAATGTTATACATCACACACACTAAAAATCATCATAAGACATGCATTTAACCACCTTAGGATATCTAGCCAATAATACTGCAGTACTGATGCCTTATATAAACTAAGGTGTTTGTGTGTGTGTGTGTGTGTGTGTGTGTGTGTGTGTGTGCGTGTGTGCGTGTGTGTGCGTGTGTGTGTATGCATATATTCCCCTTTAAACTGTGAGCCAGCTGGCCTGCAAGGCGAACGCAGATCTGAGAGGACACAACTAGGTCAGACTAGTGTGTCCTTACCGCTGCACAGCCACTACATCTATGTGCTGCATGTGTTGCTGTTTGCATGTGCACAAGTGAAAAAAAAAGAAAGTGTTTGAGTATCCGAGTGAAGGAACCGTGACAACATCACATCCCTTTGGGCCACACTAACCTCAGCAAAGAGGTCAGAAATGTGTCCTCAGAACAGAGTTCATCCCTCGCTTACAGTCACACTGAGGAAGAAAAACTTCTGTACTTGTAGGCAGTGTGCATCACATTATACATAAGATGGTGCTGTGTTTTTGTTTTTTTTAGTTGTACAGGTTTAGAAAAAGCCTTAAAGCATTCTCTAACCTATGATAATGATGCACATATCTCTTCGCTGGACTAGTAACTTATTTCCATGTACGTTGTTTACATGGTTGAGTAAGTTCAAAACACAGACTTGCAAATGAGTAGTCTGACAAAAATAGAAGTAATACATAAACCAGCATAAACCATCAGGACCTGGTGTGGTTATATTATGATTATGTGTGGGTAAATTTGAAAATGAGTCATTTGCTAAAGCTATTCTACTCCAAAAGTGGTATTTTATGTAAATAAAGCAGAGGCTTGGGCTTATATCTTCAAGTGCAGGGTAATAAGTTTCACTACAATGTCCACTCTCGAAATTATGAATGCCAGAATCATTGTGACAACAGGACCACTAGCTTGAGGCTATTAGCTGAGCAGACAGGAAAGAACAGGTTGTGAGGAGGAAGCCCTCGGGACAAGAATGAGAGAGGATGAGGATAGAAACCGAGCCGGCGGCTACTCAGCCGGCTGTGTTGTACTGAGAGGCCCCTGGGAAGACCAGGGCCAAACAGAACAACAACTGCTGGACTAGGACAATAATAAGGACATTACAGGTTCATACACTCAGAGCTTAACTGGTCTGTAGCCAAAAGGAGAAATATATTCTTTTAAATCTAAAAGGCTTAGAGGTATTGCTTCTCTTGAGTGAGCTAAGCCTGCAGCCAAATTTAGATCCTGGCACACAGCAGAGGAAACCCTGCACTAAACAGCTGAGCACAAATAGGAAGTATCATAACAGAAATTGGAAGTTTTAGCTTCTGAACTAATAATCAATAAAATAAAATAACATTCTAGGATAAAGCAAATGGGTCTCAATTCTTGATATTTAAATATGGCTTGTGAAATGCTAAAAGAGAACCAGAGAGTAATTAACATTTTTCATTAAATTTTAACTGCACAGAAACACATTTTAAAAAGCCCCATAAAACTGTGCAAGTATATGGACTAGTACATGAGGCACAACTTGCAAAAATTACCAACAGGCTACACATGCTTTAAGCTTGTGTTTGATACTGTGATTGGGCGACTAGACAGAGCATACAAGGAACGGTTGCCTCTGTGATGCAGAAGGCTGTAGATTGCTGACTGGCTAGCTGTACGCCACAGCTGCTGCAGATTTGTTTACTGAGCGCTCCATGTTCTCCCAGCAAATGTTGAGTCAGTAATGAAAAGGCGGCACAGAGCAGCAAAGGAGCATTGATGAAAAGGAACGAAAAGAGGGGGAAAATGAGCGTGAGAGAGGAGAAACTCAACAAAGATGTGAGCACACACTCCTGTTCAAAAGCCTGAACATGAAAACATTGTGCAGTGTGCTACAGAGGTATCCTTGCTTATTTGCCTTCAAAGTTACAGTGAGTTGTTATAGGATGGCAGGTAAGTGGGGAAATGGTTATGACTGATTTACAGACAGGTAAAAACAGGGAAACCTTTTGAGGAATGCAGGGAGAACACAAAAAACAGAATTATTGTGTGCATGTGAAAGACCATTGACTGAAAGAAATACAACTGTAATAATGATATAAATAACTTATGGCCATCCTTTATCAACACATTACTTGCATACAAATACACACAAGCCATGCAATGAGCACCTAAAGGCAAGTTCAGTATTAGTGATCTTAGGGGCCACCGGTGAGTTCATTAAAAAGCTACCGCTGGCTACAGAGGTCTGACAGTGTGTGTGTTTGTGTGTGTGGTCCTGCTAGTCTAGAAAAAGAGCATGCAGAGGCTTAAAAACAACTGAATTATGTTCTTCCAACTTAGACTAAAACATCTAAACAAGATTTTCAGAGGCTTTGAAAGAATTTAGCATTATTATTGGCAGTGTTATAATAACAAGGATGCAGACTCACAGACTGCAAAAAACACAGACCTACTTTGGAAAAAGCGATCAGAATTCTTTCAGAAGGCCAAAGGAAGGAAAAAGGGAAAAGCAGGGGCTTAAATTTTGATTTAGTTTTAATTTGGTCAGCCAACCCATACAATTAAGGGGCTGTATCTCGTCATTACTTTACAGTGACAGGAAGCGAAGGTGAGCTGTACAATTATTATCACCATATTTTATTAAGCCTACAATTCCTATAATGCAGTAAATCTGCCATTGCTGCTTTTCATGCCACTGCGTCTGTGCCAAGGCAAACTGATACAAACTCTGTTACGAAGCTAAATGTTGGACTCCTATGAGACGCTATTTTTAAAAGTCAACATGTTACATTTGTCTCACAAAATGAGGGAAAATTAAAGTGAGAATGTTTGAAGCAGAAAATTACTTTTAAAGGGACGATTTACAAAGTGGAATGTCACTAGACATGCAGCCAAAATACAGCCAAAAAAATGAAAAACAAAATCAAACGGAATGAAGTCGTGCGGTGAGAAAATTTGCGCACAGCCACCACAGAAGCGTCAAAACAAAATACTTATTTGAGGCCATATTTTGTTTACAGTATAGACACAAACCTGGGTGGCGTTTGCCCGCGGAGGACGTGGCAGAGTTTGGGGTAGTGCTGCTGGTAGTCGTAGAAGAAGAAGAGTAAGATGATGAGGGCGAAGAGGTGGAGGAAGAGGAAGAGGAGGAGGAGAGGGTGAGCGCGCTGAGGGCTCCTGCAGGCAGTGGCTGGCCTCTCTTCAGTAGCTGCTTGTGCTCCTGCTGGCGGAAGCGCGGGGGCACCTCTCTGGGCGGGTAGCGAGGAGCACTGGCAGAGGACAACTGGCACTGCTGCTGAGAGGGAGTCTGAGTCGGGACTTGGCTACTGGAGGAGGCGCGCTTGCCATTGCCAGAAGAAGAGGAGGAGGAGGAGAGGGGCAGCGTAGGGCTGGCGGGGTGGAGGTGGTGGGGTGGTGGGCCGAGACTGGGCTTAGTGGGAGCAGGTTCTGGCACTGGATGGATACAATACACAGGCACGCATACACACACACACACACACAAACACACGCACGCACGCGCACGCACACACACACACACACACACACACACACACACACACACACACACACACACACACACACACACACACACACACACACACAGAAAGACACATGCAAGGTAGTAAGGTATTAATGTCTGTGTTAACTCACTATTAGACCTTCATATAACACAAAGTAGGTTTGGGTGAGTAGTGCTGACATTGACAACAGGAGGTAGAAAAATAAAGGAACAGTAGTTTTTTTTAAATATTGTAATGTCTGTAATTCTCAACAGTGCGGTTTGATTGTTAGTCTAGATTAATCAATTCCCTGGTGACCCAAATTGCTTTTTTTGATCTAATAGTATTACAATATTAACTGCATATGTGGATATAGCACAGACGTACTATACTTTTTTATAATACTTTTGCCCATTGTTGAACTGTTGTATGACAAATTAATGAATTAGTCATTAAACAGTTCCCGAAAGAAGTCCAGTAGTCCCCATATTTTCTTATCTCCAAGAATTCTATGAGTTAGATGTGTAGGTAGAGCTTGCGCTGGACCACAAACTTAGTGTGAGACAGTCTGCAGTCTGGAATTATTCAAGTCTCAACACAGAAAAACAACAGAGCAACATGTAATGTGTGTAAAACCAACTATCTCAGAGGTAGAAGTTGCAGTGCATGGTACAATACTACCAAATGGTTGTATCAGTATTAGGTATCGGAATCCGATCAGAAATGAAAAATATGGATTGGTGCATATAAAGCGTACACAGCATGTGCTAATAGTTAAATATGTTATGTTGTCTGGACTGTATGTTGGTGTGGACCTTCCCTTTAAATTAACTGCCTCATGCAGCCTTTTGTCGAACATATGTTACTGGCCTACACGCACTCAATGAAAAGGTCATATTTTTTCTGCTGACTGAACACAGACGCACACACAAACACACACGCCGAGACACATCCTTTCCTCTTTATTACCCTCTCCTCTTGCTCTCCCCCTCCACACACACAAACACACCTTTCCCTGCTGCTTCGGCCTCGGCTTGACCCTTTCCCTGTGGTTGCAGTGACCAGCCAGCCGTCTAATTGAGCGTTAGCTTGAAAGGTGTTATTATTAGCGGGACCTGGATAGCTAGCAACCAAACAGATTGGCCTGGCTAAAGTTTCCTCTCCAGGGTGCTGCAAGACCGAAGAAAAAACCTGCCTGACCTATATGTACTGAATAATTCTTATTAAGGAAGCTGAAGAGGATGATTGGGGCGAGTATATGAACCTATGAGTGTGAGTTCAGGTGAAAAGGGAAACCAAACTAGATGTGGTATAGCAGTACTTTAGCTGAGAGTTCCCTGCTGCACAGAAATAGCTGCTTTCATAATGGCTGCCAACAGCCAATGACTGACAAGCTCCACGAAACAGTGGGAATTAGATGACATAGAAATAGTTTGTTAATTAAAACGCCGCTCTGTCCAGTACGAGAGACTTAACTATTGGTACAGCAGTTTTGTGCTGCAATGCTGGCAATTAACCACACCGTGACATTCACACACAGCCGTACACTGGAGGTTAAAGTAAACTCAGAGCGCAGAGGTATTCACTGTGCCTGCCAAGAGCTTGTCTGAAAGCACGGCTAAAAACAGAGGCCCTCTTAGTGATCATGACACTAATCCAGATGGCTGCCTACCTGCTGACACACAGAACCAGCAGGGATATGTAGGGAAACTCGATTTTGCATTAACAAAGACAAATCCAAAACACTTCTACACAGACAGAACTATCATGTATAAGTATTTTAACGCAAAACTCTCCTCTCTTATCTTCAGTGCCCTTCAGAGACACACACACACACGCACACACACTTCCACAGAGGCACAAACGTGTGTGCCATTCCATGTTTCTAGAAAAAAAAACACACACACAAAAAGGCACTTTCACAGTTGTTCATCACCGAAATTTTAGTTAAACACACATGCAGAGAGACGGAGAGACAGAGAGGGAGAGAGAGAGAGACTGGCTGGCTGGCTGTTGGCTTGGAACTGCAGCTGGTGACGCACATCTCTGATTAAATTCAGCTCAGCCCGCCTGATGCTGCCTCGGCCAATCAGACAGAGGGATGGTGAATACACGCTGCCCTGCCTCCTTTCCTCTCTGTCCTCCCCCACTCCATTTTCAACCCCCCCATCACCACCACCTCTGTCTTTCCATCAGCCGGTCTCTCCAAAACCTCACTGCTCTCTCCCTCTCTCTCTCCCCCTCCCTTTCTTTTTTGTGTCTACCTGTCTCTCAGCTCGGTGCTCTCCGTTATTCTCCCTCTGGGCCTTTATCCATCTTGATCCCTCATCTCTTGTGTTTCTGTCTCTTTTCTCCCCTGTCTTGTTTCTGTCTCTTTACCTTGCCAATTCCCTGTTTCCAGTCCTCCATCTCCCCACTCCAAATCTCTCTCTCTGCTTACTTTCTTTCATCTCTTCCAATTCCAACCAATTTTTCTACCGAGTGCACATTTTTTTGGTCCCCCATCTCTGTTTCTTTTCTCCTGCTGTTAGGTGTTACGACAGTGACAAAAGGAACCCTGTAACCTCTCAAAGAGCTTGGAAAGTTTAAACTTAGTTCGAGTTTTGGTTCCTGGACTTGCACTCTAGGTAGTATTCTCAGATGTTGCTCACTGCACCAACAGAAGTCTGTGGAAATTTGTGTGAAGAATATATTCAGATTAAAGGCACAAACTGGATCCCTAGACAGGAATTAAATTAAAATTTTCTTTTTATTTACATGATAATGCAGCCAAGTCTGGACTAGCAAGAAACAAAACTGAAAGCTGACTGTCTTTACTAATTGTTCTGTTGTGGTTATGCACATAAGCAGAAAATTAACCACAAAAAAAAAAAAAAAAAAAACTTCTAGCAGGCAACCTTCTTCAAACACGTACATTCTGGCTTTCTGCCTCTTAAAATCGACTCCACCTTTAAACATCTCCTGTCTGAAAAACATTGTAGTAACACAATAGCTTGCAGTCTCAGACAAAAGGAATTCCTTTTCAATCTGTTATGTGTCTAAATTGCCAAATCACACAAACACAAACTCACGAAAGGAACTTCCTGAGCTCTTGGGGATGTCCTAGTTCCCACCCAGAACCTTTTGGTCAAAAAAGACACATATGGGTGGTACTCAAGCCAGCTCACTGTTTATTTCTGCTACCAGTCTGGTAGAGGAAGCAGATGAGCCCAGAAGACAAACACTCCAGCATGCCTAATACACACCCTGCTTCATACTGACTGCGTTTGTGTGTGTGAGCGTTTATTCATGCTGCAACTCCCTTATGTTGCAGATGACCACATCTAATTTCTTGTGCACAGGCGGTGACACATTTCTCGAAAATAAACACGATTCACTTAAAGCCACAGTCATAAACCTGTTCAGTTAGATTATTCTATGTTTGCAAAAAATAAGTGCTGCTAGAACACTATCCAGCTGGGTAATGTGTAACCAACTATGGAGTAATCTGTATTTAACAAGTGTATGAGTGAGAATTAATGTTCTCCTGAGAGGGAAGGTGTGTATGTGTGCATACACACACAAATGGGACTGCGAAAATAGCAGCCTGAATGTGTAATGTGTTTTTAAGAGGAGAGAAGAATAGTATATGTTGGAGACACAGCTCCCCTCTGGCCTGAACAAACATAAATACATTTAATGAGACAAATCTTTTATTTTGACGAGGAGGGATCTTTCTTTAAGCCATGATGAATGGGTGAGTGCATTTGAAGAGGTGAGGGTGGGTTTTATAAAAGAAGACTATGAAAGGAAAAAAATGAAGAAAGTGGGGAAATCCCTCAGATGAGAGTGTGTCTATAAAACATTAAATGAGGAAAGTGAAGGTTATGCTGGTTACACTCCCTGCCAGTGAAAGGCAATGAAATCCACACAGTAAATTAGTGAGGTTGCACTTGAACTCAACTGGATGACTCACGGCTTACGCAGGGTTTCTCTGCTTATTAAGCCCTTGCTGTGGGTGAAGTTTCTGTCCATAACTACTAATTGACACCCTCAAATATCAAACATGTTTTTATAATTATCTACTTACAGGAAGCTTTTCAAGAAATCTACCATCTGACATGTCCCTAAGTCAGAAACTGCACACATCTGGAGCTTTATATAAATGATGAGTAATCACCCTCCTACCACAAAAATGGTGAAGACACAGAATACTCCACTGCTGACTACAATCTATCCGTTTTACCACATTAGATATCGGCAATAGGGATGTCCCGATCAGGTTTTTCTTACCCCAATCCCGATCCGAGTGATTTAATATTTAGTATCTGCCGATACCAAGTCCCGATCCGATACTTAGCCCTAACTAATATTTTCCTAGATAATACAGCTGCATTAAGAAAAAAATACCTGCATCCAAGCTGTTCCTTAATAGGTTTTTTTATTTTGTTGAATCAAAGTAAATACTTTCATATGGCTCTTTCTTATTCTGCATATGCTATTGCAACATTGGTTTTCATTTGTTTTTTTAACAAAAACAACCAAGTAAACAAAGTCAGTAACTAAACCCTGATCCTCTACCACAGAGATGGGCTGGTTATCCAGAGCGATGAATTCAGTTCCCTTCTCTGTAATATTTTTGGCCATGTCGCTGTCTCAAGGATATTTCTCTTTCCTTTTGAAAGTATCCGTGAGTGTTTGTTGCTTCGGTGCCTTTGCCTGTATTGCTTGAGTGAACTCGTTGTGGTCCTTTGAGTGTTTGTTTTTTATGTGCCGTATCAAACTTGTAGTATTAAATGCAGCTCTTTTGTTACCAGCTCGCGAAACGGTCATATTGCAGATGTTACATGTCGCCGTTGGACTGCTTTCGCTTTCTAATTTAAAATATTTCAACACTGCAGACATTTTATCCACAGGGTTGCAAGAGTAACGTTACGCTTGCGTCTGCGTTCTGCCACAAATTGTGCTCCGTTTACAGCTGACGTAAAAATAATCGGGCTTGGGTCCACGTTCAAAATTGCCGATCCCAATCAGTGAAACAATGCCCATATCAGCCCCGATCCCGATCCAGCAGATCGGCTCGGGACATCCCTAATTGGCAGTTTAGAAAATAGATTCTTAATAAGAAACCAATTTATAATACAGAACACACTGTGACAATACTGGAGAGATGACTTCTGGTACTGTCACAAAATATTAACAAAATGAAATTTTTGAGTGGGTAAAGGAAAGTATTATCACAAGTAGAATAATCTGACAAATTGAGAAAATTACATCACTTCATTGTGACACAGCCTTTAAAACCAGGAAAAAACACTAATGATATCCAAAATCAAAGACTATAAATATTTTCATATCAAAAGAAAGATATAATATTAATATTTTGCTTAGTCTTTATATAAAGTGACAAAAACATGGAAAAACTGACCAATTGGCCAAAGTAAATACAAAAATATTTACAATATTGTTGTGAAAACAAAATTTCGACTTTTATGTGGTGGTGGTGGCCTTAGTACCTCTAATTGAAGCTGAAAAGGAAAGCCAATTAAATAAGCATTTGTATCAAGTGCACTGTAAATTCCATTAAACCTTCCAGCTGAGGCGCTCTCTGCAACCTTGCGCCAAACTTTTAATTACAGCCCTTCTTCACACTAAATGGTTAATTACACACAATGAGAGCGAGCGGGAGAAAGAGCAATGGTTTAAGAATAGAGAGCAAGTGAGCATAGATGAAGGGGGAAAGTATTCAAGGCAGAGGGAAATGCTTGAAGAAATCAGATATAGATTAGAAAATCCATGAACACGGCATAATAGGCAAGAAGGTAGGTGTCTGTTATTGTAAAGAATGACTGTGATTTGTTCCCTGAGCCTAGTGCCAGGCAGCGCAGGTTCCCACATCCCTTCTGTCTATTGTCTGCAGAGCCACTTTATTATGCAGCCCTGTTTATAGAAGGGGGAGGGACGGACACAACGCACAGGCCTCTATGCCCTACACAATGGTGCATTTCTTAATCCAGTAAGAGCTAACATTCAGGGAAGGTAAGGGAAATGCAGCATGTCTTAAAGTGGGTTTACATCCATGTGTACAAGTATTTTATACATGCTGCTTTCAAGCAGCTTTATTGTATGCATCAATTTTTTATTTTCGCTTATGAAAACAAGGTGAGGAAACTCCTGGTGTGCCTTGGTGAAAGAAGCAAAACCATTCAATTTGTTCAAGAAATAGGATCAAAACAATATGGAGGAGTGGCACAAATAGATAGGTCTGTCATATGCATGCAATGCACACACTGAAAACAACATGAGCATAGACTGAGTTCATGACCTCATTTATATCACACCTCTCATTTCCTTCCGTAAACTCAGTCGAAGCAGATTTTGGCTTCCTTACTCATCTCAACAGCAGTATGACTGCTTCTCCCTCTACCATGGAAGTAGTTACTCATTACATTACATGACTCAATATTTTGACAGAATTGGTGACTATATTCTCTTTTGTAGAAATTCTAAATAAATAAATATTTATTTTAATGGAAAAAAGAAAACACTAATCTCTGTTGTATTGAAATTTTATAACATTTTGTCGTGTATTTTTGCAAACAAGGTAAATAAGTAAATAAATTTGAAGCAAATTGCAACCCTCATAAATACCTAAAGTAACTACAGGACCACACAGAAATAAGACTACAAGAGGACCTTTAAGTCATAGAAGGCAAATGTATGTGTGTGTTCATGCACGAGGGAGCGTTACATGGGTGTGTCTCTACGAGATCCCATCTGTCAGTATTAGTAGGGAAAAACACCCTCACTTGCACACAAAATAAAGGCAATGTTACTCACCCCTCACCCTTCCTTTATCGGGCCTTTGCTACTGAGACTGACAGTTGCCTAACGCAACTCCTTTTGCCTCTTGTGACCCCCCCTGTGCCTCCTGTGACCTCTTCCCATGCCACGCCTCTTCCACCCTCTCTCTCTGATTAGTGCCCCCGCCCCTCTTCCCTATGCCAGGCTCTTTACTCTTTCAGCTGTGCCTCTCTGGCCCTGAGAAGATTAGTTGCCCCAAGAAACCCCTTTTCTTGCTGTTTTAGCCCTAATAGTTGCTAACTCACGCTCTGGGTAAAGGGCTTTAACAGGATCATACCACACCTCCATCTGAGGTCAGTGCCTGAGGGCAGCAACTGCCTGAGGAGACATATCTTTTGAATTTGATAAATATATAGCATGATGTGAGGTATTTTCAAAGATGCTTACACACAAATGAGATATGTGGTCTCTCATGGCTAGAGCCCCAGGGTCATACTTGGATCATAGTAGGAAATTGGAGAACCGCTCATTTGGGTCCCAATGAAAATTTCTCATACGTAGGTCTTTTATGATACAAGTTTTAATCTAAGGCATTTCAACCTTACACTATATACGATTAATAGTAACAATCTAATCAAGTCAAATTCAACTGGTAGAAGTATTATGTGGTGTTTAATCTTCTACGGTCTAAGTGCTGTTTGACAATGGCCTGAGGGAAGAGCAAGAGGAGCCCCTTATGCAGGTACAGAGGCAGTCTTTGAACCTTACAGCCCAGGCTGTACTGTCATTCACATCAGTTGAGCTACATCCTATTAATCTGCCTGATATTTGACATGAAGCAGCTCACTATTGGCGGAGGAGTAGATGACAGGGGAGGGGAACGAGGCACCAAATGGACTCTCTTGTCATCAGCTTGTGAGTGATCATACAACACAAATATGCAGAGAAGAAAGCATTGTTTGAGTTTGTGTGTGGCGCCCCTCTTGTTTCCTTTCTCTCTGCCCCCTCCATCCCTCACTCTCCTCTAGCATTTGACATGCAGGCGGGGTGAGCACACAGGGGGTAGAGGAAAAACAATTATGCTCGGCAGTCATAAATCCACAGGACGTAATTCACGAGCTATTTACTATTAATTCATTGAGTGTTTATAAATGTGGTTAACAGAAGAGAAAAGCAGGCCTCACGCTAAAGTAAATTAGCCTCTAATTAGATTGCAATTCATGAAAATTCCCTTTCGAAAGTGTTTGACGCAATTAATAGCATGTGAAATTGCAAATTAATCCAATGCAGAATTATACGACGCACTCGTGTTTATGTGTGTCTCTAGCCCACTTTGAAAAATATAATGCTGTTATCGCCGCGGTGACACCGAGCAAATATGTTTCTCCTCAGATGTGGTCGCGGAGGCCAAGCACGTCCAGGGTAAAATGAAACAGGCGGAAGAAATGGCGCGAGTATGGAGGAAAGAGAGAGAGCGAGACGAGGCAGTGACAGGCATTAAGTTTGTTCTCTAACCTTTCGCCAGTGAGAAGTAAGCGAGCAGCAAAGATGGAGAATGCAGATTTTCTGATTATCAGGGTGTGGGAATGCGACAGGCACGCTGTGGTATTACTGTGGCTTTCTGTGCTTTTGTGTAGCCACACATGTAACTTCCTGCTTGGGCTATGTTTTCTCATAACTCCCATAATATTTGTATGGATATGTGCATGCCAAGAGCCACCACGGCTGGTATATTACTGCTATTTGTTGTTTTGCAGTTCCACAATGTAAGCATTTGCTTCAGCTTGAGAATAGATTGAAAGTTTCAGAGTTGCTGTAGGGAGGAATGTGTTTTAATGTGACTGTGGGCATCTAGAAACATACTTTTGCAGCTAGGCAGATACTAGTCTTACATAGCCAGAACTTTCTTTAGTGCTCTGGCTTGTTTTATGTCTTTATATCAATGACATTTGTCTTGGGCAGCGCTATACCCAGGATACAGCAACAGTGCACCTCCAAATTAATGTCAGTAAGAGCTTGTTTTGCACGTGGGGAGACCAGCCCCTACACTAAAATGGCAAAAATATTGCAAAAGAAAAGTTAACAGCTGCTAGCTTGTTTGCATTCATACTGGTCGCGTCCAGGTTAGGGTTGGGGTAACTTGCCATTTTCAGCATGTAGATTGCTAGCTCTGTAGGTTGTTGTTTCCCATAACGATTGCTGCCCAATGGCAGGCTTACACCTTCAGTCTGTGAATCAGACTATAGAAAAATATGTACATTTGTCACACACTCCTCTATGGGTGCATGTGTGTGTGCATGTGTGTGTCTTGGCATGTGCATGTTATGTTAAGGGTGGCCAACTAAATGATCGTGATTGCAGTGGTGGCAGAGATTGTGATGATGTGCGTGTATACTGGGGGTGAATAATCAGCATCCCTCTGAGGTAATGGGGAATAGGAGGGAGGGTTTGGAGGGCTCTGCGTCACAGGTCCAGCCTGTGTGTGTGGGTCTGGGGGAGGTGGGTTGGGGCAGTGGGACACTGGCTCCTGGAACCATGCGTTCGGTGAAGCTCCATGCCTAATGGGGGGCAGAGAAGTTAATTCCACTGCGTGGAAGCTTTATCTCATTTTCATACATATGAGCGCGCCGGGCCGAGATCGATTACCGCAAACAAATTGAAATGCCTGAGACCAAGGAGGCCTGCAGAGAGGAAAGCAGAAAAAGATGCCGAGGATGGGGGGAGGTGGTGTGCATGTGTCTATGAATTTCAGAGAGTGTATAAGGAAGGCAGAATTCACCGATATGGATGGAAAGGCACAAATCACTACCGCATACTGATTTTCTCTCCACCCGCATACACACACACACCTCTATTATTTAGTGTCACGCATTAAAACTCAACT
Organism: Pagrus major; assembly: GCF_040436345.1. Classification (NCBI taxonomy): domain Eukaryota; kingdom Metazoa; phylum Chordata; class Actinopteri; order Spariformes; family Sparidae; genus Pagrus; species Pagrus major. The sequence goes on from NC_133215.1 coordinate 20,903,023, forward strand.
CATTTCAGTTGATGCCACCCTCCTTTTAAGAGATAATGCATATGGGAGGTTATGAGCAAACTCACAAAGGTCCTGATGGTTTGCTGAACAATTAGTCTCAAATGGGCCCTCTTTCCCCTTACTTTTCTTCATCTTTCTGTCTGCATGAATACTCAGTACATACACACAATCACTTTCTCAGTCTATGTCGCTTTCCCTCTCCATCTCTCATTAAACATACCATAAAATAAATGTCCATGTCATTAGTCCTCTTCTATATTAGTGCTGTCATTGACTCCCGACTGTCATTTTTGGCACTTGTCTAAAGTACTCACTGCTTCATTACTTCCTTTTCTGCCTTTCCTTCCTTCATTTTTGCTTTTATCTGGCCACAGAACGCCCTGTTGCACTTCCTCTCCTTTCCTTCCTTCTCCCTCCTTCTCATTCATAGCTGCGCCCCCATCCATGGGCCTCTCTTACACACAGAGTTTTCAAAATTTCCCCTTGGACTCTCAGCATTTCCTTTCCTTTCCTTGCCTTTCCAGCTAGCAAAACTTGGTATGGCCCACATACGCATATTATACATTGTAGTTAGAAAGTATTAGGATGTGATACCCTTTCCCTTGTTTTGGCTCTAATCCGGCACATTGGATTTTAAATGAAACAATGAATATGTGAATGTGGGCTTGATATATACTGCCTGTATTTTAGAATGCAGAAGCACATAGGTCATAAACAAATATAGCAGACAACCAATGAGGTTTTCTATACCTAAATTATAACCAAAGTCACCCACCTGTCTTCCACCCATTGGAACTTGTCCAATGACTATCATACCACTAAAATTGGAGGACTATTTTGTTACCACAACCCCAAACTGTTCATCTACTCTCAATATTAAAAGTCTCAACAGCAGCTGAAGGTCTGCACTTGAAACTCTCTTCAAATCCAATGTGCTGCAGTACAGAGCTAAAACAAGAGCAATCACAATTGTAGTGCTGTAGTTACAACTGAATGTTTAAACACAAGGCACCCCTCAGCAATATACTGCTGAGCAAGGCATTTAAACCATAATTGCTCAAGTAAAAGTGTTCAGCATCCAACAAATATGACACATGAACTATGTTAGTGTGAAGCAGGGTATTCCTGGAAAGGAGCAGTCATACTAAGCCTGTGTAAATAAATAAAAAAGAAAACTGCACACATTAAATCTACTTCTCTCCTAACATTGTCTGTTGCTCTCTAAATACTTGTGCTAAGGATCCTTTGTCAGACTACTATAAATACGGATATTCTTCCATTTTTTTTAATTGAATCATAATAAAGCACTGATTTATTCTCAACTTGAGCACAAGAACAGTCGCACTAAATGCTTATTCAAATCAGAAGCGGCTAGCTTCGTGCAGAAGCTTTGAAACTTGGTTAATAGGCTGAGCTCACAGTCAGGGCAGTAAAGCATGGGGAGGGTAATTAAATAGACAGGTTATAGTTCAGGGCAAGATATGGTGACCTTGTTGAAGCCTAACAGTCATACCCAGATGGCCATGCTGCTGCTCAGAAGGGGGAAGGACAGGCGCTAACAGACAAAGCCACCTTGCTTGGATCACTCAAATTACAAAATGTGTTGCAAGCATTTTGCATTTATTACATCATCTCCAACTATAAATCCAGGAATCAGATCAGAGTGATGATGGGTGAAAGACAATGAAGCAGGATGCAATGCATGATAATGAGCCCTGGCCAAGATGCGTAAAAATTCAGGTCTAACAGCAGAGACATAATGCAGGACAACAGGAAGATTAAAGGGCCAAAGATGGAGGAGATATGGCCTCATAATCTGCTTAGGACCTGACTCACTGGCTCACACAAACACTCATTTATTTGAATTCATTCCTGTAGATTTTAGTTCCCTTAATCATGCCACTAAACACCAACGTCAAACCTAACTCTAAAGTCTAAATCTATTCTTAAAAAGTGGTGTCAATTCAAATGATTAGACAGATGTTTATAAATCTCTCACCTCAACAATTCACATGTCTGTCTGTGAGACAACTGAGAGCAACAGATGTAGTGCCAGGTATTTTGTTGACATTTCAAAGGAAACTGAAACAAATTTTTCAGCAATACAAAGATAAAATCGAATTGGGCATCTTAAGAGAACACCAGGGCACGTGAGGACACTGTTCTTTCAGTACTACCCTCCCTTCCTCAATCCCCCATCCCCCTGCCCACATCACACTCAGTGTGCTGTCTGGGTGCCCTCATGCTTCACTGCCTGGTGCTGCGGGCGTACTGGGCGTCACTCTGCATCACTCTGCATTACACTCCACAGTATTCGCTCTGCAGCCTGTGTGCCCATGTGTGTGTGTCTGAGAAACAGAGAGTGAAACGGCACAATTGTGCATGCATGTGCAAACTGTGTGTGTCCATCTGGGTACAAGAACGCTAAATGCTTTGTGTGTATAATGCGTGTATAATATATGTATGTGTGTGTGTGTGTGTGTATGCCTTTTCTGGGTCAGCGTGTGTTAATCAGAGCTGATTAATGTATAATCAGAGGTTGGAATGCAGTTTTGGAAAATGAGGCAGATGACGGGGTGCAGTTCACTTGATCATGACACTCACCTTTGGGTTTCTGATCAGCAGCCTGCAGGAAAAGAGAGAGAGAAAAGAACTTAGAAACTTAATACAGGGAGGTTGAAGTTTAACGATCATTCAGAACAGCAAATAGTGTGCCTTCTCAAACCATTTTTTTCCATTTAATGGCAACTTCAGTTGTTAGTTCACCGGAAGTTTTCTGCATAGAAATCAGCCAAAGCTATTGATTTCATGTAAAGCCATTGATTAGAAAAGATTGAAGATCTACTGTATAGCTCACACTCACAGTGCCAACTTAACTCCTGCTAGCAGAGACAAAATAGATATGCACAGCTTCTTTAATAGGTAAGTTGTGTGAACATGTGCCTCATTTTCACCTTTTTCTGAGCGACGTCCGTCTTGGTCTTTTCTTCTTGTTTTTTCTTTTTCTTTTCTTCCATCAAATGGTTCTCTTTCTTCTGTCGCTAGCTTCTCTCAGCTGTCCAAGAACAAAGGGAAAGAGTAATGAGTGAAGCATGAAGGAAAAGAACTAGGATCCACTTAAATGCTTACTTGTCCTTCACTTTTTTATTATTACAATTATGTGGACCCGTGTGCATCACACACTACCGAAGCATATTCATCTTGTCCACCAAGTGCACCAAAGAATGTGCACGATAATGTTTGCAAACAGACACTCGCATAATGCGCATATAAACTCTCAACCCCTTCCTTTTGATCCATGTGTAAGTCAGAGCCAAAGTGCACTCAGTGTCTGGAAAACCTCTTCCATCCACAATCATCACTTCAAATAAAAATCACATCAGGCAGTTCAGAGGAACACTTTCCCTTATGGTCAAAACTGAAAAGGAAAAGAGGAAGGGGTGGGGGTGGTGGGTGGGTGCAAAAAGGGAAAAAGGAAAATGAAAAAAGAAATGAAACATAAAAAAGGTACATTTATAAATGTGAGAGATTTAGACAGAGGGAGGGAAAGAGAGAGAGTCAACAGTAAGACTGAAGGCCAAAGTAAAAGGGCTGGTTTAAGGACAGCAGGAAACAGCATGAAAGTAAAAAGAAAAAGGATTAAAAGGGACCGAAAGGAAGTCGACGCAAAGGCCAACAGACTTACAGAGTAAGACATGAAGCCGTTTTTATAAAAGATCTGTTTCCAGTGGGCGTGAGTCAAACTAGCTAGATACCTAGCCCGGGGGCCAGGGAAACTAAGTGCTTCAGTTCAGCCTGTATTTCCTTTGGCTCAGCTTTAGTGACAGCTCCTGGAAACTATTAGAAGCATGACTTGGGCCATGGGGGCAGAATGTGTGTGTATTTAGACTTCACCAAGTGCAATGGAAACTAATCTATAATACAACACCATCTCATGTCAAATCAATGATGGAACTCTCTAAAATGTGGAAAGAGATTCAATCATAACTATGTCAGTCTAAAATAATGGCCTGGCTCTTTTTTGCTGGCCGTCCTGATAAAAGTACATGTATACACACTAGGGATGTGCTCGACTTGACTAGACGACCAGTCAATAAAATTTTGTCACTCTCTAGACAGCACCAGAAATACTTGTCGGTTAAACTTATTGTGACAATTAGCACCAAAATGTCTTCCTAGTCCAAATCATACTTATAAAAAAATATGATCATCAACAACGATGGTTCACTCATGCATGCAAGATGTTACACAACCAACCGCTACTATAATATATGCAATATTTTTAATTCTATTATATATGCATTACTCTTCCAGACAATGTTTAACCTTATGGTTTACATCGTGCTTAGTTTTGACTGTTTTCTGATTGTTGTCTTACTGTTAGACGAGTGGAAAAGTCTAAGTTTGAACCTCAGTGCAAAACGCCAGGGAAATTATTAGTCATTAGGAACACCCCTACTGTACACAAACACACACATACACATGCGTGTCTGCCTTGTACAATAGCAATTGTGCTTCATCTCTGTGAACTGGATAGACTCCAAGTTTCTTAGCTGTGCATGTTACGATGAACAATGGAATTCGTCTCAGTCTCGTTTTATCAGTTGTTAATAGTTAAATGATGATATTACAATGTGGTCTGAAAATGTATCATTAAAAAGAAATTAATCAAGCAAAAGATGTCAAACATTTGCTGGTTTAGGCTTCTCAAAAGTGAGAATGTGCTTTTTTCTGTCTTTTATAATAATGAAGTTAATATCTTTGTATTTTAAGAAAACAACAAGTGAATTCAAGGCATCACCCTTGAGCTTGGAGAAATGCAATGGACATGTTTTATTATTTTCTGACATTTTAAAGATCAAACCCTTAGTTGGATAATTGAAAGAAAAAAAAGCGAATTCAAGGGTTAATCAATAATGAAAATGAGTAGTTGACACCCTAATGTTGATTAATGTGTACTGTCCCTAACAAGTAAACCAAACACAACATATAAAATGTGCCTACACAGGGCCTTGGATATGAATCAAAATCTGAAAGTATGAATGAATCATAATGCTCATAACAGCTGATTAATGCAAGGCCCGCCCCCTGCTGTGCTGCCCACTGGCAGGGGGAAGGGGACTGTCAATCAAACAGACTGGAGAAGCCTCGCAGAGACTGTCTGATGGTGTGGTAATATCTCTATGACAGTATGGGAGAGACGGAAAGTAGTCAAGGGTTAGACAGACTTACTGATGGGCAGAGAAGAGAGATGGAGGAAGAGAGTCATTAAAAACTGCTGTCAACAGTTAGTTTAGAGCCAAACGCTTGGGAGGACTACCAGACGAGTGGCCAAGGCAGCAGGGTAAAATGAAAGAAAGGAGATATTCCTACATCATGTTATTTTCCTCTATCTGGATTTTCTCTTCTTCACTCCCTGTTCCGCCTATCATTGCTCTCTAATGCTCTCTCTCTCTCCCTCCTTCTCCCTTGCATTCACACAGTCCTATTTTTCATATTAAGGAGTCTGTGTGTGTGTCATTGTGCTATCTCAGCAGCTAGGGGAAAGCAGCCCTCAGGTAATAAATAGGAGTTCAAATTATGTGCGGATGCTTGTGAGCATTCAGATAATTATATGCAGTATATGCAGTATATGTGCAGTAGTTTATTTGTCAGTCATTCTTTTCCGCTATTTGAGCCTGTCAAGCCTCCCCCGAGCCATCTATCATGTATTGTAACACACAGCTACCAACTGCAATGAGCCTCTTCCTAAACCTACTCAACACTAAAATACCACGTACAAGGAAACAGAGGACAGGAAGGGTTGGTGCTTGGAAGACAGCAACAGCACGCAAGCAGAGAAAGGGGGAAAAACTGGCTGTGTGCTGGATTTTTCTTTCACCATTAGCTGCTCTACAAGGGCTGACCATGTAATTTGATGCTTAGATACTTTTTCAATACCACATGTGTAAAACAATGCAATATTCACATTTGATAGCATTGAAAGTATTTTAACTATATAAAAACAGATGACTGGGGAAATCCAAAATAGGAGTACAAATCTAATTTCATGGAAAACTTGCAGTTAAACAGTATTTTTGTTTTTGTACTGTAATGCTGGAGGCAATCTGATAGAACAGTTGTTATGTGAAATGTGAGAGTGGACAGTTGTCTTTTGAGCTGACGTAGTTACTGCCAAAGTTAGCTTCCCTCTTGACCTCTGTTGCTCCCACATATACACTTACCTGCCTCTCCTTGTCTCTCTCCCTCTCTCACTGAGTACTGCTGACACCAGCACCTCCTCAGCACTGACCCTGTGGTGTCTCTGTGCTGCCTCCCAGCATCAGGTTTACCCTCGCTGGCAGTATGACACTGCAATTAGGCAAACTATGTCCTGTTTTGAGGTTACTGACCTACATGGCCACAGTGTGTCATTCAGTCTCCTCCAATATTAAAGGGGCTTAGATCACCTTAGCTGGCATAATGCAGCCAGTAACTGAGACAGTGATTATTTAACTCTTGCCCTATTGGCTAATGGCTAGCCTTAAAAAGAGAAAATAAGTTAAAAAAATTATGCTTCCTTTTTATTCACATGTTGTATGATCCAAAGCTATAAATATGTATTCAATATCTATATATATTTGATATGGTCATTTAACACGTTAATAGCTTTAATTTATTGGAATAGACTGCCAGGTCTAAGCTAGCCTTTTCGCCCAGTTCTAGCTAAACTAGGCTAAGCACCTTTTGTACTGGATGAATAGATATTTAAAACATTACATTCATATTCTCTTCCAAGTCTCAGTAATATAACATGCATGCAAATCTCTACTGGATCTGATGCTAGAATAGGCACAAAGAGAAGCCTTGAGAGCAAAAATGACCAACAACCCCTCACATTTAAAAAGCAATTCTACAGGAAAAACAGCATATGAGTGACTGACTTTTTCTGCCTTCTTCCATCTTAAAGCTTAACCTATCCGGTTATCCTACATTGACTTAGTGGCTTCACTTATGAATACAAGGTTGAGTAGGAAAACATCCCAAGTCTCAAAACTGGGGCCGCTGGGAAATTGCACAGTGAGGCAGTATCCTCTCTTCCTGTGCTGCATATCCTGAGACTATAGGGCTAAGCTATAGGAGAAGGAGTCATGACAACAGGAATACACCATACAGGAATGAAAAGGGCTAGAAACTCACAACACACATAAATCCAGACACACAGAAACACACAGGGAAGCTTGATGTGCACAGGCAGGAGGCAGTCTGTCTGATGCCTGTCTTTTTCCGCCAGGGATGCGGAGGAGAGGGAGGTGGGAGGAGGAGAAGGAAAGATGAGGATGGGGGGGATGAGAGGAAAGGAAAAAACAAGCAGAGGATGAAAGCAGACGTGGAGAAACACCAATTAAGAACGACAGCCGCCGGAGAACCAGACAGGGCACGGAGAGAAAGAAGAGACTACGCTGGAAGAGGGAAAAGACAGAAAGAATCCTCACTGGAGAAATGGGGGAGTTGAAAAAAAAATGAACGGAGCACTATTGAGGCTGGCAGACAAGGAGAGACAGGGAATGGGAGAAAGAGACACTGAAATATCCATGCACCTTGATCGCTTGTATCAAGAGATGCACGGAAAAACCAAGGGGTGAGGGGGGAAAGCATGCAAGGGTGATTGAATAAGGAGAAGGGGAGAAGAAAGAGCATGTAAAGACAAAAGGAGGGAAACAACGAAACAGAAACTCAAAGGGAAAGAGCTGCAAGGAAAACATGCAGCTTCACGTGTTCTGAACGACTGTCGGATCAACCGCAGACACAACACACCAATCACAAAGGAGGGGGAGAGGAGGGAGGAGAAAGATGAAGAGGACTTTCCTCTTTCGGCAAAAACAGCAATATGGTAAGGTTGTGGCCACAGAATGTGGTAAATTCGCTCTCTGCCAACATTACCATTCAGCAAGACACCCATTCCTGTGGCATTAGAGGAGCCACAGGGCTCTCGAGCATTATTACATGGAATATTATCATGGACAGCCCTCACCTGGGGAACAGTTCCTCAAATCCTGCTACAGACCGACTACCCTTCACAAATGTCTGTGGGCTTGTGTCTGTGTTTACTCGACCTGAACGGCACGAGGAAAACAAGCCTGTAAATTCCACAGTTGATAAGCAGTAATAACAATGTTGCTGTTGGTGGGTGTTTCCATGGCTCTGTCACACTAACAGTCTCTCTGGCCGCTGAGCTTGCAAGCATTCTGTGCATACCAGCTTTGCTTTCAGCAGGTGGAGAGAGTGGCTTGTGAAAATACACAGCACACTTTATAGCTATGGGACTGGACTTGCTCCATGAACTGTGTCAGAAATATTCATGGTTGTTGGAACTGGTAGACGGTGGGGGGGGGGGGGGGGGGGGACCAAGACTGAGGGCGAACGGGGGGTGGAGAGCAGCGATGAAGGGGGACGCAAGGTGGAGAAAGAAAGTCAAAGAATCAGATAGCATGCGAGTCAGACTCGAGCTATAAATAACAGCTTTGAGGTTTGCCTCCAGAAAATTAGCTCTCAGTGTCTTGGCTGCTTCCTCTGCCAAGTCGATATGAAACTTTAACACGATGGCAGCTCATTAAATAGGAAAACAGCACAATGCACAAGACCAAGCAGGCCTGCTCCCTGCCAGCACCACAGCTAAAGCTTATTGAATTCAAGAAGAAGCTGTCAAGTCGAGCGTGTTGGTGTGTGCGTTTGTCTTTGCTTGTGAATGCTTTGTGTTCATGAGAATATGTGGTTGTGCATTTTCTGCATATGCCTGCATATTTCGCCTAGTTGTTTTAATGTGTGTGGGTGCCTGGCAGCTTAGAGGCTGTGAGGTGAATCCCTGTCTGAAGGTCTGGATAGTTAAGAAGCATTATTTGCATTAAAACAATAGCTAACCTCTAATGATTAACCTTAAGCAGGAACACCGCAAACTTGATACCATAGGCCAACACTGAGCACCTCTAACTGCAGAGTGGCAGTCATTACTTAGGCTTTATGCCACAGCCACAGAATGCATTTGTATAAAAAGAAAAAAAGATGAAAAATGCATCGATGGTATTTTGTTGTTCAGGAAACGGTGCTCACAACTCAGTGCAACTGTTAGCTTTTATGCATCCCTGAACGGATGTTTGGGAGGAGTTAGACATAAGTAGGATCTGAGAATGGTCTCTAACTTTTGTTTCAATTGCTGCACAGCATCCATCAAACTGTCAAGACCAGAAGAGCCAAACTAAATCAAAGGATGCATACCTACACACACGATGCATGATAGGACAAATGAGCAAAGCAGCTTGGCTTTACTCCCGTGAAGGTTACTTTGACATAGTCCGCCACACAAAATGTCAGTCAACAATTGCCTGGCCAACAGTGAAAGCAATGACATAGACCCTAAAAGACAGACAGAAAAATAAGTGCTGTGATTAGTTTAGACAAAATCCGCTCTGATATAAGGAGGTCCGAATAGAAGACAAGAAAAAGCAGAGAAGCTGAAAGGTAGCATGAACTAGTTTCTATCTACAGTATAGTAAAACCGGGCTACTTTTGTTTTATTCAACTATTGAGAAAAAGCATCTGTCACCCTACACCCTCAATAACTTCAGTTACACCCTGCAGATATTCCTTAACATTAACCATAACATAGTTCTTAATACATGCTGAGAATACTACAACATTAATACAGCCATTTCAGTATCAAAACATTAGTTGAGAAGGCACAATGTGATGTGTTGGGCTAACAGCTTACTTGTCCCAATTCTTAGCTATCCTCAGATACACAGAGCCTTAATTAATATAAATTAGGCTCTGCCAAACTCTGTTGTTAAAACTTAATCTGCCCATGAGAAATTCTAGTTTGTAATTCAACTGGGTCACAACTCAAACATCACAAGAAATGTTCTGTTGATCATTTTCAGCAGTTCTGCTTCATCAAACGAAGTTCACTAACAAAATACACATACAGTAAAAGTAAACACTTGAACCTCATTGACTCTCTCTCAAGTTGATATTAAGGTGACAAAACAGTCCGCACAGCAAACAAATGACCTGAGCTGACTAGCTTAAGCCATGGCCCTAGCATAGGGACAAGGCAGTGCATACTAGTGCTATTTACATAGCCTCAACTGAGAGCTTTGGAAGTGCTGTAGGGCCTATGTCCTTTTACATAATGAGTATGGCTGTCTAATGCTGGTTTGGAGCAGGAAAAAGAGAACACTGTAGGGTTGGATGTCCTGCATATTCTCTGTCAGCTTCCATGTGATGCCCCTCTCCTTCTCTTCACGTCTCTCCAATTAGCCGACATGGAGCAGAGGGAGGAAAGGAGGCACCCCCCCCTGAAACTCGGCACATTGAACATTCCCCTGGACCCCTGCCAAGACTCACAGGCAGCAGCTCGCCGGTTTGAGCTTCGCCTCCCCCACCCTCCTGCTTCCATCCCGGCCTGGCTTACCCCTGGTGGGGCCCCCTAAGCCCCTGCCCCCTCTATTGGCACACAAGTTGGACAAGAAGGAGGGGGTCACACAGAGCCCTAACTCCCCCCTCAACACCCATAGGACTCTTCGGTTACAACTCTCCTATACCTCCAACATGCATAAGCACTGTAATAAAGAACAGGAGGACCATTGGTCACAAGCTAATACCTGGTGGCTGCCCTCCAAACAGGACCAAAACATTACTTCAAACCCTCCTCTGAAAAATGACGAAGTATGGCACCATATAAAAAGTGAGTGCAGCTTACACTCTTACAAACTTGCAATCAGAAAATGTTAAATTTACAGATTGGAGCACTACAAAATAAGATTATGACTATCATAACATGAGATCACTTTCACATAACAAAGCAGATCAGTGTCAGACCTGTGGTGAACCATGTAGACCCCAGTCACCTCAACTGCAACACTGGTTTTCTTGAGACATTATCTAATGTAGACTTGACCAATCTTGTACAGCTCAGTCATAGACATACTAAAAAAATAAATCAAATCAAATCACAACACACCTCTGACAGTCAACTTGTGAATGTCGAAGTCAGTCTGGACACTTCACTGGAAGTGAAAATGACTGATTGTGACCGTTTGTTTTCAGGATGATGTCCATCCAAGAATTTCTGCCTTCCTGGTTACCCATCTCTACTACTCTCAACATCATGGTCAATATACACCACACTCCCCCCATGCTAGCTCTCAAACACATACACAAACACTCCTGCTTTAGTACAATGGCCTCACCAAACACAACCGTCTGGCAAGCCCTTACACTGCCCCATATACCTTCCAAATAGCCACCCATAGAGGAGAGGAAGAGGGTAATGGCTTTTGGCAGCCTCTGATTGAATCCAGCTGATTCTACTGTCAACGCCTCCCTACTGGTGCAGCACCCTGCGGCAGTGTTAAGCGTGTTATCTATCGGGAGAACTGTGCCAGTTGTTTGAAAAGCCTCATAATCACGGGCTCAGTAACTACCACGGTCAGGCCTGGGCTAAGGTCAATGACGGGGGGAAAGGGATAGAAAACACAAGCCACTTTTCAAAAGCACGACTAAGTGGGATTTCCTGGGGCAAACAGAAAACGTCTGACGAGGGATAGAAGTAACTTTTTGTTTGGTTGAAATCTCAAGACTTACTGCCGAACAGAAATAAAAATTCAAAACAGAAGAACCAAAACAATGTCCATGTCGGATGCAGTGACACAGGACAAGTTACATTTGTAAACCAGGCTAATGACAGCAACCTGGGGACCGGACTAGTGCTTGTGTTTTGTCTGTAAAGGGTCAGACGAGGGGAAGTGAGCTTTGGGTTTCCTTTTAAACAAATGACACTGCCTATTCTCCGATAAGGGGCTGCAGATGGGAGGTGCTGCCAGGGTTTGTCCTCATGGCTTTGTTACAATACAATCGAATCAAAACAATGTCTTGATGCCAACAGCCTACAGCCTGGTTGGATCCAGAGCCAATATGGGTTATGGGTTTCCTGCTAGAGCGCTGCCAAAATGGCAAAAGTAGTAATACAATTCATTGAGTCTGGGCCCCAGTGAGAGACTGAATCTCTCACTTTGGGTCTTTTCGCACTGGGAAGGAACCAATTATACAGGTCAAGGCTGAGATCATTTAGAGTTCTGCAATTTATGTGTCCGGATTTGCAGATGTTGGCATGGTTTGATTGATCCATGTTCTCCGTAGATTATCAGAGCTTTGTCTTAGAACCAAAAATAATAAAGACAAGTATTCCCTTTATACTCCTTGGATTGAACATTTGTAAGAAGATTCAAAAAAAGAGAAGCAAGGCTTACAACTTCATTGTATACCATTTCTTGTTCGTGGGTAACTCCAATGCCGGTAACCTAACGCTCATAGACACCCCCAATTTGCCCTAGTGCCCTCCAGATGAGCCACCTGCTGCGGTCGCAGTGGTAGCTATGGTGCAGCTGTGTCTGGGAAGGGTAAGCCCAACTGTAAGGTATTTAAGAAAACAAGCAGACTTGCTTCTTCCTCCTCTTACAAGGTTTTAGGTCTTTCCTTTCTCCCTATTCACTGGTTTCACATACACACCAGCAGGCCCCTGCAACATCTTTTCACAGCCTACCCCCTTACTGCGTGCTCTTCAGCCTTGTGGAAAGATGGGCGTGCATACGGGAGGACCCTTGACCCCGGGTAAGAAGAGGGCTCTGTGTGTGTGCGTCTGTGAGTCAGCTGGGGTGTCTAGGGCTTGCAGGAGGCAGCTCGCGACCTGATTAACAACTGCAAGGAATTAAACAACTGCCAGGCCTTTGAGCTCAACATAAATGGTCACAAACACTCCCATGGCAAAAACGACAGGCATCCCCACGTGTGTTTTCACTGGCTTATTCAGACTCTAACACACAACATCAACACATAACATGTGCGACAACATTCCAAGACGTGCCACAGGCACAAAAGGTGCACATGCGAATGTGTATGTACCGCACACACAAATAATTTCTTGAACAGTCTCCCCATCCGACTGCAAATGTGCACATGTATGTGTGCCATTGCCGCTCACGCGCATTTTTCATTTCATCACCTCACTGGTGTGTGACGATAGAGATAAGACTGTGGTGACAGAGATGTCAGAGAGGGGGGAAGGAAAAAGGGGGTTTGAAATTGAACGGGAAATTATGTACTTCAATTAAGACATGGAGGAGATATTAAAAGCTATACTCCAGTGCCTGGGGACAAGATGCAGGAAGGGGGGATGCAATGGAAGGCGACAGTTCAATCAGAATCCCCGGCTTTCTCATCGAGCCGGGGGGTGGAGGAAAGCAGGGACGGGAGACAGGACGGCTATGTTTAATAATGTACTTGGAATTAGTGTAGAGGAATGTACAATAGTGTGCAAGATATGTGCTGTGATACTGCTCCAGAATGAACCAAAGACTTAAGAGGAGTGACAACTGAAAAATTTGGATAAATGTAAGACTGCGCCTCTGTCACATTGAGAACTACGGCCAGAAAACAAAACATCCAACAAAAGTGTAACTATGCTTTCAATATATATACAGTTCTACCCTATCAATGATCCATCAATAGATAGCACCTATTGGCACACCATTGTCATATAACAACGAAAAACATTGGAAAAGGCAAGGCACTTCTCTTCAGTCAGTTCGAGAAACCATCACACTACACGCTCACATGTACAGAGTGTGTTCCAGTCCACTCAGCCAATCATGAAGGAGCGATGATATAACACAAAAGTTCCCAACATTTTCAACAGCAAGCCCATTCAGATAAACACAGATCAAATTCAACCTTATGATGAATGTCTGAAGGTAGCACATGGGAGATTACCTTCGATGAAATCAACCAATCAAGCATCACATAAAACAGATTTCTAATTTTGCAGGGGGACTCCCCTCAAAAATCCTTTGGGTGTTTGGGTGCTCACCACCCAGAAAAATGTGTTTGACTTTAAAATAATTTCTAAGGACCTGAATATAAACATTGTGGCAGCACAGGTAATCGTTAATGGGTGTTTTGATTATATGGGGCTTGGCGTTGCTTATATAGATATATCACAGAGACATAAGTTGATGCTATGAAACATAATGTTACCATATTGTTAGGTATTTTGCTTATTTATTCGACATCACAGCTAGCTTCGGTCCACTTTTCTCTTGCTCTTTCCAAACACCGATCAGCAATGACATTCATGAATTTATCAAAATAGAAAAACGCTACTGATTTGAAACTCACCTTGCGTTAACACAGCTTTGGCAGCTTTCAGTGAAGAGTCGGTGCATGGCAGAAAAAAAGATGCAGAAAAGCATTCTCCGATGTCTTTTCTAAAGTTACCCGTAAAGAGATGGAGCAGAGATTTCAGTCGCAGTTAAAGTCAGACTTGGCAGATAAGCCGACTGCCGCTGAAGCAGCTCTGTGACAAGATACCGAGGTAAACAACGGCTACTCAGCCAGATATACACACAGCAAGTATGGTAATTAAATGCTTTGAGCAAAAAAGAGACATAAAAAATATGCCGTAAAATTACACTCGTCGAAAAACAGTTTGTTAAAACGTCACGATATAATGGGGGGCGGCGAGGGGAATGAAGCACCACTAACAACAAAAACAAAAAAAAGGAAAAAAACGGACACGAATAAAATGACTTTTAAAAGCAGCTAAAATGTGTAAGCTAACGATAGCGCTGGTTGGCGTTGTACGTCGTCGACCGTCAGGAGAGAAAACGGGCAGTTTTCGGTAAAAACAATCGCCGATGAGTTCTCGCGTATTAGAGCAAGACGGCCAGCCAGCCAACTTGTTTTAAAGTGCAAAAGAAATTTTTTTGTTTTTTTTCTGTTTAGGTCGCCAGCTGGACGACTAGCGACGGGCTGGCTACCGCGAATGCAAAGTGAGAAACGACTCCGGGGAAATACATTCTGTGTGGATCCAGACAGCGGAGCGGACAGTCATGGTAGGCGTTCAGTGAGCTCTCGTTGACAGTGGTCTCGCAGCCATTTTGTTCAAACTAACAACACTGCAGTCTCCCTCTCCTCCTCCCAGAGAGCACACAGACCAGGAAGTGGCTCCAGGTACGTCACTCTCGACCAACCAAAACAGCAGACGCTAACTCCGCCCACCGCCCTCCGGCCCGCCCCCACACCCCCGTTCTGTTCTCCAAACCTCCACAGAGGATGGTCAGGAGGCTGGAGCTCATATTTCCAAGGTAATTGCTGAAGTATGCAGCTAATACTTTGTGCTTCAAAAAGAAACAAATGTGAGGCTGTTACAGATTTTGGGAGGATGGATGATATTGTAAAGACAGCAAAACATGAACCACACTGTAATGTTGTCAAAGCAATATGCTCGAAAAAAACTGTTAAATAGGCTACCAAGTATAAAATTAATACTGTCTAGTACACATATGAAATATCATGCTCTTTAGATTATATTTAGAGCCTTTACTGTAGGCTGCTCTATCAATGAGACTATAACAACTAGAGCCTAAACAACACTTGATTTTTGAGGCCAATGCTGATACGATATAAGGTGATGACAGGTGATTTTGCAATGATCCCTCAACTGTGGTAATCAAACCCTTGCGCCAAAGATATTAATGTAGGCAGGATTTTACAGTTCAATAATAAACTAAAGTGTAATCTAAAATGACACCAGTGCACTGAAATAGTAAACTTTATAGGGAATTTAATAATTTAAATCATCCCAATCATCCCTTACTGCATTATTATCTCTTAAAACAATAACTTTCATATTGGTGTTCATTGAGTAACATATATGCACATACAGATATATCTGTAATAGGCCAATATTGGCCGACCGATATATCAGTCAGGTTCTAATATCAACAATTCAACAAATGACAAAGAACTATATATAATATTAATGGTTTCAGTTGTTATGACAAATGTGTAGAGAATTATCACCTGACTGTGCAGCTTGCTTCAGTTCTACAGAGCTGTTTAGCAAATTTCAACTCATTTTTCTGGTTTTATGATCACTCTTACTCCTCATCAGCATCATTTTCAGACACATCAGGCAACGCTGTGTTTGCAGCTTGTTGGCCTCAAATGGTAAAAATAAATACTTTACTGTGGGTAAAAGTGGCAATACCTTGATATAAAAAGAGTTCATTACAAGTAAAAGATCTGCTTTCAAAATGTACCTACTTTTAAAGGGTAAGTGCACCAGTTTTACACATTAAAGTGTGTTTACAGGTCTTGCTGAGTACCACTACATACGTGAAAAATGTAGTATAAAGCCGTTTGTGGCTTGATAGGAAGATGCATGTAAACTGATAACTTGCCTCCAATGATGTTACTCAGTGGTTAAGACTGAGTGGATCACCAGTTAGCCTTCATTTTCCAAGTAGATTAAGTTGCTGGTTGCAGATAAAAAAAATAGCATGGTGAAAACAAGGTTTATAGGGAACCCATCTAAACACTGATTGTATCATTATTCTCTTATTTTCTTCCTAATGATACATTAAAGCAAAGAACTTGTCAATTGCCAGTTTAAGTACTTTAAGTCATTTGCCTCTCTAAGAGTGGTATTATACATTATTACTGATGCACCAACATGTAAGCAGCATTTTAATGTTCTGTGTGGTGGTTGACATTTTTAACAATTTGAAATCTTTTGGTATTTTTTGGTATTTTAATCTACAGTAATGCATATTTTATGACCTGTTGGTATGCTTTGTATTTTAATCTTGATCTTCAAAGTAACTTGTAACTACATCTACTTAACAAAATGTAGAAAAGTAAAATGTACAATATTTTTTAGTGAAATGTTGTGATAGTATGAAATAGCAGAAAATGGAAATCCGCAAGTAAGGTACAAGTACCTCATAACTGTACTCAAACAAATGTACTTAGTTACTTTCTCTACTGGCTCCTCGTGATATAGATAATGATACTTGTAGTGTAGAAATATGAACCATACTTCATGTGACTCATGACTAAAATAGTGCAAAAGAGCACATAAATAGATTAGTCATAAAAGAAATTTGGAACTTGCACCATGAACTTTATTTAGCCGACTCAAATATCTCTTAAAGGGCCCACCCCAAGTTTCTCTACCCTAGATGACCTTTGTCAAGAATCTCTTGATCACATGATGTCCAGAAACACTGGCCGATAATTCCAGGCTATTCTCACCATGATGGATGAGGTCGCCCTTGTGCCCCCCTGTACCGTGTCTGCAGCCGTCTCAGAGAAAAAGAAAATGTGGCCCCTGTCCATTCTCTTCACTTCTTTCTCATGGAAATGACCGCTCCGTGCACAGACAAACACACACAGCCACACACACACTGTGAGGTGGGAACAGGTCAAGGCTGCAGTCCACAAAGGCAAAGGCTGACCAGTGAGAACTCTCTCAGCAAAGCTCTGGCCTCCTATACATCACTGGGAGAGACTGCTAATGAGAAAGCCAGGGGCCCCCGGCCAAAAGCTTTTTTTTTTCTCCTTTTCAAGGCAAGATGCCCAGAGCTATTAAAATAGCATGCTCCAACTGAATGGAGAAAGCAGATGTTCCATACTCAGGGTTAAGGGAGGTGAGAGCAGAGAGGAATGCCTTCAGAAACGCCTTAAGGGATATGTAGTTCATTGTTGATCACAGACTGTTAAACTGTTTTGCTGTTCATTAATGCCACCAAAATAAACTGTGTTCTATGTAAACATATTGTCACAGAGTTAATTGAAAGTGCCTACTTGAAGCATCAATCCAGTGATCTATTACACCATGCAAACTAAAGTGGCTACACTACTCGTAGTTTAAGTCTCCTTCATGTAGACTCACATGAGTTATCAAAGATGGAGATGGAAATCTATGCACCACAATGGATGACTGCGACTTGGAATAATGATAGTGGTTTGACATGATCTCAGCCATCAAAGGCAAGCACTACTAAGGTGTGTGTGTGTGTGTGTGAAGAAAAAGGGCAGAGCGAGCATAAGTGTGTCTATGTGTATATGAGCTTTCCTCGTGCACATCCACTCTCAGGCTCATCGAAGCTATTCCTCTTAGATGCCTCTGAGATGTTTCTTTGACTCCACCAATTTCCCCAATTGCTTTCACATTTGAGCAGACTGCTGACAGAAGCGAGCCAATGGGAAAGGTCCGTCTGACATCCTGATAAGAAGCAGCCCAGACACGAGCTGTAGGACTGCAGCAGAGGCGATCGCTCACTCCTTCCCCTCTCAGACAATACACCTCTCGTCTCCTCTCCGCTCCTCTCCATTTTTTCCAGTGTGGTCTTCTGCCTTTTGTTTTAATTCCAGTCCAATCATGAGCCGTGTTCCGCATAAGGTTTTAATTTCAAGCCTGCCGCCGGAGTCTGCCAGACTTACACGCACACATGCACAAATTCACACAAGAATGCACGTGCATACACCAAACCACTGATTTTTATGCCTGCCATACGCACACTCACTTTACAGTCACATCACAAATACACATAAACACACTTGCGTGTTACGTGGCTACATGCATATTTAATGCACGTGCTCCGTGGCTACATTTTATCATTTAAACATGTTTCCCATGAGAGAAAGTATCTCCATCCAGAATCATTAATAATCACACACATTCATAAAAGGCAGACACATCAGCAGACAAATTACATAAAAAGGATCCCAACAGGCTTTATTTTTGCTTTACTAGTCAAAACATATTCCATAGTTTATGACAGACCAGCTGAATTTATAGGATCATCAAATGAATTTTTAGCGCTCAAAATCTATTTTTTGCCTTCCTCTACGATACAAAGCCCCTCTTCAAATGCATCATCTTAACATTTAATCTTGTGGAATTAACCAAACAAACATGATCTGAGGCACAGCCAAACATCTCGTGACAGCACTGAGTACAAAAGCAGATCTCGGTTTTAAATCCTCATTCCCCAGACGCTGCATTCGAGAAAGAAGACATTTATAGTTGTGCTGTGTGATGCAGAATGACTGATGGGTTGGGGATGTCAGTATTTGAGTATTGATTATGAATACTCAATCCTCCTCCACAGTCTGGACTTTATGCATGTGAGTAATCAAAATGCAGACAGCGAGCTACTGCTGCTTCGCACAAAGTGACATTTCCAAAGGCATGACTTGACATATGCAAAAGGACCGTCATGATGATAATTCTGACAGAGGAAGGAGCCGAATGAAACCATCTCCTAACTGCACATAAAAGGAGACTGTTGCGCAGCAAGTCTCCCACTCCTGCTACTTCAAGGCAAAATTTGCAAGTGGTGGCTGTGCGCGATGGAGCTGAAACATTCATTGTGAGTTTTTCTCACTCTGATTAGCAATGTGATTGAAGTGCCTAACCATTAAATAATAGCGAAAGAGTGGCAAAACCCTGCCGAGTTGCTCATTGCTCATCTCCAAGGTCTGCAGCATTGCAATGGGAGATAAGACAGACTGCAAGTAGCTGAAGGCATCGAAGTCCAGAAGAGGAGGAGGGATCCTTTTCATTAACTTTCATTAAGACTAAAGAGTGAATTACCCTGAACAGAAGAGGTCTGACACATAAAAGCCGTTTCGTAGGGAAATATATGCACTCTTGCACTCCCCTGCACTAAAACACTTGCATACATGTACATACAAACATGGGTGCATTTTCTGTTATGCTGTTCATAAAAGCACATAGATTAGACTAGTCCTTGCATACAAATACAGTGCAGACCTTGACCACAAAATGCTCCTAATCCTCCATATACTGCTGTGCCTCTCTAGTACATAATATATTATGGGGGAAGGACAATAGCAAGAAGAAACAGTCTATGCAGCGGCTGGTAAAGGAGCATTTCTAGGGGTGGGGAAGGGGTTGTACAACCTCTGTGTTCATGTGGGGGTGTTTTTGTGTGTGCATGCATGCTTGTGTGTGAGTGCATGTGTGTGTGTATTTGCCTGTGTCCATATGTGTGTGCTGTATGGGTGGAGGGAGGCAGGGCAGAGCGGAGCGTTGCAGTGCAGTATGACAGCGTTTCTGAGCTGTGGTAATTTCCCCTGAGGCCAGCGAGCAGGTAAAGGCCAGCGAGAGAGAGAGGAGAGGGAGGGAGAGGAGAAGGCTGTAAGAGAGGGAGGAAAGCAGAGCGTGTGTGTCAGAGAATAATGAGGAATGATACAGCGGTGGCGGAAAAAGAGGCCGGCAGATGTCCAATCAAACACACACACACACATGGCATTAACAGCAATTCAAGGTTGAATCCAGTGGCTCTCATTGTCAACACATTAATGTGTCTATTTTCATTTCAAATACCTTATCTTGTTAATGAGTGTTTCTGAACTGAGTCATTGTTTTTGTAATGAATTCATCTATTAATTACAAGTGCGCCTTTTCCTGATGACCTTGCTTTATTTTGTTACAGGCTGCAGACCTTAATATTAGCATACATTAAGCCCTGCTTATCTTTCATCCCCAATAGCTAATACGTTAAATTATCACCCACCCTCCTCCTAAAAAAAAGGAAAAAAGCATCAACCACAACAGTGGTTTGTATTGCGGGGTGTGTGCATATGTGTGTGTGTTTGTGGGTGAGCACCCTCACTTATTAGCCCCTTCCCCCTCCCTACTTGCAAACTCATTACAAGGGTATAAGACCTGCGTGGATTTTATGGTGTTTTGGGAACTGACTGGTTAATCAGATTTATTGCACACTTAAGCTTAATTGATTGCCTTTATGGATTCAAATGAATAATTAAGTGCTAACAAGCCTAGTTTCTGTTTCATCATTCTGAAATGATGATAATGACCCACAGAGAGGAAAGGTGGTGGAGGTGTCAATCAAAAATTGCTAACATCACAGGATCCACTTTTCTGCCTCAGTCCTCTATTTACTATGGAAACTGATTATAATAATGCCACGTATGAGTTGTTCTACTTGCCTATCACTCAGAACATATTGTCAACCCCACCTCTAAACTCTTACTTGTAAAACCTGAAGCCAGGGATTAATTTTTCCATCTGCTGCTTTGCTCTTTATAGCCCTTCCGCTTTTATATTTGATGTTTCTATTAGAAATTAAGTCGCATCAGCTGTTATATACCTGCAGTGAAAGGACACACAGTGTATTAAGATCAAGGCGGTCCAAACAGAGACAACATATCCTGACCTTCACATGATCTTCACCAGATCAATACTATCATCAGCGCAGACGAGCGGTCACAGATTAACCCAGCCTCCTATAACCACCCCCAACCCAAACACACACACTCCCTTTCTCTCTCTCACATACACACCTGATACAGTAAGGGCCCTGGGTGTATTGATTGGATTGTACTGACTGACACATAGAACTACCACATGTGCAGACTTGCTTGTTGACTTTATTTTTCACTGGCTGGCTGTCTGGCATTGCCTAGTGGGCAGTTAAAGCCATATATTTGGGTCAGGGTAGTCCTGTTGTAGCTGTATGTGTCCCAAAACTGTAGGAACAGGACAGATGGATGCACTGCTGCTAAATATCAGCCTACCACAGCAAGAACTTTTATTAACATTTTTTTTTAAAAAAGGGACAAAATGATTTAAAGGATAACTTCAACACTTTTACACATTAAAGTATGCTTACAGGTCTTGGGGAGCACTACTGCATATGTGAAAAAGTAGAATAAAGCCATTTGTGGCTCCAGAGGAAGCTGCATGTAATCTGATAAACTGCCTCCAGTGGTGTCACTTAGTGGCTTACTTGCATTGTGGGTAATGAAGGTGCCAGGTTGTGAAAAGGAAGAAGAATGCATGGAATAAAAGAGGTGATATCTCTGGTTCCGCTGTGTCGACTTTGATCATTTGTTTTTAAACTGTCCATAATGAGTCCAACAGTGCTAGGAGTGCAATGCTAGACCAGTAGACTGCTTTTTAAAGCCTGGTGCCCTTTAAAATGAATTACTTCATACTTACACTTATAAAAACTGTGAAATGTTGTACAATAACGATGCGTCTGCATTTACATGCATGTTTGACATTAGAGAAAAGGCCACATGAATAGGCCAACATCAGAGGTTTGGCACTGCATGTCATTTTTTCACATACCTCCGCACATTCATTACATGCACACATACATTGAAACAAACCCCTGAATCTGCCTCCTCACCAGCACATTTCCACAGAATATGCACCAACGCAGAGAGCAAAACAAGCAAGTCGATATATACGTGTCTGCGAGTGGCCAGAAGGCAACTAACTCAATCCCACATCCAATGTAAATGTTGGTGGCATATCCACAGGCAAGGGCTGATATTTAGAAGTCCATTAACACAGGGTGGAGATGGGTTAATTCACTGTTTGTAGCAGGGGATCCGGAGAGGGTTTAGGGCATACAAAGAGGAGGAAGGAGGGAGATGGATGATGGGGAAAAAAGAGGAAAGAGATGGAAAGAAGGAGAGGAAAAAAGAGGGTGATATATGAGCAGAAAGAGAAAGAGAAAATATAGGAAGGCAGAGGAGGAATGCAAATAAATGTAGAGGGAGGTAGATGTGTATGTGAGGAAGGTTGGAGGGGCTGCTAGTGGTGGTGTTGATGGGTGGGGGTGGGAGGGTTGTTTTGAGCATTGCTGCCTGCTATCATCCGCCTCAGCCTGGGCGTCAGTTTGATTAATGCTGCTTTCCTCCAACTGACCTCCAAGGTCACTGGAATAGTGGGTACTCAGCCTCTCCCATTCGCTGCCGCACTGGAGGGGGGTAACGGCCGTATAATATGCGCCCCCAGAGGCTCTTTCTCTCCGTTTTTTTTCTGTTTCCTCTTTTCCTCTCTGTCTGTCCCTCATTTAAACTCCCTCTCTCATCCTCTGTCTGTCTGTCTGCCTGTCTTTTCGTCTCTCCCCTTCATCTGCCCTTCCTCTTCTCCTATGTTCCCTCTATCGCTCATCCTCATCCATCTCGTTCTCCCTCTGTCCCTGTCTACCTGACTCCCTTGCTCGCTTTCCTACCGGCGCTCTCTAATCTGAAATGCAATCAAAAGAGGCAATAATGGAATGTGTTTGAAGATGCTGGAGAGAGAAAGGGGGGGGGGGTGCAGGCCTGCAAGGGGCTATTAGAGCACCCAGTGAGGTTTAGATAAACACATACACATTACACACACACAAACACTCACACACACGCCACAAACCACAAACACCACCACTTTTTCTTCCCTCCCCTCTGTTCACAGACAGACTGCCAAGGTGAAGGCACATGAATAGAGTTGTCTTACACCAATAGACACTTGGCAGCGACACACTTCCTCTGGCTGAGAAGCCACTTATTGTGCCAGCCAGTCCTTCCTGGCAAGAAGGGAGTTACATACAGAGAGAGAGAGAGAGAGAGAGAGAGAGGTGGGGGGACTTAAGGACAGAGGGAGTTTTAAAGTGTTCCATCCTTCTTAAATATCATTTATTAGACTTGTGTATTGGTGATATACAGCCTTTCCGACTGTGAACCATTTAAAAAACTGTTATTTTTGCTGTATCATCATAGTGAGGATGTGACGGCACAAGAAACTAATTAACCTAGAGGGACAGCAAGCATGTGTGTTTTGTGTGTGTTAAGCTGTGTCGAGACCAACGTTACAGCCTCCTCATTTATGTCAGGCTCTGGCAGGTGTTTTCTGGTGGCTTAATAGTATTACAAACCAATGTGTTCTGAGAAGTGTTGAAACTGTGTATGTATCACTCCAACACAGGCTCTTATTCAGGCACTTAGTTCAATAATGAGTAGCTCAAGGTTGGATTTAAACAGGTCAGTTCATTGTGTGCATTTTCACAGAATGGCAGCTGCACTGTTGCTAATTTGTACTTTATAAAGGTATTAGAGTATCAGATACTAGCATGTTCTGAACTGAGAATAACAACTTCAGAGAGTCCCTCCATTTCAGTGCAACAGACTGAAGAATTCTTCGTTATTAGTCTATCCTGTTGCTAAAGCAAAATCAGTGTTCTGCTTACTAGATTTGAATTTGAGGTTTCTGTGTGATATATCACATAAAATATGGCCATGACCATGACCGTATGGTATCACATGGTATCACATGGTATCGTATCGTAGGTGTTCATCGGCCCACTCTTTTCTGTTGGACCAGGTCTAAATTATAGATTATAGATTTTTTGCTATTAGTACAATATTATGTCACTTTTTTACCTTAAAATATCAGCTTCAAAATAATTTTGATGGTACAGTGTCCCCCCCCCATCACTTGTTTCTGCACTATGTAACTTCAGTGAGAGGGTAGGATCACAGCGTTACATACATGTTTACATCAACATACAAGTTTTCAACACATAACATTGTTATGACCTAATGAGTTTTGTTTGTAGTCAGCACCTACATTACATCTGACAAATTGTTACAGACCTGGGATTTGTATCTATGACAGTGGTGTTGCACTCAGAAACTGTGGGGGGCACCAAATCGCACAAAAAGACAATTTCCACATAATGTTGCTTTACATGACAAGATTGTGATTCACAAAAAGACAGTTGTTATATTCTATCAATTGTGCAGATGGATATAAAATGTTTAATTGTTGGTGCAGGTTCTTGCAACAAAAAAAGTTTGGACTTATTATTATAATATTATTATTATTATTATTATATTTATGCTTTTTTGACTATTGCTGGGCTTTAATTGATGGCACATCATTCTGCTTCCAGTGTAGATGTTGCTTCTCTATTCAGGTCTGATCGGGTTGACAGCAATTGGGATTGTGTCTTCCTATTCTCAGGTCCTCTTTAGATTGAGTGTGTTTTTAAAAAAAGTTTATGCTTGTCAGGTGTTTTTCCACAATACCATTATGGTTTGGGCCGACAAGACCTATACAGTTTATCACCAAATCGTCATCTTTCTTTCAAATCGTCAACTTTCTAGGACGATATACACATTTCAGTTGCAAACTTTTGTCGTTGGTCATTTTTGTAAGGCAGGCCTAAACAAGATGGCGTCTGAAAATGTGTGCAAAGAAGCCAGTGGTGTAATCGCAGGCTGGAGAGTTAGCCCTACTGTGCTCTGTCAATTTGTCTCACACTCTGTACCCGCCATCCCCCCACCCTCTTTCCTTTTTTCTCCGTCTCTCCCTGTTCCCTTTTTCCAGTCAGCGCCTGAGCGGGAGGGACACACATACACACACACGCTCCCGAGCATCATGAATCTTTCATGCGAGCGGGCTGTATAATCCCTGAGGCGTGCTCTCCGAGACCCACACACACCCGCCTCCATCACCTTGCACCAGGAGAGGGGAAAAGAGAGAGAGAGAGAGAGAGAGAGGGAGAGACAAGCAGACAGGAGAGAGAGGGCGAGTGACAGAGAGAGACAGAAAGATAGATGGAGAGACGGGGACATGTAAAGGAAAGGAGTGGGGGGGGGGGGGGGGGTGATGGAGGAGGGGGGGCAGGGATGGGAGCAGCAAAAGACAAATTGAAGGTGTGAAGTAGGACCTGGCTGGAATTACCTTCCTTCTTTTGACCATCGAGGGAGGGATGAAAGAGGAGGAGGAAGAGATAACAATGGAGAGGTTTGCTCTCTTTCTTCTTGGCCGCTGAAGGCTGCAGTGGAAAGTCAATTGGCTTCTCATTACTAGTCCATGTCTGATAGAAGCACGCTTAACACTTTGTTCACCCCCCCCCTCAATACCAACCCACCCTGATTATTAATGGGGACAAAGTACAAATCAACCATTCAGGTTTTCAACCTTTTGAGATGGCATAAGGTTTCTTCGATCAGTCCAGATGGTAAATGGAAAACTTGCGGGGGACAATGTGATATGTTTTCATCCACCTGTTTTCTATGACACACACTGAATTTGCACATACGAAAACCTGAAAACACTTATAAGCTATGAAAAAAAGACCCTTGAGAATTTTCTTAAAAATTGCAGAAATGTTGGATGGAAATGTTGCTAAAAACTTTTCTATGACGATCTTTTTGGAGTTGGTCCAGTGTCATTTAATTAGCGAGTTCTATTTTTATACAAGGCTTAAGATGTGAAAAGATGAATGGCAAACTACATTTTTTAAAACAAACAAATATATTTTTTTAAAACAAAAAATCAATTTGCTTAAAATGACTTTCGCCTGCAGTTTATGTTGTTGTGTTTCCTGCTGCTACACACTTAAAAATAAAGGTTCAAGTTAGAACTGAAGGAACTGAATACTATACTTTACACCAATAATGTCCTCCTCACAAAATCTTCCAGTAATAAAAAGTCTATTTTTAAACCCAAATCTTGTAATCCTAAAAGGAACCAAGGAGGTGTTGCCTGAACCAAATTGCAACAGAAAACTGAAAATAATAAGTCAACTAAGTTTAAATGAAGAAGTTGACATTATATAATAGTAAGCAACCTCCTTCGTTTGTGGACTTCGTAGCAAACATTAATTATGATGTTGAAACAACACAATCGCTATACTATCCACTATTACATATGACATCACACCAAAACAATGAGCAAATAGAGGGTAAAAAGCTCCATATGATTGGGTTGGGTGCAAGCAGTTTACGATTTGTTTGCTTCAACAAACTGGATGATGGACAGTTCAAGTATTGTGTCCTTTGCACATCTGGTTTTGTACCATCCCTTTTCACCCTCCTGCCTCGGACGTGTTCAGATAAATACCACATAATAACTCCTTCAATAGACTCCCAACACAGTTGATTAGCGTCATACTGGCTTTCTTTGGTGTGTGTCTCCCCGAATGCAGGTTGCCCAGGTTAGTTGCTAATGGACTGACAATGGAGGACTCGCGGGGGATTGGACGGCACAGTTGTGGCTGCTGCTTTAATTACCTGGGACCAGTCAACACAGCAGCAGAGAAAACCTTCTCAATGGCCAGATGAGCTTATCATGTCCCCGCAACCTCACACCCCAGGCCTCTCATTTACTATGACACTGATTAACAGGGTTGTTCGGGATGAAAAGGCGGTCGTTTGAAAGTATGACTGTGAATATGTCTGAAATCATCTTGGCAGTATAAATGCATGTAAGGAGCAAACATTTTAATTATCATTTTTATTGTGTATAGAGTTCTATGTAGTCCAGACTGGGACATGTCAAGGTCTCCAACATACACACACACAATACACACACACACGCACACTGCTCATGAAGAGGCTGAATAAAGGAGAAGGGAAGCAATCACTAAACAACTTATAATTTGCGTACATGTATGTGCAGTGGGCACGTGTTTTTGACTTTTAGAGGTTGTATATTGTGCGTGTGCCATCTTAAATGCTCACGTGCCCACATTAGTGTTTTTTCACGCGTTTTTATACTTGCCCACGGTGAGCCTGTCTGTGTGCGTGTGTGAAGGTGTGTGTGTGCACCCTAAATGCATAATGTGTGTTTTCAGGGGCCAATAGGTCGACCGTTTCCCTCCTTCCAGCACCTTGCCCTCACTCCCATTACTGCTCTCTCACGGTCTCAGCCACATTTCACTATGCACTCTACGTCTGAGTGCCACCTACGAAATACAATTAAGGTGAGTTATGACCACTCCATAGGAGGGACGGGGAGGGTGGGGTGAAGTGTGCTCGTGTGTGGGTGGGTGGGTGGGTGTGTTAGGCATATATAAGGGGAGGGAGTGAGAGAATGCATCACTTTGGCAGGGCAAACAGAACCGCCAAGTGTCATATGTAGCTCAGACAGACACACAGACGCACACACAGTCAGTGCAGACATGGTCCCTTCCTCGGTGGAACGGAGCGGAGGGGGCAAGCGGGCGATGGGTTGAGATTGAGGTGGGGGCTGTGGGTGGTGGACGGTGCAGTGCCAATTTCACGCCTCCGCTCATCTCTGCCTCTTCCAGCTGCACGCTGCATGCTCTACTCTTCTCCCCGGCTCTCCTCCCCCAGCTAAGCTTTACCCCGCCAATACACACACACACAACCCCTTCTCCAATGACTGTACCTCCCCACCCCATCCAACCCTCCTCGCCCCTCCCAGCCTCCCTCCACATAGGTTGGAGTGTGACAGCACAGTGGCATGGGGGGATCTATCTCCAAATAACAACCCACAAACCACAATCGGAGCTGCCTCGGAAAGAAAAAAGAGAAACAAAGAGGCAAAACAGCAACGGTGCAAAGCAGCACGAGAGAAACCTTGTACCCCCTGTTCAATCCTTTAGCACCCACATCCAGCTCAAGATGGATGCCTCGGTGCGCTCACGCCTTACGCTTGGTGGCACAAGGACAAAAAGAGGGCACAGGAAAAAACACAACAGCTCAATTTGCATTCGTAAAGGTAACATTTGTTTATGGCGCGCGCGACACCCCTCTTAACGACCCCACCGCTGATTGAAGCAAGCGTCCTAATTAAGCATTAATTACTCAACAATAGAAGTGGCAATTTGGCGGTGGCGACGCAACGCTGACATATTCCCACCTGTGCTTATGTCAACACAGCATTATTACCATCACCGCCTGCTGTGGTTATGGCTATCTAAACAGTCATAAACGTCAGCTCGGGCATATTGTCCCACAGTTGCTATACGACTAAGCAATATGTTTTCCCTCTCTCCCTCTCTCTCTTTCTCTGATAGCTTCTTTCTTCTGGTAAACACCAGCAGACGGCACACAAGCGGTGAGTTTCTTCTCTGGTGTTAATTGGTGAAAGCAGTGGGATTTACACAGGCAGGCAGGCAGTGAGGGTTTTCCCTTTGTAGTGGCACAGTGTTTACAGTCCTGCTGCAGCGCAGGCTGGGGCCGCGTGGACGCCGCCTTTTGTTTGCAGCACATCACACAGAGACAGAAGATAAACCCTGCTGCGTTTCACATCTCACATAAATGCACATGTACACACAAATTCACACTGGCAGACACTCACAAACTCAAACACACCTGACAGAGCGAGAAGGGGGATTAGAGAGCTACTGGTGGACAGATGGGAAAGCAAATATGTGGTGTTGGGTGTTCCACCAGACATGAGGTGAACTCAGTCTTGTGTAGATACCTCATCTGGAGATATGGAGCATGTGAGTTTGTGACCACAACAGATTGGAGAGAGGAAGATTAACAAGGTGGAGAAGAAGGTGGTCAACTGGAGTGTTTCACTGGAGCATGTTTGACAGCAGCGAGCACATCAATTTGGAGATATGATGTATGTGGTTGCCCTGAGATTAGAGCTTGGAGACAGGAAAGTTGGTCACTGAGAAGGTGTGATGGTGGAAAAGTTGTGAAGCACATAAGCACGCAAGTGTAAGAGCAAAATAAAACAACATTCATTAGACACGGACATACACTGTTAACAAACACCATGTTTTAACAGTAAATTCTGACAGTAAACTACTGTTATTATACTTTTGCAATGCATGGGGGGTAATTATTTGAAATATTACAGTAAACTGCTATGAATTTGAATTCAAGCGGCATTCTGAAGCAATTGTAAAAAAAAAAAAAAAGTAAAAATGGTACATTGCAAGTTAAAACTGTTATTAGGGTAAGGCACCATACAGTAATTGAGCAGTACAGTACTGCAGTTTAACATCAAGGTACACATGCTAACATGCCAAAAGGCTAACAACATGCAAACAGGCTTACAAGTAGTCAAACAAGGTACAAATGCTAACAGGCTAACATGCAAACAAACAATATGGTCGGGTTAACATAAAAACACAGTACATTGTTGTAATATTATCATAAATGTACAATACATGTGTATAATTACAATAACTACAGATGCTTATTTACATTGAAATACTATATTCCTGTAGTAAAGCAGGTCTGGGTTGTGGTAGAAACTGTCTGATTTTCATCGATATTACTGTGTAATAATTACAGTATACTACAGGGAATTTACTGCAATTAATTATCCAGTAATTTACTGTAAAATTACAGTAACAATTTTTATAGTGTACATGCATACATCCTCTGCTACTTATATGAGTAGTATTTGCATGATACTAAAAGGTTTATTAAGTCAAATGTTACAATAGTTCCCACCTGCCCTCCTACACTGGATGTGTGAATATCAGTGAAGTCAGTAACAGGATCAACCACCTTATTCACAAAAAAGTGCACACAAGGGAAAGAAGATACCAGCAGTAAACCTAAAGGCTTACTGAACTCCCTAGAAAAAACCCAGAATTGGGATTTCACACATGAACAAACTTTGCTTTTTTCCTCCATCCCCAAAGGCATCCACTTGTGCCTGTGGGCTAACTAACCGATGGGAGAATCATCCCACTCCTGATCCGTCGTTCCCTTTGGCCCATTTCCCCCATCCCTAAATTAGTGAAATTTTCACAAAGCGGGAATGCATTAGGGAGGGATCAGGGCAAATGGCACATTATGAACACTGTCAGAAGTGGCCTATTAAAGAGGATTCAGACATTATCGACGCCTACGTATCTGGAGAACAATCTCAGTTAAGTTAATAACGTGCAATTAATCATAGGTCACTTAGTGCAAGATGGGGTATAACATGCTGCTGCGGAAGCAGGCCTAATCTGCTGTCCATCCGTCCAGAGGAAGAGAGAGATGGATGGAGGCAGGCTGGCGAACTGTAATCTAGATGGGGAGCTGGCTTCGGTTTTTGACAGCTAGCCAGATATGGAATGGCTGAGGCTAACCACTTGTCACTAGCTTACAGCTTTACTCAGCGGGCCTCTGGGACACTTCCCATTATATATTTTTTTATGATTACGATAAGCATTTTTCATGGCTTTTGAAGCAATATTGTTTTTATGTTGTTACCTTATACAGCCCTACTGGGCTACTGGATGGCATGACGTTGAGGCAGCACAGTGGTTCAGCACTGTCACCTCACAGCAAGAAGGTCTTAGGATTCATTAAAGAGGATCAAATGTGAAAACAGCCTGTCCTTGTGAAGTTTGCACACTCTCTCCAAGTTTCCTGTGGGTTTCCCAACATGTTGGGTATTAGCAACACTCCAGTCATTGCCTTTAACTGTTAGGGTTAGGTTTAAAAGCAGTGACCTTTCTTTCCTTGGTGCTGAGCTGTGACCTATGCTGCTCCTGCATTCACATGTGCCAAAAGCAGGAAAGTACTCTCCTCAAAGCTACTGTATAGCTTGAAGTAATTTACTGACATTTCTTTTTCACAGACTACTTCAACATTCAAAGAAAGACCTTGTTATTGTCGATCTTGTCTGAAGCACTCACTGTGGAGGTGGAGAGTTTTGAAGGGACTTTTATTACCCAGGCCGTGCTGTGTGTGTTCTAGTGAAGCTCTAGCAAAAGTTTATTTCTCATACTTTCCTCTCACTCATGCTCACTCATAATTGCCTGTCATTATCTGGGACCGTCAATGGATATCAGCCGGGCACATCTATCCAATAGCACAGCAACACACCTTCATTGATAGCCAATCATCTTTCTGCATTCTTTTTAAAATACGATAGTCTCCTGCCTTTAGTTAATTCATGCTGATGTTTTGCGTGTGCCCTCCACCTCCCCATCACCACCTTGTCTTCGTAGATTCACCAGCTTCATCAACTCAACATTCATCAGCCTCTGACTCAGAAGAGTCATCAACCACCACCACCAGTGTCTAGACTCTGTGGGGGGATTCTTCTTGCTGCTGCTCAGGGCAGATGCCCTTCGATCACGAAATCTCTCTATACAGTCTAAGAACCAATGACTTACTGACAAGACCCATTATCACATATCATCTGCGGTAATATCTCACATTTAATCTGCGGTAATAACATTTTTTTTAAACTTCATTCACCAGTCTCTCCTGATTGAACTAGAGCTTAGCTGATGGAATCTAAAATTGTCCATTCTGATGAAAAGACACTCAACAGGTCACTAGGCTACACACAGTGCTGGGCAGTAATGCATTACTCAGTAACAAGTTACTGTAATATGATCACTTCCCGAATTAATGAGAAGGGTAGGGATTACAATTTCCAAATCCGTAATTATATTAAAGTTACCATATTAGGTAACACTGCATTACTGCGTTGCCAGAACACTGTTTGTTTTTTATCCAAGCTAGGCTTCCCAGGTCAGGGCAGGTCGTATCGGCTAGCTTAAAAGCTGAACAATGGATGGAAGATGAGGGAGAGCGGTATACTTTCAACAGCTAGAAGTATTTGTTTATTTCATTATTTTGAGTTTGTCTCAAAGATGCAAAAAACAACTACAAAAAATACAACATGTAGGTAAAATAGCTGGAGGATCTGATAAAGCAGCACAGTAATATGAAACTTGTGAAAAAACACAGAGCTGGCATTGAGGCATCTACTGCCAGTGAAGCAGCATGCACTCTGACTGAACAACAGAAACTAGATTTCAGAGCAGGACACGGTTGTGGAGAGACGTAAAGTGGATGTAAGATGTAAAGAAGCTCCTTGCTGGGTATATCATGGAAGAGATGTTACCTACGTAAAAGTAAAATAGTAATAGAATGAGTAATTAGTGAAAAGAAACTTATTACACGTCCTAAGTAACTTACCCAACATTGGCTAAACATCACACAAGCAAAAAATCCTGAGTGTATAAAAGAAATGGAAGTAACCACTGTGATGGCACCTGTTGGTTTGTGGACTACTGTTTTTAAACTTTGGCAACCATAGAGGTAACCATATTTGCATGAAAGGGTGGAGCTAAGTTATCAGCTAACCTTGCAAGCGGTTCATCTGTAATTCACATTAACTGGGATGTTAATGGAAGCTAGTGTAAAACCCTGCTGGCCATCAGAAAAAATCCACTACGTCCACTTCTTTTCTAAAGTCTATGCAAAAAATGCATAAAAAACTCAATATAAACAAATTGCTTTTCCTACCATGATCAAACAATCTGGCCAGTAACTTCAAGATTTGAAGTTTTGTCTCAAAAATGTTGATGGACAGATGGA
This sequence comes from Pagrus major, assembly GCF_040436345.1. Taxonomy (NCBI): domain Eukaryota; kingdom Metazoa; phylum Chordata; class Actinopteri; order Spariformes; family Sparidae; genus Pagrus; species Pagrus major. The sequence continues at coordinate 20,935,777 of NC_133215.1, forward strand.
TGCACCGGATGGATGTCTGAAGTGACCATCCACCTGACCCTCATGAGAGGTTAGGATCAGGGTTACATATTTTACAGCTGTATAAAATATCTGGTTATTCTGGCCTTCATGAATCTATCTAGCCTTAAGGGATGTTTTGATCTCAAAGAGGCTTTAACAATAAAAACAGGGAATATTGTGACAATGGAGAGGCATGTACTGTATAAGAAGGCAGACAGGTATCACAGACAGAGGATAAGGGACTTTAATCTGATATCACAACAGCACTGGAAAAGAAATAGGAATTTAATCCATCGCCCAGTGACAGGGAAGAGACAGGAGGGACAGAGAGGATGAGGGAGATGGAGAAAGTGCAAGAGAGAGGTGGAGGAAGAGAGAGGGAGCGAGGGGAGACAAGCAGTGGAAAAATTCACTTCCACAGTTGGCTGATCTAGGAAATCCTGCAATCTCGCGGCAGCCAGAAAGCAGGAGCAGATGAGCCATGTCTCTCCATCTCTCATCCTCTCTCTCTATCCATCTTCCTCCCTTCTTTTCCTCCCTCTCTCCCTCTCCAGTTGAGTTGGCTACTAGCTTTTTCTTTCTCTCTCCCTCACTCCTTTGTTCTCTCTCCTCTTGCTCGCAATCTTTTATATCGTCTTTTTCTTTCTTTCGCCTTCACTGAACTCACTCTGCCCCCCCGCCCCTTCTCTCTCTCTCTCTCTCTCTCTCTCTCTCTCTCTCTCTCTCTCTCTCTCCCTCTCTCATGATGTCCGGAGCTGTTTGACTAGTGCTCAAGCCAGACTATAGCCCCCAGTGGGCTCATCTCACACCTCCAGGCCTGGTGCCAGCCAGTCAGCCGGTGAGTGGTGTTTCAACTGACAGACAGACAGCACCCGGCGCTCTGCTGGCCCTGATCAGGATGCATACAGTTGACCGGGAGGGAGAATAGGAGGAAAGAGACACGCTGAAGTGCTGCAGGTTAATTTTCTCCCCCATTTAGATGAGCAGGGTGAGAGGAGTTTGGGTGGAAAGATAGAAGAAAAAAGTGTGTGTATAGTTTTGGTCTGCCTCATCTGCATTTAAATTGTGTGTATTGAGTCTTACAAGAAGTGTCTGCACATCGGGCTGAGTGTGTGCATGTGTGTGTGTGTGTGTTACGCCACAGAATACCAATTGCCAGTGATACAGCCAAAGCCTTTAGGCTGCCTCATTGTACTTCGCAGCAAACCACCCATCACCAGTGAAAGCCCACTTCTCTCCATAAAGACAATAAAGACAACTCTCCATGCTGGCAGAATAATAACTGAAGTGGGGGGTGTCACATATTACATAGCAGGTCAAGTATGGATGAGCGTGTGCATTGTATAATGGCAGGAGTAAACGGTGCACAACAAGGACAAATTGAGATGCTCTAACAAAGCAATTACATCTTCTAATAAAGCTGTAATTGTGTTTCATTATGGCGAGACGACATCTATTTGCATCATCTTTTATTCCCTTGCTCATCGAGTGGTGCCTGCTCGCTAACCTCTGACTGGCTCAAACAATGCTTATTATGCTTACGGTGGTGATCACACACAAACACCGGCAACACATAAATGCGCGCACACACACAGAACAAGACAATGAAGTGAGGGAAGCCTCTAGCGTCACGGCGTAGATCTCTCCATTGAGAACCTGTAATTATAGAGCCTGTCTCAAGATAAATCAATTAACGCCAACATATAGCTTTTAATTTAATCTGGAGCTAATTAAGGTGAGGAGACATGCAGGAGGGAGTGAGGGAGGGAGGGGGAGGGGGGAGGGGGGGATGGTGGTGGTGGCGGTGGAGGTAGGACGTACAGTACAGGAGGTGTGTGTATCTGCGGAGGCTGGGGGGATCGTGCCAGTCCCCGGGTTCAACCACGCACGGCAGAGATGATTGAAATGAATTCCACTGGCAATTCAGTTCGGGGATCTCCACTGTCAGCTCAGCATTACAAAACATCACCTGGAGCGGTCTGACTGACAGGTGACGCTTTAATTGAAATAATTTAGTTGCTCATTAACTTGGGCTTGAAGAGGAGAGATGAAAAAGTGTGAATGTGTGTGTGTGAAAACAGACAAAAGAGAGAAATGGAGCAATTTGGCTGGAAGGAGCTTTTTCTCAGTGGCCTGTAGATGCAAGTCAAAAGTGACACAGTCCCAAAGCTGCTGACTGAGCCTCTTATTCCACAGAAAGAAAGCAGAGAAAGCCATTCTTAGCTCTGCCAAGGCCATGCCAACAGCCTATTTCTGGGATCGCTTTATGGTAACCAAAAAGATGCATTTTTAACGACAAGACAGATTGGATGTGTGTATCTGATAAAGCTTGGACTGTGTGTGTCTGAGCGTGTGCATGTTTTATTGCAGAGAGGTCATATCTCATACATCCTCTCCCTTATCACGGCTAGAATCTCCATTGGTTGCGGTATGAAGCCCAGTGCTGACGGAAATCGCACCGGTCTTCAATTCAGCCACCATGAGACGTGGTTCCGGTCTTGCTGATTATCTGCTTTCTCCGTTCCGCCAACCCACACCGCTATCAGCTCCTACCTCTCCATCTGAGCACACTAACACTAATGCAGGCGAACCCAAAGCAGCTGTATCGAGATGGACAATCTGGACCTGTATGTGTTTGTCGGAGATGTTTAAAAGAAAAGAAAAAAAACGGAAATTCAAGTTAACACAAGATTTAAGTAAGTTTATTTAAGTCTTCTTCATGGTCCAGACTGTTATTGTTCAGGCAGTAGGGATATTTTTTTTAAAATTTCACTCCACATGAATTATTTCCTGAATAAGTACATACTTAAATGTGCAGTATGTAATTTCTGCCGCTCGGTCAAAAGCAAGTATCATGGGATCATGGGAGTTGCTGTCTTCATTGTTAAACAACCACCATTTCTAATGAGAATCTAGCTATATGAGTCAGGAAGAAATGGTAATGGACAAGGTGATGTATTAAAGCAACTCAATCACCAGAATAAATGTTGGAAAAGTATGTTTCTTCAAAACTTTACATTGTGCTCATGATCTGGTTAGGTTTAGGCACAAAAAACACTTGGTTAGGGTTTGGGACCGTGGACCATCTCAGGAGTCGGTCAAACACACTCCACATCAAATGAGCTCATTCAGTGACAATTGGTAGCTTTCTCCTCCTCTTTTTTAATCCATTTTGTAATCCCATCTCTGTTTCCAGAATTGTAAAAGCAGCCTGAAAATCCACGATGATTAGTAGCTGGCTACCAACAAAAAGACAGTGCTACTTTTAAATGTAATCAACTGGAGACAAGTGCAACATCAGTTGAAGACCCACCTTCAAGAAGGGAGCCCTGCTGTAATGGAGATGCAAATCCCTGCCGAGTCAAACTCTGTCAAACCCAGCCAGCACATGTGTACAGAAAAGGGCTACAGTGCTTCCATTGCGGTCACTGGCGGTGTGCAGTTAGCTTGGTAATGTAGAGAGTTCATGAGTAGGTGGGGGAAAGCAAGTAACCAGAATGAGCTTCTGTCTGACCCAGACTGGAAGGCATGCTTGCTGAAAGCAGCATATAGTGTGGCAGAGTTCAAAGTTGAGTTTGAAATGCATCACTACAGAAGAGTGTTTTGGCACCGTAACAGGGACTTTTCACTTTGGATCTGGATACAGCGAAGCAAGTCAGCCTTGCAGCAAATTTGTTTATCCATAGGTGACCATTACAAAAGACATCTTTTAACCTGATGGCAGGACTCAAATTGCACACAATGCAAGTTATTACTCTGTGTGTTATTGTGTATATATTTTAAACCAGGACCAAACCAGGAAGAGAGAAACGCTTTCTGGTGTATGCACTAGGTGAATAATATTTATGTGTGCGTGCCTTAATATGTCCAACATTCATCTGAAAACCTACAATTAATCTTGTGTAACCTTAAACTTGTGCACAATTAAAAATATCACCTCAGATTAATAATCGATTTGATAGAAGACATTTTGAAAGTGGCGACATAAATCAAAAATAACCGGAGAGAGAAAACAAAATAATGAGTAAAAGGAAAGAACAACTATTGAACGACAGAGAACAGTGACAGATCTCTCTACTCTCTCTCATTACTTGGCCTCAGGACACGCTGTGAGGTGACAGCACACACACACATATGCACACACACACACACACATATGCACACACACACGCACACATATGCACACACACACACACACATATGCACACACACACGCACACAGTCACACATTCACAAAAACATAAATGTACAATTGCACATTTAATCCCACACTGCTCACATTGATCTTCATCTTTCTCCTGGCTCGTCTGCCTTCACATTCAGTGAAACTTGAACTCTGGTTGGCATTAACCACTGGCAGATCATTAGGAGAGGAGACAGGAAGGGCAGGAGTTTTGAGGCGTGGTGAAAACGGACAATTTTGTCATCAATTAAGGCAAACTTTTGAGTTTTGTTCCTTTGTCACCCATGCTGTGGTTTAATTTTTTTTTTCATTTTATTTGCCAACATTTAACTCGGCAGATGATCATTTTGGGCAACGCCAGTGCCAGTAGCATACAAAGATTTGTCGACTATCTAAAATGCAACACAGAAACAGCAGAAGAATCCCATAAATAAAATACTTACAGAAAAAAAAAAAATTGTACGTGTACGCAAAGAGTTCTGACTTTTATTTTCTCGCAATTCTAACTTTTTTCTCAGAATATCGATTTTTCTCTCAGAGTTAAAGACAGAGAAAAAAGGTCAGAATTGTGGGGTAAAAAAAGGCAGAACTGCCCAAATTTTTCTAGTGGCCCTAATCCTCTTCTGTATACGAGAGTTGTTCATCCACATGTCTTAAAAAATCACTTTCTTTGGTTTAAAATGGCTGAAGTTTGGAGAGTGGCTGGAGGGAAGCAGAGTAAATCATTGCCTAGTTATTTGACTGCCAGAGCTTTCTTTCTTTTCAGGGTAATTAAAGTCATAAATGAACTCAATGGGGACATTAGTTACTTTACATATTTGGGAGAAAGAGAGAGACATGCGCATGAGAAAAGATAGATAGAGATACAGAGAGAAGGAGAAGAATTAAAACACAGAGGCAGAGTCAGATGAAAGATAAATAGAGCGATAAACCATCTGTCCATCTGAAAGTACTGCAGAGTATACATCAACCAGCTACACCGCTCTCATGTTTCCAACAAAGACATGAAACGCCTATTGTCTTTAATAGCTCTCTATATTATAATCCATATGGACACAACATATTGAAGGATTATATGTGTGTACATAGAGTACATGACCGTTCTCGCCAACGCTCTCTGCCCTGGGGGATCATAAAATGCTCATTAATTCCTTAAATTAGCTTAAACGCCCTTATTGAACGCCACCTTCATGATTATTTTTTTGCTTATTAACTATTCCCTAAGTGGGCTGCCTGGGTCCTGTCAGGTCAGAGGAGTTCTGTGTGAGAGTGTGTGTGTGTGTGTGTGTGTGTGTGTGTGTGTGTGTGTGTGTGTGTGCTGGGGGAGAGGAGAAGCCAGTGCAGAGGCAGACCTAACCCCCCCTGCCACCTCCCCTTCCCTGTCTCTCTCTCTCTCTCTCTCGCCAAGCACAGGGGCCTATCGCAGTTGCCTTGGTGACGCTGGCTGGCAGCCGATAGGAAAAAGAGGCTGGCGAATGGAAAATGTCAATTACTGCTGAAGATATGTAGATCTGAGTGAGAGACTGCAGCAGAGAGAGAGAGAGAGGGAGGGAGAGAGAGAGAGAGAGAAACAGAGTGGAAGAGGAGAAGAAGGAAAAGAGGAAGCAGGCGGGAAGAATACCAAATAAAAAAGAGGTGTGGTGGTGTCAGACTGCAGCGGGAGTGAGACAGACAGAGATAGAGAGAGACGTTGGGGGGGGAGGCTGACGGCCAAATATAGCAAGAGGTTATAGAGGAAAGTCGAGGGGAGTGGGGGGGGGGGTGAGAGAAGGGAGGGCACAAGGGTGTTAATGCAGGAGATGAGAGGCTGAATTGAACACCGGCTGCTGACAGAGAATGTCTGTCCACATCTATTATAACACCTTTCCCATTTCTGAGGAGCTGCACGCTTCTGTTCATTATTCCTCTCTTTCTCTCTGTCACTCTCTCTCTCTGTCTCTCTCCCATCCACAACTTCAGCACCTGCCTCTACCTCTAACTGGCAATTTGATTAAGCCTGGGAGATAAGGTCGCACAGGAGAGGAGAGCAGAGCGAGGGGGGTGGGGGGGTGGGACAGGACGGGGACGCTAGAGCCATTCTGGTGTAATCGCAGCATTGATCTCCTAAGCATGTGGCCAGTATAGATTATGGGACCAAGTTAGGTCCATCATGGGCTTTGGAGTCAAAGATAAATGCGCATGTGTGTGTCCGTGTGCGCCTGAATTCAGTACAGTTAATCATGCATGCATATCCTGCTTGGCGCACATGTGTCCACCCTATTTGTATGTGTGCATATTTAGCCTTTTTAGCTGGATATATGCATCTCCTCTAGATGTGTGTGCTCCTGGAATAAGCATATCCTATTTGAGTGTGTATCACTAGTGCTAAGTTGAATTAATGTGTCCCTACCCCCATTCCAATTTCCATCAGAGGTCTCTTGACCCTCCCACTCTGCAGGCATATAATGGTCCATTTGGGGTTTAGCAGCAGGCATTACCAGGGAGTATGGAGACAGTGAGCTAGACTGTATTTCCATAAGACTGGGACACAGAGGCCCTTCTATACATATATTACCCCCTTTGTGTCTGAGAGGTCTCATGTGGGGCTTGTCTACTACACCAATGCATGTGCAGAGGCAGGCGCACACCCCCCCACACACGTAAAGGCAAAAATACACAAGACAGGAAGCATATACAACCTGATGTGAAAACACACATAAATGTACCGTACACACAGGCGCTCCTATAGCAATGCTATCACACGTACATAAGCATATATATGCAAACACACATGCACACACAGATACGACAGTTATACCCACACAGCAGCCAGAGTGTGATTGACACTGATGAGCTCTGAAGGGAGTCATCCCACCTTTGCTGTCATAACACTGTCGCTGTACAGTCTTGAATGCATTTGCTTGACTTTGACGCATTAGAGGTCTGTAAAGTACTTTTATGTTTTGCTTTTAAATCCACCTTTCCCCCCAAAACACCTTGCAGGAAACTTTCCCCCATTTGTTTTTTAATTATGTTTCTCACTTTTCTAATAGAGCTTTGTTCATAGCAGACATTTCTTCTTGTCATAGCAGAAAAAGCACAGGTATAATTCATATCAATGTTGCCAGCACGTTAAATATTGCATTTGTACAATGACTTTGCCCTAAAATATGGATCCTACGTCTGCGGTACGTAGAGAGTAAGAACTTAATGGTTACTGTATGCTGAAATTCCAAGAAGGCCCGGATAATTAAGATTTTCTCATAGACAGATTTTCACAAAGTTCATAAAGTTTCTCCTTACTCAAGAACTCACAAAACTGAGCAATTTTATAAGGGAGTCTGGGGAATTTCTTTCCTGCTTCATCTTTTTGCTACACACACACACACACACAGACACAGAGACACACTATACACACACTGCACACCACACTTTCACTCTACAAATATCAGCAAACAGCTGACATTGCTCTCTGTTGACCCACTTCCGATGGTATCATCTTCAAAGGGAGAGAGGGGGAAAAAATCAAATGGAAAGGTAGGAGAAAAGGGGCGAGAAGAGATTAAATTGAGGAAAAGGGAGTAATTGACCAGTGTTTCTTTATCTGAGGGAGTGGGAGCTGCCGCTGTGTAGGTAGGTGTAGGCTGGATTGCCCCGAGGCAGAAATGCTCCCCGTTCATTTACAATTTACAGGCTGCTGCTGTTTGAAGCCAGCCACTCGTCTTCATTTGGGATTCACACACGCCTGCCTGTGGCAGATGGCTATTTCATCATCATCATCATCATCACACACACACACACACACACACACACACACACACACACACACACACACACACACACACACACATACACATACACATACACAAAAATACAGAGTAACTGGCATGCTGATGAAGTAAGGTGGCATCTGTGCATTTGTGTGTGTTTGTGTGTGTGTGCTGGTGGTTGAGGGATTCCCAAGTATCATTATTTCAGCATAATTGGCTGACAGGAGCATTTGGAGTTAATTGGTTGGCTGACAGTGTAAACCCTTGGGCCTATGGGTATTGTAGTACGGATAATGCAGACATTCTGCTTGGTCACACAGCCTGACTGAGACGATTATCTGAACGCTTGAACAAATTCATCGGTAGCTTTTTTTCTCCTTCGTGAGTTATAAGTTGTTTTGAGCTCTTCAAATATAGATCATATGCTGAATCAGAGTAAAATCAGCGTAAAAATGGAATGGAAGCTCCTGAACAAATGACAACTTTGGACGTATCTGTGGTTTGCAGAAACGTTAACTGCTTACATTAAATCCTGGCGACTGGGCTGATCTTGACTTAATTGTCTCAAAGTTTTAAGTGCTCACAACCTAGGAACCTTTTCACCTGTTTTCTGATGTGATTTCTTCGTCATGTTTCCACCTTTCCCAGTCTCTAAATATCTTTACAATCCAATCACCAGGAAATACACACAAAGGCCATAACCTGTGTTGAGGGAACACAAGGGCAACAAGGGCTGCAACTAACAATTATTTTTATTAATCTGCCAATTACTTTCACGATTGATTGATGAATCTTTTAGTCCATAAAAAGTCAAAACACTGTGAAAAATACTCATCACAATTCCCGAGAGCCCAAACTAACATCTTCAAATATGTTCATTTATCCAACCAACAGTTCAAAATCCAAAGACTTTATTTACTGTCATAAGTGACAAAGAAAAGCAGCAAATCCTTTGAATCATTAATCGCTGCACCTCTAGTGGACACTATTTTAAGGCATTACAAGCCCATAAAGGTTGAGAAACATGGTTTAAATCATTTTCTTAAATATGATTTAAGAGATTTCAGGACTGGTTTTGGCAGCCAGTTATTTGACAAATTAAAGTTTTGTAGTGCGCCTGCTCTTTGTGCAGTCCCTTGACAGAGGATTGATGTTTAAAGTGAGATATCTCAGATAGTGAGCACAGTATGTCCGGGTCAACAGCAGAGCAAATCTGCTCTCAGAAATCAAAGTAAAGAAAGTCTTGAACTGAACTGTGCCCCTGAGGCAAACTTCAACTTTGGCACAGCAGCTGCTTCTATATGAGAGATGCTGCCACCTACAGCAGAAATTTACCAAGCCTGCGCCTGGTAATGAATTCAGACCAACACAGAGCAGCAGAGAAAGAGCCTCCGGCAAATACGAACAGTGGTTCCCAAATCTGCTGCAATAAACCTCAATCATACGCTACTTAGGCTGACTGACAGACAGTCAAAACAGAGTCGTGAGTCACCAGATTAAAAGGTGAAAGAGAGTTGAAGAAGGTGAAATTGAAGAAGTCACTTATTTAGTGGGTCGTTCCACTTAAAATCCTAACAATTGTAAGAATTCCAATCACATAATATTTTCCAGCAGGTTTACGGCACTCCACAGAAGGAGCTGGACTTCCTTGGAGGCTATTACTGTGGAGAAATATGAATGTATGGAGCTGGAGCCCGTGCTTTTCTCTGAGTTTAGTCAAGAGAAACATTTTTACGACTGACCACACTCAAGTTTGTTCTGTTCACACTCCGAGAAGCGCGTGTTTATGTGCCTCGGAGACAAAAGCAATGAAAGAAAGATCGGCTGACGGAAAGGAGCAAAATTCACTTGTGATGGGTATATATGTGTGTGTGTATGTGTGCGCGCATGATTGTGCCCAGAAAAGACAGTAAATAAATCACCCTGCCCGAATGTGAGATATTACCTCAGGGCGAAACAAAAGGACAAAGCAGATGCGGCGACCAGCAAAAGGTCAAGGGGAAGCAAGGAGGAGAGGCGCTGGAAAAAAGGTCGGCTGGCACCAGTAAAAATGAGCTGAATGTGAACAAAATAAGGTGGTGGAGTCTGGAACAGCGTGTTCTCTAATCGCAGCGGAGGGACGAGGGAAGGAGGTTTACTGATGCTTGATGAGAAGAATGAATGGGTTGATGAAGGGGCTGCAATAAAAGTGTGAAGCCGTCATGTGGTTTCCATATATGTGTGTGTGTTTAATCCTTCTGAAAACCAGACTGAGCCTGAGCTTTGTGTTTCTGTGTCAGAGTTTAAAAAGAAGGTCGAGAGCTACACGGAAAAGGGCTCGTTCTTTATGACTATTACCAACGGTTAGCAACAGCCAGACAATGCCAAGACTGATAACAATAACTCCCACAACAAAGCAGTGTTACACAAATGATAATCCAGTGGACACACACAGGGCCCTAATGACATTAAATCATAAACACACCCACAAATTAATCTATCACCTTCATGTTATTCCTAACACACACACACACTCACACACACGCGACGATTAAAGTGCTAACTCGGAACATGATTTACATCATTATGATTATGACTGTCATAATTACGAACGCCGTTATCACTCTCATTATTAATAGCAATGACACTATTATTAGCCTGTCTGCTGGCGTGCTACTCAGTCTGCAGGCTAATTACTGTGTCTGACTGTCCAGGCATGGTGCCGGTCCACAGCTCCAAGGTCACAAACCTTCTCCTCCTCTCGTCAAGGGGCTCTCACACTTACTTAATTCTGCCACTCATAATCTCCTTTAATCTCGTAAATGATAGCGAAAGCGCTAATTCTCCCTCTCGCAATTTATTAGTGTGTGTTTGTGCTACCGAGACCCAGTAGTGCATTACTGTCATGGCTAATCCAATTAGTGTGGATGTATCTAGCCGGGCCTAAGGGGAAGAGGAGTGTGGAGGGATGGGGAGCAGGTAGGGGAGGCGGCGGAGGCACAGGAAGATGATGCACCCCGCTGTGGGGAGAGCGCATTAGGGAGACTCCCTTCCTGCGCCCGGTGTCTTTTTATCATCGCTGTGATGGCCTGAAAATTGGTGTGTGATCTCAGGAGAGAGAGATAGTGAAAATATGGAGCATTATTCTGTGTGTGTGTGTGTGTGTGTGTGTGTGTGTGTGTGTGTGTGTGTGTGTGTGTGTGTGTGTGTGTGTGTGTGTTATTGTTTTCACAGCTTAGGTGGTGTGATGATGAGGTCCTTATGGGGCATTTTGTTCTGGGCAATATCCTCACCTACATTGGGTGTTTTTTTGTCATTGCTGTAACAATCAGAAGACCTGAGCTGTGGTGTGAAGCTGTTTTTCAATGAACCTCGTCTGTTTGAGCATCAGACTCAGCATTTTACATGTCTGCAAACTACAGATACTTTAAATTGTGTACTTTACTAACATGGCGTCAAGTTCACCTTACAGTACATGTGCATGAGCTGACTTTCATGTTGGAAGGTGGAGGGCATGGTGGTGGCGCTGGTGCTTGGCAATACAAGTATTATTTCTTGGAGCCAACAACTTCAAACATCGCCGACAGTGCTGCCTGATTCAGTTTCATCCATGTCGCTGCCTTTGTCACTACAAACCTTTTCTCCCTATTCCAGTCTCCCCCTCTGCCTGTTTCCATCCATTGTCAGGTCTTTCACGTTAATTCGTCTTGTTACTGTATGTATTTACTGATTGTTGAAATCAGTCTTGTGATGTTGGGAAGGCAGTGTGCAATGACGCAAAATAAAAATAATTGATAATTCCCATCAAATGCATTAAAAGTAAAGTAACAAGCATGTTGTGAAAATGTAAACAGTAGAAAGGACAGATATAAGTGTTAAAATGTAGGGAGTAAATGTTCCCACGTCTGCCTAACACTAACTGATTGGTTTTTGTGCCTAAACCCAACCAACCTTGAAGTTCAAACACAAAAATTCAACAAATTTCAGCAACAAAGGACATCGCCAACATTTATCTGGTGTCATACTGGAGGATATAAATGTTTGGCGAAAAGAGACGACTTGCTCAGCAGCTTGCGTTCAGTGCATTGACAGTAACTTTCTGTATTTATTAAGGTGTAGCCTACTACAGCTGATTCCCAACGTCTTTAAAGTGTTGTAACAGGGAGATTAATTCTCCCTTTAATCCCAGTGAATACGTCCCTGAAAACTTTTTGGTATTTGACTACACCAATACAATAAGCACAAGCCTTTCCTATTATACATTTTAAAAGGAAGTTATCTGTTTGAATTAAGCAATGGTACATGAGAGGATGTACTTTACCATCATTAGCTGCACGTGCTGTCAAGCTGATTTGGGCACATTCCAAATATTTAGTTGATCAATCAAATTGCTTGGTTTGAACTACTTGTTGTATAATTGATTTTCAAATGGATTTCATGTCACCAAACATCTAAAAGTTGTTTTCTGCCGAAAGAATATAACAAGGTCCTCTTGCTGTGAGCGAAACTCAGAGCATGCTTCCAATGATGGAAGGTAAATGGAAAAAATCTAGAGAGCACAAATCAGCTGCTAAATATCCAACAGAGTCCCTCAGAAAATAATCAAATCAATAAACGTTTCAACTATGGTGTTCGTGCAGCATATAGTATTTTTTTTAATTGGATTTCCACCTGTAGATTTGTTTAATTTATTGTTTATTGTTTAATTCAAAACAAGCATTGATAAATTTGAAGATTTTGGAAAATGAATATGCAGCACTGTACAGTCAATCACAACAGGCTACAAGGCTATCACCCATAATCATCCGTTTTCAAATGCTCAGATCGTCATTAGTGAAAACTAGTGAAAAATGGCTCCCACATGCATTATAATGTTTGCAGAATGATTCACTGAATCCTGCAGTGGTTGAATAAAACTGCTTCCACTGATTACTCACATAAACACTGAGTGTTTGCAGCACTTGTGACACCAATTATAACCGAGGCTTTAATTAAAGAAGGCAGGAATCATCCGCAGGGGACAAAAAATAACAGGCTGCCTGACATCTCTCATTTCAGTAATTCTCATGTGACAGCAAATTGACAAAAAGGTGCAATATGCTGAGTCTTCATTTAGAAAATAAAGTATTGACATGTGTTTGTGTTATTAAATAGTTGTTGCACTTTTGGAACGATGCTGTAAATGAAAAGTTATAGTTTTTCTGAGGAAATGATTGTAGCAATTTACCTGTTGTTCTTTCAAAACTTTGTTCACTTCAATTTTCATTTTGTCTCGCGTACATTTTACCCGTAAAGACACACTGGGATTCAAGGGGTTCAAAACACGCACAAAACGCTTGAAAAGACATTACCACTCACTTGCCATCACTACCCATTTGTCCTCGTTACTGGTATTCTTGTCTTCCATCTTCCATGTAAAGAAGGAGGGTAAACACAGCTCTTGAGACAGTGACAAGGCAGACGAAGTGCTAAGTGAGGGAAGAATAGAACGCATTTAGTCAAGGATGTGGGATCCTTGGGAGCTCTTCACCGTCAGCGTCCAATTTTATTAATCAGTGCTATTGTCCCGGTCCCTTCACAAACATCAGGACGGGATGTTCCCTTTTGTGTTGGTGTGTGTGAGTGTGTAAGCGGGGAGCACGTATAGGCCATTGTGCATTTGTGTATTTAATAGTGCAGTTCTTCACAACTATACAGACCCATGAAAGGACGACGATACTGTCATCTTTTATTCTATGACACTTAAAATCTCGAGGGGGGGTTGGTGCCCCTGGCCACTTATATAGAGGCAAGAACAGATCTTTGAGATTATGTTATTTACACCCTTTTAAAAGCTGAAATGTCCACTGTAGCTGCTAAACTAAAAACGTTAGCAAGCACCCCGTCTGAAGCAGGTGGACAAGCTCAACCGTGCGTCAAGAGTGTGAATAACATCTTTTCGATTCAATTTGGGATCTTAGGGCTTCCAGAGACTTGGATAGCCGAAGCCGTATGGAGCCATCTATTATTTTTGTTATGCTTGTTTCTTTACATTCTAAAACAAGTCTCTAACTACTTCAGTTGTTTAGGAGAATGCTGCAAAACTGTTTTGCTGTGACGCTCCAGAAATGTTTTATGGACTATAAAACTTCACCCCTTTTTCCATCGGCATGAGGCCGAGTAGATAATGACTGAATTTTGATTTCTGGGTAAAATTATCTTGCTGTTGCAGTGATGGAACAACATTGTCTTTCATCTGGAGTTGTGTCCACCTAGTCAATGTAAGTCCAATATTCATACTCTTATTGGTCTATAACCCACTATGATCACCAGCTAGTTACTTAATCTGCCAGTCTGTGGATTGATGCTGATTGACACAGGTAGTGTACAGTGGGTTTATAGAGCTTTTTCACAATAAAAAGCAGCCTTCTGTTGCTGAAAACCACAAAAAACAAACCAAAACAGTTAAGTTGTTGGCTACAGAAATGAGCTGATGATCTCAAAACAAGTTTAATTGACACCACCTGCCTTACGGTTCCCCCTAATATAGTTTAATACCAGTACAAATGAGGGTTTAGTCAGGAATGGGACAAAAGATAAAATCTAACTTTTTACAGGATGACATCCCGGCGATGGTAGAGGAGATTGAAGCCAGGCAACATGTTTTATTCGGTGGACTAAATTGTGGGTTGACAAAGAAAGCAAAACGCAGCTTGGGAGTTGCCCTGTTTATGAAGCTCAAGCAAAGCCCACCACAGGCTTGGACATATATGCGTCCTACACTGCAATATCCCAACATAACCAGCAGACAATCACTTACATCCAGTCTAGACTTTGCTAAGAGATCAGATCATTTCCACATCAAAGTAAGGTTTTACAAATAAATACTTATATGTAAGTGCGTTTATAAATGAGAACTGAGATTTATGGACACATATCTGTAATGGACATCACAGATACTATGATCTATGTAAAGTGTACGATTTGCAGATTCTAGCAATATGTTTATCATATTTGTGTGTTTATACTTTATTGAGGGAAGAAGATGTGCGAGAGGAGTGCCATTCAAACTTTTGCTCAATAGGTAAGAATTTTGTCACCTATACAATAAATGCAACACATATTGAATGACGTAAATTCATTATTGAATATATATAAAATATAAGAGCTCCTGTCTGAACAAGAAAAAAAAAGTAATTTGTTAAGCAAACTCCATCTAAAAGGATCACAAAGTGTTTAAACTTAAGTACAGATGTCACTGTTTTCAAGAGGATTTTATCTCAAAATGTAACTTTTCAGTGTTCTCAAACTGAATTTAAAATTCCGACTTTTCTCTCCGAATTCTTGGCGTAATCATCCTAATGACACAGATAGAGTCTAGCCGCATTGAGGAAATGTGAAAGAATGCACCATGCTCTTATGCTGTTTCCTTCCTCTGATGATAAAAGGCACAGTTAGAGAGGGGTCAAGCTGTGTCTTGGCAGACAAGAGCTATTCTGAAAATCCATTAGTGACTCAATGCAGCATCATTATTGCCAGCTGCTTAAGCATACAATATCCTGACTGACTTTTTTTGTCTTCTTGGCATTTTCCTCTGAGGTGAGTCTCAAAATACCACATGAAATAGGAAAAGTAGTGAAGGAGAGCTTTCTTTAATGGAGAAAGCGGGGACATGGTATTTTAAAAGCCATTTTTATGCTTCAGCTGAAATGACATGAAGTCCTTCCATTAGCAATCATGTCCTCTTTGTGGCAGGACATTTTGGACCTTGTAGAGTATTAACCGGCACGCATACGTCTGTTTCTGGTATGCTGTAATCAGAGCCCCACAGAGAAAAATCAGATTTGACAAGTCTGAAATAGAGGGATACCAGGAGCTTGACTATTCAGTAACAGACAGAATCAGACATTTATACTGGTACACAGAATACAGAATAGGACTACGTTTCAAAATGTTTAAATGTGAAACCGCTGGATATTTTAAAGGATATCTCGGGACAGTTTCCAGCCATGTTTGTGGTGACCAAAGCAGGTTATTAAAGCCAAAATATGATCTTTTCCTAACCAAGTGTTTTTTGTAGAACTAGACCATAGCACAGAGTTGTCACAATATAAAATTGAACCCAAAGAAAAAAAAAATTGCAACATAAATAAATAACAAGTAAGAATAAAAAACAGCCCCGTTTGGGTCTCCACCACATGCTCAGGGGAAAAATTAGGCTGAATCCAAATGTCCACCCTCTAGACTTGGACTAGACTGGATGAAGCGGCGTTGGGCACTGAAGGTAAAGCTCTATAGAACTGATTGCAAGTGCAGAGTTTGGTGGGATTATCATTGTGATTAAGTGACCACTAACATCACACAATCATTCGATTAATTTTGTTAATTAAACAAACACTGAACAAGTTAAGTTCACTTTTCTCTGTCTGGAGCTGAAACACGTTGAGCAAGAGTTATTACGGACACTGAAAGAGGGAGTGAACTAGTAGAACTACTGCAACTGTTGCTGCGCACATACACAGACAGCCACATGAAGTCATTCATGACTGGTCGGAGAAGGCGCAGAGCCAGGCTGTGGGGGTCTAGACTGGTGTTCCTCTATAATGGCTCATGCTGGAGCTATTTGTTCTATGTGAGTAGAGGCTTATTAAAGGTGCACCCGGCTCCCTCAGGATCAAGTGAGATTGGTTGCGAGAGGCTAACACAAAAACACAGAAGATACAGGCTTCTGATTCTCACATACAAAGGCACCATATCAAACGCATGCACACACTAGTACACGCGGACACACAGAACCCTGTGGCACTGTCTAATCACACAGCCAGAACGTATTTCTGTGTAGTTGTCTCAAAGGAGTCTCCATGCTGGGCTTACAGTTCCCTGGTGAATGCCAACCCAGTGTGTGCATGTGTCTTGATCATGATTTGATCACAGCGGCGGGTTCTGTCACACAGAGGGAAAGTCAGTGATCAAGAAGGTACAGGACAGGTCAGGTGAGAAGAATGACTGTAGGGAGAAGAGAGATGGAGAAAGAAGAAGAAGGGGTATTAAAGCAAAGAGAAAGAAGAAGAGAATGAGAGAACAAAGGCTGGTACACTTTGTTGAGTGACAGAAAACCACCCACAGGTTAGCAGACATCTTGCTGTGAAAACTGCCAAAAAGTGGAAGTGGTCACTCACCTGCTTCAGATTCATTGTATTCATTAAGTTTGGAGAAGAATTACATAACATTTCATTAAAAATCAGAAGAACAATAGCACATATGCACATTCTCCCTGTGGAGTTGTCCACTCTCACACACAATCCCACACACACACACACACGCACACACACACACACACACACACACACACACACACACACACACACACACACACACACACACAGACACAACCTCATTTCACTGCCCTGTGACACAAAATGGGATTTTTGTATTTGAGCAGAGGGGGTCCGACGGCTACAGAGGGACACATCAAGAAGTGAGGGCTTTATAATCGCCAATGCCAGATTGGATGTCAGCTGCAGCGTAAGTGACCATCTATCACCAGCGCGCCTATCACAAGAGGCCTCTTTATAGACGGCTAGACTTCAGACGGCACAGAAAAAGCCTCCTCCCTCCGGCCCACTCCACTGCCCTGCAGGAGGGATCGCTCCACATGCACACAGAGGCCTGCATAAATGCAAACATGCACAACATACACACCTGAGATCCAGCCATAAACATTCATGCATATACAGTGGCAGAGAAGCGTCTACATACACACACACACACACAGGCGCTAATTTGCATTTCAACCCACACATGACTCCTTCTTCAGAAAACACATCACAGACAAAGCCTTGGGCCTCCTCTGAGCACTGACGCACACACAACCACACACACTGCATTTTTTGGTTTTCTACATGCAGCTCACCGTGTTGCTCTTATTCACAGCAGCAGCAGAACCACCAGTGGGCATCAGTTCAGGATGTGTGTTTAAAATTTCAGTGATAAGAAAAGTGAGTTTTACATCAAAAGCGAAAAGGTTATGTTCCATACTTTTGTTTTTCCTTTGATCCACCACTTTAGATACAGTTGAAACACTTGGAAAATTAACTTTCACTGACACTAAGAGGTGTTTTAGTTTTGACGGATGTGACAACGAAGAAAAAAGAAATGAGAAAGAGGGAACACGCTTCGATAGAAACAGTGTTTGTTTTCATCTCTGGTATCTGTTGCTAACCCATGCATGTAATTTGCTCTACAGCCTCCATTTGTACATTTGTTTCTCTCTCTCTTTCTCTCAGTTCATGTGTGATTATGTGCTAATGCATAGCCTCTGTCGGCAAGTGTCCACATGTACAATGCATGTGTGTGTGTGTGTGTTGTCTAGCAGCAGCAGCAGCAGCAGCAGCAGCGGTGGCAGTGGCAGATGCTAATCTGTGCTGAGAGTCATTATCCGTGTTTCCTGGGCCATTAGACTAATGCTAAGGGATAACACAGAGAAGTGGATGAGACCTGACGCTAACAGGGGCTAATCATCAGGACCACCTCTCACTGTGAGCCCGGCTATGACACTAAATATTCCTCAGAGGCAGGAACCTCAGGCGCCAGCAATCAGATAATTACAGGAGCCTGGAGCATTTTATTAATAAAATTTCAATAAATTGTCTCAAATATTTGAACTAGCTGAGGTGTGTGTGATTTGATTTGACACTTGAATGGCCTCAGAAGTGCTAACATCTCCTTTGTCACTGTTATTAATAATTAATAGTCTCAAATACTGATAATTTCATTGTAGATTGTCGTTTTCGGCTCTGCCAGAGTGAGTGTAGGGTTTATTGGATTTGGAAAGAAAAATCTTCAGGAATATCGAATCTTGACAAAATTGGCAAATGAGCGATCACACAAAGCCTGCCGACAGAGATACAGGTGTATTTCTTACAGCTCATCATTCCCCTAACCCCCCAAATTTCCCCTAGCAACAACCATCTCAGAATATTCCCAGCGTGTGGCGTTGGAGCGTTCTCTTTGCCAGGCATTGGCACAGCACGGCAGCTCTAATCTGCATATCACCTGATCTGACCAATGAATTGCTTCCTGTTTAATCATCTCTTTTGACCCAGCAACCAAAAGCACCCGGCGAGCTTTTGACTGCCAAACAGTAAAATAGAATACATCTGCGGGACCTCGCAAGATCAAATGTTGAAGAAAGCGCTAACGAGGCAGGTTTCAGAGCCTTTTTTACTTTTAATGAGCCCCTACCCGATGAGGGTGACCCCGCTGCTTCACAATGCAGCGGGGCTGCTGAACGCACCCCCACGGATTCATCAAGGCTACAACTCAATATTAAACAGTCACAGGTATGTATTTACCCGGGGTTAATTCACCGTCTTTCCCCCATGAGAAATAAACTAGATTGGATTGTAAAATAAAAAAAAATATGGAGAGGGAGAGGAGACAGGAGGGGTGTATCATGTAATTTACAACTGATAAAAAGAGCACTCATCCGTGCATCTACGGTATATGTGTTTATGTATGTGTGTGCGCCACCGCTGGCTTCAAACACAAACCTTAAAAACTCAAGAAATTGCTGCACCCCTGTCTTCTGTCGTCCCCCTGTCTGCATTTCAAAGCCTGGCTGGCTGACTGAGGCCCGGCCACAGAGAAAGCGAGGGGAGGGCTGCATATGATTGAACAGAGACTGAAGAAACACAGTGCACACAAATACATACATGCAGACGCACACACACTTCCCTACTGGAGGGAGCATTAGTAGGCTCCAGCACAGGGGCCCGGCTACAAAGAGACCCCACTGAGGCCGAGCAGACAAACAGAGGTGGCCCTGGGCCGAGGGAGATGATTGAACCATCCGGCGAGGGAGAGAAACTTCAAACAACCTCCAGGATGAAAAGATAAAGGGAAAAGGAAAGAAGGATGGGGAAGAGAAGGACGAGCAGGAGGCCGAAGCTCCTGTTTAGCATACGAGCCCCTTCATTAGACCTTGCACGACAGACTAGACTTATAGATGGAAGAAAGGAAGGAGGTTAGGAGAGGAGAGGAGAAAACAGGAAAGGAGACGAGATATAGGAGTGAAGGGCCCCTATTAGCGAGGTCTGTCACCTTTTGGCCTGCCTGGATCTCCTCATCTCCATAATAGGCTGACCCCCTGTGTTTCATGCTCATTAGAAAGGCAGACAGAGGGCGCCAAGCAGACACACGCCTGTCACCTCTCTGCTCCCACCGGAGACCTCGATGAGACGGAGATAAAAGAAAGATGAATGGAGAGATGGTTCGGAGTGAAAGAGAAGGTTGGGCCCCCAGGTTTGATCAGGAGAAATGAAGAAAGAAAGCTGAACTGCTTCTTTGGTGAAAAGACGAAGAGAAAAGAGGGAAAACAGAAAGAGTGGCTGTGTGGAAATAAATCTGCCTAGAAACAGTCATTTGATAGGAGTAGGGAGCGTGCAGGAGAAACAGTCTGGCTGTGTTTTGCCATTGTAAGCCAAGGATGCAGTTTCAGTCAGCAGGTGCATCCCTAAACACAATTCCATATCAACCCAGAATCAATCATGTCATCTGTCAGCTGCGCACAAGGGCATAGTTAACACTTTGTGTTTTCTCCTTCTGAATAAAATTCAAATGTATCCCTCCAGGGAAATATTAAGTGTGAATATAAACATCTAGTTCATCCTGACTTCAACTGGATCAGCTGATATACTTAAAACCTTCAGGAGGGAAAAAAAAGTTCATTGTTGTCACAAAATTGTTTCCCTCTGTTCAAATCCGCTCTCTGTCACAGCTCATGAAACCAAACAAGCTCGTAGAAAAGCGTGACGCTGTACACGAGCCAAAGTGGTTGATTGACAGGCAGCTTGGCCATTCAGCACACTAGTCGTTCGTTTGGGATCCTCCCCGGGGAGCCCTTGTTTTATTACATGCTGTCCCTGCTATTGATTTAATTCGGCGTCCGTACGCCAGACTCTCACCGGCCCAGACCCAGGGGTCAGAGGAGCAAGGTCAAGGGTGACGAGGTTGATGACCTCATCTGGCCTTTTCACTATTGGATGGTGATCAGTTACCTCACGGCTGATTGACCGCTGGGTTAAGTCGATGCTGCGTATCGCCCGCAGGGAAATCATGGCTGATGAAATCACAACTGTCCCAGAAGGAGCACAATTAAAGATGAGTGATCCTACAGGAGCTATATCAGGAATATGATAAAAGACTTTCCAAATATTTGAAATTAAAAAACAGAGCAGACGTTTCTTCTATCTGTTCAAATATTTATTAAGTACAAGACGAGGGAAAACCTTCAAGTGATCAATCCTCTGCTGCTTCTTTCCTGTCTGATGAGAAGCCTGATCTCACCTTAGATCTTTCCATCCCTCCATTATTTCTAAGTCTTTGGCTTCCATGCTTTTACTCTCTCCCTTTATTTTTTAATGTACTAATCTCCTGCCTTCTGTGCATCACTTCTCTACAGGCCTCGCTCATCCTTCAGTCTCCTCTTACGTCTTCTGACGCTCTCTTTTATACGCAAAATTGATTTTTTCTGTTCAGATTGTTAGTGTGTATTCAAATCAAACTAACACAGGAGCCTCAAGTTATCTAAAGTTTGGTAACCTTCAAATCTGTCTGAGAAAATCTTAATATGAAATCTATTGGTTTATAACCTAGAATGGCACTCAGTAGAGCGCATGCCTAGGCCAAGGCCCAACAGTCCCCTATAATTCAATTATATATAATATAATGGAGTATTTTTTACAGTGTGTTATTTCTACTTTTATGTAAGTGAACGATGTGAATACTTCCTCTACCACCAGTGACTCAGCACTGTAGGGATGCGAGGATGTAAGATGTTATTTTGGATGCTGATTTCTATTTGAATTAGAATTTGGATAATTACAAATATCCTCACATTGAAAAGCTGTCTAGCTTGATAACTTACAGTCCTATATTGATCCTGATTTATTTCGAATTGCCACAGGGGAGGTCCTGCATTTTTCTAGTAATTTCTTAGCCTGCCACCATGGCTGAAGGCACAATTTGCCCATGGTATCCCTGCAAAAAAGCATTTAAAAAAAGAAAATGTATTGATTTATTCATTTTATTTATCCTTTATTTATGCAGGGGGACCTTATGGTTTATGACAACCTTGTTTAAGATTGTTTATTTTCTCTAAAAAGGATGGTCACCAAAAGAAGATGCGTCCTATCAATGATGCAATAAAAGTGATTTCAGGATGTTAGTGTCATTTTAAGAGGTTTAAGCATATTTTGTTGATTGCTGGTTTAATATCTTTACTCGCAATTATTTTGGCCGGATAAATGTGACTTGAAACGTTTATATCGCCTCATGCCTACAGCACTGACAGATATCATGGTCCGATAAATTATGAAATAATAAGCACCTTTTCCAGAAACTTAAACTTCATCATCAGGAAATCCAACAGCAAGGATGTCACTTTAGTGAGCACGATTTCAAGTGGTAGAGATCAGAAATACCATAGCAATGAGCATTTACCAACAAATATGACAAAACAGAAAAAATACAAGTGTTGTGGACTGACACTTTAATCAAAACACAATGGGGAATCCCTCTTTCTTTCATTCCCAAGTGCAAACACATAGTGACAGGAGCCTTGTGTTTAATCAAACGTACATTTGGGGCACGCAGAAAATACACTCATAACAGGAACCAAATACAATATACTGTTGCCTTTAGGATAGAGAGAAACAGGCATTCATTATCTGCACACACATCAATTAAAATGCATCCTTGCTCTCTCTCTCTCTCTCTCACCCACACACACACACACGCACACACACTCGCGCAGTACTCAGCAATGCACACAGAGAACTAATTGAGTGGATTTCAGATTTCACTCCCTCACAACTGATACACTGGAGATCCCAAAACAAATTTATCCAGCTTTTACTCAAAGCTCTCCCTGGTGTCTCAGATGTATGCCCCCCTCCTTCACCTCTCCCTCCCTCTCTCTCTCCCTCTCTCTCACCCTCTCCATGTCTCTGTCTCTCTCTGTTGGTTAAAACCCTTTGACTCCTGGTGAGCTCGGCCATTTACACTAGCTGGCCTCACCTGTCACAGAGCCGCTGATGGAGATGGAGAGAGGAGAGGTGAAAAAAGGAAGAGTACGATAGACATATGAATGTATGTGTGTGTATGTCAACCACTGTTCTCTCTACTCATCCCCTCCGCCTCCTCCCACTCAGTCGGTTGTTTGCTTTAATTTGCCCTGCCGGCCGCGACCGTGAGCTCATAGTTTATTTTGATAAATTGAAGTGGAAGCCCTGCTAATAAATCAGGGCCTGTGATGAAGAAAAGCCTTAAATAGGATATTAAGATTTATATCAGAGACGCCGCTTGTACGCTGACAACTGCACAATTGCTCCCTCTTCTCCCTGTCTTTCTTTCTCTCAAACACACTCCCTCTGCTGCTCTCCCTCTCTCTCAAGTCAAATTGCCCATGCTTCTTTCATGGCACCAACAGGAAGATTTCTTATCAGGGCTTTGGAAGGCGAGAAAAAATGAAAAGTAAAGGAGGAAAGGGTGATTGGGGGGAGGATAAAAAGAGAGTTGGAGAGCAGAGGGGGTTCTCTGCTGCAGCTTTTGTGTTATTGGCTCAGTGGCCCGAGCGTGAATGCAACACACAGAGCTTCATTACTGGAGCGCAGGGGCTATCTGTGTGACAGGATGCAGGATGTGTGTGTGCGAGCATGTATTCGTGTGTGTTCTGCATTTGTAGCGAGATGCAAGATTGAATCTGTGTGCGTGTGCCCGCTCTTGGGAGTATGCGCATAAGTGTGTGTCTACATGTGTGTGGGTCTTCCCTTAGATCTGCGACGTGAGCACACACTCTCACAGTGACTTATTTACTCCAGAGGCGAGGCTCTAACCCCAGGTACAGAGCCCCGCACAGAGTAATTGCTTTTTTTTTCATCCCCCCGAATCACGTCTCCTCTTTGTTCCTAACCGCTCACATGCAAGAAGTGACATCTATTTGTGAGAGTGTGTCCGCATGCATATGAATAAATAAGTCTGTCCGTCTGACTGTGAGCATGTGCCTCTGCATGGATATGAGACCCAGGATGAGTTTGTGTTTGGAGGGATACTCCAACATTCTCAGATTTTCTTTGCTGTTCTGCTAAGAATTAGATTAAAAGACAATAATACTAATATTTGTGTGTTCAATACAGATATGTGATGTGCTTAGCTGAGCTTAGCACATTGACTGGAAGCAGAGGGAAACAGCTAGCCTACCTCTGAAGAAAGTTGATATTAATGCCATCCAACTCTCAGTGAGGCATTACAAGCTAATTTTCCAAAATGTTGGAATGCTCCTTTAAACTGTGTTTTCTGTGCGCTTACATCCTCTTTGAAACGATGCAGCCATTCAAATCAGCAACCACAACTATGAGTAATTACCAGTTCAGCGTCCGACCATCACTTCATTCAGTTTCAGAGAAAACGGCTCCAGTATCTGGTCTATTAGACTGTTGAGTAATGCTTTTAACTCCGTTCCCATAATTAAACCCAGTGTACAATTGAACACTCAAAGGCGGGTTACTTGCGTTGCGTAATGATTGCAATTAAGGGTCGCACACAAAGCTGGAGCTGCTTTCGGAGTCGCTACGCATGATGCTGGCAATTAATTGAAAATGCAAATACACAAGCTGATGAATGAGAAGAGTGCTGGGTCTACACTGCGTGAAAAGACTATCCGCCACACTTCAGAAGGCTGTGGGGAGGAGGGGAGACGAGGAGGAGGAGGATGCGACTTGTATTCCTTCAGAGAGGAAATCAAACCAATTGGATATGAGGCATAGCCGTGCCGCTGGGGAGAGCGTGCTGTTTGCAGAGACAGTGTGATACTGCAGACCCCAGGCACAGACACAATAAGACGCTGATTAGACAACAACAGGGTCACGGAAAAAATTGCTCTTTGAGTTCACATTTGCAAAAAAAAAAAGAATCTCATATACTTCATTTATATAAGGATCAGCGTAAGCCTCCAAATTTACCAGTTTATCAGGCAGACGCAGCCTTTCTGTGATCAGTCACACTGATGTGCTGCTGCCAAATTTTGCTCTCACTCTGCAAAGTACTTGGATATCTGAAAAGTAGCAGACAAATAAAAATAGACAGACAGTCTCAGGCACGCAGGCAGACAAACGGACGCACAAGCAGAGCCACTGTGTGCGGTTGTCTTGACAACAGAACAAGAGCAGCACCCTGGACTGTGGATGGAGAATGAGACATGAGAAGGGCTGAAGAGAAAAAAACAAAAACAAAAGCAGTGCAAACCCCATTAAATGCATCCAGCGCTCACCAAAATCAGTGCTACAACACCAAGCATTGTGGGACATTCACCTCTATTCATCTTTCCTACAGGCAAGGACACACTGGCAACATGAAGCAGTGGAGATAGCGGATTTTGCCTCAAAACTGTTCATACAGCCCATTACATTATCTACACAAATTTCACCCCAGCTGCTTTCTCCAAAATGAGCTCTGAGCAAACCAAAAAGTTGCTGTAATATCCTGATCATCAGACCACCAATAAGAACCTTCTCGAGTCTTATTAGTAACTTTTACTTCAAGCCTTGTTTTGCATCACATTGATTGTTGACAGTGTTTGTGTGTCCAATTAAACATAGACGCTAGTGAGCCGTGTTGTGACACAGCTGGCACAGGCTGGCAGGAAGAGCTGTTTTTTATAGAAGCAAAACATGGACAATTCCTAGCATACAATGGTGAACATACTAGATCAGAGATGACTATTAGTGACTTTCAGTTAGAGAAAATGTTGCTTCTCCTGGTATTAGCCAAATGGTGACCAAATGACGTTGACGGTAGACAACTGGAAGTTGATTTGCATTGAAGAGATATGCAAATCAGCAATCTTGTTTACTTCTGTTGTCATTGTAAGCCTTAACCGTAACAATGCAATATATATATAGTTAAACACAGTGGTCAGACCTATGTGACGTTTCGGCTTATTTTTATCTACTGTGTTGGTTTGCTAGCGTCTTTGACAAATCTACCAAACAGCGACATCTCACAGCTGGTCGGACTAACTGCTACATTTGGGTAAACTCAAGCTTTTACTTTCTTTAGTCTGTGGCCCAACAGTCCCCAACCTACAGTAAATAAAAGTGTTATAATTAGTTAGATATGAGAGCACCAAACATGCATCATAGAAGAATGAGATGTACACCTAGAAATAACATGATGAAAAAAGAAAATTAAAATGTATGCAAGCTTGTATGTCTCAGGCCCTAAACCTTCCACTTCTTCCACTTGTTTGCCTACTTGAATTTTTGGATGAAAACATTTCTTTTCTGCATCATCAACATGTTTACCAGTCAAATGATTTGTGATTTGAATTTAATTATCTTCTTCTTACAAATCAAGACTCGACTGGCCATGCTGTTATTTGCAAGTAATCAGATTGGATTTGTGTGTAGACATCACTGACATATCCGCAGGGGTCGCTTGGGTAACAATGGAGGCGTCAGTAACTAACCATCGCTCCTAACAATTGTGCAGTCAAGTCGTGGTGAAGAAATTCTCCATCATACCAGACCGCTGTTCAGCTGCTCTGATGTACTTACATCACTCTGGATTTGATGTTGTGGACCTTTGTAGAAATCTGATTGGAATCGCAAACCACCTTCAAATGTGGCATTTTTCTTTTAAATGTCCAGACTTAAATCACTCTGGATACAATCCAATAAACACATTCGGACTGGCAGCCTGTACGAGACTCAACTCCTAAACCACACAGCCACCACTGAGCATCTGGTGACACAATCAGATACCAGCAATCAAGTGAACACTGTCTTTGAAGCCAGCTGAACTTTCTATGGCACTTGGATGCAAGCTTTGTCAGTTTTGCTCTTCAGGGTCAGTTTTCGCTGTCTGCTCCCTCCTTTCTCTATTACAAAAAAAGAGAAAAACTGTCCCACACAATGACAAAGCTTTGTGTAAAGCTTTGCGGAATGCTTTGCAGTTTCTGTTCCCATTTTCAAAGTCATCCTTGTTATAACAAACTAATTTAACTGTGCAAAGCAAAGTGAGTTATGTTGTCCTCAGGTGCTACTGTATAGCCACAGCTTCATGAAAGCATTTACATTTCTTTTATGCTTTGGACCTGCCAGTCATAAAATAATTTCAGCGCTAGTGTTTCATGTGTTCTGAATGCAGTTTATTATTGAATATTTGAGAAAAACCTTCAAATAAAATGTAGTTGTGACATTATTTCCCCTTAAAATCTAATTTTGATCAAAACTAAACCACGGACGAACACTTTCAAAAAATGATCTGCCTCCCCTCCTGTCCTCAGCATGACATACCGCAGCATGGCTGGGCCTGGCACTGAGACCCAGACCACCTGGCTGATGCCAACTCTGATGTATGGCACTGCCTTTGCAGGAGCCCCCGGCACAGTGGCACACATGCATCGGGAGGGTACCACCAGTCTCACGAACAAAAGGTACTTAACTTTGCTGCCCCCCATCAACATCTCTATTCACCTCCTCTGTGCAGAAGGGGTGGACTCTGTCTAACGCTGGGAAGCACACATTCAAATGCATGCCCACACACACACACACACACACACACACACACACACACACACACACACACACACACAGGTGCACGTGTGTGTGTGTGTGTGTGTGCGCCTGGTGACAGATGGGGGATGAAGTTGTCAGACCGTCGCCTGGCGGTGCTGTAGGCCCTTGTCGGCTGGCTGCTGCTTGTTAACGTGTTAATTAGCCTACTTGTTCCTCCTGTTTGGTAATTACATTCAGCTTGGGCCAGGACGCTCATCAGGGGCCACTGATTGCAAGACA
Source organism: Pagrus major (assembly GCF_040436345.1). Taxonomy (NCBI): domain Eukaryota; kingdom Metazoa; phylum Chordata; class Actinopteri; order Spariformes; family Sparidae; genus Pagrus; species Pagrus major. The sequence continues at coordinate 20,963,523 of NC_133215.1, forward strand.
GCAGAGCAGGCAGGGTTAGGATGGGGACATATGGCTGAGGTGGTACATGGTGGATGCACCAAAGAGTGCAGAGTGTTAGAAACTGTCCAAGTAGAAATCCAAGATGAGAAATCACACCTGGAAGCTGACCAGTACAACCACAGGCTGATCTGTTGGCCACATGTGCAGTTGGGGGTTTAGGGACTTGCTCAAGGGCTCCTCACTGCTGGTAATGAATTTAGGACAAGTGATTACTCACCCTGCTTGGATTCATCCTGCATGTGAATCATACAGGTGACTTCCCGGTCAAATACATTACATCTTTAATGCATTTGTCCTGCAGTTGAGGAAAGCCATTGGCTTCCATTAGCGCCAACATCAACTGTGCATTAATGTATGTCAGTGTTACATTATTATTGGGTGGTAATGCAGTTTAAGCACAGATTACTTTCAAAAGTCTGCACTGCATGACATCATCGTCAATAATGTAATTAAGAGAGAAATTTATGCACACTTGATGTTCACTGTGATGGCGTCAGGAGTGTGCTGATATATTTTATGTGGAAATGAATGGATAGAATAGTGCAACAAGGAGTGTTTAACTGGTTATGAAACAGTCTCCATTAAAATGCCTCTACTGTATATGACCGACATTAGTTAACAAGACCATCACGGTATGGATGTCACACTTCCCATTAACTGTCTGTGTAATCCATTCTGGTAGCAGAGGATCACATGTCGAGAGATGGGCCATCACGTTGCCTGACCCTCATTTGCAGTTAAACTCTTGCAAACTTTAAGAAAGTCATGGGTGTTCGGTGCAATGCCTCGCCTCTGTAAACTCTTGAAAAACTATAAAACTATTTAAAATTAAGACTGCACAGCTTATTTCTCGCCTAAACCTCTTTAGAAACCCATTTTGCTGATTTGGCTGTTTTTGTAATATAAGAAAAAGTTTTGTGCCACAATGTTGTTCCAGTTAGAAATCCCGTGGCAGACGACCCAAGATTGGCATTTGTCCAATCAGATTGCACTCTCTTGCATCAAACAACGCCTCTGTGTACAAGTTCCATCAGCGAGAAGATTGATTGTTTCTGTATAATAATATTATTATCTGGGTTGGATAAATGGTAAAATTAAAACTAATTTTGATGGCGACCCTCAGAAGTGCTGATGATGAATTGAGGAGTCTCACAGTCTGAGGAAAGAACCTGCTCTGTAGTCTGGTGGTACGATGCGGCCCTAAAAATGTTTTGCCTTGTCTCACCATCATCATACTACAGTTATATATCTTACATAACCATAAATTCATTACCTCAACGTCATGCATCCTGCAAACAGCTGTGTTTAAAAAAGACAAATAGTATCAAAATGATATTTTATCTTTCTTTCAGTCGCTTTCAAAACAAATGCGCAAGGTAACCAGATTACCACATTTGTCCACAGGGGCCGCCAGAACCACAAGACATGAAAGTTCCTTGTAGCTGCTTTAAAATAGTCATATGGTTTTTAAAACAGTTAGCTGTGATGTATAGATGATTTTTTGATTGATTTTTATGGACTAAAACTTGCTTAACCACTAAGATGGTCCTTGGATGCGAATTGAATTGTGCCATTTGAGTGTAAAACAAGCAAAAGAGGTATAGAAACATACAATTTATACACTTACAATTACAACACATATAAGTTGACTATGAATATGTCTGAAGGAAGACAAAGACAAAAATAGTTTTGATTAAAGCATTAGTAGAATAGAAAAGAACACTGACATCCTCTCTTAACATTGAATGAGGTAGGCAGTGGAATAACTGAAGTGGCAGAGGGGAAAAAAATGATAGACATAATGTGTTAGAAAAAACAAGTAAAGTGTAGGAGAAGGTACATGAAATGAAGAGGCGAAAAAAGAATGGGTAGAACATGTTTTTTTAAGCACCTTGAACGGACGTCAGATAAGCGTTATGAGAGGTGGAGGTGGAGCAGTGGTAATGGGGTGTCTCCATCTTTTGCCGTTATCTCCCCCCCCCCGCCCCACAGGAAACGGCCAGTTCATTTGCGAATGAGTGTTTGACAGAGCCGATTAAGAGCAGTTTGTTTTATAGACGTGGGCTAATTGAGTTGGCTAGATTGCCGTCACTCGTTCTCTCTATATTGAAGATTACATATTTCCTTTTCATATCTTGGCGCTGCAGCCGCCCACCCATCCATCTCCATTCCTCCTTTTCTTCCGCTCCCCCTCTATCGCCATGTAAAGTGGGAAGGGGCTTTGGTCCTACGTCTAATTAGTGCTCCTCTCCATCACTCTCCCTCTGCCTTGTTCACTACTATATCCTTGCCCCAGAGACCTTGCTTCGCCTCTCCTCTCTCCGTCTCTGACCCCTCCTTCTCATTATCTCCTCCTCTTCCTCCTCCTCATCTTCCTCTTTGCACCACTCTATCTTTTCACCCTCTCCATCGCTCTGTCATTATTCACCCACCCCCTGCCTCTGTCCCTCTCTTTCTCTTCACCTCACCCTCCCCCCCACCTCCTCCACCTCTCCCTCCCTTGCTCTCCCCTTCTCAATGAGTTAATTAGGCTCATCTCTGGCACCCTCTTGCCAAAGCCTGTGCCCACAGGGCCAGCCGCAGCACTCCGCTGATGATTGGGGGGCTCTATTTTTAGAAGAAAACAGAAAGAGGAGAAGCGAAGAGCGGCAGAGAGAGACAGCTGAAGGTCATTTGGTACTTTCACTTTGAGCATATCTGTATCAGAACATGTGGAAATGCAAGACAGAGAAAAAGAGAGGGGGAGACCAAGCAAAAGCCTTACATGTTGATTTTAATCATTTAAGAAAATTCTGCTCTTGCTGTTCTCTCACTATAACAATCGACATTTAACAGAGGAAATGCATGAAAAAATGATGATTTAAGAGTTAACTTAGGTCTACAAAAACTGTTTTACACTAGATGACACATGTTGAAGCAACATCCCATTACGTGTCACCATAAATTCAACTCTCTAATGAGCCAAGCCCTTCGAGAGCTCTATATGCATACTGTAACTCCACAGACAATGTGGCACTGACGCCATGGCTCATTCCCAGGTGAGCCATCCATACTAAAAAGGCACATCTTCATGTGAGGTGCTTTGTTAAATTGCCTGAGCAACCCAGTGGAGCTACACTGTTGTAGTCGCTGTGAGGACAACAGAAGCATTCAGTGGTCTAAAAGGTGCAGTTTGCTGAAGACGTCTGTCAGCAGATGATTGTTTCTATTTATGAAATGCCCTGAATATGTTGGAAATTCACAGCAAGGATATATACCAATCCACACTCATGATCTTCCACGACTCAGTGCTGCAGGGACAGAGTGAGTCATTCCTCATACGTAGGCCATGGAGACTAGATGTATGGATGCTCTTCAATAAAGGAACAATTCTCCCTATCTGTAAAACACTTTGGGCAGAAAATATGAAGAAACTATGTTGGATGATAAAGGTATACACCATATTCTACTGCATTATTTTACATCTGCGCCAGCTGTTAAGCAAACCTCATTTGTAGGTAACGCTGCTTTCACATGCCCCCCATGGCCTTGGATATGCTCTATGCTCTAACCTCTTGAGCTGCCACTGAGCTGGAGAGCAATGTGTATGTGTGCACTGCTACAGGTGTAATCAATCATTCAATCAACCATGTGTATGTATGAAGGCTGAAAATAAGCTAAACATTTTTCTGAAAGTGAGGAGAGGAGGACTTGAACCCCTGGGATCATGAGCCCTGGGCTTTACCCACTCTGCCACAGAGCAGCAGTAATAGCAGTACTTGTAGCAACAGTAGTAGTAGCAGCACTAGTAATAATAGTAGCAGCAGTAGTAGCAGTAGAAGTACAAGTAGTAGTAGTATAAAGGTTCTAGTAGTAGTATTTTGTTTACCTCGAGCAGATGCTGAAGTTGTAGGTTGTAGAGGTACCTTTGTTTGATTGCACTGTTATTTTCATTTCCAAAACAGCTTAGCTCAATCCAACCAACAACTGGAGACATACCTTTATCAACTTGTTATGAGGCAAACCACAGAGTCACAAATGTCTCCTACTTTGCCACACACTGTCAAGCTGACTGAGGTCATACTTTCATACGACTTCACTAATACACCAGCCATCTACTGTACATTAACAAACAGGACCACTGGGCACACATGCATAATGACAAATACAGACACGAGGAATAGCAGAGACAGTGTGTGAGTCAAACCACCAGGAGTTCATTTACCCCTCTCCCTCTAATAAACAAAGCAATCACTGACAGTCAGAGACACAATTATGTGGCAATTACACAAAATAACAGATTTTCCCTCTCCACCTTCCACGCTTGTTTCACACGGGTACCCCCACAGATTACAACAACCCCCACCAGCCTCCTCCCTCTCCTGTTAACCCGCTGCGCTCCCTAAACACGCTCACATGTACTTACACAACATGTGAGCATACACGAGCACAAAAACTCACACAGATTTATGCAGGAGGTTATTCATGCAAGTGTGCGCTCACTCACACACAGGAGTCATCCCCCTTCCTCCCTCCCTCCTTCCCAGAGCTCGTCTTATTTAGCAGCCAAGTCGTCTCATGGCAACGCACTCGTCAATCTCCCCCTATGTAGCCTCGTACTAATTAACCGATTTAAATGGAAGTACGTAGTGAAGTGACACAGGGCGCTGGTTCTAGTCTCTGAATCGCCCCCTCCCTTTTGTAGAAACTCTCCAGTTACCTTATCAAACCAAGCTCTCATCTCACACTTCCTAACTTTTTTTTTTTTTTACTTATTCCTCACTCCATTTCTCCTTGTTCTCCTGTGTCCTCCAAAACGACCACTGACTTATTTGATTACAGTTATCGACCCAGACAGCCTCTTCACACAGCCAACTGGCAAGCCACCGCGCCCCCCGTGCCCACATGGCTTGTTGGCACCGCCGCTCATTTCACAACATGGTCATTATCATGGGCAGCTCCACGGGGAGGGATTACGCTAAACATGTAAATGAGAACAATGTTGAAAGTGTCATAGAGATAGAGGGAAAAGGGAGTGTCGCAGAAAGAGCTGCAGGCTGTGTCCTGATGTCAAAGCATCTGATGTTGGTAATAGTGCAAAATTACAAATTGAAGAGTCTGGGGGTGCATCTCAGGATCAAACTGAGCCAACAGCCACAGGATAATGAAGAACTGCAAAAATGAAAATTCATTTCCATAAAATGAAATAACAATATCTGTCTCAGTGACAATTTTTGTTTTATAGACGGTCCCGCCTCCAGCAGTTTCAGCCCAGGCAATATCTTTGCTTTTTGAAGAAAATGAATGAATCCCTTTTGGTTGCCATCTATTTTGAGGAAATGAAGTAGAAATCTCAACTTTTCCTATCCCACTCTAGCTCATGCAGTATGTTCCTGCAAACCATGGATATGTTGAATGTCACATCAACATTTCTATAATGCGATTTAAAGGGGCAATATGTAAGAATTGGCCACCTGTCACATTCATACTCCAAACAAATAGGGGGCAACATATAACCACGAGCTGCTGCTAATTGTAGGGATCGCTGGCTACTAAACACAGTTAGCCATGCCACTAGCGGCTGTATTAGCTGACTCTGCGCGGGTGGGAGCTCAGAGCACCAGAGAAGTGTTGGCGTTGTTCATTATCGAACTTAAGGTACAAAGTGGTTAGGGGCTAGCTGGTTAGCATGCTGACATCAACAGATATCTCTGCAACACAGTACACAGATGTCTTTGACATAATGTTAAAACTGTTAAATTTTTCACATTCTGTTGTGGTCTTAATTTTTGAATGTTTAACAAAAAATCTTAAATGATGAGCTCATATGTAGATTAACTGCAAGGATTCCACCTTGAGACCACCTTTTGCAGAGTTATTTTCTGGCCACAAAAGGGAGTGTCAGGACATTTAGCAACCATTTTTTCTTAAAACAAAAGTGGGTATTTATATCAATTGTTGGGACATTTTGCTGCTCTTTTTGTAGCAACAAATGTAGGTATTTTAACCCAAACTATGATCTTTTCCTATCCCTAACCAAGTTTTTTTTGTGCCTAAGCCTAACCAGACCTTAACCCAGGTTAGGTAAAGGTTATTACAACATGAAATCCAAGCTTAGAGATTCAACATACCTGCTGCTTGTAGAAACCAACTAACATTCATTCTGGCAACAGGGTTAACAAATCACCAGCCAAATTTAATAAGATTAATAATCTTATTAAATTATAATAATAATAAAAATAGAACAGTCTTCATGTGGAGGGTGGGGGCACAATCTGGACATGGTGCTACAATCAGTCCCAGCAGAGATGGAATTTGAGGGTTAAATGAGGTCTGATCAATGCAAGATGGGAAAGTAGATTCTCCACAATTCTCTTGTTTCAGTCTGTGAGGCATCACGGGAGGTCCACGGTTAGAGCAGGATTGTAGCTGCTGGCTCTCACAAACTGCCCTGAGGGCCTCTTTCTCTGTCCTGCTGCTCAATTACAGCCCAGAATGATAAAGCACCTCATAGTAGCCAGGCTACAGAGCTGCAGGCTCCGTGTCGGGCCCTCATCAATATTTCAGATCCTTTCCTTTATACTGTATTTACCCTTATCTGGACAATGATAGGCCACATCACACCCCCAGCCTCACTTCCCTCAGGCAGTGGGCTGTGTTAGGAAACGAGCTGTTTCACCTGAATGAGAGCAACAGCAAAACAGCACAGATGGGGTTTCACTGAAGTGTGTAAGTGTTTATGTGGTTTATGTGTTTAGGGGGAGGCAGGGTTCCAGTGTAAGCGTGAATTTAGCGACAGGTTTCAGTGTGTCCGATACGTGAGGATACAGTCCATCTCTGGGGACTTTGCTGCAGAGCCACAAACAAGTCCCTCAAGCTGTTGGGTTTGGGTTTCATTATCCTGGCTTTCGTTTTAACAATTCTTCTTCTTCTGGCTCTTTACACTCCTCTTCTTCTTCTTCTCCTGAGGCTTCTTCCTCTTCATCTTTCTTTTTTCTTCTTCTTCTTCTTTCTTCTTTTTTCCTTCTTCCTCTTCCTTCTAGTTCTTCTCCTTCTTCTTCTCTTCCTTCTTCATCTTCCTCCTTCTTCTTCCTTCTCCTTTCTTCCTCTTCTTCTTCGATGAAATCTGGAGTTCACTTCCACATCTTGGGCTCCTTGTCACATCTTCGGTCATCAAGATGATCAATGTTATTCACTTCACCTGTCAGGGGTTTTGATGTTTTTGTTGTATATACATAATATATACATAATAGGTTGTTGACAGGTATGCACTTAAATATGTATACTGTGATGAACTTATAAACAGGTAGTAAAATAAACACCATACCAATATTTGTAAGTTCATAAGTTCATTCATTCATTCATAAGTTGACAGGAAGTAACCACTGGGTCTTCCAAAACAAAATTCCTTTTATGATCCAGTAATGTTATAGTTAAGGTTTAGTTAATACTCAGGAAAAATCATTGTTTGAGTTAAAATTACAACTGTTTTTGCGTTAGGGGACTTTCTACATCCTAGCCAGAAAAATTACTTACAGCCACTTGAAACAGGTATATTTTACTATTTAGTTAACATACATGTATTTGGGGACATTTTTCAGAAATTACTAATTATGTAGTTTTTCCCGGGAAGACAGTCACTAAATAAAGAGAGTGAAAGGTTGGTAGAGGGCATTAGCCAACATAGACAAGCAAAAAATAAAAACAAAGGACCAATGAAATCGAATCAGAGTGCAGCAGTGAGGTTCAGTTTCTTAGAGTCGAAAGGAGGACCAGCTGAAGGGATGTTGTAAGGCCATTTTTCTCACAGCGATCCAATATTATCAGAACGGCCAGTCCCCCTTAGCACACACACAGACACAAACACACACACACACTTTTATACACCCTTTAAAGCCTTGTACTGTACCCCCCCTGCTGAAACCCCCTGGCTCTCCATCACGGCTCGCAGTGCCCGTTTTTCACAGCGGGTAACTAATTCCGCTTTTATCCCCAAGTAATATTGGCCTTATCGCTCGCGCCACTGCATCCATGCCGAGACTCAGCAAGCCACAGGGTGGGGGGGTGCTGATGGCGGAGGGGGTGAAGCGAGGCGAGGCAGGGCGAGGCAGGTGCTGGTGGAATGTCAGCTTGGTGGAACTGATTGCGCTTTGCAGCCACAGAGCTGTTGCTCCATTACACACACACACACACACACACACACATGCATACACACACACACACACACACACACAAATAGCGAGACAGAGAAAAAGAGAGAGTGAGGAGAAACAAACTCCCCCAGGTCCTGCTCACTCAAGCCCCTTCTTAGACCACCAATATTGCCGCTGATATTGCCTTGCCTTCAAGATTGTAACACACACACACACACACACACACACACACACACAAACAGCTCTGCATTTCCCTCAGTGCAGCCACTGCTATCGCCATCCAGCCATCTCAAGCCACCCACAACCTCTGCTCCCGCCACTGTATACACACACACACACACACACGGCAGGGAAAAGCCATTTCACATTTCGCCCACCCCTCTGCCTCTATGACTATTTTCACTTTTCCCGTCCACATTTTCTCATTCCACTCCTCAATTACAAGTGAGACCTGGAGCTCCCCTTGTGCCCCCTCCCTGTCCCGACCCACACTCCTCACCCCCTCTCACCCCCACCCAGAGGACAGGCTCCCTCTCTCGCAGTAAACAAGGTGCAGATGTCAAAGAATGGAGCCGCTTGGTAATGTGCTCCACTACTTTACCACACCATACATCACCATGTTAAGGTCTCTTGTTGTCACTTACAAACAATTGCAAGGACACACACACACACACGCACGTGAAGACAGGCTGACACACAACACTGGGGAGACTGAAAGCTAAATGTCACTAATACGTGGATTCTACACACACAATGAATTCAAATTGCCTGCTATGCTTTAACACACTACACTTCAGCATTCCCATCAAACTGGGGGCATTTCCCCTGATGCCTATCTATGCTGTTTTAATGAAGATATATAGCGCAGGTACAGTGATGACATTTTCATGGGCAGCAGACAGCTTCCATCTGTCCTGAGGCATCGCTTCATACCACGGCTGTCTGCTCAGTGATTTGGTAAGTCCATAGTTTCGGACACTACGGGACACAGGGAGTGAATAGCTTAGGGAAATGAGCTCTCTGTGCTGCCAAATGGAAAACTCTGCAAGTTGTGACCAGATGATAGTGACAAGATGATTTTAAGTTATTGTTTTCTGGCACTGAAGGATGGCATGGCCCTGGATGATTGCAAGGCAACTTAGCTCAAATAAAACCTCCGTCAGTAAGCTGTTAAAGGAGGATTCTGTTTATTACCGCTTGGGTCTTTTTTCGTAGTTTGAGAAACTAAACAGAAAGATCACTCTTGTAGAATCACATTATTTCTTGTTTAAACTTTTAAAGTGACTGTATGTCATTATTGTAGAGCAAGTGTGTTGTTTGCTACTAGCTTTCTCATTCTTCTGGCTTTTAAAAAGCCTGATTTATGGTAGAGCAATCACACTTTTGATAAATGTAGCTTGACCTTACCCTTACAATATCACTTGCACTCTCGCTCAACACTTTTCTTTCATGTTGCGCACCTGGAGAATATTGTTATGACACAGACACAGGCTTAAATATCTGATTATTGTTTCTTCAAGGAGATGGAACCATAGCTGGTGTGGGCACACATCCATGCACTGGCAGCAAAATGCAATTGTGGAGGTTTGTTGGTGCATTTGATGGTTGGTGGATGCTGGCACATGAACCATGCAATGGTAAAGGCTACTTGGATGTAAAACCAGAGAATGTTGCCAAAATGTTGTTAATAATCAATCATTGCACAGGAAAAACTAAAGCACTCTGAGTGGTCTGGAAAGCCAGAAAGACTAGGAAAGCGCTTTATAAATCCAATCCATTTCCCTTTCCATTTAACTAGGTTAAAGTTAAACCAAGATGTCTGACTGTCATCTGTGATGAGGTATTCATAATTTTGGATAAGATTTATTAAAAGCATTTTTTTGGGAAGTATATTAAAACCAAAGTTTGGGCAAGAATCCATATATTTTCTCTTAGATGTTATCCTTCCACACATCAACCCCAACCTCCTCCCTGCAGGGGGGGGGGGCATACTTGCTACAGTCTCAAGAGTTGGCCGCCAATGTTGTGTCATTTCAACCTATAGCTTCGGTTCCAAAATTGTGTTTCATCAATGAAACCAGAAGTCTGTTTCACCCTCTGCTATTCCTATGCCTTCTTATTTTTTCTTTCTCTCTGTCATACTATTCCCTCTCTCTCTCTCTAGGTGGTTGTAGCAGTGAGGGCTGGGGCTAATGGATGAGGCTGAGCACGTTGCCATGGTGCTACCTGGTGGGGAATGTTCTGCAATGGGAGGCCAAAGCCAGTAGCCGGCCAATGAAGGAACAGAGGGGAAGACGGGGGTGTTGTTTGTGGCATGTGTTTCTGTATGGAGGAGGGGTTCTCTAATTTCACAAACACATTCACACACAAGCTCAAACAAAACCTTGCAGGCATACATGCATCTAAGCAAATGCACTCACACACACGTAGACATTCACACACGCACACTTTCCATTCAGTAGAATTAAATCTCAGCGCTTCCAGAGATGGTGCAGTTGAATTATTTATGGCTGCCCGTCTGCAGGCCAGGCCGTAATAAAGTTACGGCCGAGACTAATTTGCAGTTTGATGAGGTTGGCTTTTAGTGGTGGATCCTGGGCCAACATTAAGTACATATTGTTTTTACAGATTTGATTACCTTTTTATTGTTATTGTTATTAATGCACTGGGTGTGTGCATAGGGTATAAGAGAGCACACCCCTCCTCATCTGCTCGAGACAATACGAAAACCTGACCAGAGGAGAGAGCTCAAACTGAATAAGCAGTGTGTGGGGAACCATTAAGACATATACTGGATGTAATCTCCTCACTTTAAAAATCCAATAAAAGTGGCAGCTCAACACCTTTTATAGCAACCTGGAGGCAATCTGCTTCTAAATACATAAGCCTCAGCTGTGAATCAGCTGTGAATTGGACCTGAGCCATCTGCCTGCTCGCACATATACAAACACAAACACACGCACAAGCATGCATGCACACACGCACACCTCCATAAGGGCCTACAGAAAAGTATCAGGGCTGGTACGCTGATGTTGGCACTCACAGATAGTACATTAAGGCTAGAGTGGAGAGCTTTACAGTAATGGGATGATGGTGTTGGGAATAACAGATTTGTATTCGTGATTTACCCAGGCTAAACAAAATTCAATTTTACTCAATTTTCAAAAGAACCCCACTTTGCCTGGCAAAGATGGCACACTGTAAAGCCTGTTGGTAATTTGATGGAGTGTTGTTGGGCTGTAAAATAAGGACTTTCACAAGCTATTAAAGGCTTAAAGCCTGTAAAAAATGTTATGGCAATTAAAATAGCAGAAAAGTGGGGTTATACAGCACCTTGCGGACACTCTATAACATCTAACACAGCTAAACCAGAACAAGACACAGTGCAGTCGCCCTCCCCTGGATACATGATAATCCTTTGATTAATGACACCCAGCATATTTAATGCTTAATACGTAGAACGGGAGCTGACAAGCCAAACAATTAGGTCAATTACCGGATGACATCTATGTTGTGTTGGGTTAATTACTGGAATCTTCTACGGCGGGACACATCCATTTGAGGGCCAACGGCACGTAACAGAGCACACATGCAAATGAGCTAACCTACAGTACAGGACACAGGAATATGTGATCTGTGTTTCGGATGAGGATCAGTATGTAGATGTGTATGGGTATGCTTTTGCATTTTTGTGCAGAGATAGATAAAGGGACTATTTCCTTCACAGTAATTTATCACTATTTCATAGGTTCACAGGTTGAGGTTGAATACGTATATCTGGCTCCATGCGGTCCACGTGTGACTATATTGGCCTAAACTTAATATTTATAGAGAGAAAAAGAGAGTCAGAGAGATAATTTATGAGTGCATGTATTTTCAGTATTAGTTATATCCGTCTATGGTGTGTAGTGCCGGTAGCTCCACCAGTAGGAGAGGAGAGGTCCTGGCCTTGCTCTCAGTCTGTCAGGGACTGCATTGGAAGCATATTAATTAATCAAAACCAGGACACTTGAGCCGGTCGCAACCACTTCTCGGGGCCCATCATGCTCTCTCCCTGTCCCCTCATTTCTCCCCCTCTTCCACACACACCTCCCTTGTGTGCTATATCTTAACTAGAAACACACACTCCTTTAATGCCTTGACTCATACACAGAAACAGGACACAGTCATCACGCTGCTCTGTGCGTATGAAGAGGTTGGCGTGGGAGCAAAAGACGATGGCGGGGGTCATTTCCATATTCACTTAGCAGAGTGTTGCCTTTCTCCTTTCTGCACTGTAGCGCTTTAATCAAAGCAGGCGGCGCTGCCACTGCTCCTAAATGGCCCTGGAGCGCCTTTGAAACACACTGACACCGGTGTCGCGCTGAAAAGGACATGCTTTTTATCCTCTTAAATAGCTTGTAAAAGGGCCCCATTGACTACACAAGCAGCCGACACTTTCATGCCTCCTCGCTTTTGCCTCTATTGTACTAGCAAGTGAATATGTCAACGATACTGGACTAACACGGGCACCCTGTATAACAATATCCTGTGGGTTTTTTTTTTCCAATAGACTTGGATTGTTAGTGCGTGGCAAATATTTATATTGACATCTGTGAGCTGGTCCTTTGTGCCACTTTGGGAAAAAAATGAGGCTGCTTTGATGCAACATAAAAAAATACAGTCGAAGGGTGAAACCTTATTATGGAGATGTGAAATTCAAGGACATCACTTACACAGTTTCCTTCTCAGAGTGGATACACAAACGTTGTCACAGACAGTAACGCAACACAGACATGCACCACATTCAAACCAGAATACACACTCAAACTTAATCACACACACTAACATGCACATGTGCACTGATGCTCCCCCCAGCACACACATCCCACAAGCACGGCAGTGCAGTATGAAGGCTGTCATCCATCAAGAGGTATTGCCTGTCCTCGTTAGAAAGTCCTAATCCACTTGTTTCTGCAGTCTATTCTCCTGGTAGCTGCCCGGCACTACCACTCTAATGGGCCCGGAGAGCTCACGGCACACACACACACACACACACACACACACACACACACACACACACACACACACACACACACACACACACACACACACACATATACATGACACTCTCTCTCTCTCTCTCTCTCTCTCTCTATTTTTCTTTCTTTCTCTCTCTCCTCCTCTAATGGTCTTGGAGTGCTGAAAGAAGTGGGAGAAATGTTGGGCCATTGCCTCCAAACTGTATGTGTATGTGTGTGCGTGTGTGTGTGTATGTGTGTGAGTGTGTGTGAGTGTGTGTGTGTGTGTGTGTGAGAGAGAGAGAGAGAGAGAGAGAGAGAGAGAGAGAGAGAGAGACAGACAGACAGGTACAGTACATATACCAGTTATTCTGTCACTTTTACCTGTGTTCTATTCAATTTTTTCATTTCAAAGGGGCTTTATTGGCATGAAAGTTTTACAACAATGTTGCCAAAGCATCAAAACACAACTTGTCCAAACATTCGGACAGAACATAACTGTTCTAACTGTATACGCCATGTGCCATACAGTGTACTCATTTTCATTATATGCATTTTTAGTTTATATTCAGGAAATTCATCCACTTTCTTGTCTTATACCAGTGTCAAGGTTTTGTTTTTTTGGTTTGTTGATTTCCTGTTTTATTTTGCCTCCCCAGTGTGATTTTCCCCCCACACACGTCTCACATCAGCCTCATTAGCACTGCCCTGTTCCCAGTGTCTCTCCATCTGCACCTCGTCCCCTCGTTAGTTCAGTTTGTATTTAAGCCTGTGTTGTTCCCTCACTGTTTGTTGGTTCCGTCCACGTGTCTCCTGTGCGTGTTCCCCGGTCCTCTTGTGTTCCTGATTTGTTCCTCATGGTTTTTTGGTTTGTCCTCAGTTTTGTATTTATCTGTAGTTTTTCCTTGTTTTTTTTCCCTTTCTTTTTTTACTTGCTTTTTAGATTTTTTTCACATTGGACATCAGCTCATTAAAGCTTGCTTTTTGCTTTCAACCTGCCTGCCTCTGTGTGTCTGCATTTGGGTCCTATTTTGAACTGTGACAATCAGCAGAAAATTATATACAGTTAGACTTGTGGCAAGGAACATCAATCAAATGTGCACTTTTGAATGCCAGTGCCAATTACTTCACTTCACAAACACAAAGCAAAAACTGCCTTTTTAAAGATTCAATACTTATTTTGTTTTGTCTTGTTCTATTATTCAAGATCTTTTTAAGAGCTGTCTGTCCACCAACTCATTTAAATGTTCTCCAACCAAAACAGCACCCCCCATTTTTTTTGTGCTGCGTAAAGCATCAACAGCAAAATCAAAAAATTAGACATTTGTTAAGTATGCATACCTGACCAACTGTGTGTCAGAACATTTTGCTGTGTGAACAAGCTACATACTCAAAACCTGCTGATCATTTGTATGTACAAAGAAAAAGGACCATCGCTCAAGTCCATTAAGAGGTCACATAACATATTCATACTACTGTACATTGTGATTTTATGCATCCACGTATATAAAAAAAATTCATGTCTATCTCTGAATCTACATACAGCATGCTAAAATCCTGCCTATACCATATTCAGAATTTATTACAGTGCATTTTGATGTTCTGATGCAATTATAATGCAACTTTAATTTGCCCATGATGCAGTGAATCCTTATATCTTGTAACCATCCATGGGATGTGTTATATGACTATATATATATATATATATATATATATATATATATATATATATATATATACATATAATGCCTTCCTGCAGCAGAGTGTCAGACATTTCAAGGCCTCACAGACACAACAGCACACAGTATCGACTATTTGGTTTACCCTTGTGCTGTGCTGAGAGACTTCTTAGTGCTGCTAGATTAAGTGCAGCTGTCTCTTCATCAGATGTGATTGGTGTATGAAGTACACAGTGTGTGTGTTGGTACATATAATAGGGCATGTACAGTGGCTCTGCAGGTGCTCTATAACCACAGTGTAATGCTTTATAGTTCTCCGTGCGGCTACGTGTGCGTGTCTGTTGATGTCTACGTGTGCGCGTGTGGAGGTGGTGAGCATGTTAGTGGATGTGTGTGTAATTGAGCTGGTGTAAACGCGGCCCTATCGCTTCTCTCTCTCTTTCTCTCTCTCTGTCTGTAGTCTCTCAATTAGGCGGAGAGCGGGCCCATGGGGAGCCATTGTTTGAGCAGCAGTGGAAGACAAACAAGACTGCCACTGCACGCAGCAGCTCCCTGGGCAACACTTGAGACTGCTGCAGTCATTCACTCACCAGCTCCTGAACACACACACACACACACACACACACACATATATGCAATCCTATCTCTAAAATTTGCATATACTTACGAATGCATATAGGCACAAATAAAATCACGTAAACAAACACGTACGTGCAGCAAAATTGTGATGCGCGCATGAAGGCTGCAACAAAAAAATACACACACTCACATTCATGTTAAATTCACACACAAAACATACGCACAGATACACACAAACATAGGCAGAGGATTATAACGCAGCCCTGCTCTTCTTGGTAAATGGACCAAAACCACAGATCCGTGGGGAAAAAACGAGGGCACACATGTTTACACACAAATTACACCCTGTGGGATAACTTAGCCCCGTTTCTACAACGAAAGGCCACACAGTGTTAGATGATAATGTGCACATGGATATTCCCTGATGCCAGTTTACTTATGCCTTTGTAAAGGCTGCTTTGTTGGGACAAGAGGCCGAAATGTCCAGAAAAATTGGGTTTGTCTACAAACCTGTGTCCATTTCTATGAGAACAGAAGCAACAGAAATGCTCATTGTTTCTTTTCATCGGTCTCCATTTCTCGCTCATCCTTTCATCCCTTAATCTCAGTGTTTCTCTCCAGAGAGAGAAATAGAGGATTTTCAAGTCATAAAAGTTTTATAGGAGCCGTAAAGGGTAAGCATGTACAGCCGGCCCTTCTGAACTCTCACTCCCTGCTCTTTATATCCATCTGAGATGAGAGGTGGGCAGTCAGGTAGAGAACTGCTCTGGAAATAATTTAAAAGCAAAGATTGGCCCGTTTCTTTTCAGCCTTCAGGTTGTTGTGCTGTTTTGCTGAGTGCTATTTCAAGGGTTTGGATTTTTTTCTTGCATTTTAATGCTGATTCTACCTGCCGAGAGTGTGTTTGGTGACTTGAAAGCATCCGCACTGTTAATAGAGACGAAAAGCTCATTGAAAGATAAAAACTAAATGTTTCGTTCAGCCTCAAGCCATAGACAGCACAGGTATTAGTTCATATTACAGTCTGGAGTGCAAGGATGTACTCCAGGCTTTCAGTGTCACATTAAAGCACAGGTATATTTATTGTTATGTACTATAGGGATACATGCCACGATTTCTATTGTGGGCATCTCTATCTGTCTTTCCACAAAATAAGGAAATGACTTCCACGTACAACATGGGCTCACAAATGGGAGATGACAGTTATTCAGCTGAATGGGGTGGCAGCCGGCTCTCTCCCCCTAACCTATGCGGCAAGCTGTAAAATAGCAAGCGAGTGAACAACAAGAGAAATAAATGACTTTCTGGACAAAGGCAGCAGCAAAGCAGAAAGCATTTCTCCTGAGGCTAAGAGGGAGAACGAGAAGAGAGATGGAGAGATGGAGAGATGGAGGAGGAGAGGGGAGGGAGCGGGGAGGGGATACATCACCTTGTGCAGCGCTCCATATCATTTGCATGGTTTATACTCTCCAAGGCCCCCACCATGCAAATGACTCATAAAGTAGAAATAGAGAGACTTTGGAGCTGGTGTCAGGAGTGAATTTATATATGATTGCCAGGCGGGCCCGGTGTCCTAAATCATTTTCAATTAGATGACACTTTCAATATCGAGCCGCTGATTTAGAGATATTAAAACTTCTTCTCCCTTATCCTCCACAGAGTTGAAAGCAAGCAAGCTTATCTGCCACCCTCCACTCCCCCCTCCTCCCCCCCTTTCTGCTCCCTCTTCTTCTTTTAATCCACGGTTTCTCATCTTCCTCTCCTTAAAGGTATATGTCAGGAGGATCTTTTACAGGATGGAGCCAGCTCTTCAAGGGAGGAGAGGCCCCCTCTGCATATAAAATCAGGGCAATTTGCAATTCATTTTAAATTTACCATGTCATTGTCTAGGATAGGCATATGGAGCGCTGAAACAAATAGGAAAATTTTTGCCATTTGTGAGCAATTGTCCTCAGAATTGTCAATTAGACTGCGGGGGATGTACTGTAAGTCAAGGTGGCATCCATTTACAGAAGGTGGGGGAGAAAAAGAATACATTTCGATTTATGATGACATTGCACTGAATTGCTTTTGCATTATTAACAGTAAAAGAAATACTGCTTTAAAGGGCCGCCTCTGAAAAGTTACCACACATTGTTTGTGAGCTAAAAACAACCAGCACATTTCTTGTTAAGCAGCTGAAACTTTCACTGCCTCACCCTCACAAACAACCTTTATGTGCTCCGTCTTTGCCTGCACATCATCAAGAAGAGCATCGATCCCGAATCTCTTTAAATAGTCCTCCCTCATTCTGCATTCTGCTCATGCGGCCCTCTCGACCTTTCTCCAGGCTGCCTTTCAAGCGCTCATTGTGCCGCGCTTAACGACTCCGTTGCATCTGCCTCGACTATATTGTAAACCTCACTTTGAAAGGCACCTACATTTAACCAAATGCATCAACGCGCCCCCTGCTTCATCCAACCTTTCTTCGAGGCAATAAAGCCGACTTAAATTGACAGATTGGGGTCCGTATCAAAAGCTTCACTCGCTCTCGCACTGCTGCCGTCACCTTATCGCGCCAACACTGAGCACACAGCAACCCCGACCCATTCGGAGGCAATAAAATCTATATCTTAATGGACATACACTAACAGAACGTCCCAAAGTAATGCAACCAAATGGCATCTCCACCCCTCATCGTTACAGTCTCGCATTTTGCCTAACTTATGTCTCCCTCCCCTCCTCCCTGAACCCCCTCCACCTCCACCTCCACCACCACCTCCTCCTCCACCCTTTCAGGAACAATAAAACCATGGATTAGATGGACATCTCCCATTTCTACACTTCGCTCAACATGCTGCCCTCTACCTCATCTTCCTCTTCCCTTCCTCCCCCCTCCCATCTCTGCCTGCCACTTCTCTATCTCCCTCTTCATCCCAGCACTCTTTCTCTCCCTCCCCTCCTCCTATCTGTTGTACCCCACCTCTTCGATCTCTCGCTCCATCCTATCAGCCCCCCTCCCTCCCTTCTCCTCTCACAGCTCGTGGTGTGATTGTGTGTGGGGCAGGTCGTGCTGACAGGCCTGGGCAGGGCCGATAACGCCGGGAGCTGAACAATGGGGGGAATATTGTAAAGCCTAATGGAAAGGAGCTGGAGGTGGAGGGGTTCAGGGACATAAATCAGCACGCCTGGCACTGATGGGGCTTTTCAGCAGCAATAAGGGAGGCAATACCTCTCAGAGCACCATGGCAGAGGATCGGAGAGGGTACTCACACACTCCTCCCCTTGTCTCAGATTGAGAGAAGACACATATGAAATGACCTGACGTGCTCACAAAGACGCGTTTTTATGCATACACAAACACTCATACATACACAAAAGTCTCTCTTGAAAACATATATACGTGGACATTTGGTGCAAAATGATGTATGTACAAACATCTCCTGCACACACACACACACACACACACACAGAGGAGAGAGAGACAGACACACAATCTAAAAGCACTTTCTGAAGAGCTATGTTAAGTGGGCGTTGTGTCAATCTGCGTGGGGTTGGATGGGGGTGGTTGCGAGGGGGGTCCTGGGTTGGGGGGGTGGGGGGAGGCAGCTCCCATAAGCCATTGAGAGTGATAACCGGTGGGGATGGATGAGTCACATTTTACCTTTATGGTGTTCTGCTATTCACTGTGTAAAGATAATGGACGGAGGCACTTAGTAATCAGAGGTAGAATTAAAGAGCTCCTCTCATCTCCATTCTGACTCACTACAAAGCCTTTCTTATTCCATCACTTCTTATTCTCTCCGTTTATTTTTTTTTTACCTGCCATCATTTCTAATTATCTAGAAATAAATGAATTGCTTCTGCGTTTGAAAAAAAGGTGCTGCGTGTGCTGTTTCATCCAGCCAAAATGTGAGCGAGGGCAACTACAGTGTGAAGAGCGACTATTTGTGGAGAGAAAATAGAGGTGAGTGAGTTTTTTCAAGAACACAGAGTGTGTTCAGTGTCGGTGTAGGGCGACAAAAACAGTATTTACACTTTTGGTTTCTTGGACCTGTTCGTCATATTTGTTGCAACATTTAACAAGCATACAGTACTTTACCTGTTAAACTGTCAAAGTGAGTTAAAGCAATTCAGTACTCCCAGACTTGCCTGCTCTGGCAGAAGCATTAGCTCATGGTGGCTGATGTTGACCAATTAAATCAGTTGCTTTATCCCAAAAGTAAAACGACTTAACCAAGAAATATGTGATTTCATTCGTCCTCAGTCATGTCGCCTAATTATAATCTCTTAAATAGTGACTGATTAAAGATAAACTTGAAAGAAGAGGGGAAATTAAATGTGTTATTTTCCTGTAATGGTAACAGTGATGGAAAGTTGAATAAGCTGTGCTTCCTTAATAGTCTCGCAAATTTAAAGTGAACTTTTAAAAAATGCAGCAAATAATGAAAAAAAAAGAAAAAAAGATGAAGACCACTTAAAGTATAGTTTCAACAGAAGTTGGTGGTATAGGCTACGTTATGCACGGCTGTGATAAACAGAGTAGACGACGTAAAGGTTGCAAACCGTAAAACAAAAACAGGAATATCCAGGAAGACACCAACAGCAGAAACAGTTTCTTCTTCTTCTCTTGGAGCAGAACCAGCCGATCAGTCCAATGAATTAAATGTTCCCCACATCAGAATGTGTTTGGAAAAGATGTTTGTATCTCCCATTAGGTGCATAAAAAGGTCCAATTGGTAAGAAAGTTGATTTTTGTGTCTCATTCTCAGCGTGTCAAATGCAGATGCTTTGGCATTATAGGCTGGGTTGGCCGCCATCCCAAAGCGTCAATATTTGAAGAGTTGGGAATTCTTACAGATTGGACCTTTAATTCTTTTTCAAAAATCACGTCATGTGTTGTAATTTGTAGCAAAGAGACACAGTTAGTGACACAGCACGTGATCATTCCTGCATTTGATCAATATTAAGAAAATGGAATACGCGAATCACTCATGTATAACTGTTAGCTGTTATCGCTAAGCCATTATTAGCATGTGTATTGAAATTTGAGGGGAAAGTATTTCTCACACACACACACATACACACACACATACACACACACTCATCTCACCTCTGATCTTACAATATAAAGTAAGTGTCATAAGCCATCTTTGAGCATTCATCACTGTAATTGGCTACATAACAGCAGCTGCCCAGTCTGAAACTCAGTCTACAGCAGTCAGTTTTGTTTAAGGAGCGAGTAAGAGAGAGCAAGAGAGAGAGAGAGGGAGAGAGAGAGAGAGAGAGAGAGAGAGAGAGAGAGAGTGATTAGACATCCTTCATAGGTCTTAAATCTCCATTAATCATTGCCCCACTATTCACATCCCCGACTCTGACACAGATAAGAGCTCAGTATGAAAGGGGAACTGGGAAAGACAGGAAGAGGGAGAAAAAGAGCAGTAAAGGAAAAAGGGGGAGATCACGGACTTGTTAAAAATAATAAGCTGCTACACAGCCACGTGGAGAGGCCCTGGTGAGATGGGAATTGCTGATTAAATTAGAGGCTCATTAATCAGCCCTTGACCATGACTCCCCCATTTCTCTTGTTCAGCTCGCGCCACTGACTTCCCCCATTTTTTTCTCTCTCTCGCTTTTTCTACCTCCCTCTTGCCAAGAGAGGGATCTCCTGCTGAAGGGTCAGGGTTAAGAGTCAGCAGGAGAGGGGGGATAAGAGGGGGGAAAGACCTGGCAACCCACTCTAATGATTAGCCTGGAAAAATAGCAATCTGGCATCCTGCCTCCTTGACTGCCCCCTGGTGAAAAGTGTGTACAGCCAGGGTGCGCAGTTTGGCAACACCAAAAGTCCACTACCTCACACACACACACACACGTTCTTTTTCCATCCAAACAAAGCTTTGTTGGCGGCTCGCTGAGTTTCTGCTGTGATCTGGCCGCAGATCTGGCAGCAGTGTTGGTTATCTATTTGGCTGACTTTGTTGCAGGAGGAGTGAGGAGTGAATGAGCGTTGGCTGTAGGCATGAGTAGGCAACACTGTGATGATGAAGTGGTTTTGAGAGCTGAGTGTCTGTTTCATAATGGTGGTGATTATGCTGAGGTCATTAGAACCTACGCATTACATCATGGCTGCCAGCAAAGGGGAATCCCCCCCAGGTTCACCTTAATGGAGAAAAATGTGTTTTCTGCTCATTACAAAACCAATCAATTAGTCAGTCAGCTAATCAATCAATCAGTAAATCCATCAGTTGGCGTTGTAGGAAAATGATCCCTGCTCCCCCTTAATATGGCACATGCATTATGGATGCTTTGTGTCCTCTGATGCTCTTAGTGGAGAAAACATCATGTCCTCATTATGACTCAATCAATTAGTCAGATCACAGAGCCAATCCATCAATCAGTATTTGGGTGTTTATACAGTACATGTACATTCCACAGTATGCTAATAATAACTGGCATGGCATCATTTTATAGGACATATATTTCCTCATAGTGGAATTTGTTTTTATGATGATCCAATCTCCATGTCAATGACATTCATTACAGTGAAAGAAGTATTGAGATTTTAGTAGTAATACCACCAGAATTTTACTGAAAGGCCCAATTGGTGTGAAAGTAGATTTTTGAGTCTCATCCCCAGCTAATCAAATACTGACGCTTTGGGTTTCCCAATTTGTCAAAATTGTGGTGGCAGCCGATCCTACAATGCCAAAGCGTCAGTATTTGATGAGTCGGGAATGAGACTCTAAAATCAACTCTCTTACAAATGGGACCTTTAGAAGTAAAAAAGGTAGAGAATTTTATGGGTTTATGAGTATTATGAAATCTACCATAATACTCAAGCACCCCATCATCCAAGATCACAAATATTGTATAATTATTTACATTTTCTGCTGCTTTGTATACATGTCCTTGTAAAGTTTTGTGTATTTATATAAAGGGATGGGAATTCCAAACCAACTTAGGATAAAACATGTGGTGCCACATACTTAAAACACATTGAATACATAAATAAACAAAATAAGTATCATCAACAAAATATGCTGATAGTATCTAAAATAAAAACACTAAATTAAACATTAAACAGATCAAATGGGCTTCATCAGTGATGTGTAGGCAGCATTTCAAAGTCATCGCAGTTTGAGGTGGAGGTAATTATGTAATTTAGCTTATATTTTGCCTCTAAAATCTTAATTTGTAGAGCAACTAGTAACTAAAACTATCAAATTAATGTTGTGGAGTAAAAAAGAATAATATTTGCGTCTGATATGTAGTAAAATAGGCGTATCAGAAATGAGAAATACTCATAAATGTATCATAAATGTAATCATTTCTCAAAGCTGTATTCTCCTTCACTTCGGTGCCAAAGAAACAATCTCTGAACACAACACTGACATATTCCACTATTTTTAGTTGAAATAGTGAACTTGTTTGCAAAAAGTTGCATATTTACATACTGTACATCCAGCCCATAAGGAAAATTTCGTTTACACCACTCATTTCAAGTCATGCTTCTGGCCACCGGACAAATCTAAGACTAATTAGATTGCTCTCCTAGCTCTCCTAACTCTCCTTTTTGGTCTGATCTCCCAACTTCTGAGAGAAACATCTGTCTTGATAGCTGCTAAAGGCTCCTATATGTTCACGAACTACTCGCCAACTTTGCCTATTTGCTGTGTGAGTAGGGAATGCACTGTGGGTTTTTCAGAGCCTTTAGCTAAAAAACTGCTGCCTGCTGTGTCCGGAAATGAGACAGTGATTTATTCTCAGACAGCCATTTATTCCTACTTTTCTAAGAAACAACACTAACAAAAAATGGCACATTGGAGACAACAGATATCTCTGCCAAATATAAATCTCCTTTCCATTATTGTCAGCCGGATGAGCCGTAAGACGGATGTAGCCATCCAAAAACACAAGTCTGCCTCCACTTTCCGCACCTCGCCCTGTGAGGTCCCCCCTCAGGATCACCAGATAAATTGAACAGGAGTCCTTGACATATCTGACAGCATCCTTTTCATTCCTCGGCTGCCCTATCCCTTGCTCTCCCCCACTGTCCCCTGCCCGCTCCATCCGCCACAGAGCAAGGAAGTAATAGGATCCCTGGGCTACCTGACCCCCACATATGAAAAGGGCTGCCACACAAAGCGAGGAGGGAGCGGCCACTTAAAAAGGAAATGGAACGAAGGCGCAGGAATAGAATAGGAAGGAGTGAAAGCGAGAGAAAAGCAAAGGAGGGTGATGAGGAAAGTGTGGAAAGAAAAAAAAAAACAAGTGCCCAGCCATGTGTGAAAGACATAATTGAAAATGTCAAAAGATGTAAGGAATGACAGCAATGAACTGGCTGAGCATGGCAGTGCAGTCTGTCAGTGAGCTACTACCTCGATCCTGAATAGATTCTGCCTCTCTTCTCTCCCACATATTTTCTCTCTGTGTGGCACACACACACACACACACACACACACACACACACACACACACACACACACACACACACACACAAGCACACACTTAAATAATTTGCGATACTCTCCTTTACTCATTTGATTTCATCCATCTGCTTTGTGTCTGTGTGTGACTTAACCTCTCTGGCAGGTTTCCCAGCAGCGCGTGTGGGTGTGCAGCTAAAGACCCTAATGTGTGCGTGCATGTGAGCATATGCATATAGATGGATTTGAAAGGGAAATGTGATGCCAGATCAGCACTTGACCCTGATGTCAGCTTTACTGCTTATCCTCACTTTCGCCCTTTATTCACTTCTTCGCGAGTTATCCCCCCCCCCCCCCCCATCTTTTTCATCTCTGAAGATGAAGACGAGATTTGTCGCCCACATTGGCCATAGATGATGAGCTGAACGCATGGCTTGTAATTCAGCAGATCTGCCCGCTGTCAGGTGTGTTTTATCTTATAACAGTGCAGGGTGGGGGGTCTTTGTAGGTTTTTAGATGTAGCTCACTGGAAAACACCTCTTAAAGATCTAAGCATCATCAGACAAGTGTAAAATATGCAAGAATCAGATATGAAAGGCAAAGCTTTCTTCCTAAAGAGACTTCATTTTGTTATGTTAGTCACAGTTGAAAGATTATGATAAATATATAAAAATATATAATGGCCGTAATAATATGCCAAGAAAATTGAATTTGAATCCAAAATTTCATGGAAAATGTGCAATGTAACAGTAACATTCATTAAGACAGCATGTGTCATACTGAGCAAGCCCTTTCCAAACGTGAAATATAGAGTATTGCGCCAGTAAACGTATTGCATGGAATAATATACCAAGTGTTTTGACTCTGTTAATGAAATGATGTTAATGTGCTAATACTACAAATGAGTAAAAGTCTATCCAATCACATTTAAGGTTTGGATTTCTATCACCTGCAGCGTAAAATTGGTAGTGAATTCACATCGTCAGAGTTACATAAAGAGATGTGACCATCTGATATGTAGTTCCTCAAGTCATCAAGTCAAAACAAATCCAGAATTATCGCTTCCCGTTAATATCTGCGTCGATTCTGTCTTGAAGGAGCTAATTTGCCTTGGAAGAAAAAACATTTTCTCAGCGTCATTAATTAAGGAGAAAGAGGGGGCTGCGTGGCTGTATGGAGATGTGAGGATGTAATTTGCATAGCTTGATGACACGGGTGGAAATCACTATGATACATATAGGCTTTCTGCACATTCATGAATATTCATTTATTCTGCGCGCCACCAACACAGCACATCAAAAATAGATGTGCAGGCTGGAAAATGATCTTATCAGAAAATCCATCCAGCATTCAGCTGCAGTCCTCCACCATGGAGAATGTGCTCAGTGATTTTAAGTTCATCGAGTTCAGAGTCTCGGTGTAAGCCGGTTTTACACAGGCATTTGATAAAAGAGCAAAACAGAAATGTCATGTAAGTCTTGTGTGAAAGATACCAGGACCCCCTGTTGTAAAAACATGAAACCCTGAAAGGCTCACTGCCGACCAACACGCTGTAACTCTCCCCGTCAGTGAAAAAGGCAAATACCACTGTGGCTCTGAGACAGGAGCGGACTATTTCCTGCAGCGATGTTGAAGGTGAACAAGGTAACTCATCCTTGAACACCTATAGGTGTTTCTTTTTTGTTGCCTGTGGGAATCAGTTTTACTTGTACTGTAATACTGCATTCTGAAAAGAAAGGGATTGAGGGGGAGGCAGGGAAGGGAGCAAGGGAGAGGAGGGAGAGGAGGGTAGGGAGGCAAAAATGGCTGCAGGGTCTTGGGAGTTTATTTAAGACTCAAATTAAACATCCAGAGCAAAGGCGCCAACAAAAATGAAACCTTAAATGACAAATTATTACCCCCATATTAGCAACACAGAGCACAGAGAGAAAGAGGGCAGCTTGGGAGATCTTATGCATGCCTGTATGCACTGGAGATAATGTGGTCTAATTAGCTTTATTGCTTAAATGCCTCACATTAATGGGAAACAAGAATAATATAGTACAAGTGATACATTTTTGAAGTGATGAGCTTTATGTGTCTGTGCTAAAATTAAAAATCACTTATTCCAGAAGTATCAAAATCAGGTGTCATGTGTGACGGTGCAAAGCCTGCAATGTAGTCAAAGTGTGAAGTCATTTTAAAGATATGGAAGCAACAATGAGATAAAACACAAAACATTATTCAACTAACTTGATACATTGAAAATTAATTTTACATCTTTAATAGATTCTGTATTTGGTCGTACTCACAGTATCCCCTATACTGTATAAACTGGAATGTACTGCAGAGGTTTGAACATGTGTGTATGTGGATTGATGGTATGTAAGAGACCTTTAACATAATTACCTATCACAAACTGAGAGCACGTTATTCTTACCTAACTGTGTACAATGTTCTACCTTTTAGTATAGTCTCTTCGGCTCTTGAGTTTGCACAACCCCATCCGCAGAATAAATGTTTGCCAAGTACATTTCTGCATAACCTTAAATAAGATGTTTAGGTTGATTTTTCTATTTCTCTTTTCTCACAGCACTGTGCTTAAGCTCTGTTTAGGTTTAGGCACAAAAACCACTTGGTGAGGGTGAGATAAACATCATGGTTTGGCTTTAAATATCTGTTTTGGTTTTGCTCATGGATGGAGATCCAGGTCCAACTTCCTTTGAAAAATAGCCAGTTTTAGTCGCCACAAATACGGATGGAAATGTCTCCATGCCTCCTTAAAAAAACACCCTGTCTTGTTGCCACAAACACTGCTGGAAATGTTCGCAGCTCTCCTTAAAAAAAAAAACACTTGGTTTTGTTGTCACTAAAACAAAATATCCAGTGGTGTGACTCAAACTGGGGTCACCCATTTGGCAGCCATATTGGCTTGTAATAATACACATAATGTGAATGTGATATGCCACGTTTGGTACGCATGTCAACCTTGGACGTTACTGTGGTTTGCAGAAACAATAACAGCTAACATAATATCCTGGCGACTGGGCTGGTTTGCAACATGGTCAGCAGATTCCAGCCACACTTCTAGTGAAACTATGATTCACTGAAGATGCTTGAGAAGGAAAAAAAACATTTCCAAAATCCAACTGTCAATTTGTGAATGAAAAATCAAAAGCCATTTTGATGGAGTTTCATGAATGTAGACGTGTACCACCTCTCACCTTCAATTAACTTGACAAATAGTACATTTTACTTCACATTTTTGTACAGCAGAGGATTTTAAATCTGTGCACAGACTGGATGTTTGTAAGTCTGCCAGTCTGTGCACATATTGCTTGTGAGCACAGTTGTGTCAAGTCCAGCTGCATCCAAACAACCTGTAAGTGCCTCAACACACAACACAGTGGGAAACGAGCTGGCCGGCCAGCAAGAAAGAGTGCCGACACAGCAAACAATGCCGCGACGGGGGACAGCCAGTAATGGGATAAGTGGCGGGTTGCAAATGTGTCAACTGGAGTGTGAACGCCATGTTAGGTATGCAAATGAAGAGGAGAACCTATTGGCTTGGCATGCATGGCCCATCTATTCCACAGCAGCCTGCCTCAGTGATACAGGACTTGTCAGAGGTGGCCTGTGGTGGTTATAGCCAGTTTGTGCTATAAATGATAGTTTATGGGTTATTGATTCCAACCGAAGGAAATTAATTCAGTATATCTCTCAATGTAAGTAAAGTGATAAAAATGCCCTGCTTTTTGAATGCAAGCTCTGCTGTTGCTCCGGAAGTTTTCAGAAATCTTTGCAGCATTGATGCCACTGACATGCAAGAAAATAACACACCAGCTACAGCTGTGCAATACAAAACATGACAAAATACTGTCCAAATGCACGGTTATGATGAGCAATATTGGCCTGTTTACACCACAAAGCTACACTAGTCTGCTCATTACCAGGGCAAATGACTGAATACTGTGCTTACAATTTTACACGAGAACTTATTATCTTTACTAATATATCTTATATTTTGACTTTTGTAACTTATGATGTAAGGTGTATGAACTGTGCTCCTTTGCCTGTAACCAGCTGTGTGATTTTTTATCTTTACTAATGACTGACTTGAACTTATATTTTGACCTTTTTAACCACACTACACCATGAGCAGCTTCCACGGTGAAATTGCCGTCAAGAACAGGATCTCAACACTTACAGTACACAATTCTAGTACCCAGAATATCCAGATTGTGTCATGATCCCATGTGCACATGTTGTGGGCTACTGCAGTCCACAGCTTCATCTAAATTCAGACTTACATAAAATTGGATCCCTGCTCACATCTTATTTTATTCTATTTTATGAAACTGCAGCTTCTCATAAACCACACAAAAGTGTTTGTGGATATCACAGACCTTTCCTGCTTTATTTAGAAGACACAAATGAAATAGATACAATAACATTTAGTTTATCAGGCCATATGCACATTGACTATGGCCTACACTACAATACATATGTTGATACACAGTATTTCACTTCCTCTAAATGTGACTTTAGTAACCAAATCAGTGTGTCCTCAGTGTGTTTCAGGCATATTCACACCTGTATTTACAGCTGTCCACCTATCAGAGCACCTACAGTAGGATGGACTCCAGACTGGCACCCCACATCTGCGCACTAAATTATACAGACAATTCTACAGACCATCTTGCAATGTAATCACACCAGCTGTGATGCTTGTCAACGTGTTGACATTCTGACCCATGAGAAGTACATAGTCATTACAACATTATAACATGAGTACTCAGTACTCACCCATCCTCAAGCTCTGCCTTCATTTTGATGTCAACTATGGTAAGTTTTGTGGCTGTATCATGCACGGTGGTGATGCTATCGTGCTGACATAATCTGTCCACAGACAGACAGAAAGACATATGTACACCTGACATAATACTCAAAGTTGCATCTATGTTAGTTCCCGCTATAAAAGGTGTCCAGGACCACATTAAGCCATGAAAGACACACACACACACTCACAAGGTGAAACATTACTAGCCGACACTGGCGCAGCTGGTAAATGTTACTTACTAAATTATATTAATTCAGGGTTTTTAACATTACATACTGCACCACAATCTAAAAACATGTTATCCTTACTTAACTGTTCACAATGTTCCACCTGTCAGTGCTGCATATTTGCCTCGGGGAGTTCTGCAAATATGGTCAGCAGATTTGAGCAACACTTCTAGTGCAGCAGTGATTCACTCAAGCTGCTTGAGGGGGAAAAACATTTCCAAAATCTAAATGTCAAGACTTGATTGAAAAATCAGAGGTGATATTCAAAAAGTTTCATGAATGCAGCAGTATACCATCTCCCCTTGAGTACACTTCAGCTTCTTTCAGGAGAGAAAAACTTTGTCAAAGTGAAGACTGAATCATTTACATAAAGACTCAGAGACAAGTGGTCTAACCTGTTAATCACACTGAATAATCATTCTTTTTTTTTAAATTAAAGATCACAGGTGTGGGTTGCAATTCAGAGGTCAGTAACCAGGTAATTCCTGGTTTAGACCTGCCTGTGATAGTTAATACAGGCACAGTGCTGCATGTTAGTATGTAGGAATGCCTTTCCCATGTGACATTGCTGCTGCTGTTGTTGTTGTGTGAAGCTGCTGGCTGGTATCACAGAGCAGATTAGTCAGTTGTTGGGCCAATTCAAACACATACACAAACCCTCCCTCTGCATCACTGCTCCCTCTCCTCCTCCTCTTCCTCCTCTTCCAGCACCCTTATTTATCTTTTTGATTTGGCGCCCTTACAGCCAGAGAGTTTGTTTTTCCTCTTTGTACATAAACAAACGAAAAAAGGCCGGTGGCGGTCTTAAGTGTGCAGAGGAGGGGCTGAATTTATGGTGAATGCAAAAGGCGAGAAACAAAAACACAAAAGAAAGTGAAAATGACCCGCGGCGGCGGCATGCCTTGAGCTCCTTTGAAGAAAAGTCAGGAGCTCTTAAGGTTCAGAGAGGAAGAAAAACCTGATTTCTGTTCTTCTGCATTTCTCTTTGTCCTTCCAGTCCTCCCTCCTCCTCCTCCTCCTCCTCCTCCTCCTTCTCCCCCCTCTTTTTCTAATTTTCCTGAGGACGGAGGTGCCTGCCTGCCTGGCACATGACATTGATTTCCATCAGCGCTTGGAAATAACCTCGGAGCCGTTGCCAGGGCAACCCGCATCTACCTTTTTGCATTTTTGCATATTGCCGCTGAGTTTTTCTCTCTTTTTTTTTTCTCCCTCCCCGTCTTTCTTTTTTCATCGCGTTGGCCGCGGCTCACAGAGCGACGGGATGACAAATGCTCTCAGGTAGAAAGGCGATGGCAGGGGATGGAGAGGAGAAGGAGGAGGAGGGGGTGATGGAAGAGGAGGAGAGAGCAGCGGTCGGGTGGGTGGTGTGTTGAGGAGGAGGATGGGGATGCACAGAGAGATGGATGGCTATGCCAGGCGGGAGCAGGCAGGGCCGTGGAAACTCTGGCACGTAGTATGTGTGTGTTGTGGGGGAGGGTTATTGATGTCTGCCCGTTGGGGGCCGGTGGGGGCAAGAGAGGGGGGGGGACAATAAAACACCAGAGCACTGACACCAATGGACTCCTGACTCCTAATTAACTACATAAGGACAGGCGTGGAGATTGAGAGAAAGAGGAAAGATGCACGCAGGGAGATAAAAAGAGATAGAAAAAGTAGAAACCAATCCCAGATTACATTTAGTGGGTCACAAGCATTGCAAGACGCTTCTTTCCTTCTGACACGAACCATCGTCTGTCTGTGCTGCAGGCCCATTCCAGCACTGCCACTCACAATGTAAGCCCATGGGGGGGACATCAAGTTTCTTCCTGACAGCGACAGCATGTGTGTGTCTGTCACGAGTGGCCTTCTCGCTTTGGTCATTTACAGTTCGCTGGTGTCGAGAGGGAGGCATCCTTGTTATTGTGTGGCTCCCTGCAAATTTGTATGTGCACAGGAGCATGGGGCGTGTGAATGGGTGCGTGGGGAAGGGTGGCTATCGAATCAGCGGAGTGTGTCATGAGAAATGTTGATGCACAGAGCGAGAAAGGGAGAGAGACAGAGAGAGAGAGACAGAGAGAGAGAGAGGCTACCTACCTACAACATTCCCTCAACATTTGCCTCGTGATTTCTCTTCCCCTGCCCAGTATCAACACCCCAGTCAAAGTGCAGCCAGGGGGAAAATTAATTTCTTATTACCTGATTATATTATTAGGTTTCGCTTGGAGTGTCACTTAAATATTCCACATCAGCATTTCATCAAGCAGGGGTATAGCATGGTATAGAGGAGTGTATTGTAAAGCAAGGCTGTGGGTTGAGCGGGGCAGGCCGGCAATGTGAGCCTGAATTGGGTGCTGTAATCGTCTGAGACGTGCCTCCCCATCCCAACGAATAAAGACTGGCGCTGGCAATATGCTGGCAGAAAGCAATTTGCTCGAGTGCAATTCCCTCTCTGGCGTCCACCAGACACACACACACACACACACACACACACACACACACACACACACACACACACACACACCAAAGCAGTGCAATGCCCGGCCATTCGATCCACAATGGGTTCAGGAGTGTCACTAGGGTAAAGCACTCACCTACATACACATTTTCTGTCTCTCACGTACACACACACAAACAAGACAGGGCTTTTTTCCCCCCTTCAAATAAACTCAAGCTGACTGCATTCATCCAGCCAGCCCTCAGATTTGCCTTTCATTCCCCCTCTGCTCCGACACACAGAGGATTGAAGACGTGACCAGTGCCTGAGCGCACCCTGGAAAAAAAAACGCCTCCATGCATCTCACAAACACACAAACAGATAGTGGAATTTACAGGCCATCAGATGAAGAAAATGGAAATGATATTCTGAGCATTGCAGGGGCAGCTAGCAAGGGCATATACACTGAAGAAAAAAAAGGGAAAACGAAAGAAAGATAGACATTCTGGTTGTAAATCAATCTCATGTTATATATCCCTAGCTTAGAATGTACTGATAAGTCTTGGAGGGGGTACGGTAAATAAAATTGATCATTACAAAATTCATGAGGTCCAGAAATCTTAACTTGGGTCTCTTTCCTCCTGGAGGGCAATGTTATTATTTTTTTTTCTCTCTATCCCTCGCAACAAATCTACACACTCGGTGGCTAAGACTCGAGAAAAGGGCAAATTTGCATACGTTCCATAAGGAAGAAAATCTGATCATATAAATGTAAATAAGGTGAGCTTAACTTATATTTTCCTTGAGAAAACAGTGAACTGATAACATGAGTGAGCAGAGGACGGAGGACGAGGGGTGGATGGAGTGGAGAGGGCTCCAAGGGGCTCGTGGATCAGTATATGCATTAATGTCAGGGGCTGACAGTGGGAAATTAGCTTTTCTGCACATGCTGGCGCAGGCTTGAAATGTTACTGCTGTGGACAAACAGCAGGAGGCAGTGGTGCAGCATCAGCAGCACAGATGCAAACACAGGCTTCATATGCACAATATCTATGAACCTACCACCACCTTTTTTAAAACAATAATTTGTCTAAAAAACATATTACGTGTGATGGTTTTTCATTAAGAATTACATACAGTAACCCAACAACAAAGTCAAACTGTCCTCTACAGCTGACTAAATAAACTCAGCAACTTCAACAGTACTTATTTACAAAAACCTCTTTTATGTGCAACCATACATTTCCCTACTGTGACATCCGTAATGGCACGAGTTGTCTCCGTCCTCCCTCTGTCTCTTCCTCTGTGTCCATCCTGTCCAAACAAGTACATTACATATACAATATAATGTCTCAGCCATTGCTCCTCTGTGATGTGTGTCTGGTCCATGTTCACTAACTGAGGCAGCAACATAAAACTCAATTTCATCTCGTGTTTGTGAAAAATTATAAAAATTCCAGCTGTGGACTGATCTATTTTTGTAGGTCAACCCGGAAGTTAGAATCCCGCTGGTTCTTGCGAAAAGCCTAAAGGATTTTTGAATTGGCTTTTGGGTTATCGTCAAAAATAAGCTCTGTGGCAAACACAAGGTTATGATACTTACACGTTGTGTTCAGCAAGATAATCTTCACAGATGAACACCACTTTTATAATTTTTGAAGTGTAAATTAAGGCTAGGCTATAAACAGACTACACTGCGGTCGCTTGACTTACACGTCATCATTTCTAAGCGTCTAACTACACAATTACTAGAAACGTTCTATAAATTAATCAATCTACAAGTTGTAAAGTTAAAGTACAAAATAGTTTGTAACTATAGTCCGCCTGTAAAGACAGACAAGTGAGTAGATGGGTTTCCATTTTTGGCATGATGACGTTTAATGTGCCTGAAAACGTCTGGAGTCTCATTTAGTCACTCGTTAACAACCACCGTTTTTAAGACACATAAGTGCTTCTTAATTGAATTGTGGGACATTTAATGATGTATTTTTACGAACAAAATGTGTAAATATTTTAAGCCTGTGGTAACCACAGACCTTATTTCAGGCACTGACTTTGAGACGACAGAACCAGAAGTGCAACATAAAAACTGATTTTCAGGTTTTAGGACTCATTACTACACCACTCTATTGCACTTGTAGCCTGGATTTAAAACATAAGTTGCACTAAACATTCACAGTCCAACTAAAATATCTGAATATTAAGAATTAAAAGTCAATTGCTCTTTGTAAGGGTGTACTAGCATTGTTATGTTTTTATATTATCATTAAATCAGTGGCATAAAATGGTCTTAAAATGACATATCTTTGCACACAGCGTTTGTAAAATCATGATTTTCATTTAATGTTTGTGCAAAAGCAGCAGAGAAAAGCTGCATTGTTGTCTGACCTACTGTTATTGTGTTCCAGCAACACACGATATACAGCTAACTCTGCACTTTTTGCAGGGAGCGAAACTACTTTAGCGGAATATGAATGAACGCCCTTGTCGAGTTCAACATAAGCATTTGACTGCTTTACTTTAGCTAATATACTGTATTTGGCTGCAGGGCACACAGGCTTCTCGACTGAATGTAATTGTGACAGATAAAAAGTTCATGGCTGAGAAGATACAAGACAAGCATTCTATTAGGCCGCTCCGGGACACGTTGCTCTACCTACAGAGAAAATGAAAGGACAATCTCTGTGGCTGTATGTGCTCTGCAGGCTCAGATCAGATTATTTTCCCCACCTATTGTGACTCAGAATTTGATCTTTTCATTCCTGTCCAAACAAACACTCAATCTGATTTTCCTCCTTGTATTGACATACAATACATCACATGTATGCCACAACTTGTAACAGAAACAGAGGGGCAAAAAAAGCAGGTTTGAGGGTGTCGTTTAATTCTTCCTCAGAGCAGCACAACCCACCGAGGAACAAAATGTGATTCACATTATCATGACCTCGAAGGGGGTTTCATCGCAGTGTGACTGTGAGGATGCCAACTCGGTCAATGGTGCATGAAACTGCCTCCTTTTATTGGCATGGCATTCAATCAGTTCCTCCTGGGTATATGTCCTTGGCTTTGCAGCGGGGGCCACCCATTACAGCACTCCCTGCACCTGCCCACATCTTACTACCCAATCCTTTTTAATGGTTTTCCCCCCTCGCTTCCATCCCTGCATAAATACAATCAGCCCTGTCAAGTAAGGCAGAACCACTTGCTCTCTTCCTCTATTGTTTCTGATTGATTATGCAGAGCAACCATCGCTCCATCCATCCCTCCCCATGTCTTTGAATTGCACTGGAGTTGGCTCGATGCCAGGAGATCCTCCCCCATCCTTCCTATTCCCGCCCTCTGACCTCATAGTGTGCCCACCCACCTATACATCACCCTCGTCCACCTCTGCCAGGGCGACTGTTGCCCTCAGCCATTAAACAAAGACAGAAGACATGGTGGGAAAAATATATACTTTTAACATTCAAAAAATCATACTAAAAAACAAACAAATAGAAGCGTAAATGATAAAATTGTACCATTTAGGGGTGGGAAGAATATCAAGATCAATTTAAATGCAATCACCATCCATAATCTAAATTGTGAATTTCCTAGTTTGCACCATTTAAAGCACAACATTGCATTGAGTTGTTTAAGCAAGCTCATCATCCGCCATGCCTCTGGCTACACTGCATTATTCACAATATGTCGAATTGATTGAAGAAATCTGTCTAATCAGTCATCATCACTCGTCCCAATTGTTTTGTTCATGGACGGCAGATCTGTTAGTCAATGAGGTTATAAGAAGTTTGAAAACAGAAGTAGGAGGACCTTAAATACTGCAACCTCAGTGATTCGCCTGAAAATAGATTGTGGACGCCTTCAAGATCGATCACAATCTAAAATCGTCAGATCCCCTACTAGCATTGCTCAGCCAGTCTTCAAACACTGAAGAACCAAAGCGCAACCTTGGTGAAAACTTTAAGACAAACTACTTATTTCACTAAAAAGCGGCGAAAACGTATCGTGGAAGCAATGTGTTTCCTTTCACCCTGCCCACAAGGGAACAGCCTATCTGCCATCGAGTAAAAGATGGCCACGAGAGGAACCATTTCTCATTTTATTATTCAGAAATAGGGGTTGTTGTTTTTTCCCCGCAGCCTGGCAGTGGTGGGTAGCAATACAACTGACTTGGCATGCTAAAGCACCTTGAAGGCTGATGGTGGTCTATATTTCATTGTCAATTGCTTCTGTTATCATGCAAGGCACATTCGCTCGCACTCTGCATCAGTGTGAGCTTTAACTGATGTGCCAGTCAGTCAGCCCCATTAAACCCCAAAGCAGTCCCTGGGCAGCCCTTTTGTCTTCGCTATTTGTTCCCCTCAGCAGCACTAAACAGCAGCTCGCACAACATTCACTCCAACTAAACAACCTCCGCCTCCCTGGAGAGGTATGCCTTCTCCTTTCCCACCTCCACTGGTGACTTTAATGAAATATGCAGCTGTCTTTTAATCAAAACAAGGCCAATTTGCATACGGACAGGAAGGGGGCGGCGGACCCTCCTCCCCCTCGTCTTGACCGTGCGAGAGCTGGCTGAGATCCAGGCAGACGAGCGCCCTGATGTCGCAGCGGCGGGAAGGAGATGGAGAGGAGGTAGGAGGAGGAGGAACAGGAGATGCAGGAGGTGTGGATGGGGGCGAGGGGAGGGGGCGGTGGGGTAGGAGGGGCGGGAACATGGCTAGAAACAAGCAAAATCCAAATTAAGCAAACGAACAGATGGATGTGGCACATTAGCATACATCAACAACAAAACAGGGGCGCCATGCCTGTGTCCAGGAGAGTGTTTATAGTTGGCAGGGCTCAAGGGTAAATCGGGCAGAGGATTAGAGAATTCTCGTCGTCTGTGTGTACACGTATTTGTGGTCGCTTACATAAGTTGACGATTTTAAAAGACGCTGATCATCCCAGAGAGAACAGGATGACACAAAACACAATCGTCAGCATGCACAGTTATAATAAATGCAAAGCCATTAACGAACGGCGATTAATTGCCAACAAATTACCTTGCGTCGATTACTTTGGAGGTGCTGTGCAGCGAGGCGGGGGGTGTGTGAGCTGGGCAACGGGTAGCGATCTTTTGTTTTGGGTTGTTCGCGCTGAGGACTGAGGAACAGGCAGATATAACAGAGTTCTCTCCTGTTCTGTGTGTGTCTAAGTAGCTCTAAAGGAGACTGAGGCTGACGAAAAATGTGTGTGTGCGTGTGTGTGTGTTTGGGACTGAGAGGAGCAAGACAACTAGCCACTGGTGCCACACCAGCACAGACAGGCGTTGGCTCACTCTATGATAGGCTTTCCAGCCAGATGGTGAACTGGCTGACTGGAAGTCTATCTGGTTGGCTTGTTGTCTGTCTGGCTGGCCTGGTAGCAAATTGGCTGTCTGGGTAGACGAACTCTGCCTGGTAACGACGTAGCCAGTGTAGGAACAAGGAAAGCTGTGTTTTTCAACACTGTGGGATTCTTTGTCTTCTCTCTCTCATTCCTTTTCTTAAAATCTGGCTCTGATTTTTACTTTTGCAATTTGGTATAAATTTATGCACAAAGGGATAGTACTGTATCAGCCATTACGGACTGAGACACTGTAAGACTACAATGGTGAAAAAGGAAGAATGGTGTTCTGGCATTATTCTTACATGAATGCAATACAACATGAATCACTGTTTTCCTGCCAGAAGAATCTCATAATGTGCAGCCATGGAGCAATATGGTGGAGGGTGAAGTGCAGTGATATATTAGACAGTATGATCCAGCTGAGACACATAATGTACCTGCTGTTAGATTTGGCATGGGTTTCTATATTTCTAAAGCAGCACTGTGGTGGAGGAAAGAGACGAGCCACCCTTTCCTTCCAGAAAATTAATCAGTAGAGTTACAGTGCAGCCATTCAAATTTTCTCTCATCCCATTCAAAGAGCTATAACCCTCTGTGAATTATCAGCAAGGCCCATTGTTATAAAAAACACACACACAGTCATACCTTGCCAATCTCCGACTGCCCTACCAGTGCTGTCAGTGCAGCAGACACATCATCACAGAGTCCAAAGCCCAGCCAGCCACCTGCAGACAGACCGCTCACCATCTGAGAGAAAGTGATGAAACACATTTCATCATGCTGTCAAATTTAAAGGCTCGTCAGATCTACCTCGCTTGAGCTGATATAACTTAAAATTATGCCATGTAGCCGGGTGTTGTTGAGTAGCTAATTGATTCAGACCTCCGACTGGTTCACAGTGTCCTCCTGCTGTACATTCAGCATCTGCTAATACTGCAAACTATGTTTAGAGCTTCCCAGGGGACATTTACTCTGTTCTTGGTCTTCTGTTTACATACAGTATATGTTAGAAATGAAGGCTTTGATGAGTGCTGCTGTTGATGAGTCAGTTTCCTCTTTTACTGAACTGCTGACCAGACCAATGTTGTTGCTGAAATGATTAGAAGTCATTCTGAACTACAGTCCGATGGATGCTGAGTTGCAGTTCTCAGGTGAGCTGAATGAAGGGACTGATGGATGACAGACTGACTGAACTGCTGACACCAGGTTTCAAAGAACGCTCTGGGGTGTCCAAAGGGCTCAACAAAGCCATGGTTCTCTCTTGATAATACTTTTTCCTAAATATAAAGACATAATAAATTTGACCACATGGAGGCTGCTGTGGACAATAAAAGGAAAATCTGGAACAGCAAATAGCAGCAGCCTAGACAGAGTTCTTGGTTGTGCATTTCATATGGACAGTTGAACCATCCAGTATTAAATACATTAAAAAAAATCTGCAATTAATTATGTAAATGTGATGCTCCCATGAATCTGGAGAAAGATATGGGTTCATGCAGTAGCCTATATTAAATTGGTTGGTACCTTGTAGGCAGCTAGCTAGTCGCTAAATAAGGAAGCTAGGTAACCTATAGGCAGCTAGCTACTAGTAAGGAAGGGGAGCTAAGTCAAATAGCTAATTAAGGAAGCCAGCAAGCCTTTAGGTAGCTGGCTAGAAGCTAAATAGGAAAGTTAGGTAGCATTTTGGTAGCCTAGCTGGCTAGAAGATAAATAAGAAAACTAACAAGCAGCTAGCTAGAAAATAAATGAAAAAGCTAGCTAGCTTCTAGGTAGCTGACCAGTAGCTACAAAGAGATAGCTGAACATTCAAACAGTTTAGCCTATTGCTATTTTGAAAATAAAGAGACAATAGTTTAACATGTCAATATCTATTTTAGTAATATATTTTTAAAGCCAGACTCACCTCAAATTTTCAAAACATACTACAGTATTTCACATTAACAAAACATGTGTTCATTATCTGTAAATGATACTTGAGACATCTAATGGTTGACAACTTAGCTATCAACAATTTGACAGTGTCAAAGTGTCAACTTAGTTTTCCACTTCTTACACACACTAAAAATAAAAATAACAAAACCCCAGAGCTTGGGCAGTTGCTAATTAACATCCTCTTTCATTTCATTACGTTTCTGTTTCTAAAAGCAAACTGACTTATTTATGTAGATACTAACAAAAATGTACTTTAAAAAGACTGCACCTGGGAGAACTGAAATAAGTACAGTAGGTACTGTTGCTAGTTCATAGAAACAAATGTGACTTACTGGAAGAGTTTGCACTTGACTGAACCAACATGTCAGCTCTCAGGTTTTTCATCAGGGAAAGAAAAAGCACAGGACACCAAAAACTGTCGATTCTTTATCCGATCAGGGCAGGACACAAACACAGGATGCTGCACCTTTAAGAGAAACCTTTCAAAATAAAAGTGGTCAGAAACTAGGGGAATGATGGGAATTTAAATATTTATTGTATAATCTTACAGTAGATCATTCACAATTACTTTTAATACTTTCCATGTCTGTAGTCTACTTTGCTTTTGTGGGAGGTTTTCCATTGGAGAACTCAGCTTTCCATGTCTATTCCTCATGAATAACTGATAACACTTCACCATCTGTGATGTTTATTCTCAGCTGTCACTTATTAGATATATCTAGCTAAAAGAGAGAGTTGTTGACAGGAATACATGATGTTGTGTGAGCGTATATTTCTTTTACGATCTTTTACCTAGTTTTTAATAAACCCAATGCAGGCCATGTGCTGAACTGGCTGAATAAAATACAAACTAATTCAGTTAGCGTTGCCAGGTTATCTCTCACATTTATAAACCAAAATCAAATCAAATCAAATTCAATCAAATTTTATTTATATAGCCCAAAATCACAATCACATTTCCTCAATGGGCTTTACAGTCTGTACAGTGAACGACATCCTTTGTCCTTAGACCCTCGATTCGAGTGAGGAAAAACTTGCCATGTTGATGGAAAAAAACAACCTTTTAACAGGGAAAAAAAAAGACGATGGAAGAAACCTCAGGAAGAGCCACAGAGGAGGGATCCCTCTCCCAGGACGGACAGACATGCAAAAGATGTCGTATGTACAGAAAAGAACAGCAAATCACAGTTTACAAGTTGCATTGACAGAATATCTCATACAAATTATAATATATGTAAAGTGTGTGGATCCAGGAGACGACTGAGCAGGACGAGGCATCGCCAAGTGGTGCCTGAGCCACACGACCTCCTGTCCACCATGGTGCCTTGGAAGAGGGCAGGCCACACGGGATAATTAGTAATAGACAGAGAGATAAGAGTGAAGAGGCATCAAAATGTACAGAAATACAGATAACAAATCAGTGTGTAGATGAGTTCATAGTGTCCAAAGCACCACAGAATATTGTTAGTGCCTGTCAAAATTAAGAACACATTTCCCGTAAGTCAAACATGATCGTTGTGTCTTTGATCAAAGGTTTTCTATTTGTCTTTTCTGAGGAGGTTGGAAATGCTTTTTTTCCTCCACAGTTATTTCAGTTTTTCCACAATCTGCCGTTTCGAGAAGAAGCTCTGAAAGCTGTTTGGCACTGACGGTCTCACTCTGTGCCATAAGGTAATCCATTTGGTTTCTGAACAAATCTGTGCTGGTGTCATACATTGTAAAATGCTGTGTAGAATTTGGCAGAAAATGGGGAATTCTTGGTCCCAGTAACGATACAGCTTACAAAAAAAGGCTTACAGAGAGGTTTAAATCTTTGTAGCAACTCTTACTGTCAGACTTACTGCACTATTTCATGAATTTCCATTGTAGACATTCATTGAATGAGTTGAAAATATGTTGTACCAGTGAGAAAGTACATGTCAGTTCATATGCACCACCAAATTGGTCTAGTACCTGTGCCAGCCAGTGGACCAGACGCTGTCATAGCAGTGTCACAGTTGTCATTATCACTCACCTTCATGCTTCACGATGGCTGCCTGGGAAACTGTTTAGATGGAGGTGTCAATGTTAGGTGAGTGTTCAATAGATACTGATTTTTCTCCAACTTTCATTGTCTCTCGCCTTCACATTTGTCATTTGTCTCCCCGGCGGCGGCGTCCTCAGCACAGAGGAGTTTCAAACTGATGAATCCAACACATAGAGATGGCAGGAAAAGCCACAGCAGGAGCCCCGACGTGTGAAAGGGTGACAATGACCTTCGACAAACAACACTGTCAACACATTACGATCAGCAGGATAGTTGAGAAGGAGGGTGACAGGAGGTGTAAATGAGAAGCCCTATTAGACCAGTGCTGTGTGAGCAGGGAGTGATGCCACCACAAAGCTGCAAATTGACATTTCCTCCGAGCTGGGCTTCTATTGTGAAAGTGGTGCAAAGATATATGAACGCAAACCATTTTAAGAAAAATGAGCTAATTTCTTCCTGTAGTTAAGGTGCAGGTGTCATTACATGTTCTCCACTAGGTTGTTCTTAACACAGTTGGCCATATGCAACGCATTCACTATAGTCTCTAGCAATATAATGGGATATTTTAATCCACCTATTTCTCAATCAGTAAGAACACGGTAACACTTTACAACAATCATTAATACATGGTACATTTATAGTCAATTAAACTTTCGTTAATAGTTATTTCATAGTTAACAATTAAATGCTTTATGAGCAATTCATTAAGCAATTGTGAAGGTTTACAAACATCAGTTGCAACTTTACAATAAACATTTGACACAACAAATGCCATTTCATTGTCTGTTAACAGTGAAATAACTATTAACTAAAGTTTAATTAACTGTAAATTAACCATTTATAAATGATGGCTTTTACAACGTGTTCCTGAACATTATTGAATGCCTCAACAATGTGTAAAAAACAGCCACTGTGTTACTTACCATCAAATTGTTTGATACTGTTAAAGAACTATATCCTCTGCCACCTATTTTTAAAAAGTATTACTTAAATGTCAAAGAGCTTAAGAAGTCAAACCCATTTAAGATGTTCTAAACTTACGTGTTTCGTGGCTTACTCCTTAATTAGACACACTATACCTCCATCAACATTTGAAGTAAGCACATTTGTTTCAGATGATTAAATGTTGACGAAAAAGATTTGGGTCCATCAATCATCAGAGGTGCGAGGGTCTGAGGCGACATCTAAAAGATTATATCTGAAAACACGACACACTCAAAATGCTCTGAACTAATTACTCACTGACGTGTTTTCATTTAACAACGTCAGAAGTGTTTTAAATTAATTAAGCCTCGGCTTTTTGTCGGGACTGAATTCACTTTCAACATTTCTGACGAATCAAGACAATCAACTTTAAACAATAAAAATATCAATCTTTATTCTTTGAGATAGCATATCAAAGATAAAACCTTAATCTATAATACCATAACAAATTACACAAGAACTATACAACAGTAAACAAAGTGTAACCCAATAACTTTCTCGAGACAAAATACAATAGTTCTCTTCTGGTCTTATCTCTTTTTTCTGCATGGAAAATAGTTCTGATGTGAATTAAAGAGGCAGAAAGTAATAATTTGGCTATTATTGTTAGGACTTTTAAATTTAGATGGAGATGCTATAAAATATCCCTTGAGTTTGTATGAATGCAGACATGCATCATGTTATTTGGTGGGTAGTATTTAATGTTATTGCATAAATTCTTCCTCTCAGTCAGTAACATCCCCCTATGATAAAATGCTTTCACTTGCAATATGAATGCCAACGTTCTCACCATTATCTATTGGCAGGATCAGCTGTATTAATTTATAATCACTATACAAATATAGACCACTTTTGTACTTTACCAGCAGGTAAAGTCATTTGGCACTATAGTTACAGTGCAGCCTTACCAACAGGGAACAACATACTGTATGAATGCAGGCAACAAAAAACAAGCACTGTCTACAGCTACAAGATCATCACTGTTTAAGACCTGCAACAAACCTCTGGAAGCCAACAGCTGGAATGAAAGAGTTAAACTGATTACACTTAACATACACATAAATACCTATTCATAAATCAACTCTATATACGGTATGTGCTTCTCTTTAGAACAGAAAAAAAAGACTTTTATTTGGTTTACAGTCAGAAAAGAAAATGACAAAACGGCTGCATGGGACAACATGATGCACAGATTCCTCCCATCTTACACAATAATATTAGAACATGAACAACAGCATTAAAAACACAGTAATAAATGAGCGATGTAAAATGCACGACTGTATTACACAATATTGGCATTATATGAGAAAGAGACAGGCTGGTTTGGCAAAAAAAGGGCTTCTTAAAAACATCATAACACGACGGAAAAATGACAAGAGGGCTCATTTAT
Source organism: Pagrus major (assembly GCF_040436345.1). Classification (NCBI taxonomy): domain Eukaryota; kingdom Metazoa; phylum Chordata; class Actinopteri; order Spariformes; family Sparidae; genus Pagrus; species Pagrus major. Next base: position 21,006,497 of record NC_133215.1, read on the forward strand.
CCGCAAGCTGCTCCACACTGCTGCTGCTTTCTATTTCTTTTTATTATTTTGCAGTGCGGAGGTGTCGACAATATCTTGACTTCCTCCATAGTACTATAAACCTAATCTAGATATTCCTACTGAACCCTAGTTTCTATACACCACAACACAAAGCAGACCAGGCCAGTGGCACTAACAGTTATTCTTAGTTTAGAGCTAATCTAGTATCATCTGATATGCTGTTCTTCATTTTGAATTATGTCATTTCTCCTCATCTGGAACAGGTATTCTGCACACAAAAGGCTTTGTTTCCCATCATACTGATTAATTCAGATCAAAATCTTTTACAACGCTGCTGCAGTCCTGACAGTCAGCCAGTGCTCTAGAAATAAACCCAGCAGCCAGTATACATGGGGATGTACTGTATAGATTTACTTTCATGTATGCCCTGTGAACTGGTTTATTGTAAACAATCCTGAATGTAGATTGCACTGGGCAGTCAGGCAGATGGGAACAAAAACAAGGGATGTTCTGTACGGTACGAGGATCTGCATGCAGAGTTGCCGAACGAAAATAGCCCGTGGAAGGAAAATGTTTGGATCTACTCTGCATCCTGTGTCTTGTTACTTCCTGATAAATTAAAAGCTGTGGTTAGGAAGGTTTTTGGCAGCGAAAAAGTCCCTCTAGCTAACAAAAATTGGCTTCACAGCATGAGTGTGTGTTTGTGGACTCTTGTAAACAGAATACATGCGTTGTATGTATGTATGTTTTGTGCCTGGCTGTGTCCCGGTATCAGGACTCTCTACATCTCGTGGGACAGGGCTTCATGCTGAGGAGCCACTCCGTTGGGCTGCAGGGTGACGGGCTGCACCTCGGGCTGACCGTTGGCTTTTGGCTGAGCAGCAGGATGGTCAACAGGGTTTGAGTTGAAATGGATGTTGGACTCATTTAAGCGGCGGACACGATATGTCTCATAGTGGATGCTGCCTGTGATGTCTTTGATGTTCTGCATGTGTGTCCTGGAAGAAGGAAGACAATATTACTACAACAGTAACTACTGCCTATAGAAACACGTGTTCATGTGTTGTTTTGTGTTTTAGCCCAGTGGTGCCCAATGTGCATGCCATGGCATGGGCAGTATCTTTTTTAGTTTTTAATAATAATAATCATTATTTTTGTATTATTTGACAGTACATTTTTACACTTGGCTAATTAGTCAACTATGGCACTGGCTTTTTTTGATTAGGGTGAGCTAGCTGTCCGACACTGCTACGCCTCATCTGCAAGAAAAATTATTATACTCTGTGCAATTGGTGTTGAGCTCTTTAAGCATTTAAGATATATACATATTACATATATTATTTCATGTAATATTGATAGAAATTAATTCATAACATCAACATTATTTGTTTTGATAGTTTCAAATATCCTTGGTTATTTTGAGCTAAAAAGGCTGCATATGTATGCTCAAAGTTAGAGTGGGGGTGGCTCTATGAAGGAATAAAGTTTGAAAAAGCCTTTGAGAGCCATTGTTTTATCCCATAAATCAGGCATAGATTAAGACTCCTGTACTAACAAGCAACGAACAAGCTAAAATTCAATGGAAACTCCTTGTATTAAAGCCTCCAATAAAACCATCTAGCATCTAGGGAAGCACTCGACCCATCTAAAAGAATTTAATGAGGATTGATTTCAGTCGGGAAGTGAAGCTTCTTAAAGTCTCAGTGCTGTTTCACCTTTACAAAATGTGAAGTGATTCCTAATCCAGCAGTAATACCAGTTCATGCATCATAAAATCTATTAAATATACTCTGGAGTATGATTGAAGCTCACCTGATGAGGAGGTCTCGCAGGTAAGCAAACTCACAGTGTGCAATGTTCTCCACTGCAGAGAGAGAAAGGGGGAAATGTTAGTTGAATTACATAACTTGATAAACTCACACCAATGATCCCGACTTTTAAGCTTTCAAGATAAATGACATGCACAGGGAAAAGATGCCCATCACATGAAAGGGATGTTACGAGATAACTAAATATGAACCCTGTTCTATTCAGGCTCACCTGCCGTTCCTCAAAGCGCCACAGAAGGGCAGTGTTGCTCACAAGTCAACTGAAGGGCATCCTCTAACGACATCTCCAGCAATTTTCTTAAGCCAAGATAACACACTCCTCCACTTTGGAGTAATTTAATACATCTCGGCTCTCCTCTATATTGGAGAACTTTAAGTGAGACGTTTTAACAAACTCCCAGTGACAAGCTGCTGGTGCCTCCAGTCGGGCTAACACGTGTTTGAATTATAGATTATGTCAAGAATTTAAATGAAAAAAAAAAGAAGGAGGGTGCTATTTATGTAAAGCTTTGAAATCCAGAGGCAGGAAATTAAATTCTCTTTGAAAGGAGGAGACTGGAATAACTGCTGGTTGTGAGAGCGCTGATTAGTGGCGTCGAGGGAACATGTTACTAACTGGTAATAAGCTGAACTCTCTTCTCATGGAGAAGTCCCTATATACAGTACAGTATATAGATTTAAATGCATGCCTCCCCCCGCCGTGTCTAATTGTCCCCTCAACCCCTGAAAAATAAAGAGTTTCTTCTCCTCTTGTGATATAAGGAGGCTTGACTTATGGCTTCTTCTCTCCTGAGGCCGAAATCATGATTTCAGTGCCGACAGCCCAACAGCTTCCTCTCTCCTCCTTTTCCTTGTTCCCTCTCTACCACCGCTTGGCTTTACGAGAATGGGGCCATTGTTCTTTCAGCCAGACAAGACGGCATTTGTCCCACAGTCCGTGTACTTCACCTCCCTAACCCTGCCGCCGTCCTGTGGAGTTGACTTCATAATGCTTGCTGAGAGAGAGAGTAGTAGTAGTCACCTTTAAATTCTTAACACTAAAAGAAGGGCTCATGGCGCCTTATGAGAAATGTCATCTTTTCAGGGAGAACAAGCACCTTGTTTTAGCTTAGACTGTGTGTATTTCTGAGGTTGAAGTGGGACCAATATGCATCACTCGTTGTAAGTAAAATTATACAAATCTTTAGCCACCAACCCATAGCGTCGGTATACATCTTTTTACAGATTTGCTTACTGCACATTAAACTACAAGTCCCTCTGAAATGGGTGGAGTACAGATAGAAATACTGAAGTACCTCGAAATTGTTTTAAAGTACAGTACTTCAGTACATGTTTTCAGTTACTTTCCAAGAATCATTTTAAGAGTTGAACAATCCCTGACCTACTTGGAGCTACATGGATATACTGTATGTTGAGTTGCACATGTGTCTCAAATGTCTGTCAAGGTCATGTTCCTAATAAACCAACCGCACTGAATCACAGATGAAACAGGCAAGCAGTCTGGATTCTACAGTCTGACCCATTAACACATTAAAATGTTTTGCTTTTATTAAATGATTTATATTTTACAATGCATTTGTAGCACAGCCAATAAACTAGAGCTCAGTATGCACTGCAGAGGAGTGTGTTGAAGTGCATCCTGGAAAGGAGACTGTTTGTTTAACAGTGATAGTCCAGCCTGGCCCCGGCCTCCCTCAGCTGTCATTTCGTCCTCCAACGATACTTTCAATCCCCGTCCAGACAGATGTCCTGTATCACTCTCTTTTCCTTCTCTCTCTAACACATATACACACACTCACGGGTGAGGTGAGGACATTCACTTGCAAAGAACCTCCTTGGCAGTGTGAGCAGGCAGCAAAGGCCAACGAACGTAAACTGTATCAAAGTTACTATGCAAGTGTGTGTGAGGCAGTGTGTGTGTGTGTGTTTTATGTTTCTGACTGTTATCCCAGCGGACACAGAAAGTCCTTGTAAATCTCTTCATCCTGTCTCATATATCTCCCTAGTTACAGACTCAGAGAGACGTGTGTAAACAAACGCCTGGTAGTCAAACAACAGACGGTCAAACCAGCTGGCTGGATTTTAAAGCTGCAGTTTTGTAACTTTCCACATGTTACAAAAAAACCCCACCAAATTATTACAATCTGTCGTCTTGAGCTTTGCAAAGCTGTTTCACCTTGTTATTTTTGGTGCATTGTGTGAATGCCATCGACTGCAATACTGTAAATTAAAGAGTTTAGTGTGCGACCAAGCCTCACTGTGTAGATGGACATTATAATATATCCCTGTATATGAATAAAAAAACTAACTGATGCTGGCTCTGTCAGCTATATGTGAACATGGCTGATCCGTGTTTAAACCATCAGGAAACATGCATTATTCATCCTGGTGATTTATTTTATATTGTCTGCTTGGCTTGACATGTAACCAGCTGTGCTATTGTATGCACTTGTATGTATCTATGTATCTTAGGACTCGTGCATTACCCTCGATGGTGCCCCATTTTGTTTTCCTTCCCAGGATCCTCTTGCCATTCACCTGGTACTCCTGGTCACTGCCCACAACAGCAAAAGGGATCATCTCCTGTTGAGTGCACACATGCAAACACACGCACAAAGTCACTGGAGTGTAACCGGTGATTTTTTTTCCAGGTCATGCTTTGATTGTTTCCACTTGCTAGAACAAGATGCTGAAATTGACAAGCGTGGCTTTGATGATGCCCCAAATAAAAACAGAAAAGATTAGAAAAAAGTACACCTAACAAAGGCTTGAATTTAAAGCTGAAACCATTTACGATTGTTCTGTCAAGTACTGAAGCCACAGGATGATAGCCTCTATTGTTGCTGTGAACGTACCCTGATTTTGTCATTGATCATCCTGTCCTCTGCATCCTCGTCAAACTCCTTCTGAGGGTAAACATCGATTCCGTTGGCTCGCAGCTCTTCTCTAATCTGCACAAAGCCAAACAATCAAATTAGCCAAATGTACATAGTAACAGCACACACAGTTATTCTAAAAAAAAATTGGCCAACTTATTTAGTTCAATAATGGATAATTGGCCACACTAAAGAGGTCTTTTAAGTCCTGGTAATCAAATTTCAGGGAGGTTTTTCTCACAATTGCTGAATCGTTAACATCATTACACTTGGTCAAAGGTTTCCGTAATGAGAGCTGAAACAGACACTGAAGAAAAGGGAAGTCTGGTTGGCAAACAAAAACAATCAATCAGGTCCAGACACTTCATCCATCATCTCACCCTCCAGGCCGCTTGGCTCCGCAGCCAACATCGTAGCCCATCCGTCAGCTTAACACGCTAACACACTTGATGCTTGGACTGAATCCTGTTTATATCCAGGTATTTAAGTTGACTTGAATAAAGCTGCTCTGACCCACCAGTGACTTAAATAAACACTTGGTTTTGTTATATAGTCTGGTGTTGACACTTCATGGTTCCTAATATCCTTGACACAGAGGAGTTAACATAGAGGTTAACCACTCTTAGGAAAATAAAATACATCCAGACAGAGGTATGAGTTATAAAATGGCCACCCCTAAACTCTGCATGTCTTTATAATGACTGAAACTCAAACACGGCGCAGAAAAGTAGACAGACAAGCTTCTGGAAGAAATGTCCTTTTAATGAGTGAGTGTTCACTCCCACAATTACTACTCTGACAATTTCCACTTGGTCCTCGATCAAACATTTCATTGTTTATCCTTGGAAGCGCTCTCAGGCTTACATTATAGGACGCAAACCAAGTGAAATTCTGCAGAAAAGCCACATCAACTGCTGGTTCGAGGACTACACTCACAGCTGGACACACTGAGGGCAAGCATTTAATAGAAAAACCCCCTCTTATTCTGTTTGCATGAGAAGTTGCTGCAGGGAAAACGGGGGGGGGGAATGTTTGGCACAAGGTGCTTTTCGTCCATAATCTTCAGGGTCATGCAGAGCATGTGCGGCCAACCAAAACAATCCAGCTACAAGTCCCGCAGCTTCCAGTCTCTGCCAGGGACTGGTCCAATCCCTACTTTGTTCTTATTGGACCATGTTACAAGAATCAGGGGGGAAACGGTAGCCAACACACCCATTGTGCTTCTCTAGAATGAATAAAGCTGTTTGGGAAGTCTTGGAAGGAGGGATGGAGAGATAAAGGAAATGATGGAGGAAGGCAGGTGGCCGTCTGCCTCCTGTGGACTGAGAATTATCCAACAGAAACACACCCAGGACGGGACGCACGGGATGACCGTTTAAGACTCGAGCCGGGTGGAGCAGGAATCGGTTGGGGCAGGGAAAGGTGGAGGTGATGGCTGTGACATCACAGTCAAGCATTATCAGTGTAAGGAGGCTCATGTTATGTTAGGTGGCAGTGAATGAGACCACTGAGTAAAACGTAAAAGCAAAAAAAAAAAATTCTGTACATTTGCTGTCATGTAAAACTGTATTTTTGTTTACTGTAGCAGCTAAATTTTAAAGTTTAAAGGACCAGTGTGTGGGATTTAGTGGCATCTAGCCGTGAAGTTGCAAATTGCAACCAAATGAAATACCACTCCTCACCCTTCCCTACAGTGGAAAATGCACTAAGCCTGTGCTAAGTTTGTCTGTTCTGGGCTACTAGCAATATGGTGGTGCAACATGGCAGACTCTGTGGAAGAGGACCCTTGCCCTCTGTAGATTTAAAAGGCTCATTCTAAGGTAATGCAAACACTTGAAAACATAATTATGAATATTACACTCCGTTTCTGCCCTTAAATCCACCACAATGGACATACTAAAACAAGACAAAGAGTGTGGCCATGCTAACTGCTCTGTGAGAACTTTAACCTTCACAAACTTATCAAAAAGAGGGAAATTATTTGTAGAAACTGATGAATATTCATTGTTTACTAAAATGCTACTTTCTAGCTCCTTTAATTCTGGTCAAGTTTGAGAGAGGGTTTTTGGAGATCTCTCTGAACTTGGATCACTTGTACGATCACCCAGTGATTCACTGGTAATGAAGGGCCTGCCTGCTCGGCTGGCAACTGGGCAGAGCGTCGTGGAAGACCACTCAGTAAATAAATGCTTCAAATAAAGAGCTCTTAAATGTTTCCGTCTGGACTGAGCATGACTTTCGAAGTGTTACAGTTGTAGAGATCCCAGGATGGGTACAACATGGGTTTGCCCAGATGGCTTTTGTTTGTGGTGTTTGGCAGCTCTTCATATGTTAATGTTACCGACCTGTGGTTGTGGATATGCGTGCACGTGTGTTTGTGGGAGGAATCCGCTGACTGTTTGACCTACTGATGCACTCATACATTTATTTTGAGTTTTCTTTAAAGACCTGTTACAGGCTTTTGCAGGTGTGATGGGAGGGAAATGTGGCCAATTATATTAATGCCACAAGCAAAGGCAGCTCACACACAAAATATTTTCATGACATCTCTGCCATCCAAACACCCACGCACATCCACAAATACACTCTAACTCTCACCATCTGTTTAAAGTAGTCCCTCTCCTCCAGGGTGAGCGTGTCGGCCTTGGCGATGACGGGGACGATGTTGACCACCTTGCTGAGACGCCTCATGAACTCCACATCCAGAGGCCGCAGACTGGGGGAGGAAAGAGATGACAACTACAGTAAAATGTTTGAATATAACTATGTGTGTGTGTTTGGATGCACTCAGAAACCAGCAGGATGTAAACTTTATCCCACTTTATTTCTTAGTGACAGAACTGTGAACTGCTAGAGGGAGTCAGGCTTGGGGTTATCCTTTCTGTGCACCAAGGGGTCCACTATGGAAAGCTTAAGCATGTGAATCATGTAATGAAAAAGAGTAACCACTAGAGGGCAATCATTGCCTGTTCCATTACATTCAGTTCACCCTGGTTTCATGTTGACATGTTGGTTTCTTGCTGCTGTTTATTTCCTTTTCTCGCTGAAACCTATTTCTTGTTCAGTCTTGAGGTGTGATTTCACAGAACTTTGTAAGTGTTAATGCATAAAACAGTCTCATGCAGCCCAACATGTCCGAAATATTCTGCTTTCACTTAACTCCAAGCAAATTTGGAGAAAAGTCATACATTTTCAACATTTTTGTATTACATCAGTGATTTGTGACGCTGTCCTTAAATCACTCGCCACTGTTCCACACTTCTGTTCTGCTCCCGTAAGTTTCCCATTTCCCTCTGCCCTCCATGTTTTTTTTGTTTTTTTTCCCTGTCTCAACGTTGCCTCCAGTTGCTCCTCCAGACAGACACCCCTCATGCTGTCTGCTCTGCCCTCCAATTAGCCCCAGCCAAGCCTGGCCAGCCTGGTTCAAAGACCCAGGGGCAGCTGGGGGAGAGGCCTGGCTGTCTCTCCACAATGACTGACAAGCATGTCACCATGAACATATGATGAAACACAGGGGAGCGTGTGTTACATAGAGCGAGAGAGGAGAAACAGAGCTGCACAAAGGTAAAGAGAGATGACACAGTAAGCGATGCATTCAAGCAGAGACTGAAAGCACTATATTTTCATGCATTTTTCATACTGAGGGGACAACTTGCACGTGTCACATGCATGCAGAGCTGATGATCTATCTGTGTTAATATTGACTGAATATAAATTATAGAATTGCATCCATAAACTGTCTATGTACAGATACAAGAACATACAAAATGGCATGTGAGCTGTGTCACACGCAAGACTGAGCATACATGCACAGTTTCATGTGTACACATGAACATATGCTGCACAGACAGTAAATATGCATGCATGCACGCATGCACACATGTCCACGTAAATGCCAGCTTGCATTCACAAATCCTCCTCATGAGGGTGGAAAAAAGCAGTCGTGTTTACATAATTTTAGCAAGATAAGTGCTGCGGTCAAATGAGAGGTGGAGAAATGAGCCGACCACAGTGCAGATAGCTCTCCGCTCCTTCCTTATTTTCTGTAATAGAGTCAAAGTGCAGCCTGCTCTCTCTCTCATGAAGGCATGTTAAACGAGGTAACAACAAGGCTGCCTAGAGGGAAAGCAGCGTGGCGGACTCTACCATTATCAGAAATGGCTGCTGATGCCAAGACTGTGTTCTGCTTCGCTGAGCGCCGTTCATCTATCTGAAACCACAGAAGCAACTTAAAAGCAAATCGCTGACGTGCAAATTACATTAGAGCCTCGATAAATACAAGCTGCCGTTTCAAACGCTCCAGACGAAAAGACAAACGGAAGAGGAAAAAAACAGCCCATCTCCAGTGATAGAGGCCTGTAAGAGCTACTAGGGAGGTTCTGTCATAATTTTCCTGCCTGTCATTCCTGGCCTGTGGTCACATGGCAGAGGCGTCCAGAGGCTTTTGGCACTGTGTCTGTGTAATTGTTAGCAGGCCCTGATTTAAAACTTCAACAGCTTGAAATGAAAAAAAAGGGAAAATAAGCAAAAAGAGAATAACAAAGACCGGAATAAAACCCCTTTATTTTCACAACACAAATTAAAGTGTTATTATGTTGTTTATTTACGGTTGAGATCTGGTTATATGCACACACACATACTTGAAAATGTGTTTTAACATACAGTCTTCTCTATGCCAGGTCACAACAGTCAACCCCAACAGATGTCTCCTTTGTTCTCCTGCCTACAACTCTCTGGTTGGCTCTGAGGAAGACAACACTTCCTGACAGATGTTTGCTTCTTCGCTTTCAGAATGAAGTGTGTATTTTCATATATTCATGAACATGTTTGTAGGTGAGCTACTGGAGCATCCCGAGTGTTTTTATAACTTCAAGTTCTAGTGACACTGTTGTAGATTTCAGATCATCGGCCACTTGCAATAAGTTTCATCGGGTTTTGAAATAATTAATCTAATTATGATCAATAGGTCTTGAAGTAAGTGAGATGAGTCATTTTGACTAGAAATCCAACGAATATACTATAGTTTTTAAAATGTCCGGGATGACTGTGTGTGAATAAAGCCTGATTGTAGACAACGTGAGAGGATAAAGGAGCTGAGCGAGGGAAGCAACACAGATTCACAATGAAAGGGAGAGACGAGAGCAGTCTGGGTGTTGTTGAACTGGCTGGACTGAGCAGCTGTAAGCAAGAGGATACACATTCAGAGGATCCACATACGTGTAGTTATACAAGTGTTAGCATGCCCACTGCCCACTTGAGTCCATGACCCGCACTGCTTAAATGAACAGGGATGCACGCAAACACACGCATTCTCTCAAGCAGCAGCTGTGGCGACAAGAGCAGATGATGAGGGGGTCTGTCAAATAGCAGGACACACACACACATGCACTTCATCCCCCTCTCATAGAGAGAGCCTTTAAGTGGACAACTGTTGAGTTACTGGTGTGCAGAAATATGAAGCAGCAGTGGATGGAGCCGTCACAGAGATATGCGGTCAGATGGTGAGTGAATGAGTGTTTACAGTTGGTGCTTTCTGTGCTTTTATCATTATTATATTATTATCTGTACAATACTCCTATTGAGATGTGGGCATTGAGCCTTGAGCTGTGTGTCCACAGGTGTCGCTGTACCTCCTTCTTGACCCTCAGTGCACATGAGGACACTCCACTCATCACTTTTTAATAGAAACAAATGATGACTTTGAGAACCAGATTATTAACCAAACAGCGGGGGAAATGTGGTTTGTATTACGCTATTTAAATGAAGCAAACAGTCGCCACCTGGTTGTTTGAAAAGACACTTCGGTCATAACCCCAAGGCCTTTTCTTCTATTAATTTACTGTGACATATCTTGTGCCAAATGACAGCATCGTTATTGTTACAGTCCATGCAACATTGGCCTGTTGGCGTGACTTACACAGAGAACAATGTCAAACAAACAGTCTCTGACCATTGACATGTGAAATCTGTGAACCATTTGAATCCAGATTAATAATTAGGACATTTAATCAATAATCAAATCCAGAACTCTGATGCAAAGCGCAGTGACTAATCAGTAACCAGAGGACATTAAAGCCGTTATCTTCATTGCTACTTTTATCTATTATTCTATTATTTCTGCATTTCAGAGGCAGATGGCTGATGGTGCTGTTATCCTACCACAGCTGTGCCCCCACATGATTCTGTGCAAAACAGCACAAGAGGTGAGGCTACAAGAGGAAAATAAAGCAGTACTAATATGCCTGCTAGTAAGCAACTACTTTATGGTTAATATGGGTATCCTAATATGGAGAGTTAGCTATTTTATATATACGCAGGCCTATGTAAAATATTGCCAAAACTACAACGATTTCTCCCACTCAAGATAAGACCCTCTCTATGTCCTGGCAATTGTTTCCCTATCTCTCAACCTCTTTCAACTATGACAACTGCAGAGTCCAATTTCTTTGTGAAATCTGACCCTTTAAGTGATACTCTAGTGTCTCTGAGGAGAGAATGAGTTCCACATGTGGTCATTAAAGAGTGAGAGATGAAGAAGAAAAGCTGGAGGAGGACGTGGGTAAAGAGCTGTGGAGAGACAATGGGTCAGGGGAGATTCCCTGAAGGCCTGATTCGTCTCTGTAGCTGTGGGAAAAACTGTTGGAACCAGGAACAAAAAGTGTGGCACATAATACTGTTTGTGATCTTACCAGTGGCCAGTGGGAGGTATGAAATATATGCAGCAGTGCACCCTGGAGTCTGGGATCCTCTTCTTTCTGTTGATGTTGATTTCCTCCTGCAGGTAGGCTTCATACTGGTCATTGATGAACTTCATGATGGGCTGCCAGCTGACAAAGGAAACAGAGTCCAAGGTCAAAGCCTATAATTTACAGTTACTAACACCTACAGAGGCCTTCAGATAAAGTAACCTCGACTCACCAGTTTTCATTGTTGATATGATCCCCAAAGCCTGGAGTGTCGATTACTGTCAGCTTCATCCTCACTCCTTTCTCCTCAATATCTAGACAGAGGAAAGATATTCAATTACTATTTATTTTGGACACAAACAGAGAAAGAAACAAATCAGTCGTATGATAGAGAAGCAGAAAACACACGCTGAAAAATGGTAATAAAAAACATGAACATTGGCCAACCGTGACTGACGGACTTGATCTCTATGGTCTTGGGGATCCTCTCCTCCGGGTTGGGCAGCACCGACTTACGGCTCACCTTGGATTTGAACAGGGTGTTCATCAGAGTGGACTTCCCCAGGCCACTTTGCCCTGAACACGAAAACACACACACACACACACACACACACACACACACACACACACACACACACACACACACACACACACACACACACACACACACACACACACACACACACACACACACACACAGTTAGAGAAACTGGGAACACATTCACTCGTGGTTTTAGACAGTCACAAGGGCAAACTCGCTGAAGACAAGAGCCTCATTCAACTGAATCACAAAAGTTTCTTTTTTATGCCCATGACATCATTCATAATGTAGCTATGGGCTGTATAGTGAGCATGTGTGTGTGTGTATGTGCATATGTTCGTAGGACAGCTGCAGGGTCAGACAGGCAAGCTGTTGAGGCCAAGAGGCCAGATGTATAGACCACACACAACCACACACACACACACGTACGTCTAGTGTCTAAGTCTATCGTTTTAACTATTTTAAGATCCATCATTACACTCAAACCACCAGGGGATGAATTCCCTCATCTCTGGTCTGCAGTATATATAGTCTACTGTCTTTTTGATATACTGTAAAACAAACATGAAGTCAACATGGTGCTGAGGCATGCACTACAAGTCATGTCAGGCATTAGTACTTCTGTGACACATCCATTCCATATTTACATATTGTGTCACCTGAAAACTTACAGAAGAATGTGCTTTCAAAATAGATTTTGAATATTTTCCACTCAGGGACAGATCAAAGCAGTAAGACAAGTCTGCAGGGTGACAGAGAAAAATCCATTTTTTTCAACTATCACAGCCAATTTAAAAAAAAAAAAAAAAAAACGCTAACTGTGGCTAATTAGCTGCAGTTAAGTAGTTGGAAAATGTTGGTGTTACATCTCTAGCACAGGATTTTTGGACCAGAGTGCACCAGGGGCCAGCTGGTTAGCATGCTAACTTTGGTAGATATCTCTGCAACACAATACACATACGTCTTAACATTGTGAAAGTTGTTTTGTCACATTCTGTTGATAATTCTTTCTGACATATTGCACCTTTAATCTTAGTAGAAGGTTTTCAGTTTGACTTCCCTAAATTCCCTCTGCTTCAACAGCCTGGGTTAAAACGTTTGAATGAAATAAGAGTATTTTTGTGCTTAGCAACAGACATCACCAATGAGTGGGCTAATTAGCCCACTCACAAAATGACCAAAGGGCCAGAATTAGGTTGTTAAAAAGCCACAGTCAGCCCTCGATCTAAGTTAGAACGAAAGATGGATAGGGTCTCCTGAAGTAGACAACAATTAGATTGATTTTAGTGATTGTTTTGAAACGTTAAGAAACTTTCAGGAATGTTACTTTTAGTGACTGAATACCTCTTGCATCAAAGATATACACACATATACCCACACACATACACACACACACACACACACACACACACACACACACACACACACACACACACACACACACACACACACACACACACACACACACACACACACACACACACACACACACACACACACACACACACACACACACACACACACACACACACACACACGTCAGTTTAGCTCCCCTGCATATTTTTCTCCCTCTGTTGGTTCACAGCCCCTGTGGGCACCCGCTATGGCGTGTGGAGCGTTGCCAAGCTGCCAGGCCCTCTGCGACACCACGAGCGGCCTTTTCCACCACTTTCTGTCTCTGTCACACACTCACACACAGTGTACATTCAGTCTTCTCGGCCACATGCATTCATCCGCACTCCATTTTTCTTTTACACACATGCTGGGACACCCTTGCTGCCCTCTCTGCGTGGTGGAAATCAAAAGGTCAGCTGGCTGAGGGCAGGGATTACGCAAATGCATCTCATGGATGAAACCACAACAGACGGGGGCAAGACAACAGCTGCTGTAACCTTTCACGTCCTCACGAACCACTCAAGTGACAAAGGAAACTTTTTAAGCATCAACTAAGAAGTTTTAACATTTCATAAGCAGCTTGGAATCTGCATCTCACACACCTATATGATCTCATGAAACCCAGTGATTGTGAAGAGTGACATACGAGAGTCAAGAATGTAATTAACAAAAAGGATTGAGACATTTTTCTGAGAATTTTATGGACCAATCGCAAAAAGACAGGTCAATACTGGCCTCACAGTGAGTAACTCAAATGAGGTGTTAGGCAACGATCTGCAAACACATTACTTAGAGGAACTTGATACGTTGCTATGGCACTTTGAATCAAAGCTCCCTCTGGTAATCAAAAATCACTTTGTGCAGGTTTAAACGCATCATTGTTCTTTCCTGTTGTAAGCTTTTAATATATTCTACTCCAGTGTGAGAGTATTGTTTCACAAGATGGCGTTTTGTCATCTCACGACACAACTTTTATTTATCCTCCAATTGTCGGAGCACTACAAGTGGATACATGTCAGTGTTATGTGGAAATGTGCAGTTAGATTGAGTTGCTTCACTCAGGTACAAATAAACATTTACTGAGTCAAACTGTCTCACACTTTTACTGCCTTTCTGACATCTATGAATCAACATGCCCCCATGTTTGTCATGCCGTGATCGTCTCTCGTTGGAGTTGTGCTGACAACTACCATGATCCCAATATGGACAAAACATAAACACCAAGCTTCTCAACATATTCTTGTTGAGCAAACTGCATCTCAGTGTGTGATAAAACACACTTTGACATTCCTTTCTCTGTTGTTTTATATGTGCCTGCCAGCCTGCATGCATGTACCCAGGTGCATTCAAGGATAACTGTGTGTTCTCATGTGAGCGTACACAGACTTGATGGTGGCTCTCTGAGGAAGTGAGAGCTTCAGCCTGTCAGAGTAATTGCCATCATTGTGCCACTTTCTCAGGCTGACAGCCTCCTTTTATCCACTCAAGCTTGTGCGCGTCCATGTTTGTTTGTTACATCGTGGGCACGCAAAGATAAAGAGCTTGTTGAGGACGGCACCATGCTGGCTGACTCTTAACAGAACAACTGAAGTAGAACCACAAATACAAACAAATACAATTTCTTATTTCTTTGCTTTGCTCAAAGGACAGCCGAGGAGTAGTTTCATGATAAATGGAATAAAGAAAAAGGAAAAAATAAGGTGTCTTCCAGGTCAGAGAATGTGCAAAGCAAGCAGGCTGTGTATCACATTCTGTTTTCTGTGACAATGAGAATAAATCTACACTACGTTTGCACTGTAAGTTACTTATTTTGGCTTGAGGCTCATTGTAGCACTGTCAGAAAGAATTCAACTTGCTACTTGCTTTGTTCGGCATGTTGTGTTGCCGTTGCCTAAATTGAAAATGTTTTAAATTGTTAACATCTGATCTGTTTAGCTGAACTGAGTACTGAGCCAGTAACTCTTGTAAACATTTGGAAGCAATCAGAGCCTGAAGTCCTCTCGGATACATCTGTGTCAGTTTAGATTTCAGGAGTTTCTACCCAAATCTAACATGAAGGTGTAATTAAGCTCAATGTCAAGCTCAAGGTCAGGCCTACATCATAGCAACCTTTACGGTCATCTTCCAATAAAAAATATGATAAAATATCTTTCTAGATGCAATTATTTAGCATTAGCAACACATATTTACAACCTTTTACAGTCTCTTCACCCCCACATTACCTGCTCATGTCAACTTAGGTTTAATTAAGTTGTAATTAAGTTCAGGCGTGTAAAAGCACTTTGTTAAGGTAAGAGGAAGATGGTTGTTATGGTTAAGTTTGTACCTCCATCTTGAGGTCCCCACTTAGTTCTCACTGTGCTATTGTGATGCTGATTCTCGCATTGCCGCTAAACGTTGCCAGTGAAGGTCATTTGCTCTTGCAAAATAGCTGCACATGAATGTGATGTGTGGGGGACAAGGTTACGGTTAATAACATGAATAAGCCTGCACAAGCAGGAAAAGTCAAGGGGACTGAAAACGATAAAAAGGTGTAATACACAAGAATTTTAGTTGATATGTTAAAATCCTCAACAGAATGGAAAGTTATGACATCTATGTATTGTGTTACAGAGATAGCTACTGAAGATGGCATGCTAACCAGCTAGCCCTGGCCAGTCCCAGCCCAAAGCTCTCTTGCTAGCGATGTAAACACCAACATTTCCCTGTTGCTCCGAACTCACCGTCTTGACCGCTAGCTGGGTAAGAAAATGTCCCTTTAAAGAGCTGTTTTTTTTTCTTTCTTTTTAAAGTGTTGTTTCCTCTTGGTTGCAATACGTTGAATTAAATGCGTGACATCTGTGTCAGACTCACCTACAACCATGATGTTGAGTTCGAAGCCCTGTTTCATGGCCTTCCTCCTCATCTGCTCCAGGATGGCATCGATGCCCACATAGCCGAAGTCGCTGACATTGGTCTTCTCCCCCTTACCCTGTGGGGTGGGGTGCTGGGGTTTGGTGGACTCAGACATGTTGCTGTGGCTCAGATTGACCTCTGACCCTGAGAGAGAAAAGACAAGGAAATAAAAGGAGATAATAATTAAAGCTCTATGTTATGATTTCAGGGTCAATATCCGAGCATAAAGCGTACAAATTGGTAATAAAAATTTGTAGTAAGAGACTGCACGACTCAAGATATGGGTAAAATCATATTAACTGCATGTTCAGTGTGAAGACCAGAGAAGATAGTGATCTGAGCAGCTCATTTCCTGTGTGAAACAGGATACACCAGTCTTGAAATTTACATTTATGAGCAACCGCCTTCATACAAGGCAACACTAAAAGGTGATAATCTGTCAGTTACACTATCTGCCATAAACCAAACATGTGCAGATGTGCACGAACACATAAGAAGATCAACTTTCCACTCAACATTTGATAAAGAATCCTTGTTTCCCAGTGGTCCTTACCCCAGTGCACACACTCAACTGTAAAACTAACCAATAAATCATATGTGAGCAGCCGCACATCTGCTCCTTACTATTGAAGACATGTTTACTAGCAACAACCTCATGTCAGGAAAAAAATGAGATGGAAGTTGTAACCAAAGTGAATGAGCACAGCTCAGAAAGGAATTAGGAAGACAAAATGGACAGACATTGTTGGGAGAAAGCGCTGCCAACTACAAATCGTGGCTTACCTCACTTTAAGGAGGATCAGTTGCAAGAAGACGAAGGCTGTGTGCCAAGGCACCGCTGCAACGAGCGTACTAAAACACAGCTCAACTCTGCCAACACGCTAGTATGTGCTTGCAGCAGCAGAGACTCACACTCGGCTAAATGTAGGAGGAGACAACATTTCCTGTGCTATGACAGAAACCTGTGGTATCGTCTGTGTGAGGTAGTGCAGTCACAGACACTACAAACCACAGACACATATACCTGAAGCCAAATGGAGACAGCTGTCCTGAAGACTGGTATAGTATCTGGAAGTATAGTATCTATTTTTCTAAGATAGCGGAAAAAGTGACAGTTCGAATTATCAGAATCTGCAATCTTTTTGCTGGAGAACATAGAAGCTTTTGTGGTTTTCGACCTGCCTGTAACACGAGTTTGCAACATTGTTGCTGTTGGTGATGAAGCACAAACAACGGTGAAACATCTTCTGATATCTAACCTCCCTGCTCAGAGTTTTGTCTTCCTGCGCTCTTAGAGAAGACAGAAAATGTCAGATGGAGGCACAGGAGGCAGTAAGAGGTTGTAAAAGACATGTGATCTTGCTATGAGTATCAGTTTTCCGGTTTTTACTACAACTATGAGGTACAAGCACAAGAAAAAACAGCCGTTCTTTTGCTTTCTTTGACTTAGTCTTGGGGAAAGTGTTTCTAATAACCACCGTGGGCTCTTAAATTAAGGCCACAACTGAGACCTGTCTCACAGAAAAGTCAAATACACATGTACACATTCAGTGTATCCACCTCTTAATTAAACCATGTGAACGAATCAGCATGAACCCTGTGATCACGACCTTAAACACAATCTAATCCTCCTACACACTTGCACACCTTAAAGGAAACCATTACGCTTTTTATTTTTTCCCCTTGTCTTGTGTTTTATACAGGTTATTGTAATGAAAAGGATCTTGAAAGTTAAAAAGTTCTGCACCCACAGAAGCACCTCTCTCCCACAGAAAACACTGTTCCTGAAACGCCTCGTCAGTAGCCCCACCTTTGATTCTGTGACATCGCACTACATCACTCCTTTACATAATTTATGTCAAGCAGCTAGTTTGGTACATAAGAACTGGTTTAGCACAGCTGCTCGATTGTTGTTAGCAGTGCTGGGTCAGGCTTGTGTGAGCTGACCAATCAGAGCAGAGTGGGTATTCAGGAGGGGGGGCTTAAAGAGACAGGAGCTAAAATAAAGCGTTTCAGTCAGAGGGGGAATACAGTGCTGCTGCACTGGACAGAATGAGAAAACTAATGTGTTTTTTGAGCATTTAAGCATGTAAACCTATTCCAGTAGTAACCTGAAATACAATTTTTAACCTGAAAATGAGCATAATATTTCTCCTTTACACACCATAAAAAAACAAAGTCATTGTTGTGTTGATGTAACTCAAAGAGCTACAATTTTGGACCACAAGGAATGGTACTACACCTTCGAACGGCTCCACAGTATCCGTCAATCTTTCCAAACTCCAAGTCTCAGACAGTCTAATGGTTAGCTGATTAACTGTGCTGTGATTCAGCATGTGGCTTGGCTTAAACTCAACAAATCCATTGCTTAATTCTTGGGAAAATCAGAAAAATCCATCCCCCTGTGCCCATCATCAGTCAGTAAATGATCAGTATACAAGGTTTTGTTTTCGCACAGTAAGAGGCAATTTCCCTTTACCCTAGGACATTCATTTTATCCGTAAAAAAGCAGAGCAGTTGTATCCAAGCGGTAATGTGAACCTTCTGTTAATACCTCATCACGATAGGCTGGAGGTGATTTACTGCTGAATCCCTGTCCTCAAGAAACCCAGCACAGAAACACAGCGTCTTGCAAGTGATACAATAATCCTGAGACATTTCGATTGATTCATCTTCTGCCTGTGAGACGTGTTTGCAAATGTTTGCACGGTGTCACAAAGCGTCATTTGGCTAACCCTGCACTGAACTCCATTACACTTAGCCCAATTGCATCAGCAGCCTCCTGAGTGACAGGATGCAGATTAGCTCTAACGACATACTTCAGGTCTGCAGCCACAGTGCCTCCTGGGCACCATGACCGTGCCAGCCCTGGGCCATCTGCGGGCTGGCTGCTCTCTAAGAATAGACAAACAGTCAGACTCGAGCAGAAGGAAAACACACAGGCGTAGTAACAAGAACGAGCAAATGCGAGACACACACGAACAAAAAGGAAGAACAGACCGGGGGTGGCAGGAGAGCTGAAATGTTACCCAGCCTGACAACCAGCCTGCTGCTTTGATATTCACTTCTCTGTGTGTTTTCAGTGTCATCAGCACTGCTTCCCAATGATACCACTTTCATTCTCGGGGCGGAGGATGAGCTGGCCATTAGCAACTGCCTTTCACTTCTGTTTAAGATTATATTTTATGCGATGGAGTGACAGCGCTGCCATTTGCATCCACAGCAGCCTCTGAAGTGTCTCTTCATGAGTCAGATCTGCGTCTGATGCTCCACATAGAAAGCATTAATAACCTTTTCTTGATGAGTAACCTCGTTACAAATGAGCAGAGACAGCATGACTCAGATCACGACTCAGTGGCCTCAGCCGTTGAATCTCAAATGAGACAGACCCAACGGATGCATCAAAATAGAACAATGTATCAGATATGTGAGACCTCGCTGGGATAACATTTCTTGGAAGAGCTGTGTTTTACTTTACCGAAGCCAAAAAAAGCCACAGCGAGGCAGCGGGGTGCACAGTTCATTCAAATGAAAAATATGGGAATCAGACCAAGCAGGTGCATCAGCGATCCTAAGCTGACCCCTCAGTGAGAAAACAAATTAAAATATTTGGCCTGCTCTAATCTTGCTTCATCGACACAAAGTCTCCAAGCGATAACAGCTTTATTAAACTGCAAACAGATGTAATGTGCGAAGATCGCTTCCAATAAATACATTAGGCTGAGGATTTTTTTTTGCCTCGTGGCGTGCAAAAGCAGCACTTTAGGATTAGCTGATCCAAGAGCTTTGTTTAATGAACGGAGATGAGTTCAGGCTTTTGCTTTGCATGACTGGATAGATCCCATCAAAGAGATGACTCTGGTCCTTTATCGTCAAATAAGGGCACTTATGGTTGAATTTCAAGATTCCTCATTGGCATTTACATATGTATCCTCCCATTTCAGATGCTGTTTGCTCATGGTTTGCAGCGGTTAAGAACATTTGTGTTGACGTTTGTGGTGAAAAGGTCCTGTATTTCAAAGTGCCTGCATTTCACTCATGTAATACCCCCAAAAAAGGAGTTTCTGTCGTGTGCTTTATCTGCGTTATGATGGTGGTTTGATTTCCTGTTTGTTACTGAGGGCCTCACAGCAGACAAAACCACAGCATTTACATCTGCACTAGAACAATTTGTAGGCAGAGGGGCACTCCACCAAATTTAGGCATGAATGTCATTTACTCGTCACAAGGAGTACTACTGCCAGTTGTATGGTGTTTTCTGTGGCTCTGAAGGGATCTTTGCCAGATCTGAGGAATTAACCCTGACATCATCAGGGTAATCTTTTTTTTTTTTTTTTTTAAATAAAGCCTGTTTTACAAACTCGGGGCATGGAGTTTGAAAGATGTGGATATTTACCAGCTATGGAGGATTTACCTAAAAATATTACCAAGCTGCATTATGGGAATTATAGGATCCAGTGCTTTGCGACTGAAAGTCAAGATGTTTCTGCCTCTGTTGCTACAAGTTTAATACAATAATTCCTCATTCCTTATTTTAGTTTCCCTGGGGCAATTATTCATCGATGCATTGTAAAGCACCAGTTAACAGTATGCTAAAACATACCATTACTGTGTATCAGTCCCATTATTGTGTGTGGATAAGCTTTTAAATTGTTTAGACAGGACAAAAGTGATAAATGGTACAGTCTAGAAGTAAGAGAGTATTCAACAGATTTCTTGGAAAACATTACAGCAAAGTGCAGCAGAATTTATTTTTGTTAGTCCTGAATGCCAGCATAGCTCGGTGGAGACCAGAAAACACAGGCAGCCTTCTTGTCTGACCTCAACCTTCACAGGAAAGCAATACATCACGATAATATTTCAAAAACTACCTAGCATGTAAACATTTAGCTGACAGATATAGATAACCACTATCCTGAAGCATCAAACCCACTTTGTTCCTTCCTAAGACCGACCTGTAATCCAACCCTCCTGGAAAACTAACACAAAGCGATCACCCTCCATCAGATACATGTTTCTGTTTTGCTGTAACAGAGGATCCCCTTCCCACTCTAGACTCACACATAACTCAACACTCCCCTCTCAAGCCCTTCATTAAAATCCCATCAGGCACATCACATCCAACCCGAGATTTAATATTCACTGAGTGAAACTTGAATGTGCCAGAAACAAAGACTGCATTGTCTCGCAAGAAGCCTCCCAAAAACCAAAGAAACTCAGTATCCTTCCATCCAGAAACACCCTGCTTTAAATTATATGAGGAAGTACGTTTTGTATGTTATTGTTTAACTCCAGCCCTGACGGTATCAGTATGCTAAATATCCTGCAGAAGGGGAAAAAAAGCAGGAGGTGAAGGAGACAAGGAAACAGAGACTAATGGAAATCCATAAAATGATTCATGGCATGCAAAACATGCAATTAGTGCAGATGAGCCAAACTGTTTAAATGGTGTGGTTGATGACTGATGCTCTACACAAGGAACTGATCCATGTGGGAGGACTTTATAGTTGACCATAATTTCTTTTCAGTTCTGGATTCAAACAGTTAATCTCACAAGTTTCTCTATCAGTTTTATTGTGCATGCTGTACTCATTGTCTGGAAACTCCTGCTGCCCGCATGCAGGATACAGTTGCAGAAAAATGTGACCCTAACAAAAATTAACTATTGTGCAACTTCATGAAGTTCACTTTATGTCCAAGCCTTAATCATAAAGTGGGTCTGTACAAACGATCAAGACTCCTTTTGATTCGACACGTTCTGTTTGACTGTGAAATCTTGATTATTACTCTGAACAGCAAACATAAAGCACTTTGTATATCTTTATTTTTCACGTTAACAAGGTCTCTTTTGTAGTGATCCTTGTAGGTGAACAATGTACTTGTTTTTTCCCCCTGCCTTCAGTCTGTCTAAACACATGTTCGAAAGCTGTTCAGTCCCCTCCTTAGGGGGTTGTGCTCTGGGAAAAGAAGGTATCATGTCTGTTCTTCTACTAGCTCTTAAACACTGTCTTCTGCTTGAAAGCGCTGTTATTTTTTCTAAAAAACATGGTTCCCATGAGGTAAAACCCCTGAATCTCAGCTGCGGTGCAGTTCAGTTGCACACATCCCTTTCCTGAGTGTGTTTCTGTGTGTGTTTCTCCGTTACTTGTGTCTATTTTTCCTCTCTCTTTTTTAAAACCGGAGATGACATTTCCACTGGCCCTTCGATGGCTCCCCCCTAAAGAGGAAGAGACCATTAAGTTTTATGCCCGCTGCCGTCTGGATGAGATGGATGGATGGTCCAGAAAGTAGAAGGCAGCACAAGAGATGACTGACGGTCGTAAGTGTTTCATATGAATACAGGATTAACATATGCACAGTTTAACATCATCTAAAGATTTTATGGGGTAGTTTTACGAGTACGATCAGGTAAAGAATGAGAGTCTCAGATGAGAAATATACTGTGTCATCTTGGGACAAAAGCACATTATTATGTCACCACTCAATTTCAATTTAAACACATCACTACCATTCCCAGTGCTAATTGCTTATTTTCCTGATAATGAGTAATGGCACTAATACATTAAGTGGAGCACAGTGTGAGACAATGGTGGCTTACCCCCGACTGTGATACAATCTGTTATGCAGAGCAGAGTATATACTGTAGATGGCTAAAAACCACAATGCATTTCAGTGTAGGCGTGACCTGCTTTACTCAGACACAAAAGCGTTTGATGGTATAAAAGTTATATTTTACATTTTTTAAAAGGAGCAATATGTAAGAATTTTAGCTGAAAACATTCAAAAATTAACTAAAACTATCAACAGGATGTAAATAAATAGCAGTGTTGACATACAGAAGTTAGCATGCTAACCAGCTAGCCCCAGGCCATCCCAGTCTAAAGCTCCTGTGCTAGCGGTGTAAACACTAACAGCCCCCTGGTCCCGAGCTTCAAGTCCAAACTGCTAGCTGCCCAGCTAACTGAGCTAACTGAGCTAATGGCAGCTACAGTTGGCGGTCATTATCTTGAAATGCTGCCCCCTATTTGTTTTGAGAATTAATTTGAAAGGTGGCCAATTCTTCCATAGTGCACCTTTGAAAATGAGATACCAGCCTCAAAAAGCTGGCTGGTAAATAAACTCTTCTGTCATGTGAGTAAGTCATTTGACAGGATGTTTTTTTTCTATCTTCTAACATTATGGTCTGGCTTACAGACTAGAACGACATTTGCAAAAAAGACCCAACACTGAACATAAACTTGTGGACAGAGTAGGCAAATGTAATGTAACAGACATGTCATAGAAAGTGACTTGGAAGCAATCCTGCTACACTGGTGCACCATATGGGGTTGGACGCTAATTAGCAGCATTTTTCAGCTACAGTACAAACAGACCTGGTATGCTTGTCTTCAAAGAAAGACAAGACTTTGAATCATCGGTGTCCAAATCACAGGTGCACTGACGAATGAAGTATGAAAGTATTTACGTCAGCGAGTACAGTCAAAATAATGACAGCATAAGCCAAACACAGGAATAGCATCCACAAGTTTAAACCGACCAGAAGGATTTGCTACTTTGTTCTGGCAGTGCTATGAGTCACGATTTACTGTGCTCGCTAAAAATTTCATTTTCCCTTGAAAGACCTTTTCCCAGATGTACTTATAGTGTTCATGGTCTCATATTGGGGAAACCACAACTCTGGGATGTTTTTCAAAAAGCATTTCTTAAATCAGAAAGCATTTGTCAGTTTTTTCCTGGTGCGGTGACTTCAATGTCAAGTGTGCATGTTTTTTTTTAAAAGGAGCACAGGCTGCTGTCTTAAAGGGGACATATGATGCTCATTTTCTGATTCATAATTTTATTCTGGGTTATTACTAGAAAAGGTTTACATGCTTTAATGTTCAAAAAACCCATCAGTTATCTTATACTGTCCAGTGACGCAGCTCTGTTTTCCCCCTCTTTCTGAACTGCTATGTTTTGGCTCCTGTCTCTTTAAGCCCCCCCTCCCGAATACCCAGTCTGCCCTGATTGGTCAGCTCACACATGCCTGACCCAGCAACATTAACAATAAGAGAGCAGCTGTGCTAAATAATTTTTATGTGCCAAACTAGTCACTATTTTTTGAAAATGTGTGACATGGTGACGGAGTGTGATGTCACAATGTCACGGAATTGAAGGTGAGACTGACGAGGCATTTCAGGAGCAGTGTTTTCTGTGGGAGAGAGGAGTTTCTGAGGGTGCAGACTTTGACCTTTTCTAACTTTCAAGTTTACATGCACAAGAACATATATAAAACACTGAAGGAAAGGGGAAAAAACTCATTATAGGACTCCTTTAATTCTAAGCTGCGTTGTGTTTGAGGGAGATAACATGATGGTGTGTTTACAGTAGGTAGTGAGGTCAACAGAAGGGAGCTGGGAGGCTGGAGGGTGCTCCCACAGGGCTGTCATCTACATCCAAGAGGATGTCCCTCTCACTCAATCCCTCATCCGCACTTTGACACCAAACCATTAAAAATCCTGACACACTTCCCCACAACAACTCTCTGCTGTCTATAAGACATTGATGTTCAGGGAGGTCGATGACGGCTATGGCACAAACACACATCGGCACTTCAGAAAAGGTCTGAAGAATGCTACTGAACCACTTCATCTTTCCGCCTTGTCACTTGTGTCGGCCCACTGAGAACGTGACCCCTGGCCTTACGGGGAGCTAAGCAGATGGTGTTGCCTAGTGTTGAAATACAGCTCTCTACACGGGAACTTCTGCTAGGGCAGATAATGACCTGTCCCAAAACACCTTGAAAAGATTGAGAGAGTGAGAGAAAGAGCTGTGGATGGAGGGTCATTAAGGTAAAGGGCACGACCAGGGAGAGATGAGATGTGAGATAAATGCTACAATAACAGTGACGGGCTAAAAAAAACACAACATGAGTAAGCATGGTTTGGATCAATAGCTGTAAGCAGAGACTGAGAAAATGAGAAAGCAAAAGCCCAAAACAGCAGGGCGGTCATTGTGGTGCTGAGTGCAACTGTAAGAGCCTGCTGTTCTGGGCAGCTCTCAGTAAAGTGTAGGCAACTGACCACAACCCAAACATTTCTGAGAAACATGGAAGGAGGGTCCAGCTGCAGAGACATCAGCAGCTGCTGTAGGGGAACTGGTCCAGGGTAAAGGACAAACAGCATGCTGACGTAAATCACAGCCACCAAGTATGAAGTGGGGAAAGAGCTGACTGATTCAAATATTTCAGCACTGGATAGAGCGTAGCGGTTAATGAGTGGAAATGAGAAATATTGTACTGCTCTTCTCTTTTTTTCAGAGTTGCACCAGTAAGTTGTCCAGAAAACCTACCGCTAATTAGGGTTAGGGTTAGGGGTTAACCCTAACCCTAACCCTGGGAAGTAATAAAGACCAAATACTCTTAAACCAAATACGTTACTGTACTTAAGTGGATTTTTCAATATCTGTACTTTCTACTCCTTACACTTTCAAAACAGGCTTGTCACCTTCGTTTAAATGCCTTTAAGGGGAATTATTGATTATTTTTATTTTGCATACTTGAGTAAATATTGTCTGTACTTCTGCCACCTCTGCTTTACAACCAAGTGTTCAATCAAGACATATATGAATGAGCAGCCGAAAGAGTTGTATCAAGAGTTTATTCAAAGTGGGAGATACCTACGTTTCTAAACTTATTTGTAAAAAACAAAGAATTATTTGTATAATTTAGTCTGTAATCAAGTAAAGGGAATTTTATTTTTAAAGCCAAATACCACAAATCACAAGTGGCTTTACAGACTGTACAGCATATGAAATCCTCTACCTTTAGACCCTGGATACATATACATACATATATGACAAAAAAATCCCAGAAACTGGGGGAAAAAAATCAACATGAAAATTGATTCTAATGTACATAACTACGTGGGCTTTGTGCAAGCGAGATACCAAATTCTGTAAATTAAAATTTTCCTCCCAGAATAAAATAATCACTGTGAGGGATGACCCAAAATGCCATTAGGTATAATACACAGCCCACTACCCCTCCGGTGCTGGCACCTTTAACAGGAAATGGCATGTCTAACTTCCTCCCCTCTGTGGCATACATGTAGAACAGAAAACATCCTCCTACTACGAGAGTGATAGAGTACAAGATGTGTTTGTTTCCCTTTGACTAACTATCGTGGTGTAAAGACTACAAGTCAGTTTTTACTTCAATGTGCTGATGAGGGAATCCAAATCGTGTTACATTGCATAAGAACGTCATTTTTCACTTGCTGATAGAGCAAGAAAAGGAGATCTTATGAGATTATGCACACATGGAGACAATTAGCTAGAAGACAGACATACTGTACTGTAATGTGGGAAAGAATATTTTCAGACAAACAGTCTGGTTGTTTACTGTAAAACATGTGCACGCCTCTCTTCTTGGCTGCCTTCAGGGTGAATTCTTTGGTCAAAAACAAGGGCCAAAAGTGCACTCAGGAGGCCAACATGGTGGGAACAAGAGGTTAATTAACTTTCTGAAGGGAACCTGCTACCTCAGCACTTTATATCTATTTGTTTTACTGATTCAGTCCGAAACATCAAGTACCTGGTGCTGCTTTTTAAAGGAGACTTATGCTAATTTTCAGGTTCAAAATTTTATTTCAGGTTACTACTAGAACAGGTTTAGATGCTTAAGTGCTCAAAAACACATCAGTTTTTCATTCTGTCCAGTGCAGCAGCACTGTATTCCCCCTCTGTCTGAAACGCTTTGTTTTAGCTCCTGTCTCTTTAAGGCCCCCCTCCCGATTCTCATTCTCCTCTGATTGGTCAGTTAGCACATGCCTGACCATGCCCAGCACTACTGACAACAACAGAGCAGCTGTGCTAAATCAATTCTTGCCAAGCTAGCCGCTATTTTTTAAATATGTGTGATATGGTGACGTAGTGTGATGTCACAGAGGCACAGAATTAAATGTGAGACTACTGACGAGGCGTTTCAGGAGCAGTGTTTTCTGTGGGAGAGAGGAGCTTCTGTTGGAGCGGACTTTGACCTTTTTAATTTTTGAGATCTATATAACACTGAAAGAAAGGAAATAAACAAAAAAGCAGAACTGGTCTCTTTCAATATAGCTTTCATATTGTGTTTCATGTAAATGTGATATGTTGTGTTTTTAATGTACCATTTTCACATTCACAGAAAGACACATTTCTGCCTTTTAGACAGAAAAGACAATAAAAATAAAGTTTGTTTTATTTTCTATTCTAATTTTATACAGGGCTGGATCTGCCTTCGAGGAATCAGGTTTGAAACTTTCGCACCTGCAGCACAAAATGTCTAATTTCTTAAAAATTTTATATCTGACAGTACAGGACCCATAATGATATCAGTGATTCAGTCACAGCAAGACAAAATCCTTCAGTGTGAATTTATATTATGCCGCTGGTGCCAAACAATCCTAATGAAGTGTTTATCTGTGGTTGATTGAATTGCTTATTATCAGCCAGCTAATGTGATTAGCAACAAGCAAACAATGGCTGAGTGGCTTTAACTGGCGCCTTGTGTGAGGCATACTGTAATAATGCTTTATGTAAATCAGATATGAACCAGCAGTAGGAATTTGCTAAGCTCCAGCACACTGACACTGCAGGCTGACTACTGTGGGAAAATAAATCCAAATTAATTTCTTAATTCAATAAGGCTTTGTTTGTGTTGTGACGCTGTCGCAGTGACCTCGAGGGAAGCAACCAAGTGCATTTTATTCATGCAGTAGTCTGTGCAAGGTCAAATGTGTTGCTTTTCTTGTCAAATATGTGGATACGTGTGGCTGGTAGGTGAAAAGCAAGGATATCAGCAACATCTCTGATAATACCTCGACATGACTAGACTGCAAATGGAGCAGAAAGATCCAGTTGTGTTCTTTTTTTTATGTTACTTTAGTGAAGACTTGACTGGGATCTCTGGGTGCAGCATCCAACAAAGCAACTATTCAGCCACCGGGGTAGAAGTACACCATGTGATGCACTAAAAACATGGAAACAGGCAATATTTCAAAAGTTTTGCTGGCCTCCAGGGCACAAAATTATGACTAAGTGACTAAACACAACCTGATTTTCTTCCCACCAGAAGCAGCTGAGGAGAGGAGCTCTTCTAATTCCCTGTGGAAGAGCGAAACTCAAACTGAAAACATGGCCTGTTCGACTTTTCAACTCTTCCTGAACTTGGCAGCAAACTCTCTGGAGGGCAGACACAGGGGATTGTCAAAATTAAATCACGTCAAAACAGCTTGGCTGCATCAGTGCCTGGCTAATCCACTGCACTGGATCAAAGTCAGGCAGGAAACTCTTCTGTCTGATGTGACGAGAGCTGAGGCTAAAGGAGAAAACATGACTGGAGAGAGCCCTGGAGACTTTAAAAGAGTGATAGGGGCCAACCTGATTGGTCAACACTCTGTCCCATTATTGCAGATTGATTATCCATGCATGCTCCAGAGCTGAAGACACAATGAGAGGGGAGAGGGGGGAAGAAAAGGAGCAAGGAGGTGGAGTGAGGGGGGAGTGGTAGCGCTAACCCCCCAAACTTTCTCCAATGGCTGAACAATGGGAAAGCGTAGAGAGAAAAAATAGCAGAAATGAGAAAGCACAAGGCCTGCACGCTAAATTAAGGGTTTTCCACAGATCTCCTGCCAAAAAAACACTCTCCACCTCAAAACTTCATCTTTCACACAGCTCACATGAGACACCTGGCAAACTAACTTTGACACCAATCGCCTCAGAGCACCAATCCATCTCCGCCCCTTTTTTCCCCCTTTTCCCCCTTTCTACAAAATCATTCACAGCTCACAACAGTAAAGCACACGGCACAAACATAAAAAATCAACAACTCACCCAACCCTTTCCTCTCCTTCTCTCCTCTCTCTTCCTCTCCCACTCTCTCTTCCTCTCTCAATCACAGCTCCAGCTGGTGAGGCTGGACTGCTCCTGCTGCTGCTCCTGGCCACGCCCACTGCTCGGTCACATGACCGCCATCCCCAAGTGGCTGGGAAGGCATTCGGAGCAGCCACACCCCTCATTCAGAGAAACTGAATGGAGAACATTGTGGATGTAGCATGCTATCTCAAACCACGTGTGATTAAAGTAAACCCACTGGAGGAGAAGCTGTGTGTGTGTGTGTGTGTGTGTGTGTGTGTGAGTGTGTGAGTGAGAGTGTTAATGGGTTTATGGCAAAATACAGGAACATTTATTTTCATTATTATGTCAGTGTGTGAGGGGGTGAAAGTGTGTGTGCCTGTGTGTTCACACAAGACAAGAGGCAATATCCTTCTTATTTTCCTGTCCTTGTGTGTGTCCATCTGCTCTCTCCCTCCCACTGCTTTGTTTCACTTGGGAGGGTATTGGATTATGTGTGTGTGTGTGTGTGTGTGTGAGTGTGTGTGTGTGTGTGTGTGTGTGTGTGTGTGTGTGTGTGTTTGCTGAAAGCATTTGGTCATCTCCCTCTTTCAATCCTCCAGGGCTCTCTATATTTCTCTCAAACAAACACACATACAGAAAAATCAAAACTGTGGCTGACTCGTGACTAAAGGAATGACTAAAAATAAAAACATTTCTATGTTAAGACACGAAAAAAAACACTTAAAAAAACTAAAGGTGTAGTTTCATGTTTTTGAAAATATGCTCTCTTGCTGAGAGTTAGTTAAGAAGATTGATACCTTACTCTTATCTATGTGCTAAATATGAAGCTTAAGCCAGAAGGTGATTAGCTTAGCTTAGCATAAAGACTGGGAGCAGGGGGAAACAGCTAGCTTGGTCCTATCCAAAGTTTGAAGGGGCTCTGTGAAACTTCTGTGTCTCTACGCTAACGTTAGCTATTGTTGCTCTCTGTTAGCGGAGCGGAGAGGGACGCTCTTTGAGGTGAGGCACTGAAGAATGTGCATAAAGTTCCTACTTTTAAAACTCCCGGCTGCGGGTCGCACAGCAGTGCACGTCTTCGACACCTCCGCCTATGTCACGCAATTGCCGGCACATTGACGCCTTGGATTTACATAGCAATGGTGGCGGCAAAAAGTGTACCCTCCGAGGCGTCATATTGGCGGACCAAAACAGACCCCCAATTTGCCGTGGTCTGTCTAAATGCACGGACCTAGCCGCACAAAGGACAGCCAAATTGGCGGCTTGCTGTCCAGTATAAAAACGCCTATAGCCTTGTGTTGTGCTTTCTCTTTTGTTATTTTGCCCAGGAGACCTGCCACCACTCAACTCACAGATATATAAAAAATAAGCTCAAGCACCAACAACTTGAGTGGATCAAGCTGCACTGAAGTTAATATTGGCCACAAAACAGATGAGAGTGGTTCCAAAACCCAAATGTTCTCTGGAAATATGTCCTGCTCTGGTGCGCTTCCTGTTTCCCAGCTCACCCACAACAGAGAGATCTACTTCTATCACAGCCAACTCTGATTGCAAAACACTCATGTAGTCGCCAATGTGAAAAGTTTTCTAAGAATAGTTTTTATGATTAAAGAAATATTCTGGTTATAAAAGCGATTTGATTCAGACTGACTGGAAAGAGAGAGTGATTAATCTGTTCCTTTGTTGACAGGGCTAAACTTTTCTTTCCATCAGCGTGCAGACTGAAGGCCTGAGAGAGGTTTTCATAACATTCAGCAGAAAACGCTTCCTTCCTGTCAGAGATGGAGCTCACAGTTGACTGTGGTTTCACTGTGGCTATGCGGAAGTATGAATGCATCTATCTGTGTGTTCATCAGGTAATCTGTGCTGCACACTATTGGCAGAGTCATTATTGTTATCAGTTTTTCATTTACAAATCTTATGCGTCTAATGTGCGTGGAATAACTTTGCATTTAGATTGATTTTACACAATTGACATGTAAAATAGCCAGCTCTGTGAGACATGTTTTTTAATCATTTCTCTTGTGGATTGTATGAACAGTAAAAGGCGTTCACAACCTCTTGGCTTCATAATTCAAATATTTTTTACAGGTTCGGGTCAACTATCACTGATATATGGATATTGATAGATTCACTGAAGTCTAGCAGTAGACTTTCGGCAAATTCTTTTTTTCTTTAGATCATGAGTTTAAATCTCCAGTGTGGAAACAGGACAAAAAGCAAATGTTTATGCTTCCTTTTGGGCAAAAATTCGGACACATTCCCGCTGTATATCTCTTTTCAGCAAAAGAAAACATTTTCCATATATCTCTCACTAAACAATAAACAATGTTGCCAGTGAAACCCATGACCCACCAGTGTCTGAAGTTGCCATTTCCTCTTGTGGGAACCAGCGATCAAAAGAGAGGTCTGTTGTATGTTAGGATTGTTATTTTATTAGTCGTACTGAGAGCCTGAAAATCAGCTTAGAGCAAAAAATTATGGCAAATAAATTAAATGAGAGTCAGTGATTTACTGGGCACGGCAGGGGACACGCAATATGTGCCTGCTGAACATTATACCTAGTCACAACAGAACAGGCACTAATATTTAGCAGAAAACAGCCTAAAAAACCTGCTGTATCAGTGAGATATCCCACTGAAAAGTCCCTCCATGTTTTAATTACGAAAGTCAGTGTAGTCAGATCTTTTTGCAGTGAGGTCATGTGCTTACTGCTGATCTGAGAAGCTCAAATTAAGGCATCTTAGCTGTGTTTCATTATTTTCTTTCTTTTCAAACACTGGCCACATCAACGCAAACACTTGGTAGCATCAAATCATGCGGGCTGGAGAGGTAACCGAAGACTAACATGCGGTGATGACTGGCATGCCGTGGGAGCTCTGATTGGCCTCACAGGTCAGGGCTGATTGCTGAAGGCCACCAAATCAGGGCAGAGCACATATGGAGCTGATTTAAAGAGTCACCTCCATGACTCAGCGGGGCCGAGTGACTCAGTGACACAGCCTCCCTGAGAGCTAAAGGAAGGGCAGAAAGGAAGAAGAAGGATGGGGGGAGGGGGGTGGAGGAGGAGGAGGAGGAGGCAGTCGTTGGAAGAGTAAGGAGCAAGGGGGACAAGAGGAAAGAGGAAGAACATCTGGCCTGGCGTGGATATCTACTGGGAAGATAGCTGTGTCTGTTGGAGACTTCCTGTTATGTTTTATTTTGCTGTGGTTGCTCTGCTCCCCTGTGGTGCAAATGGAGACAGCATGTGTGTGACGAGTGAGGACGGTTTATCTCAACACCCCGAAGAGGCCTCCAAAATTCAACATCCCCCCTCTGGCTGAAATCACTGAACATACATTCACAGTACAGATGGATTAATCTGTGTGTATATCTTGAGCTACTTCACATGTTGACAGTAAAATACCCGACTCCTCTAGTTTTCTTCCTCAGACCTCAGCTCAGACAATTTACCTCATGGTTACAATAACTCAGGCTTGTGTTTGCTTTTTCATCAGCTCTTCACTGTTCTTACACAGTAAAAACTCTGCTGTTATTCTAATGAGGACCTCAAAGAAGATAAACTGGTCTGATTTTGTGGTCAGAGTGTTTGTTTATGGGGAAGTGTTTGCTTCACAGTGTCTTTTGGTCTGTTTTAAGCCAGCAAAGCTTTCCCAGCTGGACATTAATACTGCAACAAGGACTAAGAGAAATGAGAAAGAGAAAAAGTAGCCTTTACCACTTTCAATTCCCGAAAAAGAATTGTTTCTTTAAAGGTTTCCCACAAAATCAAAAATGTTCAGCCTTCTCTTGAACACACTGGTGTCCCACAATTGCCCGAAAAAACACTGTGAAAGTCCCCTCTTGGATGCCTCTATGGCTTGAATATAATGGAACTAGATGGCACTCGGTTTGTAGTGCTCAAAGCACCAAAACAATTCATTTTGCAAACCGAATAGCAATGTCTCTCCCCAGAAATCATGACCTGGTAACTCGAGATGGTCCACAGACCACCTTGCAGATGCCTGCATATACTCATGGAAGAGAGGCTTGTGAGCAATATATCTCAGCGGAGGAGTACGCCATCAATGTTAATGATGATAGAGTTGGTGGATGTAGTTGGGTCGAAAGAAAACAGCTCCTTCATGAAACTGCTCACAACAAGGTCTGCAGATTATCTTGGATAACTGGGTCATGATTTGTGGAAAGAGACATTGCTGTTGAGTTTTTCAAATGTATTTTCTTTAACGCTTTGAGCACCACAAGCTGAGTGCTATCCAGTTCCATCGTATTTGAGTAAAGGCAGAAAAACTCTGAAACTCACACCAAAACAATCCAGATGGATAAATAGCAGGATGGCTTAAAAGGAAAATATGCATTTTTTTTATTTTGGGGTGAACTGTCCCTTTAAAATCAAACCAAAGCAACACTCAGATGTGAAATTACTCCTTTAACTCAAGAGAACAAAACAAGGATTTTAAAAGTA
This sequence comes from Pagrus major, assembly GCF_040436345.1. Taxonomy (NCBI): domain Eukaryota; kingdom Metazoa; phylum Chordata; class Actinopteri; order Spariformes; family Sparidae; genus Pagrus; species Pagrus major. The sequence goes on from NC_133215.1 coordinate 21,040,057, forward strand.
CAGAAAAGTATCCAGTAAGTGGATTTATTACAATAAAATGATGAGGTTTGCAATAAAGTAAAAAGAAACAATGCAGAGAAAATGTTCAACCAGCACTTTGGGATGTTTCTGTGCAGCTAAGAGAGGATACATCATGCCTCAGCCTGATTGGCCTTAATGGAAACCAGTTGTCCCTCTTGACTCTGCAGAATCTAAATCAGTCGAGCTCTCCCACAGACACAAAAGACAACCAAACAGATACTCACACTGGGTTTCCATGCCGTGGTTGTATATCTCACTGCAAATTGAAGTCATCTCTCCTGGCAGCCCTTTTCTGTCTTTTCCCACTCCCTCTTCCAGTAGATTTTCACAAGAAGAAAAAAAAGTGATAAAGCAAGAAAGCCTCTGAAGTTTTGCCTATGTGGCAGCTGCTGCTGAATTCTTTAGTTAAGCTAACTAACTACGCTTCCCGATGCACACACAGCCAACATGTACTCTCTATTTCTGATGTTCTGGCGTCAAAGCCTTCCCCAATGAACAATAAACACAGCGACTCCAAGGGATCGGCCTTCTGGGGAATCCCTGGCCCCTCGCTGCATCTGTGGGGGCGAGGGACAGGGATGACTCAACTCTGAAAACGAAGAGAAGACGGAAGGAGCTCTGTGATTAAACTCTCTGTGCGGTCGCTGCATGTCTTACAGAAAACATCTAGCCCAGTTATGATGCTAATTATCTATAATAGAAACCTTACATGTGGAGAGACAGGGAATTAGACAGCGACACAGAGAGAATCTCTGCTTTTAGAGATCATGAGCCAACATCTTTTTGAACTGCCAGGGCCTGAGAACACACTGGAGATACCTCAGTCCTCCGACAAATATTACACTTTGCTTTGCCAGTGTGCTCAAGAAGCAACTTGTCCTTTCCCCCAAATCTTCAGTTCTAAGTATGCTTCCTGTATCTGCCTCATCTTCTACTGAGTGATGTCGATGTCTGCCGTCTGCTGTTTAGCATCACAAAGCACTTCACGCCGTCAAGGCTGGAGGTGAAAGTTCACCCAAAGCTCCTCCAGGCTCCATTGCCAAGGCTTTTCTCAACAGATGATGGAATTCTGCGAAGAATCTAATTGCCCGTAAACCACAAAGCTGTAGTCAAATCCCCAAATTATCTCTGCAAACCTCAGTTATGGCATAAGATCCTGTCTCAGATCAGCTCTGTTATTGAGTGCTTTTGAATCCTGTGCCAATTATTGCAAAGTCAAGACTTGAGTATCCTTAAAAATTCAATAAAAGCTGCATGTACATTCCCAACTAAGGAACCAATCAGTCAGCCAAGCAGCACATCGGCACAAGCCTCACTTGGCTAATCTAAAACATTAATCCGCGAGGCGAGAAAGGTGTATAACAGGCAAAAGATTAGTCTCAAAAAAAGGTATGTGTTACTTCCTTTCTGCTTTGAACTGTTACCCAGTGCTATGTTAAACAGAAAATACCAAGTAGTGTTTTTCATTTTCCGTTTATCGTTACACTGTGCTGCCTGTGTGCTGAGAGCTTCCCAACTGAAATAGAGGGTTTGCACAATTAAGTTTCAAATCTACAGAGCTGACAGCCTGGAAACAGAGTAAATGGTACTGAAACTACTCTTCAGCATCACTATATCACAGCCCAGTGGAGCATGATGTTTTTGCACTTACTTGGTAACACGTCCTGCCAGAGTGAAATAGTGATTTTAATGTCACTTCAAAATGGAGGACGGTGGATTTTTAGCCTATATACTTGAATAATCTACAAAATCAGGGGAAACTCGCTGGTGCTTTTATTTCAGCTTTGCAAGATCAAATCTGAATATCTCTATTGTCTTAAGATCCATATGACAGAAAATCGTTACCTAATGGGGAACCCCACCGATTTCACACATCCGTGTCTGTTTACAGAACCTGGGGGGGGTACATGTTTGACAAAAGTTGTTTCAAGCCTTTTGTGGCTCCAGAGGGAGCATTGGCTCCCGTTGGGGCTGAAGACTGGGGTGTGGTGTTAGAAAGTAGTGAGCTCTGTAGCCCACTCCTCTGCTTAAGGCTAGCAGTTAGCAATCCCCCCCTCCTCTCTACATTACCACATGAATGTGCAGTCGTCATTGCCACACGTAGCAGCAATCAGGAGGATCCTGCTCTCTGCGCATTCACAAGCAGACAGGACCGCCTCTTTATGGAGTTCTCTGTCCTGATTGGATAAATTGGGCAGGGTTACCAGAAAATGTATGGGGAGAAGAGACATGGATTACTGACCAAACACTTTCACAGTGATTACTGCTGGAAAATAGAGCTATTTTAATATTTAATATTAATATTATTATAATTAACAATGTTACAGGAGCGCAGTGCTAGAATAGTGGCGTACCCTTTAAGCTAACAAAGGTGTAAGCAAAATAAAAGCTGCGTCTCAATTTAAGGCCTGGCCTTCCTGGACCGCGAAGGTCTATGGGGATTTTCATATATATGTCACCAGCTCCCCACATGCTTACTCTTGCGTAACGAAGCTCCGCTCCTACCACCTTGCAACCTTGACAGTATTGGGGTCCCTTGGCTTTTTTAATAATTAAATTGTTAGCTATTTGACTGACCTGAAACCCCATACTTCAATCCAAAAGTGTGTTCCTCTGCTGTTTTGCTCTGGGTGTCCACCACCATTGTCTTTTGGAAAAACTATTCCAACCTTCACCAGCCCACGGTGAATCTTGGGATATGGTGGGCTGAAAGGGATGCAACAAATGGATCCTTCACAGGAAAAGGAGGGCCGCATTTGAAGCAGCCTTCGAAATGGAACAGCCTTGTCACGCTGCTGTGGCACATTCTGTCTTCAAATGCAGCGTCTGAAAGATGTAGCCCCCGAATTGACACACAGCTAAAGTATTTATTGCTAGAATCTGCACATGTTTTGAAATTCATCTTTGTTGGATATTAGCATGGAGCATGGAGTAACAATCCTGTAACACATTTCCGATCTGCTGCAATGATCCATATGACCACAGATATTGGGAGAAAACACTTATACCAATTTAAATGAGGACAAACCTGAGACTATATCATGGTGAGTCAACAAACCAGCTTTAACCTGATGTAAAATGTTCTAAAGCTGCTACATATTGTAGAGCAGTACACACACATACAAGACTGCGCTGGTGTAACATAAGAGACAACACTGCACCCTCTTATTTTTCATTTCTCACACATGCTCACTTCAGATGGACACACACACCCTCGCACAAGAATCCCTCTGCCCACTCATCGACTCATTTCAGCAGATGGCAGGACAGTAGCGCAAATGGCCATCTGTCTGTCCACACACACCCACACACCCACACACACACACACACAAAACAATTATGTTTTTTCCAGTATGTCCTCCATTGGCCAGCAAGTGGGCCAAACATCATTAGCTGAGAATGGGGAGAAAAAACTGACCTCATATGAACCTTCTCCATTAAATCCACTAAGTGTAAATATAAACAGTTTGCAGATGATCCATCGAGAGGGACAGACTGACCAAATTCATGTATTTCACAGTGTGAATATGCCAAAATTCCAGCGTCATCACACTCAAAATTCAATTCAAAGATGAAAATGCATAAACATACAGTATATGTTTAATTTAGTTTTTACTTGAGTGAATAATTTGTGCTGCAGGTTTGTTAAATTAAGTCTTTCACAAAGTATTTAATCCTTCAATTTTCCAGGTCAGCCATATTTGATTAAGGACACTGAACAAAACACTTACTCACACTCATGCTGGCATGGTGAGTTTTTTCCATTTCAAGGCCCCACATTACTCTGGTTTCATTTCTTCATTTCCACGGCCAAGATAAGGGACATGATTTTCCCATCAGTTTCTTGGACAAAGGAGCCACGGCCGAGTCTCATATCTGGATAAACAGGAGGGAGGATTCACCCGGAGACGACCGGGTAAATGAAGATAACGTCGACTGAGACTAAACGTTATCTCCGTTCGCTTCATCAAGCTCTGATGGCCCATATCCTACTATTTGTCTTTTATCTTACGGTGATGAAAAAGGATGATAAAGGCGGTGTGTGGGTATGTGGGTGTGTGTGTGCGTGTTTGTGTGTGTGTGTCCAAAGTAAGGCTGTTGTCATGTTTCCAGTGCCATGAGAGAAAGTGTGGTGTGTGTAATTGAACATGTATGTGTGTGCTTTTTTTGTAAAAATCTAAATGAATGTGTTGCCTTCACAGCCTGCAGGAGAAAGTGAATGAAGAGGGCTGAGTTTACTGTAGTTGTGGGATTTGGCACGATGAGCACAGAGGACAAAGGTCTTTCTGCAGTGGTGGGAAACTTCTTTAACCCTCGACTTCCCCCAGATGCTCAATGTAAACTTCAACTTCCGAAAGCCTTATCTGAGGAAGAGGGGGGCTGTGGTTGTGTGTTTGTGTGTGTGTTTGAGTCTATTTATCTGGGGCAAAAGGGCTGATCCTTTCCCATTTTCTCAGCTCCTCCCTCCTCCTCCTCCTCCTCCTCCTCCTCCTCCACCGTAACATGTTCATAAAAGTAGAAAGTAGAAACCCTTTCATGTCTAATTCTTTTAATTCACACACTTCAAAGAGCTGCAAGACATTGTTTTGAACGAGTGTCCATCCCGGTGATGTATTGGAGTGTTAAAATCTTTAATAACATATGAGCGGAAAAAGGCTGACATCTGTGTGTTGGATATATTTCTGCAACAAATACGCCAGTGTGATCTCAGCTTCTGACCCCGGAGTTATTTGAATTTATAAAGCATGGTCAGAGTTTCCTTTGAAATGAAACTGCCTTTTAAAAGTAGAAAATACAGCTTTATTTCACCTGCAAGCCAAGTTCAGTGTCTGAGCAGATTTCACCTGTCCCACACTGCCTCCTGGTGGCTTGTTCAGGAAGCACACTAACAGTAAAAGTCATACTCAAGATAATTAAAAGTGACACTTGTCACTGTTATCACTGTGGGACATTTTTTAACTGAAGAGACAGACGTCTTTTAGACAGTCTGGAGGCTCTCAGACTTCAAGTGAGCAACACTGAACTCTATTTGGCAGCAAAAGTCAAAGACAGTCGGGGACAATGTGTGCCTAAGTTCTTTTGCTATGATGAGCCATGATTTTTTATGAAACATTTACATCTAGCTGAACAGAGTTGTGAATGATCTCATAGATAACAATTTTATCAATTTGATCTCATCTACAACTCTTTATGGGGCAGCAGGACATAAATGAGGGGATGTGTTGGAGGGTTAGGCGTTATACAATTTCAGGGTAACTTTTAGGTAGGGTTTTCTGTTCGGGGTTAGCATCAGCTCTCCACCGATCAAATACTCAGATTTTTTAAATTACAAATGTAGAAGTGATGCTGAAACAGTAATATTTTGGTTAACCATGTAGCTAGCGGTCGTATTAGCTGACTCCGCCCGGGCTGGGAGCTCGACACACAAGGGATTGTTGCTGTTTTTACTATTGGACCATCACCTCTTTAGGTACAATGTGTTGATGTAGATACTTTTAGTAAATTTTTAAATGTTTTAAACTAGATTTCTTACCTATTGCACCTTCAAATTAAAGACACAAAGCAAGGCGAAGCGATATGGTTAACTATTACGGGCTCATCTTTGGGGTAAGATGACTGGCTAGATAGTGACAGGCAGGCCATAATGTTATATGGTGCTTTTTCATCCTGTTTTGTTTATATGAAATGCTTTTATTATGTAATAATTGTGACGAAAAGGAACATACTTGTACAGGGATTTAAGTTTCATGCCTGTTTGGATCTTTGTTGTTTAAAATCATCTATAATTGTTATGAGTTAATGTCCGTCCTACTTTTTGACATCATGTTGGACACAAGTAGTATCCTCACTTTTATATCTCATCCCTTTTATTCATCGTCTTCTGTATCCATAAATAAAAATAATCAATCAATCAATCAGTCAATCAACTAACTGTTCACATGTGTAAAACAACAGCTTCAATAACTAGTTTTTAGTTAGTAACAAGGCTGTATCATCAGAGTATCGTTCCACCAAAGGTGATAAGAGAGATCTGCGAGTTTCAGCTCATTGCTCTAAATATTTAATATCCCTTAAAACATATGTGCTAATGTTTTTTTGTTGTTGCTGTCCTCTGACATTAATGATTGATGACATTTGATTGAATTGTTGAGGAGACGTTGTATGAGCCCTCTGGCTTCCAACCTCGCCAGCACATATCCACTGATCCTCAGTTGTTTTACCATTAATGCTTTAATTAAATGAACACATGAAGACAGAACTTCAAACTTCCTAAGACAACATCCAAATGGGATCGAGTTTTGCAGCCACATGTGCAACTAAACAATGACGTGATTCTCAGTCAGCAACAGTTCACTATCACAATCACGCAGGCAAAATCTCTCTTCCCTTTTCTTTTACCTCTCTCCCTTTTTTTTCCTGAGTAATTAGCCAACAGGTCACACTGAGTAATGGTCTGGGATCAGTCCAGAGTAATTATGCTGGGAGAGGATTGACCTCGGATATGCCTTCGCCTGAGGGTCCCTGGATGTGTGTGCATGCTTGTGTAGGTGTGTCGATGACAGACAACAAAAGTAAGAGAAAAAACATTTGAGATGAAGAAAGTGTGTTTGTGTGAGCCCTCTCCTGACCTATGGACAGGCAGAGACAAATCACCCACCGCCCTTCGCTGGGCCCTCCTCTCCACTTTCAGAAGGTCAATCCAAATAAAAGACAAATGGCTTCACTTGCTCTTACTTCCATAATGACTACAGCTCAATTAGGGAAACAAATGAACTACAAGATAATCTGTTTATTTAGGCAACGTAAGGACAAATTCCAGTTCAGCATGCAGAATCTGCTGGTTTGAATTAGGAGATCTCTTTTGTTCCTTAACATCACAACAGGAAGACAGAACACAATGGTACCACATGAAGTGATTCCTGCAGTAACACCCTTTAGACACACATGTCTTCCCCATAGCAGCAAACAGCAGTATTCATACTGTAGCCTTGATTTCCTGTCTAGTCTCTTCAGTGCTGTAAGATGGAAAGACAAATCCATCTCTGCTGTCTTAGCATCTTTGTCCTCCTCATAGCACAAGAAAACACAAAGGGAGTCGCTAATTGAGATTATCGGACGTGGCCCCAATGATAACCTCACAGTACATTCATCCCAGTGATTAATTGAGAAAATAATCAGATACATTAACCAACTAGAATTGCACTGAGTACACATACCTCTGTCAAGGCCCAACAGTCCCTTGTTGCACTCACTCATGATAGCAGCCACCTAAATGCGCCTAATTTTTCCATCATTCCCTGAAAAATGTATAAAAATGTTGAAAAACACCTCTTAACATCTCGCAATGTTAAAAAAAAGTGTGAAAAATTCCTCAATCCATCCATTTATCTGGCTCGCACCAAAAGTTAACAGGGTCTATTCTGGGCCGAGACCCATCCTCCATCCAAGATTCATGGAAATCTGTTTGTTAGTTTTTGTGTTATCCTGCACACAACTCAACCAATTAGTAAACCATGAATTAACAGTTCTTCAGTGACAAAGTTCATGAGAAGAACAAAACAAATCTGACTAATAAAGGATCTGCAGGTGAAGCAAAGTTTCTCAAATATGAAAGCTGTTCTGAAAAGCGATAAGAAATGTGTTATTTCTGACCCCAGGCGGTCTTCGCTCTTCTGTCTCGAGATGTTAGATAGAGCTCCCTCTGCAGTGTTTGATGGATTGATGAACAGCAGGCCTGCCTGTCAAGATAAGGCTCCCTGTCTGGCTGAACACGGAGGAGCAGACCAGATACCAATCAGAAAGAGTCTGGTGTCTTTAGCCCGAAGTGAACCTGATGGTCAGGCCCATTCTTTGTCATTTTCATTCAATCTAACGTCACTTATCACATCTATTTGAAGTTATAACATAAAGATTCAGCCGCTGCTTCTCCTAGCACTTAAAGCTATATCACAGTTAAACTGAGTGAGATATTACAATCTATTTTATGGCTTCACATTATACCAAATGGAAAATGGAAATATTACACATTTCTCTGCAATTGAATTGACAATTTTAGATATTTAGAGACCTCTGTGTTTGGCCTAAAATGTAAAGTTTCCAATGATGGATCAGACAAACCATCTATTAGACTAAAGTGGATACTCTACAACTGCAACCAACAATTAGTCTCATTATTGATTAATCTGATGGTTATTTTCAGTGATCCTCCAACAACTCTTTCATCTGTGTATGTGTGTCCACAGCCTTTTCCATCTGACCTTTTGCATAAACACCCCAGTGTATCTCCCTCTCTGTGATGATCAGATCAAAGTACGAAGGAAGCTGACTGACTCCGATCACATGACCCCGGAGAGAGGAAGTGCACTGCAGTGAGGTCACACAGCGAAGGGAAACAATCATGCTGACAGAACACGGAAGGAAGCGCAGGATACTCTACGCGCTTTTGTGTGTGATGTCATTTCCTCCAGGAAAAACTGAATGGGCAGGAAAGCAGCTTATCTAATAGACTCCAAAAACACAGCTGACAGCCATTTGGAAAAATATTGAAATAACATGAAATAATCTTTTATTATTTCATTTATTTACGTCACGGAATAAAATCTATTAAAATAACCTAGCATTGGACAAATCTGTGGCTGTGTTGTCAGGCTTGTTTTTTTCAGCTCTGTTGATAATGTGTTAGAACAGAGGCAGGGTGGGCCCACTCAGAGCCCCTGAGCCCTCCAGGCAGGTCACCCTTCATTTAGACCCCTATTAGGGCCTCTCTCTGTGGACAAATAAGTGGCTACCACCCCCATAACCTCAGAGAAAACCACGTAAAACCTTCAGCACTGACACAGACTAGAAATTTATAGCTGTATGAAGTAGAAACATTTTGGATACGGCATGACACACTGCAGCACAGACACACGGAGACAAAGGGACAGTGAATATACTGTGGGAACTCTGACTACAGAACATCTGCTAAATAAAGGCACGTATTTTAGCTGACAGCAAATATGAAATCTGGAATATATAAAATAAAATAGCCTAAATCAACAGAAAAAGCACAGCCATCATTACATTTCATCAAGAGGTAATTATGAAGTATTTGGCAGGGTGGTTAGTAGTGAGATGGGGACACTGATTTATCCGATCCAATCCAACACAGTTTCACCCTTTCACTGTAGTATTAAGATGATGCAAGCTAGCAGCCATTTAATTTGTGCACGTGACTAGAGGCACACATACTGTTTACAACACAAAGGTCAGCCGCAGCTACACCTACAGCGACTTAAAATAACTAATACGAAAACAATCTGACAATGTGCTTCTCTTAGCTCCTCTCTGTTTTAGAGATGCTTTATATCAAGTTTCAGTTCATTGTTGCTGTCTATTCTGCAACTTTATTCATTGGCTATTATCTGTATTACTTTTAATGTGTTGAAAAAATTAGATTATACTTCTACTTCCACTCACATTTAAATAAATGTAGTCAGGTAGTTGTGACATCCTGAGTACAGGGGTTTGTCCCATATGCTTAGCTTTACCACACCAGCCCTCAATGTGAAAAATTAACACACACATTGTACATTTAATATTTCATACTACGTATTCAAAATAAAAAAATACATAAAATCTTTCCTTCTCTGTTGAATACAGTTTTACTTCATCTGTGGTACTGATTACTATTTAACTACCATACTACTGTTCTGCTGCTGCCATGGTTAGGCTTCCCTCACATAACAAAAACCACGCCGGCTCCAGTACTGTATTATGAACAGACGTGGATTACCACAAATACAGACGTTCAGTCTGCTGTTTCTACCGACCGACAGGCCTCCAAGGACATGGTTACTTATATTACCGACAACAGACAAGCAGACATCAGGCTAATCAAACGAGCTGCTCCTGTTACTGACTTTCTTCCTTGTGAGAAATCTGATACTTGTGCTAGTCTGTTAGGAGAGGTGAAGGAGCATGAAGATGTGAAGTCAGAAGAAAAAGACCAAATTAAACTGAGTCCTGATGAAATGTAATCTGGAAAATGTGGCCTTTTTTGGTTTGAATGCAAACTAACTTACAGCCACAAGTGAAAAGTTGTCCTGACGTCCTCACATAAGAAAATGTAATTTGTTTTTATTTGAGTTTAAGATAGCCTATTACCCTCACTTTAATCTCTTTTTCCACAGATGAAACGGTCACACTAAACCGGTGTGTCTGTGCTAAAGCAATCACACAGGCTGGTGAACTTAATTGCAGCACCAAAGCACTGCTAAACTAATACAGTCAACAAGCCACCAACCTCATGATGAGATACAACGGATGTGATGGATGAACTCACAGAAAGGAGTCAAAGCACAGTAACAAATTGAGCGTGTGTCAGCTAAGCATAAGCTAATCAATTATCATCAACAACCAATACAAGAAAGCGCGCTTCTAAATAGCACCCACACCCGAGCTACACTATAGGAATACATGGCACAAACAAGAACTAACTATCCATGCACAGTAAGAAGTTACTTCTAGTTCTTGTATAGTTTATTGGAGCTAAACCACTAACAAAAATGGATGCCAAACACAACCACAAAGACAAAATGCATCATCTAATTTATCCTCTGACTAGTTAAGGTGCAACATGTAAGACTTCCTGTCGACATTCAAAACTTAAGCTGTGAACTCAATGTGAGAAAATAACAGTTTTGCTGTTATGACGTCTATGTGTTGTGTTGCAGAGGTATCTACTGAAGTTAACATGCTAACCAGCTAGCCCAAGCCCATCTCGGTCTGAAGGTCCCTGTCCAGCGGTGTAAACATCAACAGTCCCCTGGTGCTCATGACCACACGAAGATGACTGAGAAGTGAACATGTCACCAAAAGAAAGCTCGCTGATTTCAACTTTAAAGGGTTCCTCTGGAGGTTTTTTTCTTCACCTATAGTGTTTCTATTTAGCTTGTTTTCCATGAGTGGGTCCACATTTTGTTTATCTTGGTCATAAGGAACCAGTATGGACTTGAACGTGTGCATAATTTGAGACACTGCGAAGAAGAAGTTTGGTGAGTAACAGTGGATGAAAACATAACTTTTCTTTGTTTATAAGAAAGCCCCACAGGGCACCTTTCAGTTTCTTGAAGAGACAACATTTCAGATTTGTTTTCAATAATAGAGAGGAGAGGATGTAGCAGTTTGAGGTCATGACTGGGATGATTATGGGTCGAGGGGTGTATTATGATTAAACAGACTTACTGTCAGGGTTGGGGGATTTTCTTCCATGATTAGGCGAGGAGCAGCGGAAGGTGGTGACGATGGTGTTGTGGTGAGGGTTGGGGTGTTGTGGGTGGTGCACAGCTTGGTGGTGGCCGTTGTTTTCTGGAGGAGCTCTGGTGATGCTGATTTCTGGTTTACGGATGTCTCCGGGGCTGGGAGGCTCAAACTTGCGAGCGTGGTTCTGCTCAGGGGTACGGCTGAAGCCGTTGTTGTTATTGTTGCCCTCATTGCGACGAATCACTGGGGAATCAGTCGGCGTCTTGGCAAAAGTGACCTCCCTCTTATGGGCCATCTCGGGGGTCTTGGAGTGGCCTAGGACCTCAGGGCGTTTCAGGGAGCTGTTGGTGGCAAAGCGTGTGGAAGAAGGGCTGGTAGCATTATCCATCTGCTTGCTGGAAGACGAGATATCGATGGAGAGTTCCGAACGGCGCGACACAGGCTCGGGGGTCTTGGAGCCTCCTCCACCCATGATGGAGCGGGGTTGGGTATAGTTGAGGTTGTTGTTGTTGGTGGCTGGGGAAGCGGTGCCCAGGTCACGGTAGTAGATGCTGGTGGGAGACATGGCGTTACGGTGGGGGGAATTGGTCGTCCGACGGGAGCCGGGGGAAGAGTGAGATGAAGTGTCAACATCCTCCACCTCAAAGGACCTCTTCAGAGCTGCATGTAAGAGACAAACACAGAAACGTATCAGTCAGAGGGTCATCTGAATGTTGAAAAAATTAGTTGATTCACTGTATGGTCAGTGGAAAGAAAAGTAATACGCAACTATTTTATTGATTTATTTCTATCATGTGAGTCATTTTTAAAACAGAAATAACAATGATACTCTGGTTCCAGCATCTCAAGTGTTTTATGTTATTGTAAATTGAACAAAACCATGAATTGAAACAGGTAAGTACTAAGTTGGGTTATATATATATATATATATATATATATATATATATATATATATATATATATATATATATATATATATATTACTAAATCAAATAATGAAAATAATCCCCAAAAAAGTCAAAATATAGCTATGACTTAAAGTACTGTAGTGCAGGACTACTACATAAAACCAGTGGAATAAGAAGTATTAAGATACTTTACTTAAGTAAAAATGCCAATACAACAAAAAAACTACAGATTCTGCAGGAAAAATACTCTCTGCGACTGATTTATTATTATGAATAACATCATTAGGTTGTCAGCAGTTCTTGGGTGGAACCGCTAACAATTGGACAGTTGGACTTGTGAGACAATACAAGGGACCGCAACTGACGCTGCTGTTTTGTCATGTTTGGAGCCAATAATCCATAAAAATGCATTACATTTTATAAACTACTGAAAACGTGTTTTGTGTAAAATCTTAAAAGTGAAAAGCAACTAGTAACAACAGCTGTCAAATAAACGTAGCAGGGTAAAAAATACAAAGTAGCATAATATGGAAACACTCAAGCTATCTAGTACAAGTACCTCTAAATTGTACTAAAGTATTGCCCTTTAGCAAATATATGAAGTTACTTTCCACCAGTGAATAAAACAGAACGCAATATATTAAAAGCACATTGAACCACAACAAGCTCATCTTTCCCTTATTAACCATTTATTGCCCAAGATTGCTGTTTATAGAAAGTGGGGAACAATACAATAAATATTAATCAAAAAGGTCACACCAATTAACTGAGCAGTAAACAAACTGGATTGTTTTTAAAAAAACACACATTGTGAACAGGATCCAAGTAGTAAAGTGCCCGAGGTTTGAGGGTGGAGCAGCTGTAGAGCCAATTTTTGGTGTCAACACAAAGGAAACAGCATGAACAAGCAATTAAGCCAAACCTATCTAATTTCATTACATCTCTCATCACCAGCGTCAAGTTTTTCTTTCTTTAAGTTGATTCATGTGTTGCTGGATGCTACGTGTGTGGTTCACTACAAAATAAAATTCCAGGGTTTTACACGGAGCCATTTGAAGCGTTTCACGACATGTTATAATGCACGCAATCAGCCAAGAGTTGTACACTGCCAAGCGTTCAGGCAAAAAAAAAGTCCCAAGTCTCCCTGTTTGTGAGCAACATGAGCACAGAGATAGAGGCACATCCTTCCCTTCGGTTAGTTTGTGACGTGATAAAATAGCTGCACGGTCCAAGAGGAAGATACTGAGGGATGGAATCACCCCCTGGGAAAAGTGCACTGGCTCAAAGTCAGCTTGAATTTGACTCCCATCGTGGATTTGCCGTGCCAAGCCAAAGGCCAGGAGCTGGTATCATAATGACACACTAGTTGGACCAGTCCGCTCACGCATACACCCCAAAGAACATCTCCTGTTTCCTGCAATCTGAAAGGCAGTGCAGATTATTTGATATGTTTGTGGCTTGTGGTGTGTCCGCGTGTGCACGTGTCTTTATGTAACTATAGTTTTGTTCAAAGCGCTTGTAAAAGTGAGCGAGTGTGTGTTATGGGAATGTATACGTGTTTATTTTTAAGCGACTACACCCACAGGGAGGGGACCATGCCCCAGCCCCACTGCACTCCGTGTAAAGCTGAAACTCCGTCAGGGGATGCGGAGCTCAACACAATCACATCAAAGCTGTCTCCCCACACACATCGGCCAGCACCGCTAATCTAATGTACTGCTCTAAGCTGATTCATTCCAACATGGTGGACATTTGATACAATTTACCACCGACAACAATTCAGGCCGGAGCCAAAATATTATTCGTTTTTTTTGTGTGTTAGTCGGACACACCAAGGACGTTCTTGTGCTCCCCTGGAATAAATGGATCTGTGCTCACGTCTTGGAGTTTATGGTAATTTGTGTTACAAATCGCCTAAATCCCCCACCAGTCCCTGTAAACCTATTATCTAGACCTTAAATTTTGGGAAGCACAGCAGTGGGTTACAAGCAATGCACATGAGTACTTTTCATGTTCCTTTTTATAAACTGTACTTCTACACTTAGTATATAGATGGTAATCTACTTTTTACGTCTCGAGTGTAGGGAGGGAGAGCACATGTACCACTACAGCAAATGCCTTGAAGAAAAAGAAACACCACCTGTCTTTTGACCATGGTGTGCAGACGGAGAAAACCCAGAATATAAGGAAGCTTCCAGCGACAAAATGTCATGTTCATGTTACATGTTTATTAGCAGAGACATTATAAGAGAGGAGACAAACCCAGCATTTTGAATAGTCCGTATTGCCAGATATGCCGGTTGTATGACATATGTGCACGCTGTATCACAGCCAAACCTGGAAAGATATCAGCCAATCATGTTGTTGCATTGATGGGAGTGCACAGCTGAGAATCACAAGAGTTTCAACCAATTTGGTGTGGCTGCAGATGGACTTCTTTGGCAGAGGAGGCCACACTGGAAAATTTCACCATTTGTAGCCATGTTTGTGCTGACAGAAAAATGATCTTATCTTGCTCGTGGTCTGTGTTGTTTTTGAAAGCAGTTGACCTCATGTAACACCAACTTCAACATTAACATCACTTTGATATTTGCAATTAAAGGTGCAGTATGTAGGAACTTTAGTTTAAAACAATATTTTTTTAAAAATTATTAACAGAATGTGTAGAAATAACATCTGTGTGTTTTGTTGCAGAGATATTCTACTGAAGTTAGCATGCTAACGAGCTAGCCCCGAGCCGCTTTGTACCTCAAGAGGTGATAGTCTAATAGTAAACAACACTAACACTCCCTCTTTGCTCCCAGTCCATAGTAGGTCAATAGGAACATTAGCTGCACAGCTAGCAGAGCTAACTAGTGAATGGTAGCTACCGTTAGCAACAGTTAGCGGTTACTCCGGTAATATACTGCCCCCATATACTGCCATTTGTTTGGAGTATGAATTCGACACGTAAACAACTCTTACATACAGCACCTTTAATTAAAAATGTAAAAATATTAAAATGGAAAGCAACTTGTACTTTGAGTTATGTATTAATCAAGTACTTTTTCACTTTTACTTGAGTAGTAATTTTCACTTGGGTCATTTTTTATGGGAGCAACTGTACTCTATTTTCACCAATGGGAAAGTATTAAATGTCCCCTAATAAGCACAAGATGGTTTTAGTGTAACACAATAAACAGTCATTCATACCCACTTTCGCAGTCATTTTCTCACACTCCAGTTGCTCATTTTTGGAGTTCATTATCCAGTAAGGCACCATAAAACAGCTTTAAAATCCATCATTTGATTGATCTACACATAAAAAAGTATACACAATAAACTTGCAATTTGTAAGTGGGGTCCAAACCCATATTACCAGTGGACTGTATCCTTTCTACCCCTGCTTTCCTCTGTCTTGTGTTTTATGATTCCTAAGAAGTCATCCAAGGCTGTGGCTACTTTAAACTCTGGCCAGAGAGTCAGACGCTCTGCCAAAATCGGTCTGCAGATTTCACAAGGAGCCGAGAGGCTGCGATGCGCGCTTTAAGACAGTACTGTGTAGCGCTCGTTTTTAACCTCCTCTGAGAGCTCCGACACTTTAGGAAACCGTGCACACGCTTACGTCTCCTGACACTTGCTGTTGACTTTGGTTACATTTTGGGAGAGCTGTAAATGTGAGAACTAAAGCTGAACATGGCAGCGATATCAAGATGTATATTCACATGTTTCGTTTAAATAAGAGAGCTGAACCGAGACGTTGTTTTGTGATCTTAGATTAGTGTTTCTGTTCTTGGCTGCTTTGTGATTATGTCCTCAGGCGCGGTACTACAGCAGAGGACATGAGTGCTTTCCTCTCCAGCCATTTGTTTGTATTTAGAGAGAGTGCAGTCAAGGGTACATGATTTAAGAGCAGAAGTGAATTTGAATGTCTCTGTGCTTTTATGTTTTCTGGGAATATAGAGAGTGGAAAAAGGCATTCAGGGCATCGCTCACTCAGATGATCACTCAACTCCTATGTTTTTAAGGATCACGCTTCTTTCCACAGACCCGGGTATTTCTTGGTCAGCTGAAGCAAAAGGGGAAAGAGCTTTTACTTCCATCCAGGGTGTTCACTGCATGAATATCATAAGTCCGGTATAGGAACACAGAGTATTAGGAAGGGTTTTTGTGCACGAGTGTGGGACTGACAGATGGATGAAGGAGTATCGTTCCCAGTGAAACAGCATTCCCAGACTATGAGCTGGAAAACGAGAGGTCCAGTCTACCTCATTAACAGCAGCCAGGAGTCTCGTTTGTTACCTATCACCGCCCCAGTGTCTAGTATCTCACAGTGTCTCATGTGGGAAGATAATGAAGCACAGACAGTATAGTACAGGATTATTGGCGCAACAAAAACAAAGATGGAGGCAGCTGCATCCTCACTTTTGGTTCATGGTCACTTGTCCTAATACGGCCCAGGTGTTAGGACAAGCTGCTGCTTCATCATCAATGTCATCACTTTTCTCTCAAGGACATCCCGAACCAGTGAACACAAACATTTAGTATCATCTCGGAACAGATGCACTAATAGGAAATAGTTGAGAGTGAGAGGGAGGAAAAGAAACAGAGAGGAGGAGAAGGAGACTGAGAAGATAGGGAGGCAAGGAGGAGACAGTGTGAGAGGATGGAGGTTAAAACAGGTCAAGATTAGTGTACTGTGTTTACTATCGCTGATATCAGCTGGGACTGACAGTATAGACAGAGTGGGAATGCTAACGTCCAATCATGTTACAGATGAGTTGGGTGATGTGTACATACTGATGATCCTAATCATCATTTTAGGTAAATGAAATTTTAGCTACTTGTAGTTTACCTGAGTATTTCCATTTTATGTAACTTTAAGTAAATGTAGCTTATAACACTTAAATAGGAATACAGAACTTCTAGTTTATTTTTATTTTTTCATTTAATTAAAGTATCTGAATACTCCTTCCACCTCTGCTCTGTATCACTGTATGTCTCAATAGTGTGAGAATATTTTACTATATGTTTTTCATATTAAATATATGGGACGTTCAGATAAGCTCAGAAAAATTAAGACCAGGACAGCATAAAAATATACTGTACCATGATAGCATTACAATATTGAAATTCCTGAATTATTTCCAGAAAATCAATGTTAAATTGCATCTTTATAATCTCAAATAAAGGCCATGAAACCAATGTGAAGTCAATATAATCTAAATTTGCAGATAACAACATAGTAATGTCATACTCTCTGCTCCTGTACTGTATATATAACAGAAACCCTGTTTATTAATTCATTAATTCTGATAATTGATGTCAAGTTGCTGATAATGAATCTCTACACTTCCTACAGATGTGTCACAATAAAAGCCTTCCAGGAAAGTGACGCACCGCAGCCGGAGGGCTTCCAATGTGAAACAGATGTACAAAGTGATGACTTTGCGTTTACCGGCATGAACCTCAAATTAACACAGCAAACATGAGCAGATTTGAAAACATGAAGGTTTATCAGCCGAATCATGTAACACCAGCTAGCTTAAGATAAAGTAAGACATAAAGGCCTTTCTAAATAACACACCATAATCTGGGAGCTCTACTTTACAACTGTTTATCAAATCATTTGACTGATTCGACAACCTCATAAATTTGTAACTGCTTGAAGGAGAGCTCATGCACATAGAAATGCAGTTATGCAGCACAGCAACAAAAAACCCACGATACAAGTATTTTAATAAATTATCTGTACTGTACTGTACAGAGCCTTGAACTCCTAGTCCGTCTTGTAATTCTAGCCTCAGGCAATAAGTCAAGTGATCAAGACACTTACTCTCTGTCAAACACTGGTTATACAAAACCATTTTGTGCACAGTGGAGTTTATCTGATGTCAGTAGCCGCGGAATACAAGTCGATGTGGTCGAACCAGGAAAAACATCTTATTTGACAAGACAAGGCCAAACAACAGACGATTGAGTTTCACACTATGGTATTTTGCTTGGTCAGACCAAACCTTAATGCTACACTGTCAAATACACACTTCCTCTTGCTGCCCACTGATGGTGTTGGCTTTACTAATGCTGACCAGCAGCAGTGCAGCTCACTGTGTCAGATTTACCGTGTGGTTCCCTCCAGGTCTGGCCGACACCCCGTGTCCAGCACAAAGGAATTCTGGGAGTGTTTGGTAAAGATACGTGTGACAGGAAAGGTAAGTTGGTGCAGGTTTTGGGTCAAAACATTACATTTGTTTTAGTAATGTTGAAGTGGCAGATGTTTAAAAAGAGAATCTAATTCCTAATTGGAACCAAGAAGCAATTTCACCCCTGATTGGAGATTTTAAAGTGCAGACACACACGCAAAAATGCACACACACACACATGCAGAGTCATTCAGGCAGCTGTTGAATAGCTGGCCTGGTGCTAAGCTTCAGGGTTTTTAGGCCTCAACCTTTGACAGGTAAAGGCTCGTTCTGCTCCTTTGATCAAGCACTGGTTAACCATCTACTTCATGAGCCGATTGATTTACACCAGTGACGCTATGAAGACATCGGCTGCATTCCACTTAACACCTGTTAACGCAGAGCGCCTCAATAAAGTTCTGATAAAAAGCTAGCGTGGGGGAGAGAAAATTGGTCTGATTCGGAGAATATTAAACATGTGATTAATTAGAGCACGGTGACCTCAAAGCAGAAATTAAAAGTGATGTTTACTGTATGAATCACACACACTGACACATGTTTCAGCAAAAAACATTTTTCAAGGCTCTGAATCTGCCAGTGTGTGTCCATGTGCACTGATGTGTGTGATAATGAAAAAGGAGCAGGGACCAACCCTGACTGACTAAAATGTTCTGAAAACCACTGAAACGTTCATATTTGTTTCATGTCTATCAACATTTCTATAACACCCGTCACATCACATTCTGATTACATGTGTATGAGCTGGGAATCATGTCAGGAAGACGATGACAAGTGAGAGAGAAAGATTCAGTGAAATGGCTTTTACATATCAAAATCACACACATTACATATAGAAATCCAGTTCATGTAGAGCTAGTATTTAACACAGTCGCACTTACAATACCTTGCATGCTTTTTCTGCCACCTGTGGTTTCATATACTTCTTAGAACAAACAGGACCACTGAGAACTGTTAAGAAAGTGTTGTACTTATGCACGACCCACTGGAACCGACTTAATAACACACCGGCCTCCCTGCCAGCTTTAGAAACTGTACCACACACAGGCTTTCTCCCCATTTCAATGCTCATTTCCTCCCTGCGTCCATATGCCACACTGGAACGACAACATGGCACCTTTACGCAGATAATCAGTACAAAATACCTTGGATTGGACTCAAAGCTCAGTTTAGGTTGGCAAACATGAGCAGGAGCACAAAGTCTCTCTCTGTATACAAATATAAGCTCATTCTCGGCTTATTCTCTAATGACTCATACGTTCTTGTTGTTGTTATATATTGTTTTAGTGAGTAGTTGTTTTGGTGGTTTCTATCATTCACTCTCCATAATAGTCCCGCACAAGAGTCCATCCAAGAGGCATTATTACATCTTAAGTGTGTTCAACAGTTACATTGGTTTTCCCCCTCTGTGCCTGCTCCCTCCTCGGTGTGAGATACAACGCAGTGCAATGTACTGGAAAACATAATGATCGGGGATAAAACGGGGATTTACTCAGTCGACTGATGCTGTGCACCTCTCCGTTCAGCTTTTTCTGTAGATGGAAACACTATATAATGGCTCATACGGACCGGTACAATCTACGGGTGGCGTAGATTAGATCGACAATACATTACAAGAATAAACATAGGGAGGAACCTCATATTGACCTTACTCTAACTCTAACTTGCAACACTATGAGCACTGTGTATGATCTAATATTACAATCTTTAGTTAAAAAATGAAGCCCATGCCATGTCATCTGTTGATAAAATATAAATAAATGCCTGAGGATGCTTGTATGACCATGAGTTAAGGCACAATTGTTCACAGAGGGAGGGTTTTTCAGTCGATGATCCAACATGCACTTTGTTTGAAACATACTGACCCCTTAATCCTTCTCTCACTGGTGCCTAGTGAAAGCAGGAACTTGTTTCTATAGACAAAATGAGACATTTGAGGACGTCATCTAGAAAACAGTGACTGATTAATTGATTAAATGAACTAGAATGGCACTCAGTAGAGCACATACCTCCGCCAAGGCCCAACAGTCCCCTTTATCCACATCAAATTGTACTCACATTTATAGACAGCAGCCACCTACATACTAATGATTTTTTTCGTCAAGATCCATGTATTATTAACGAAAGTGTCAAAACCCTTGCAATGCTAAAAAAAGTGAAAAAAATGTCTTTATCTTTATCCGGCAAACATTAATGGGGTCAATTCTGGGCCAAGACCCATCCCTTGGTGGAGGTAATAAATGAAAACCAGCTTTGTGAACAGAAGTTGTGAGACCTGAACTAGTTGTGGTACCTGAACTAACTACCTGAAGTACATCCAGTATCCGGGATACTGTTGAGGGTTTATACTTTGTCTGGCTTCTGCTCTCAGCATCTCACAGCGAGCACCAGGCCAAAGACCAGCTGGAGCGGCCCGGTCTGACCGGAGGAGGAACAGGAAAGAAGTGTGGAAGGAAGAAACACAGAACGGCAGAGGAAGAGGAGGACAAAGGGAATTAATGCCAGCTCCACACTGGCTTAGCAAACAAAGGAGAGACACAGTTGTGAATGTTGTATGAGGGGTAAGACAGATGTTGGCTCTTAGTGCTGAGGTTTCCACTGTCTCCCTGTTAGTACTTTCAGCTGAAGGCTTTCCGGTGCTGGAACAGTGTGGTGTCAGTGCTGTGTTTGTTTCTATTATTGACGTAACTTGGGTATAATCAATAACAGACTAGAGGCTACAGGGACCTGGCTAGTGTATGTCCACCACCCTGTTTTTACCAAGTTAGAAGCGGACACACACATGCACAGTACAGTCAGAAAACATGCTGTGTAAGGTACTACACAGGCACAGATAAGGGTCAATACTGAACTTCTGACAGATGTTGCTGCTAATCATAAGCTGTCATCAAGAACATTATGAGTGAAAGAAAAGCAGAAAACAAAATTACAGACCTTCAAAATCAGAAATAATTCCCTCCAAGTGTGGATTGACTCCAGAATCTGACATTTTTTCAGCCAACTTCTTCTTCTTTCCAACTTTTAACCAGTTCCCTGTCCACAACTTTCTTAAAGCAGCAACTTATTTTCCCTGACTTCCCGCTAACTTCTCTATATCGCTGCGTTCAGATGTCAGACAGAGCGACGAGGCAAGCCTCCTCTCTTCTCCTCCCCTCCTAGAAACACACACCCCCTTCTCCCTCATGTCCTGTGTGAGTGTGTGTGTGTGTGTGTTTCCCCTTCCCCCCACACACTCATACGTGCACGCGCAAGCATTCACGCAGACAACAGACCCTGTCATTCCCCGAGACCCTTTTTTCCACCAAAGTGGCTCTCAGGTCTGATTTCCTCCCTGAGCCTCTGAGCAGCGCTGACAGTGAAAGTGGACGACATGTCACACAGTCGCTTTAACCGAGTTAACCTGCAATCAGACGAGATTCCCTTTTACAACTGCGGCTCTTCAAGTGGCCCACAGAAGGGCAGGCTGTGTTTCACTCTGTCACAGCTACAGAGGGAGAGTTTAAGTGAGAGTTTGAGGCTTCAGATTTGAGTAAACACCCTCTACAAACTGGCTGGCATGTTAATTAAAGTGCAGTTACTTCTGTAGTAGCTGCTTTCCTGTGATAGAAAAAAACGAAAGCCTTCCTGGGGAAAGTTGACATTAGGGATATACGACGGTGCCTCAGGGGAATCAGAGGGTGATTCGTGCACCAACCCGCCCTCTGTGACACAGCATTAGCAGGAAGAACATGAGAATTTGAGCCTGGTGGACACATCTGACCAGGTAATCGAGCTCTGCTGCATCTCTTCTGGGAGGGAGACCGACGACAAGTGAGCTTTTGATGTGCAGGGTTTGGTAACACTTGTCGTCCTTGAAGCTGCTGTGGCCAATTTAGAAACTGTTCTTTTTCAGGGCGATAGAGAAACACTGTTGAAAAGATGTTGATAGAATAATCTAAACTGATGAAATATCAAAGTTGGCCTCGCATTTACTCAACCACATCCAGTGTGTCCCTGTGGGATGTGCAACAGTCTGTCTTATCTGTGAATCTCCAACAGAAACAAGCAAATGGTGATGCTATCGCTGTGAGCTCTGATTGGCCGTGAGTGAGCGGCTTTTCACAGCTTCCTGTTCGGAGCCAGACATGACTGCAAATGAGATTTGTTGATGAACTGACCCTGATTCTGGGTCAGTTTCACCATTTCAACACATAAAACTAAAGCAAGGGTCACAGGAAGTTGACCATTTCCAGAAGAGATACTGTCACACATTAGATATCACAAATCACATGAAGTGAAGGCAAAAAGCTACAGCGCCCGAGCCTGGAGCTTTTATAGCTTGTAAGAATTCAGGAAAAACCCCATTTGAATGAAAAGCTCTATTCTGAGGGGCACTAATAGGATGCCGAGCCCACCCAGTGGCCCCTAACCCTAACACCTGAGAGGTCGATGGTAACACAGAACAACACTGTGAGTTTATGGTGCAGTCTGGTTGTTTCATACAATTCTTGAGAAGGTGTCTTAGGACAAAGAACAGAGTACGACCGTATACACACAGTATTGTGTACACAGTGTTTTATACTTGCCAACCTTGAGACCTCAACAATAGGGAGGAATTTTGAAAACCAATGTGAGTTTTAGGGACTTTGTTTCCTGCGTTCTGGTGACTTTTAATAGATGATAAGAACAAAATAATGATATCACTGCAAAAGCATTTTTTATGCTAAATAGTTTTAATGTTTTACTTTAAATTCTGCAGAAAATGCAGAATAACACACCCCTCTGAAACTAATATGCCCCTGTTCTTTAGAGAGTCTGTGTACGCAGCCTTGTTTATCAGCCGCCAATGGTGTTTGACATCGGCGTGACCCTCGTGATAGAAAAATAGATGCAGTAGATTTTACAAAAAGCAAACCCTTTCCTTACAAAACAGGGATTCTTCTTTTCAGGTTGTCTGAAATTTGAAAATGTTTCCTGTTTCTATGTCACTCACTGAGGAGGACGAGGAGACCCAGTAGGCTCCACTGGACTACATGCTGTATAAGAAACAAGTTGTGATAGCAAAAAGGGGGAAGAAAATGGGTGAGAACATTTTTTTTTTTAAATGGGAGAAATATAGGAGAATTGTGACCCCGGGAAAAAACTGGGAGAGGGCAATGAAAACTGGGAGTCTCCCCAGGAAAATCGGGAAGGTTGTATGCAGGTATGCAGTATTTACATTTACTGTATCCTAAAGCCATCAATCAAGAAGCTGTAGTTAGTAGGATATTTGTTCCCTTGAGACGCTTGTTGTCACATGTTGTGTAATTAAGCTTCCATCTTGCATATGCGTCACACATACTGACAGCTGTGTGCAGGCCTTTATAGTCAATGTGGTTGTTGGTTTGCATGCATGTTTATAGATACAATGCGCCTCAACAAGCATGCAATAATGCATCTGTATGTGTAATGTGCAATTTGTGTACTTTCACTTCCTGCACACATACTGTACATAACAAAGTGTGTGGCCCCTCAGTGGCCGTGCAGGCCCAAGTGGGCTGCACTGTAAGCCATATGCCGCAAGCCTCTATAGTACTCAATTAGACCGAAACACACGGTGTGTGAAATACACACCTCCCCGAGCCAGTGTGTATTTATCTAAACATGGACACACTCTGGGCAAAGCTGAGCGACAGAATGAGGGAAGGCTCCAAAACAACATCTGGAGAGGCATGTGTGTGTGTGTGTGTGTGTGTGTGTGTGTGTGTGTTTTACACTGTGACTAACATTATATGAATGTGTGTGTATATGCATGCGCTCGTGTGGTTAACTTGACTGTGGACACGGGTGTGTTTCTGTGTGTCGGTGCCCCTGAAATAGCACTGTAAACACAGGGGCCTTGGCACATTGTAGGATAAATCGGCCTAACCGAAGCCATTTAGCTCCGTATCTCTGTGGTGCTGAGGGAGCTGTGCTTGTTTTGTACCTTGTTAGCGACAATGATTACGGGTGTGAAAGTGGGTAATCTGCTTCTTACAAATACACACAATGCTGTTTAAGTGATTTCATGTTTTCATCAGTGAGGCTGTCAGATTTCATGATTCATGCTGAATTCATCTTTCTGGGATTTGTTGTTCACTTTGTAGCTTATTAAGTCCTTAAATTCACTATCTATAAATCCATAGCAATCATCTGTCTGATGATTAAGAAGTAATTTTTTCTCTGTCAATGCCGCTTTATTAGTTATACATATTCCTAACATGCAGAAAATGATTTGTTGCCCATGGTACCAAAGCAATAGTTTGTCAAATGTTACACCATTAAATACTGCACCAAGTAAACCCCTTAATTTTGTATATTCCTATGAAGTTTAAGCTTTGTTGCTCAGTCAGTTTAAGACAAGCAAGAATTCAGCACAACCACAACACCTTTTAAAGATGATCAGTTTGACCTACATATCCAGGAAATCCGACTGTTAGTGGAAGAAACTTGCTTAACGTAGCTAAATAATATGCTGCCATGGCATAAAAATAGTGTGATTAAACAGGGAAGTGAAACTGCTGCAGAAATCCAAAGAAAGAATAAAGAGAAAACATACAAACAACAGTTTCAGATCAGAAAGAACAGTGAAAGAGAGGGAAGTGTAAGAGTTCGTAGGGATCTGTAGCACATAAAGCCTTGCATTAACACAATTCAAACTATGCCACTGCTCACATACTATATGCATGTTTTCATTAATATGACAGTTCGTTGGAAAAACTATTATCCTTGACTCTTTCATGGTAGGCATTTTAAATTGGCCTAAAAGCTGTGTGGACAATTTATGCTGGCAGCAGAACGGCCGCAGTGGTTTTAAGACTTGGATGTTACTTACTGTGCAGGCAATTGAGCTCAAATGTAATTTTAAACCAGGGAACTATGATGTCTGTGATATCTTAGTCGAAGCAAACACCCAGATATCACACCAAAGTTCATCAGTAGGCATGTGGTTTCCTGTTTGTTTCTCTGACTGTGATAGATGATTCAGTTAAAGGTGAGGCTCTTCACACATCTCTATGTTTACCTATAGTGTGATTTAATGATAATACACAATACACAAAAAACATGCAGAAGGCCCTCTCTAGAGCCAGTCTTTGGTTTGTCTGTTCTGGACTTCTGTAGAAAGGTTAATTCTAAGGTAATTCACAGCAATTCTTAATTACAGGTGATTATATACTAATGAAAAACTAATGAAACCTTTAATATTTAGAATTTTTCATTAAATATTATTACTATTATTATTTAAAAAGTGCATCTTTTGCAATAAGTTCTGTAAATGTGCTACGAGATGCATTTATCAAGAGTTTACAAGGTAATAATATTATAGTATGGACAGAAATGTATCTTGTGGCCTGAACAGTAACGCTGTTCCCACACTTAGCGCCCTTCTATATTAACATTTTGACACTAGCTGATTTCCTGTTTGCACCTTGCTGAGCACAAGCACAGCTACTTGTAAACAGTCTCTTGACTGAGGAGTTCATCTGTCTCTGTTGTATCACCCCTGTCCTGACCTGTGTTTCCATCACGTTGAATAATGTCACCTGTCAGAAATCCTCCCTCAGGATTGACTGAAGGTGGGGCTTCCCAGTCAGTTTCCTGAACTCCCTGTTCTGGCTGTTTTCACGGCTCCCTCACTTATCATTACTAAATAATCATCTGAGAAACAATATGAGGTGATGCTGGGACGGGAGGTGGGAGGAGGAGAGCTGTGGGGCGTTCACTCATAGAGGATATCCTGTACACTTCTTTTATGGAACATGGTGAGCCGGGTGATTTCCTTGAGTTCCTTTGACTTCAGGATCATGTGTGTTTGTGGAAGTTTGGTTTTGTGCACGTGTGTTTTGGGGTGAGCGCATGCAGGGATTTGGGCGGATACATCAGCACTTCTAAAACTGTAGATTCACGTGTGACAAAAGGGACGGACGCTAAAGACTGTAAGATTGTGTACCTTTAAAGCTCACACACTATTAAATTAGGCTAATTTAAAAGTAATAGTTGACATTATGTGCTGCCCTTTATGCGCACAGCTTGTTCACTCACATGTGCACTGGACAGGGAGACCGAGAGGAAACAAAATGAGCTAAATGTTGGCCTTTAATAGAAAGGGTGATTCTTTATGAATTACATAAGAACATAAGCAAAAACTCAGAATGCATCCTGGCCTGGACCACTTCATGTTAAAAGACCGTGTCAAATTCAAATCAAATAGGGGACAGCATATTGCTAGAGTAACAGCTAACTGTTGTTAACTGTAGATGCCATTCGCTAGGTAGCTCAGTTAGCCGTGAAGCAAGCAGTTCTGGTGTTTATGCCACTAGAACAGGAGCTTTAGATCGGGATGGGTCAGGGTCAGCTGGTCAGCATGCTAACTTCAGTAAATGTCTTTAGACGTCATAACATCAGAACTGTTTTTCATATTCTGTTGATAATTTTTTTTTTGAATGTTTTCAACAAATAATCGTACATATTGCACCTTTAACAAATGCAAGCAGGTTTTTAATCGACTTGCTTCCCTAAGGAAGTGTACCAGTAGGCCCTTTCAAAAACTATTAAAAAGGGTTTTGACTGTCCCAGTTGTGATCCCCAAACCCAACTACTGAATTGTTGCTTTTATTGTTGTCAGTTTGATGCTCAACAGGCCACATGAATACAACAATTAATGTCATCCCAGCGGACAGAACACTGATTTTCTTCCTGTTTAACTGGCAGAACATCAAGCAACATGACACAACTTTCTTCTCTCATTTCCAGACTCCATCCTTTTGTTTTGCTTCCCCTTTGTTGTGTTTTAACGGCAGTGTGTCACCAGTTAGCCGCTACAACAAGTCAATGTGGTGACCATACGGGACCGTCGTGGCAGATGACATGTCATATTGAAGACATTATTGTAATCCCGAACAGGCTCGGGAAAAGGAAAGTAGGAGTCACTCCGAGTCAAGATGGAGGATCTATGCATCCCAACCTCAGCTACTATCATTAACAAAACACAGTCCGAAGGGATCAGGGGTGGGTGGAGTAGGGGGTGATGGTTGTAGTCAAGGGAACAGGTCCAAACAGAATGACACAGCGCAGGTTGAAAACCAGGAAGTAGCTCGGCCCATGCAGGACTTCCTCATTTGCAAGAGTTTTCTTGGTGGAAAAATAATGCTCCACCACCTCACCTCCATTCAACACATTCCCCCAGTCTTTACTAAACTCCTCCACTTCCAATGAAAGAAAAAAAAAATCCTCCGTCTGCAAAATATGAATCATCCATCCACATGGAACATTTCACAGAACTAAGGGGAAATGGTGGCAGCACTGAGGAGGACAAAATGACACTGCAACACTGCCACCAAGTGGTAATAAAAATGGCTGCACGGTGTGTCTGTATGCATCATGCAGTTCGCTGAACTCAGCCACCTTATTAACGGGCGAATTATAGGCTAATTTGCAGAGTGTTGCTCAGCTTGATGTCCAGCCTTAATCACTGTAAGATGCTAGATTAGTCTTATCCTCTCCTGCAGACTGGACACATATGGGCCTGAACAAAGGTTCCACTGAGTCTCCATCAGCACTGAACAAACCACACTTTAAAATCAATAAAGAATAAGTGATTTAAGGAAGTTTCTTTTGAGACATAGCCATGCCAAAAGCTACTGAGTATAACAGCACTGTATGCACGCTAAACATTCCTCAAAAGTGTCTGCTGTCCGTCGAAAACCAAATCATATTAGCTGACATATGAGCTGTGCCTCCGCTCCCCGCTAACTTAAAATAAACCATCTGTGTCAGTCAGAATTAATCTGACTCCTCAGCTTAAAGTCCAATCATGTGATGATGGCATGAAGGTTTAACTCCGTCCATCTATTGTCGGATCCTGGTTGTGTATGTGGGTCAGCTGTAAGTCAGCCCCCGACCCGAGACTGCCAATTACAGCACAGCGGCCACTTTGCTCTGGAAGATTATGTTTCCTGAATCTGGGGAGTCGTCTTTGACAGCCCATCACACGAGGTTGACTCTCTGTTGCTCTGCATATGGTAGCTATTCAGTAATAGTGTGCGCGCTTCACAGTGAGCTTAGCTGTGGCTGTCCAATCAATGAGAATGAGGGGAGGAATGTCTGAAAAGTCAGTTCAGACAAACACACAGACAGACAGAGGTCTCTTCCATCTGACCAAGTAAACCAAACACAGCCAGGGTGGCTTCTAGCTGCCACTGCTAAGAAGCTGCTTCCAGTCAAACAAAGAAAAGACAAAAAGAAAATCCCTCCCAAGTTTCAAAAGTAAGTTTGTAAAAAGCCAAAACTTACCGGCTATTCTGTCTCGCTCCATAACTGAACGGCTACCTCAAATAGCCACATGTAACCTCTCCTTTTTCTCTCCTCTCCCTCCTTCCCTTCCCCTTTTTTCTTCATGAAGACTTCCCCTTTCTCCTGACTCAGTCACCCTGTCCTCCTCTCTCAACCCTCCCTCTCTCCTCCCTCCTCCCTCCCTTTCCTCCCTCTGTCTCCCTCGCTCTTACTTCCTCCAACTTTTAATGTCTTCAGTCTGTCAGGATAACAAGTGAGCGAAGCCGACGTCCGCAGCCATGTGCTAGTCATATGGACTCTTTCTCTCCTATCTCTGCTTTCTCTCTCCTTCTCTCACACGTAAGATGCAGGCTTTTTCACACGGATTCATTTTTCTCCCCTTTCTTCTCTTTCTCCAATGTTTTCTATTATTCCCTCGATACCAATGCTAGTCTCCCTTTCTCTTCTCCCTCACGCACAAACACGCTCCTCAGACACTGAAGCTGTATTGTGTCTTTGATATGGATCCTAAGCCCTTTGACCACAGGTCCTAATCTGAAAATAACCTCGGACAATTATTACAGAAAAAAAAACTCAAGCAGTCCACCAGAACATCCTGCTCTATACCAGCAACACACACTCCTATCATGTTATCATAGAACTATCATGATGTAGAAACGTAAAGCCATCATCCAAACAACTGATGACTGGCTGTAAGTGGACTGAAGAGTATTCTCAACAATCCTCGTCTAAAGAAACTTCAGTTCAGGGCCCTCTTGTATAAAGTGCTTTTCAATGACCAGCTAATAATCAGTGTTACAAGATCTCGTTGACCTCCCGCACATCAGCTGAGTGTCTCTCATCCTCAGCTCTATAGAGGAAATGACTGGACATCTTGTTCATCATGTTGCTCACGGTCTGAATGCATCATTATTCAGAGAGAATTTATGTCTGCAGCAAAAACCTCAGTGTTACACACACGTCATGTTTAGACTCTGGCTCCTGACCCCCAGCTTGCTGCCCGACAAGGTCGAGGGCCCACTTAGAAACTCCCAAGAAAATACTACACACTGTCTCACACACACGCCCGTCTTTGTTTTTGTATCGAGGAGAGAAGGAGAAGCCAAAGCTCAAAAGATCACTTCCTCTTCCTTTTTCTCAGAGGGAACATCCCTCCTCAACTCACGTCTTCCAGATTTACGCTTAGCAACAACACTAGCGTTAGCAGGAAGCATAGATATGACCCAAAACGAACTGTTTGTCACAGCCACATGCATGTACAGTACTTCAGGGCTTCTGGTAGATGGGTGGAGCATCCTCAGTGATGCAGGCTTCTTCATATATATACACACACACATACAGTTTATAGAGCTCCCACTCCCCTGCAGTCCTGGGGCCTTTTCTGACATCCGTAACAGAGAAGTGAAGAGAAGCAGAGCAGAGGAGACAGATTAGGGATATTCAAGTGTAACTGCAATGGGAGCAGATTTAGCATAAAACATTGTTTATATAAACCAGTGTTTTATCTACCTCTTTTCATTTGAGGTGGAATTTGGCTATTTTAAGGTGCAGGTCAAGATCTAGTTGGTGCCTGATTATATTCATATATGTTTATAAAATCTAAGGTTTGAGTTGTGGCAATCCACCCAAGATTAGTGCATTTCAAAAGGCTAAGAGAGATAACAGCTACTCACGATGTTTTGCATTTTCGAAAAACAAAATCAGATGCCTCCTTTTATATTTGTGCAAAAATGTGGCTAAAGTACAACCATGTGCACACAGACTAAAATCTGGTGAATCAATTAAACCAGTAATGGGAGCAAAACCAGAGAAGGTCTAAAAGAGCCTTTTGGTGCTGAATCCATATGGAAAGCAGGAGATTGGTGCTGCAACAAAAGTGTGGTTATAAAAATAGAGGCCTGTCTCTTTTTGCCACTGGCTCTTTTCTGTCTCGTGATCATTTTCCGGACTTGAAAAGCTGCAGTTAATCACAGGGTCAGGGTCAGAAAAACACATGAAACACACAAATGTGCTTATGCATTTGTTGACTATGCAAAACACGCAAAACACATGTTCCCACACACACGTAAACACATGAATCCCAATGTGTTTTTGCACATATGTAGCACTGCTACTGTCTGCGATTTTTTCAAAGTTGTTGGTCAAGAAGTTTCCTTTCTCTTTCTGTGTTTTTGGTTTGAATCCAAATGGCAGCGCTGCCCCAGCACCGCCACACACGCATGGTCCCACGCATGGTCACACACACACATACACAAAACTGCACCCCAGGTCAGCCCTGCAGTGAGCTCCTCTGGCCTGAGAACAAGAGCAGTGACCCGGGCTGAAATGAAGGCCTGCTCTCACACACATACACACACACACACACACACACACACACGGTCCATATAGCCATACCAGTTTAGCACACACACACATATGTGCATTTGGATGTTGTTGATGACTTGGATGGAGGTTGGAGGACCTATACTTTCAGGGTATAGCATGGTTTATTTTATTTTATTTTCTTCTAACATTTTCTTATTTCATTCACTATTATTAATTAATTCATTTGTTATTCAAATATCCCATAACCTTCTTTGGGTAGATTATTTGCTCCAGTGCTCTGAAGCATTATCTAAAGTGACATTGACCTTTCAGTTTTATTTATTTAAATATTTTGGAATTATAACAAAAGTTTCATGAGAACCAAATAAATTTGCTCTGGCAGATGAGCCTGGTCCCCCTCCCATCAGATGTATTTCCATCTGCTCTGGTTGCATGGGGCCAGTCACAACCATTAATCTAAAATGAGGCAGGATTGATGTGATGACAGACAGGGTTGCGATGCTGATTTGAAAAGTCACACATCACATGTTTCGCTGCTCTGATTAGTTGTAGGTCTATCCAATTTTATCCAGTCTGCAGGTCCGCCCAGGCTCAAGAAACTCAGATCAAACTGTCAAACTTGGCAGTTCTGATCAAATATGAGTCATGATTCTTTTACTGTATTGCCTGTTACAATCTCAGTCAATCAATCTTCATTTGTATTGCGCCAATTCACAACAAAAGTTATCTCATGACACTTTAATTAATTTACTTAAAGAGACCCAACAGTTCCCCCAAGAGCGAGAACTTGGCGACAGTGGTGAGAAAAAACTGCCTTCCAACAGGCAGAAACCTCGAGCAGAACCTAACTCAATGGTGGGCAGCCATCTCTCTCCAAGGGTTGGGACTGGTTGGGTTGGGTTTATCATCTGTATTGTTATAACTATTCAGCTGTTGTACAAGATTGTTTGTGACCAGGTTGCATTTTTTTTTCTGCTTGCAATCAGACCAAAACAACCTCAGCTTGCATGCGTCATTTAATGCTATGTCACACATTTTGTTGCTCTGATCGGTTGTAGGTCCATCCAATTGCAGTCAACATTTTTGTCTGTATAATGGCCCTTGGGAATCATAAAATGAAATGACAGGGACCAGACTAACACACGTTATTAGCTCTGTTTTTATCAGTTTCTAAAAGTTATGTATTTTATACTGTATCTATTTAATCCTAAAATACACATATACTGTACACTATCTTTTTTACAGTCTACTTCACAAAGACTTTCCTTGTGTGTTCCTGGTGTTCACTGTTGTTTTACAGTAGATGAAGTGCTCTGAGCTTGTAAAGGACATAATTCAGACAAACACCGATGCAGAGAACAGACTAAGAGGGCCTCCCTCACTCATACCTTTCACCACCTCTGCTCTCCATCATCTCAACCTGCTGGCGAGATACAGCCTGACCCTCCCACCACACACAAACACACATACACGCTCAAACTTACACACATGCATGAACACTCGAACATCCACTTAAAACAAGACACACACAAACTCACAGGGTTATCCAAGCAGATTCCTCTCGCATGACCGTACACCCTGTAAACACACGCACACACTAAGACACACATAGCCTCTCTGTTTCTTTGACTCACGTACACATATACCAAACATGCAGCCTATATTTGCACCCGACAAGGCAGATGGTCATGAGGCACAGACGGGCACGTGCGCCTGTTCACTCATGCAAGACAAACTCAAACACAACCCAAATAAAAAGCTGTGTATCACACATTGACTAAGGGTGGATGGTGAGCCTTGGGGTGCACATTAATGTAAGCCGTCACTTCAGAGCGCGACCTATGGCTGGACGCGTGACTCAAACATGCTAAATTTAGTTATATAACAGTCGAGCAAAAAACTCACCAGCATGCCAGCCAACACTAAAGGGATGCCTGCAGGGCAGCGATGCACAATGAAGGAGAAAGAACAGTGGGGAGAAGATAAAAGATAAAAGGAGAGAAGGAGGAGCGAGCAGGGGAAGTGGTGAAAGAGGTAAATGGAGGGGAAGAAGAAAGGAAAGAAGGTGAGGAAGGAGATGAGGAAGACGAGCTGAAGCTGCTTGTGTCTTCACGGGTGAAAAACACTTACACACTACTACATACACAAAAACTAAGGTGGAATTATTAATGTGCACCGTAAGTGCCTTTGGTGTGAATAATAAAATGAATGATGACTGTATTCTATTTAGCTGCTCTAGTTTCAGTGCCCCGGCACTGTGCATGCCGGCTCAATAAACAGGTTTAAATCTAAATGGAGAGCAAATTATAACCTCACACTTGCAATTCACTTGCAAGGTTTCATTGAGAAATTCTGTAAGACGTGGCAACACTTAATTGATCATGTCATGGATTATTGCTGGGCAATAAATATCCTCTTAACTCTCCACTACAATAACTCGGTTATGTAAGATGTCAGTAATTACCATGTAAAGCAGCTCTGTTGGTTAATAATAATAATAATAATAATAATAAT
Organism: Pagrus major; assembly: GCF_040436345.1. Taxonomy (NCBI): domain Eukaryota; kingdom Metazoa; phylum Chordata; class Actinopteri; order Spariformes; family Sparidae; genus Pagrus; species Pagrus major. The sequence continues at coordinate 21,073,538 of NC_133215.1, forward strand.
ACATTTTATTTGTACAGCGCTTTTAAAAACTCTCAAAGACACTTTACAAGAATAGAATACATACAAGAATACATAAAATCAAGTGCATGGTGCATAAACTCAAGTGCATAGTGCGATAGAGGAGAAATATGTAGTAAAAAGAACAGTGTATGAGGATATACACTGTTCTGCTATACATACTTTTTAAGTACTGTACCTATTTCTATGTTGCTTGCAGTGCTTATACATATATATATATTACTCTTTACTGGTTTGTCTGTTCCCTGGTCCTCATGAGTTCCCTGTGTTCCTGATTTGTTCCTGGTGGGTTTCTTGTTTGTCCTCAGTTTTGTACTTCTCTTCAGTTTTTTCCATGGACTATCCCTTGCCTGTCTTTTGTTACTTGCTTTTTTGATTTTGGTATTTGGACTTTGGATTTTGGAAGCTCGCTGTTCGTTTTCATGTGGCACCACCATGTTTCTATAGTAGCCCAGAACGGACAAACTCACCACTAGATGTCCGTGAATCCTACACACTGGATCTTTAAGTCATTTGTTTCATGTGCATCAGTCTTTTTTTTTTTTACTGTGTTTGGTGTTTTCTTCCCCTTTTAATATTAACTGAACATATAGGTGAAAATAAAAGCAGCCCGAGCTGACCAATTAAAGTCCCTATCCTCTAATTTTACATTTTGAGGAGATGCTACATCGTAGCCTACTGTACAGCTGTGGGGTCTGAATGCAAAGGCTCTGTTGCTACATCATAAATCCATAAAAAAACAAATTCAAATCTGGGTTAGAGTATACAGACATGCAGCTATCAAAACACAGAAAACCATTGTAATTCACACTGGGATGGAAACACATAACCATATGTGACACACTTACAGGCATCCTTTACTACACACACACTTCACACTCTATTCCCTCAAGTCCCCAATAAAACTCCTTTTGTCCAAACATAACAGCAGAAGCTCAAGAATCCCGTGTGCAAACAGGAGATGGTGGAGGACGAAAAAGAGAAAACAGTGTGATGTGGTGCTGCTAGCCACAGTCTGATGACCTCACCAGAGCGCTACGCGGCACTCGTCTTCCCCCTGCCTCGTCTCCATCATCCCCACACACATGCAGAGAGAGTGAGACAGAGAGAGAGAAAGAGGAGCTGTCCTCCTCATTTGTGTCTGCCGCTCCTCCAGCCTACACATCCAACCTGGGGCATGTACAGGGACGACACAACCCTTCACATCACTCATCTACACAAGCCAAATTTAAAACCGTGCTCTCATGCGAACCATGAGGAAATGTAGTTTTTGTATACACAGAGAGCTCCCATCGCTTGAGCCAAAAAGACTTCACTTGAGTGCTATTCTACTGAAGTAGGGATGTACCAAATAATGGGAAACCCATCTTTTAAATAACACTGTATTTCAACGATGACAGCTATGAGGTCATGTTTTTTATGACAAGCAATCCTCTTAAAAACAAGGTACCTTCCAGAATAAGCCCAGAAGTTATTCAGACACTGTAAGAGAGTGAGTAGACATCATTATGGCAATCTGGGAGTCAGAGGATCTGATCACATCTCTATTTTCCAATCAGACTTCCCAGCCTGGCCTGATGGCAGCCACATGGCCGCATAAATGATTCCCACTGAATGGAGTGCAAGGAAGAGAAATGGACGAGAGAGCTGTCTGCTGCTGTAGTGTAAACTCGTGACTTGTTTTCTTTACTACATTGCATCAAATGTGAGAAATGAATGTCTCTTCATTGTACAGCATGTTTGATATTGTATTCCCTGTCGGTTGTGTTTGATCTCAATTTAAACCTTGAATGGTTTGCTGCTGTTTTGGCCAAATCTCCCTTGAAAAAAAAGGCCTCAATCTCAAGGGACTTCCTGGTTGATTAAAGGTTACATAAAATGTTCAAAACTATGTTCAAAACAATGCATGTCAGGTGAAAATGAAAGCCATATCGCTCAGTCTGCTTTCCATTCTTTTCTGCTGTTTTTCCATGCAGATTCAGGACTGCTGACCTGCTGGGCGAAGTGAACAAAGTGAGCCTGGAATCAATAAAAGGTATGAGTGATGGTCTGAGAATTGTAAACACACAATTTATATGCAACTTATGAATCTTTGTCTGGAAATCCTGTTTTGCTGTCGACTCATTGGGCATCTGTATACTCATTGGGCATGTACGGTTTTCCATAACGACTGGAAAGTTTTACAAATTGTTGATAAAATGAAGAAAAATCATCAAGTACCAATATATATTTACTCGCTACAACTCAGAAAGATACAGCCATTTTATATCAGGGTTATGCCAAAGTGTGTATAATTAGGATTCCCTTTATCCTACATACCATGACAGTATTGTCAGATATGTTGCAGTTAAGTTACCAAAATCAGAATGAGCAATGAATAGGAAACAAGAATGGGAATCGAGAACCGTAATCGTTGAAAACCGGTTCCAAATTGTCTGATCGATCAGAATTGTATGCCTCCAAGCTTATCAATTCCTTTAATCAATGCATGTTTTTCTGAGAATTGCGCATTGCGAAACAAACAGTAATGTGAAACTCATGCGTCAATGCAGCTGGAAACTTGCCACGAGAAGGAGTCATGGCAGAGAGGAAGAAATGGGCAGCAAGTTGTGATTTCAGTTTCTGAGCAACATGGCCTTAAATTCCAGGAATGCCAGGATGATTACACAAAGACTGTCTACAGCTAGCTCTCAGGCTACAGCCAGCTCGGAAAAAAAGACGGGAATCGATAAAGAACAGGACTGATAAGCAGAATTGATAACACCATTGGAATCAATCAAATCATCCCATCCCTAATTTTAATGCTAGCGATGACAATGCTAACATGCTGCTGTTTAGTAGGTTTAATGTTGGCCCTGTTTGCTATCTTAGTTTAGCATTTTAGCACGCTAACATTTGCTTGCTAGACAAAAAGTCAGGGGAACACCAAAGTCAGTGGACTTTGTCCTTAGTTGACACAGAATGCCAGGGCTCCCAGCACTGGTTGCACTGGTGTGACTATTTTTTTCATTATGGTGCACCAACACATAATATAGGTGCAAAATCTTGGCAATCCGGCAAGCAGACATTTTAGTGGTGGACCGACCGACTGACATCACCATCCCTTTAGCCTGGATAAAAATACAACAAAATCTGAAATGAGGCAGGGCGTATATGTCCTCCAGCGCTATGAATAATCCACAGAAAACTGAAAAAAACAACACAGTAACACTGGCCTCAATAAATACTAACAACCTATCACCCATTCTCAACCACTGAAGATGTTTCACAGCTCATAAAACTGGTAGTCAAAACAAAGTGCAGAACTCATGGCCGAAGTCATCACTGATGTTGAGTCAGCAACTGGCACGACTTCCAGTCAGCGCTGCGATGCACTCGACCAATCCACTGCAAGAACCAGAAGAAATCCTGACGATAACCAATACGTGACCCCATTACTCATGAACACACAGCACACACACACACTCACACGTTCCAGGTCACAGAAAGCCTTCTCCCTTTAACATACACATAACTCATGTAGGCTCCTCTCTTCCAGTTCTCCGACAATTTAAATCCCACTTTCGGGTCATTTGGACTGTCAGAGGCTGTAAAAGTGCAAGTAGTGCAGTCTGTCTGTCCAAGCAAAGGCTGTGGTATCACTGCTGGCTATTTCCTCCTCACCATAAGGTAATCATTAGATGTGAGAGGGAGCTGGCAGCAGGCTACATAAAACGGGATATCCTCAAAGTTCCAGATCCCACGCAGTAAAGAAGTGGTCTGTTGTAGCGATTGATAAGTATGTGGATATTGCAGATTGAGTAGAAGCCACTGTGGAAGTCTCAGCACCTTTCATCCATCCTGCAAGATTTTTTTTTAAAGAACTCCTTTTTGTGGTTTTGAGTGGCACTGAAGCAAAAATAAAAACACCCTGAAATGTTGGCTTCACAAATCCATATGAAATGAGTTAAGCTGGAACAATAACAGCCTGTCAGCGGCGCTTAGTGTTCGCTACAGTGTGTAATATACCTCATTGTGCTTTGTACTATTACAACCCACACTGCTTAACTTGTACATTAGGTAATTGAGTGAAGGTAAGCTTAGATAGAGCATGGATGAGAGGAGCCATGCTATGTGATTTGGCTGATTATCATAAGGCGAAGAACCGAGCCACATCAGCTCGAGGCCCGCTGCTTTCACCTCCATCTCGGCAAATTAGCCCGAACTGATGGAGGGATGACGCTGGAAGAAGGGAGGACGAGAAGAGAGTTCCTGTGGTTCCCTGTGGCTTCAGACCTCTGTAATCAGCATGCCAAGCTCCTGATGTCTAAATCCACAAGTCGGACCCAGACAGTCTACACATACTCTATACACACATACATATACACAGACACACGCAGACACACACAGAGCGAGCTCCTGATACATGAGCTCTACAGAGATCTCTGGTCTCTGGTCAAATGCAGGACGACTGAATGTGATTATGTATCTATGCAGTGTTACACTGAGCCATCATGTTTAATTCATTAGTATCTGAGGTTTCTGATTTCCCAATTAGATCACTGAGATTTAAAAAAAGAAAAAAATGTTGGTAGGGCTGGACTGGCAAAATGCAAAATGCTTGCATATTCACGCTTCTTAAATGTGAGAAGTTGTTGCTTTTCCTTTTTTTAAAAAAAATATTATTAAAAATGATTGTATTTGGATTTTTAGTTAGACAAATGTGACATTTGGGCTTTAGGAAACTGTGATGGGGCTGGTCAGTGTTTACCGATGTGTTGTTTTGTTTTGTTTGCCCTTGCAATTTGCGCATGGTGAATTTAACACAGCACTCGGTCTATTCTTGCTCAGGAAGTAGAGCAGTCGTCCACCAATCAGAGGTTCGATTACCCTGGCCGCTGCAGTCTGCTTGTCCTAGTATGCTTGGACAGCATACAAAACCCCAAATTGCTCCCAGCTCCTGGCTCTTCCATCAGTGTGTGAGTGCGTATGACTGGTTATCGCTCATGATGAGCAGGTGGCGCCTTGCATGGTAGCCTCTGCCACCGGTGTATGAATGTGTGTGTGAACTCTGACTTGTGTTGGTCGCTAAGACTCAAAGAGTTATATATAAATACAGTCCATTTACCATCGACTATTCTCAGTGACACTAAGTTGTCATTCATGTCTCATTTCTGCTTTCTCTTTATTAAAGATTTATGCAAGAAAAGTGTCTGTGACATTTTGGGCAACACTCTAATATAAATATATAATTGTAAAAGCTCTTATCTTATCTGTTGGATTGTTGAATTGAAAAATTGCACTAAACTGATTTCATTCGACAGAAAACATATAAACAAATAAATATTTGTTATTTCTTATACTTGATCAATAATAAAAAAAAAATACAAATGCAAAGTAACAGTGATGCTCTCATTGTGATCAGCCCGTCCTTTAATGGCATCTGCTTGTAACATCAGGTGTTTCTTTAATGAACATGCGGCAGAATCAGTCACGACTGACTGGCTGCTCATCATGATGAGCAGCAGTGACATGGCCCCTTTTCATCCTTATGTTATTCACAGGGGGGGCTTTGTTGAGCATAAACGTCATCATCCCCCATCTCTATTTATAGCCAAACTCTGACATAGTGGTAGATGATGTCATACTCTCACTCACATGAATGTGAGTATATAAGGGACCATTCAGCAGGGAGAGAGGTCTCCTTCGTGTACGCTTGCATTGTTGAAGCATGGGTCAGCATTTCAGAGCCCCAGGTTTAATCAGATAGGAATTACAGCTGTGAAGAGAGAAAAAAGTGAGAGATAAAGCCATGAGAGACAGGGCAAAATCCATGTGTCACTTCCTGTAGTGGGAGGGAAAGGATTAGGATAATAGCCGAAGGAAAGTTTATCTGAGGGGGGGGAAAGTTCAGTCCTTTCGATGAGAGAAACTTTTGTTGAATCACCGGTATCAGAAGCAGCCCTCGGGGCGAGACGGTGAGCTTTTGTACTTGGCACTTATGAAAGAAGACTGATAAAGGTAGTCTAATACTCATGGAGGCTTTCAAGCAGGGGTTTTAATGTGATAAGGATTATATGAACCGGGGAGCTTGGCAGCTTGAATCTTAGGTAGTGAATTAAGCAGACGCTCACCGATGAATGGCAGAGAAATAAAGACAGCTTTATTATCACAGGGAGTAGTAGTGAACATGGTGGCAGGCCAGGCCAATACATGACTCAGACTGAAGGGAATCTAGCTCAGCTGTCACTGAGGGCCATTGTTGAAGTGGAATAAAGAGCTGTATTGACTCCCCTCATCTGCTGCGTCTCTATGGGACCCACTGGTGTGGTTTAGTGGGAGGATGGATGACATGATGAATGCTGCAGTTTAAAGAGTCATGGCATTTTGAAGAAACCAGTTAAACCGTACTGTAGCTGGTCCCCAAAAGTCATCTGGGCTTGATTTGACACTTCACCAGAGGACTGAGTGACTGCGCTGATCTGTGACCAGTTTGACTTCAGTCTTGTATTGTAAGTTTTACAGTGATATGCAGTGAGCAGTGTCTGTAGATTAATATTAAAAGTCCATTTTAACAGTTATTGGTTTAAGTAATTTATCAGGCAGACATGCCGAACATTTTCTTGTCACAGCTTGTCAAATGTGGGATGTTTCTGTCTTTCTCAGTCACCTCAGGCTCTGGTGACTTCTGGTAAAAATGTTTCACTACTGTCTTTAGTTGAGACTATTAAAAAAACATTTAAAAATATGATCAATACATCAGTTGCTAATGAAAATCATGAAATACAGGCCAACATAGGTTAATTAACTTTTAAACACAGTGAAGAACATTACTTGATTGTTATCAAGTAATTACATGATATATTTACAAAGCAAAGCGGGGATATATGGTTGCAAAACAATATGGTATTAATGAACACATTCATCTAATATTGATTCTATCATGGAATGAGACATGTATGCAAAATCCTGATGAACTGTTGTATTAAATCAGTTGCACATAAAACTAAACCTTCAACAAGATGTTTTATCAAACCTGCAATAAGTGAGGGGGAAGCAAAAACAATTTGTGAACATAACATTGAAATATAATCGCCAATTGCTTATCTATACATTCCAACAGATACAAAGCAACATCATCATTATTTTGTGTTTGTTTCTGGCCACCTAACGGATACTAGTCTAATATTCCCTCTCTTTTAGCTCTGTTATTGGTCTCTGCCAACTCCTGAGGGAATGCTCCACTATGAACAGCGGCTAGACGCTAACTGCGTCTGTCTGCTGTTTGGTGCTGAGTGGGTAGCGTACAGCGGGCTTGTAGACCTTTTAACCTGCAAACATCTGCCTGCTGCAGCCGAAAGCAACAATATGAGAGCAGTGACAGTAAACCAAAACAGTAAAGTTGCGGGTCGATTAAACAATGAGCTGAACCTCACTATAAAGCTCAGAAAGCTACAGAGTCAGATGATAATTCTCTGTAGGTTCATTACTATGACCAGCGGGGTTGTTGTAGAAACATAGTGAATGCCTGCTCAGGCCTGTGTGAGCTGACCAATCAGAGCAGAGTGGGCTTTTTGGGTGAGGAATAGAGGAGCTGCAGCAATGGACAGTACAAAAAAATAAAATAAAATAATGTGGTTTTTTTAATAATCAAGTATTTAAACATCTTCTGGTACACACCCAAAATAAAAGTATGAACCTGAAATTGAGCATAATATGGGAACTTAAGGTTTCTGTTACAATTTGCCAAGAATGGTTCATTTGGATAATAGCTTTCTGTAAAACGCTGCTAATGATATGATCTTATCATCATGAAACAACTTCACTGAAACTCACTAAATTATTATGCTGAGCATCTTTAAGTCCTAATTGAAATATGTGTGTGGATGCAGATAGGACCTGAGTTATGAAAGTGACCTAATCTCATTAGAAACATATCCCCAGTCTACTGTGCCATAACAAAATTGAGCTAAGTCAAATATTGTAGTGTGTGGGCCAAAGTCTGCACATGTCACCCACTACATCTAATCCAGCAGGCTAAATCCTGGCCATCACCCCCTCCAGTGTGCTGCGCAGCACTGAGATGTTGAGTCACTGTAATAATTAGTCATTTGCTTGTAAAAAAGGAAGAGATGAGAATGTATCCCCAAGACATCCAGCATTGTGATAGTCAGTGTTTGTTACATGAAGTCTACTGATCTAACATGACAATCTAATAATAAATAAGTGATATATGTTGATTTAAAAACAACTCATACAGCAGTATTTGTACAGCCAAAGTGATCCTCACTGACACCACATCTGTCTGCTGCATCCACACAAGTCAACATCAAGAACGCCTCCGTGAGTTTTCATCAAACCTTCTATCAAAGATGAAAAGTCCAACAAATCCACATAACCAGCCCCCCAGCAAATGTTCACCACAAAGGAGCCTATTCAGTCTGAGGACAAGCCTGTTCTCAAAAAAATGACCCAACCATGAGAATACATAGCACAGCTGACTGGGATCTCTCAAGCGTAGGAAGACAGAAAGAAAAAGATGAGGGAGGAGGGAAAAAAAATGGTGCATTAACTCCACTGGGTCTCCCTGTTCATTCAGGGTCACATTACATGAAACTACAGAGCAACATGGGTACATCCAGTTCATTGAGCCCAACAAGCTCTGGGTCTCACCGGACCTCCCTAAATGGGAGCAAACATATTTTTGTTAGTGATCTAAGGGACAACACAAAGCTCCCAGAGTGCAATAAGGCATGAGTGACTGGAGACAGCAGAGATCTAATGCGCTCTTCTTAAAAACAACCGAAAACATCTGAAAACAGAGCTTTGAACTCTACATGCAGATAGTTTTTGGGAAGAGTTTTTCACACCGAGGTCCTTGCTCCGCTTTGACCATTTTAGCAGATAAAAGCTGCCCTCGACTGCATGTTCGCACAACTTCAAACATCCACTTTCTTCAGCATTATCACTCTGAGACAGCCCAGTCAAACTCATTTTTGCTTGGAATAAGTTTACGTAGGAGAACCGAGACTAAAATGGCCCCCGATCAAAAGCATCGTTACGTTCCATTAATTGGGTTCCCTCTCAGTTCAGCCATGAAATGCTCCGGCCTCACAGATAATTTGACACCTTAAGGTCAAGATGATGCTGCATGGAGAAACCGCTGGAGCCTCTACGAGCTTTGAGCTGAAGAGAAGAGAGTGTGGCCGCCCGGTCATGGTTTGTCTTTGCCTGGAGAGAGATCTGGCTACCAGTCAACCTAATGATCAAAGAGCGTTAAGACCTCAGAGTTAAAATCCTCAGCGATAACAGACTTTTTCTTCCAATCCTCCTGCACAGTAAATTACATCTAGACTTTCTTGGTTTTATAGGAAATGTGTGAAAAGCACTTTAACCTGAAACACCTGAAAACCTTGACCGTTGATGCTCAGTGCCAGCCTCCTCAGCAGACTGACCACCTCCTATGCCACCGATCCACCACTGGCTAAACACAACAGCAAATAGCTTGAAGGCTGTTGCAGTGCTGTGTCAGTGCAGGTGCAGCGGTGAGGATCTCCAGAGACAGACACAGACAAGTTAGTGATAAGGCTCCTCAAAATGGCCGGTCCCTCCCCTCTAAGTTTGACCTTTTCCACATTTCTGTTCCCTAAAAGGTCAAGCACTGATTCCTTTAGGCTCCATGTAGACTGCTGCCGTGTTTGTGATAGTTGCTATGCACATGGTTAATACTGGATAATCTGGGTTGTCTGACAGTACACAGTTGGATTGAGAAAATCTAATTTGGACTACAGAGATGCATCGAATCGGCTGGTTTTAGGCATGACCAGCCACGACCGGTTTGATCTTATTTGTAGAAAAAAAGCTCTGTCCAGTCACAGAGCACTTTATTTTCAGATTGAAGCGAGAGTGACAGAAAGTGCTGTAACTTGGTGCAGTTTTGAGAAAGTAAGACCTATTTAATAGTTAATGAACATAGAAATGTTTGTGTATTTTGTCATTTACAGTTCTTAAAAGAAAATCTGAATTGGCCAAAATCAAGATCTGAAAGTCCGAGTTTTAAAAAATCGGAAATCAGAATCGCAGTTTGTTTGTTGGTTGGTTTGTCAGCAGGATTACACAAAAACTGCTGAACGGATTTTCACGAAACCAGGATGGATGTTGGGTCTCGGCTCAGAATAGACCCCATTAACTTTTGACTTTTTACATTTTTGATAAAGGGACGGATCCAGGATTTTTTTTTTTTTTTTTTTTACATTTTCACTAATTTCTCAGGGAATAATGCATCTTGATAACAATACTGTTATCCTACTTACCCTACTGTTAACACAACTTTGACCATTTTCTTGGTTATCATTCAAAGACTCCCAAACTTGCAACTTACTTCCAATTTGCTTATTTAAATTTGACTTGACTTTTTTCGACTGACTTGATAATATCCGATGTGGATACGAGCTTTGTTTTGTTTGGCATGACTTCCTTCAAACACAGTGTTAAATATGTGTCTTATTTTCAACACAAGTGCCACATTTCTGTGTCTGTTTCATCTGGAGCGCTTGTATTTTTCTCCCCTGAGCCCATCCTGTGTTCCCAAATGTTGGGAGAGGGGGGAACGCACAGATGGGACCGGGGCAAAGTCAGAGAAGTGTTAGCTTACAAACATACACACATGTACGCACAAGCACACACTATAAGGTGTCACAAATGCACAACACAAAAGCGTGCACACTAACATTACTGGCAAATGTCTAAAATATCTGTTAAAGCCAGACACACACACACACACGCAGCACTGTGAGTTCATGAGGAGAGCGCAGCCTGAAGGGGCCAGTGCATCCATACAGAAGGTCAGGCTGAGAAGGACAGATGATCGTGCACATCAGAATTTAATAGCCAGGGGACCCCGAGGTGCTCCCCTGGGTGCTGTACACTCAGCCGCAAAGCAAACTTGCCCAAAAGAGCAAAGGGGCTGACTGAGAAGTGACAGAGTTTGGCAAGTTGGAAAGAGATAGAAAGACTAAAGATAAACAGAAATAAAGTTTATATAGCGAGACATTTGTTAAGCAGACATTCATCTAAACTACACAGCCACCAACAGCTTGTGCATGATTACTCTGACATGCATGTATTAGTACTTTATAAAGCCAACATACTAATTTTAAGTATTTTTCTGCAGAGTTTGATCTGACTGAATATGTTAAATGATATAGTATCTTACCGCCATATTAAGCGTATTCTTGCATACTTAAAAAAAAACAAAAAAAAAACAAAACATCTGTACCTGGAATGGGAGTCTTCTTCATGCTGTGTTTCCTGCTGGTCCACTTCTCTCAGTCGTCAGTAAAAAGCAGCGCTGTGGGTCCTCAGAGGAAACCCGGTGATGCCCGTCCAAAATCACGGAGTCGACTTTGTTGTTGCTCTCAGTTTGGCTGCACTTGTTCTTGTGCAGCGCGCTCCCGGTGCGTGATGACGCCGTGTGACTGCGGGCGGCGCAGATGCAAAAGTGCCGTGTGATCAGCTGATGTGCACTTTAGTGGTACACTGAGATTGTCGGGACCGCACGACCATGTGAAGAGAAATGATGTGAGCGAACGAGGAGGAGGGGGAGGGGGAGGAGGAGGATGGGATCCTTTGACGCGCCTTTACGCACGGATTGGAGATGGCACAGCATCTATTCGGTGCCGGGCTCCTCACTAAGGGAAAAATAATTATCGTTAAAAAATTATTATTCAGACACAATAATCAATAAGTGCTGCGTTGAAATAAAATCGATGCGATGCGCTCATCATCAGGAAGAAGACATTTGGTTACAAACCTTCATGCATGACATGATGTCATGACAGTTAATCTTATTTCTTCACACCTGGACTTATTTCTGGAAACAGACCTGGGTGACTGTGTGTAGAGGTCACACACGTTTCAATCCAAACCTGTTCAATGATTCTTCTGGAAGCTGCTGTCTGGTGTCCACATCTGGCACGTTGAAGCATGTATGTTGCAGTAAAACGACTGTCCGATGCTGCCCTCTTGTGGTAAAAAAACAAAAAAGTGAGGCCGATTCACTTAAATGGCTTTTACTCCAGAGAAGATAAGGAGAACACCTTTACCACACAATTAGGACTAACGTTGAGACACTTTTCACTTGTTATAGTAGTAAAAACAAAGGTGGAACTAATTATAATACTGATGTTTTAGCAGGGACCTGAGACTGAAGCATATGATTGCTCTAACTTAGGTTCGCCTTGAAAAAACACAGCAAATATACATATTATTAGGATTTCAAAGTTGTTGTGAAGTTTTCAGTGAAACTGTCAGCTTACGACATCCTTACAACCAATAAATAACATAGCTGAAAAGTGATGAGGTGCAGCAACAAAACTTTACTCGCCACTTGCCCGTTAAAAAGAATGGTACACAACCAAACTTGGGTGATCACATTTTGCTTGGACCACCTTGTAAACATACAATGAGGGGTTGCAACCACGTGTGATACCTGATTTTGCTCATAGGCACCAGTTCTATTGATATGTTGACTGACAGCTGGTCAGTCAGGGCTGGATGCCAACGCTCCAGTGGGACTGATTTTGTCAAATTGTAGTAGCCTGGAGGATGGAAATTAGGCTAAAACAGTCGTAACCTGGTCAAATAACAGGCTAACAGACGGTAAGAAGAGAGCAGTCGCAGCATCAGTGGGCTAAGAAAATGTTTTTTAAAGATAAACCAAAGATTGGCATCATTAGCTGAAGTAGGTAAACTGTATTTCAGATAGTTCAACTCTTCATATTCCACATAACCTGTCATCCAGTTTGACTATTGCTGCCACCTCCTGGTGTGAAGTTCGTCTCATCTCTTTCACATCATTTAAATAAGCTTGGAAATTTGGAAATTGTTTGCATTGATTTTTGTGTGTGGACCTTTTTGGGTGATTACCTACTGGAGTGTATGTTGATTTAGCTTCTCAGTCATACTAGAGTGTAATTATAATGTATTTTCATCATAAAAAACAATGAATCAAGACAAAGGCAGACTAGCAGTGGTCAAAATCAGGCAATTTAAAGCTCAGAAATTATTGGTAAACTCAGATTAAGCTCAGATGAATTAGTCATCATTAAACTCTGTCTTGTGATATGTATTCCACACACCCACACACAATGGTAAACTGTGAAGGTGAGAATACCACAGAATGGTTCATTTACATATCCATGCACATGCATATACGCACCCATATCCCAATATCCTAACTAATTTTGAGTAGTGTATATTCAGTGCATGTGCTCTCCTCGTGATCAACAGTTAGTTCTATTAAATGATTTCACATTAAATGTTGAAACTCTACTCAAACCTTTAAACTACCAAACCTTCAGTAAGCAGTATTACCATCATTGCTGTGGTGTTTCTGTAAAGCCTGTGGTTAAGTTAAACTTCCTGCCCTCTACTGAGAAACATGCGCCCAAGTCAAAAGTAAAATAAAATACATTAAAAACACAAGTAGCAATGATTGACTGAAAAAACAATTCTGGGGTTGATATGGTGTAAACGTGAGGGGGAAAAAAAATCAAAACTGACACATCAGTTAATCTGTTACTTTTATTGATATATTGAGAAAAAGAACACACCCATATGAACGCTCTGAGACCACAGATGCACAGCAAAGCTTCTGACATCGATTTAAAAGCACTTTACAAATATCAACATGAAGCACAAATGACTTATCATATACAGGGACAGTGTTGTCTTGGTTGATGTCAAGCTGTGATGACAACTCTTCCAATAAAGTGTAACCAAACATGTTATTCATTGCACCTCATTAACTTTAAATGACTAGATGGGTTAAATTAAACTAATATATTATGCGACAACTCGACACTTGGACCTGCAAACCACCCACACATACTCCCCCACCTCTCTTGTTAAGTTTTTGGTTTGTGGTCACATTTCCCCTCTAAAAGCTGGCCCCCACAACAAGTCAAAAATATCTGTCCCAGATTTAAGATTTTTCAAAAGTTACATTTGCTGCGTAGCTACAGAAGCTAATGAAACTCACCAACAGTGTTTCATGCCAAAGAAAAGTCAGTAAACTCATCGCTCCAACTTGTGATGATTTAAGCTTAATGCTCAGGTGTCTTATTAATCGTACCTAACTTTTAGTTTTAGTGCTTAGTTATGTTTGTTTGTTTACTCTGGGACAGTTTGACTGCACTCACTGCAAAATTGTTTATTCCCCACTTAAATTAATTAAGGGGGGAAAGAGCTTTTTCTTTTAAATAGTCAATAGCCAAGGCAAATAGAGGAATTTCCAGAAATGTGCTGGAAAGTGTTTTCTCTCAATGTTGTGGTAATGTTTGGATGAATATTTTAAGTGTATAAAACATCTTTAATAGTGTATGAGAACATGAAGACCTTTATTCACGCATGTATTTTATTGCTTGCAACGAAACAGTCAAATACAGCCATAAAAACGAAAGTTCAAATATGATAATTAATACAAACAACAATGAGAATAATTTGATTTGGGAGACATTTTCCCAACAATGTGTTTAGCTTTAAATTTTGTCTCATGTATGTTTTTTAAATCACTTCAAAGTTTGATCAAGCAACAGTGAAAAGAAGTAAACCAACCCCCACCGAACCAATAATATTTGATCCACAAAGCTAAGCAAAAACATATGGGCTTGGTGGTGACTGTTCTGGAGCTGCTAGAGGGCGGAGGGCGTTCCTGTTCATAACTTCATACACATTATCGTTGGAGACCCTCCGTGTTGTTCTTCTGATGCTAGCCCATTGTTTTGTCTGTTGGTAGTGAAATATCACAAAAAGTTTGCACAAATATCAGACATGTATATTTTTTATGTTATCCTTTTTTAAGACTAGCTTCAAAGAAGTTAAAGACAGATTTTTGGACGAATGTTAACAGCAGATTTCACAAACTATAATCAGTTGAAAGGAACCAACTTAACGACAACAACACTAGTTTTCCTCTGGGAGAAATGGCAGTGATTCTTTAATGCAGGTAAGAGGAGTTGGGTGTAGTCAATGTAAAGAGAATGACCCATCCATCCACTCTAACCTCGTCCCTATGTGGACTTTGTCACTCTTTCTACCACATTGGTTCTTCATTATCACCTCTGATGGTACTGCACCCTCATACATGTGTATTATTCACTTCTCCACAAGGCAAACATGTCATGGTATCCCCTAGTGATCGGCAGATCTATCACATGCTTTGCCGCAAGACTGCAACAGATACACAGTAAGCTCGGTGAAGCTGCACCCACATCCCCCAGCATTCAGTGATCTTCTACGTAAAGTCTGCCTGTGATCTTAAGATCTCAAAGGGTAAACCTCATGTTTATAGCAGTTTGGTGGTCTTGGTGTGATGTAGTGATAAACTGATAAATGTGCACATGTCGAGCAAATAATATCTGCAGAAACTGTACACGAGGTAACCACTGCTGAGGCTTGCAGAGCTACTTTAAACATTTTAGTTCATGCACAAAGTAGTGAGAAGTCTGAACTCACCCTCAGGATCAGCAGGATGAAGATCACAGTTACCAGTGTACTGATGACGCATGTGGCGATGATGACTAACTCCAGAGGTGGACTTTGGTTGGGAGGGACACAAGGCATTCCTGTGTGAAATTACAAACACGCAAACATGGGTTACACCAAAAAAAAAAAAGGTTGGACCCATTTTATAAACTGTTGACTATCATACTGTTTTAATAAAGGCACGATTTGTTTTGTGTGTAAAATCTTAATCTGCAAGTAACTGGTAAGTGAAATTTGCCAATGAAGTGATCCCCAATGAAATGCACCAGAAGTATTAAAATGAAGCATTAAAGTAGAACTTAATGTGTCATTTAAAAAGGGACTGTGAATGCACTGGACTGCGCTCCAACACACCTCTTACAATAAGTGTGTAGCCTTTGCATTTGACTCGATCATCGTTTTTGTTCATGTAGACACAGCGGTAGAATCCAGTGTCCTCCATGGTCAGGCTGCTGATGGTGATGGTGTGGTTCATCAGAGATCCAGTTGTTTCAATCCTGCTGATGAATCTGTGTCGCGGGCTGATATTGTCATTTCGTCCGTCATAGTAAAGCACCTCTTCCACTCCCTTATATTCTTGTTGATACAGATACATGCTGATAGACTCTTCAACACAGCTGGGACATCCTTCAGATGAACACTTTAAGGTGACGCTCTCTCCCACCCGTCTGTACACTGCAGTGTCCTCTGTCATAAAAGAGACAAACTGTCTGATTAGAGGGTCTAAAAACACAAGACACACAGCCATCTGCATTATTTAAACACTGACTGGATAGCATTAACATGTAAGCAGCATTTTGATATTGTATATTTAATGACTGGTTGAGGTTGGACCCATTTTACAAACTGTTGACTTTCATATTTTTTTGGATGAAGGCACCATATGTTTTGTGTGTAAAATCTTAATCTGCAAGAAACTGGTAAGTACAACCATCAAGAGAAAAAAGGTACATTTGCCTAAGAAGTGATCCCCAATGGAATGCACTACAGCAAGCATTAAAGTAGAACTTAATGTGTCATTTAAAAAGGGACCGTTTGAATGCACTGGACTGCGCTCCAACACACCTCTTACAAAAAGTGTGTAGCCTTTGCATTTGACTCGACCATTGTTTTCGTTCACGTAGACACAGCTGTAGAAACCAGTGTCCTCCATGGTCAGGCTGCTGATGGTGATGGTGTGGTTCATCAGAGATCCAGTTTTTTCAATCCTGCTGATGAATCTGTTTCGCGGGCTGATTTTGTCATTTCGTCTGTGATAGTAAAGCACCTCTTCCACTCCTTTACATTTGTGTCGATACAGATACATCCCGATGGACTCTTCAACGCTGCTGGGACATCCTTCAGATGAACACTTTAAGGTGACGCTCTCTCCCACCCATCTGTACACTGCAATGTCCTCTGTCATAAAAGAGACAAACTGTCTGATCAGAGGGTCTAAAAACACAAGACACACAGCCATCTGCATTATTTAAACACTGACTGGATAACAGAGTTTCTGGAAGCAGCAACTGAAACTGTTTTGCAGTTTCAAAGTAAACAATCATACCTGCATTGGCGGAAAGAAAGAGCAACAGTACAGACCAACAGAGCGGCATCATCTTGCAGCACTGACTTCATGCTGTCTTTGTCTCTCACACATACCCACACAGATGGCATACTGCAAACACTGCTTCCTGTACTTTTTGATGTGTGGTGATGATATGAAACCTTTGAGAGAATCACATGTATTTCAGTTATTTCCTTATGACTCATAGACATATGGCCTCAGCTGGGCTACAGTGTCATGATGTTGGAAACCAAGTTCATGAAAATGTCCAGATGGAAAAAAGGTAAAAGGCTAAACAACACATATCACGTGAGAAGAAATGATGACATGTTACAAGTTATAACTATAAATTCATTGTGTTCTACATGTCATTATACTTATGACATTATTTAAATATTTACAGAACTCTCAGGTGTTTACACAATAAATGCAACAGAAAGATGGCATATTATGGCTATTCAAGTAAATATAAGAGATTTTGAACATGAATATAGCAGCAACAACAATTTGCAATGTAAAGACATAGTGGAGTAATGGCTATTTTTATATGATTGATGCATGAACTGCAAATCTGTAGAAAGATTCCCCTTCTCATTCCCAGGTCACCAAACATTTAAACTTTGAGTTTGAAGACCTGGGAATGGGACTCAACACTCAACTATGTTTCTCCAGAATGGTTTACTATACCTTTACATATATGAGAATGAATGAAACATATCATTTAAACGTATTAAAGTATGGGCCCATATTTTGTTTTGTTTTTTATTAAAAACTGAACTAACGCATAAACGTCAATTTGTATCTGTAAGTTGGAACACTTAAGGGGCACTATGTGGTTTCAGAGAATAAATTCAAATTCAGAAATATAAATTTTTTACATAACTGATTAAACAAACTGCTCTCAGAGGAAAATAAGGTCCCCAGGACACTGTTTGAAACTAGAAAAGTGGCAGGGTCCGCCAAATATCAACAAAGTAAAACAGTATGAAATGTTGTTGTTCTTTAAGGTCAGTGTGTTTATTCAGTCATGAAAACGAAGAGTTTGTTTCTTGACTGAAAATAAAGATAAACAACCTCCTGCAAACTCTTTTTCATGCAGTTCACCTGTGCTGCTGCAACCTGACAACATGCTGTAAAGCTATTTGTCCAATACATGGCAGGACTGATATCTACAGTATTTGAGGTTTGCAAGTTCTCTATTCAGCAATATTCATCTTAAATGTGGGTCAACAAGATCTGATATCGTAAGTGATATATTTCATTCAATGATATCAAAATAACATGCCGTGAAATATGATGTCTTCCCTGTCTCTCACGGTTGCCTATATAAACCTGTAGATGTAGATTTGTTGTTTAATGCTGCTGGACTGTGGATTTCTTTGTGAAGGACTCAGATTTTCTGCGACAGCCTGGGATGTCACTTCATGCACACTCTCAGACAGACAGACAAACAGATAGATCGATAGATAACTTTATTAATCCCCCAAGGGAAATAAGTTATCGTCAAAATACAACGGCAAATATTGCAACAATAAAAAAATACTATATACATAAAACTTGAATGTTTTCCTTGGAATGTATTTGTCATGTCAATTTCTGGTTCTAGTTGTTTGCAGAGTAAGTTTGTGTGTTTATGTGGCATGCTGTGCCTCCTACAGAGAGAGCGAGAGAGGCTTTCTTGTCGATACTGTCTTGTAAACTGCCAACACACGCATAAATAAATGGAGGTGAAACTAATCTTCACAGTAATACAAGCTATTCCTAGTTATACACACAGTTCTTTGCAGTAGGAAAAGTGCTGCGACAGACCGACACTTAGCAAACAAGGAAGTTGTGATATCAGGTTTCCAGTAAGTTTGCATATTCCTGTGACATGCTGTGCCTCCTGCAGAGAGACAGTGAGAGAGTTTTTAGTCACCGGATATTATCTTAGACTGCCAATACACATAAATGTATTGAGGTGAAACTAATCTTCTCAACTATTTACTGGAAACATTAAAATCACCTCAGGCCAGGGTGTCTTGGTATTCTTTATCCATCTCCTGATGACCTCCTGCAAAAGGTTTAATACCAAAGTCTGAGTTAATCCTCATACACTTCATCTTAGAAACAGTAGTAAAACAAGTTTTATTAGTTGGACACAGTGAGTAACAATGCTGTATTTCAGGCTTACCTTTCTCTGTGTCTGGCTCAAATGTACGGACTTCCTGATGGTCACCTGGAACAAATTCAAGATTTTGTTGTGGGTTACAGTCCATGGGTTTAAAACCATCACCAAACTAAGCAAGTTCATGACCTGCACGCATAGGAAGATCCCCTGTCCGAGATCCCCTGTCCGATTCATGTGTCAGTTCCCGACACATGAATCAGATTATATTATGATTCAAAGACTGATGATTAGAAACCAAGCCCAGTTTTCCACAAGTCATGGAAAAATGTACAACCTATGTTCTGTGTAGTACATATGATTGTACTTCCCAGGACATCTTTAAAGTCAGAGGAAACCCCAGGGAACAGTTTATTATTTTATGTTAATAAAGTGACACCAAGGTAGTGCAGGGATATTGCGAAAGTTTTTGGTCAGTGATCAACATGTACTCCAACTGAATTCATGAACAAAGTTCAAAGCACGGCAGAAGGAGTACGTGCTCGAACAGGCTTGGAATGCAATCAGACCGTCTGTGATGAGTTAGCTAAGCTAAAACAAAGTAACAACTTCGAAGAACAAAGTATAACTCAGTAAAAACACAAGGGGCACAAAACCAAGAACATACCATGGGGTAAGATAGGACAACACTGCAAGACATGGGAATGAGTTAAGGTGGAACACAAGTGGACGACATGGGTGAACCATAGGGGAACACAGGACGAACTGACAAAGACTGGAGGAAGGACACAGACTATATACACACACAACTAACAAGGGGATGAGGTGCAGGTGGAGAGAGGTCGAGCAACACAGGTGAGGGAAATAAAAACACTAGGAACAGGGAAGGGGCTGATGGGCTGGAGAAGCTGAAGACACTGTAACGATGGAAAGCAGACTGGTGAGGACAGCAAGAAAACAGGAGGAAAAGCAAGGGAGGCAAGACATGATGCATGGTGGTTAAACTTCAAAATAAAACAGGAAACCACAGATGCAAAACCAGAATCATGACACTTACGCTATATTGGAAGATGTTTTTGTTCAAAGCGACTTACATTAAGTTCATTTAACTCCATATGTACAGAGCTAGATCGTTAAAAGCAACATTTTCATTAAAAGAGAGCATTCCAGCCAAATAAGAACAAAGAGTTCAGTGCTACAGTTCAAGTGCTTAGACATTCTGTCTTGAACCTTGTTCATACTCACAAATAAATACATTTAGACCAAAAGCCAAACGAGGCCCTGTGTGGATACTCACGTCGAGATCGCCTTCCAAAAAGGAACACCATCACCACCAGCAATCCTACAATCAGCGATCCGATGACCACCACAGGAGCAACTATATTAGTGATTCGAGCAGACGGCTTTCCTGGTTCCCCACCTGAATAAATGCACAACAAAGCTTTAATGTTCTAATCCTTCAAGTCATGAACAAAAAGAGGAAAGAAGTGTTTGTTAAAATGAGGTATGTAAGCATTTTGTGGAAATTCTCCCTGTAATACTGTTAGCTGCTTACATTCACTTTCTCTTTTACTCCTGCTGGGGTCTGCATTTGAACATCAGCCCTGAATGAAAACGCCAGCCTTGTAGAGAAAGTAAACAAGGTGGCAGGCAGGCAACGACAGATAAACATCAGCTAATAATGAATGACCATGAACAGCTCAGCTAGAGCGCCTAATGGGAACCTGTTGACGATTTAATATTGTGATTTAATAGTGAATCAAAATCTGTATTTCCACTATGCAGCTCAGGCGTTGACCGTCATGCATAGTTTTCTGTCTTTGTGCGGAGCATTGTTTTGAAGTTTTGAAGTCACATCAGCTTTAGAGACATGATGCAGCCTGGCTATTCATCAACTTGTGTATCAAAACAACTACAGCACAGGAAATGGCTGGCTTCAGATAAAACAAACACACAATGTAGTGATGCAGGGGACCAAAACTTCCATCTTTTCTGGAATGTATTTATATGGAGCTCCTGCTTTTTTTGTGGTTCAATGTTTTCAAGGTCAGTCTAACCTGTCAAGTTTTTTTTTCTTTTGAAGACCAACAGGCTCCTGTAGACTTTATGGTGCAGATACACCAAACTGACTTCAAAGAACTAGTACCGATGAAGGCTGACTGTTGAATCACCTCATGTTGCCTATGTCTCTGCCAAAAAGCTGCACTTAAACACAATGCAAAGCAGGGACGGATTGGCCATTGGGAGTACCGGGACTTTTCCCGGTGGGCCAATCAATAATGGGCCGATGGCTGCCCGTTTTTTATTTTTTATTTGTTCATGTATTTTTTGCTGCGCCCTGCCATGGTTACTCTCCCGGCCCAGGGGCAGAGACATGCACCGGCCCACAGAGCTCCGCTGCAGCCTGCAGACACAGCAGAGGCCCATTGGCTTGTCTGTCTAAAGAATACCTGGCCCAATGGCCCTATGATAGGCTACAGAGGCCAGGACTCCCACCCACGCATGTTCTAGACCCCCCCTCGTCCAATCACCTGTAATGACAAGCAGTCATGATGAGTGAGAGAGAGTGAGAGAAACAAAAAACACCAGCACATGAAAAAACGAGAATTACGAAATGGAGAATGTGGGTAAAAAACGGAAAGGCGGAGCTGAAAAACAAAGAGACAAGAAAAAAAAAGCTCTCGCAACTGACGCTGCTAAGCGCAAACTTCAGTTGGGCCGGTCTGGACCAAAGAGTCCAGGGCCGAATTTTTGTCCCAGTCCAGGCCTGCTGCAAAGACTACAGCCGTCGGCCAGCTAGCTCCTATGTTCTGCGCCTGTGTGAGAGGAAATTCCTCTCCATACCACCAGGAAATGGTAGTCTGTGTTCATCATTCAAAAAGGGAAACATGAAGTCTCAGGACTGTGTATTAACATAACCAAAAGAGGATTTTTGAATTGAGAATATGTCTGATTAATAGTTGCAAATAGCACTGGCAAAGAGTTGGAAGCAAAAAATAAGGAGCCATCACGCTAAATGGTAGAAATAATGGATATTAAGCTACAGGCTCTGAGGGCTTTCTCTTTCTTTTTCCGTTTCTCTACTTATTTCCATTTCTACCTTAGTTTTCACTCATTGGAAAATTCATACCTCTTTAATCTCCAAAACCAACAGCAACAACAGAAAAAGCACTACAGTTGGCATGTGGTTTAAGTCTTACTTAAGCAATCTTAAATGAAGGTGTGTTAATGTAACCGTAGTGACATCCGTGTTGCTTCAGATTTCAGGGGGAAGGATGAGCTCATGTGTAACTGTGGTGGAAATGGCTGTATGACATTTCATTGTGTGATGCAGGATTGAGCCAAAAGGCATTAAAGAACATTTACCTAAACGGCCTGATGCGTCTCGTCCCTCTGGTACTTCAAACATGGCCTCATCCTCTTTGCCTCCACTGGTGTTGAACACTGCACATTTATACTTGGAGTAAGTGGATCCTTGCAGCAGAGTCAGCTTGCTCGAGAGGTCAAACAGACCACTTTTTGTCTGCTTCACCTCCAATTCAGCGCTCTTCGTCCAATCCTCGTTCAGCTCACCAAACCAGCGAATCTGACCTTTCGGGTAGCCACCAACAGAGTTACAGACCAGGGTACCACCTGTACTTTGAGTTATTGTCTCAGGTTCAGAGATTATAGTTGGTTTGCTGTATTTGGCTACAAAGAGAAAGCAAACATGATCATAAAGCTGAACATTGCACCACAACATCAATTAAATGACACCAATAAAGTATTGCAAAATTATTACTGACTACAATATTTGACTCATTCAAGTACAATGTGTAAAAGGAAATGCAAATAATGAAGAAACTGACTACAGAAGGTATTTTTGATTTTGATTAATTGTCACAATGAAACAGAAAGCGTCAAACAGAGAGAGACAGCTGAATCTGTTTCATAGAAAATACCAATCTGCTAGTGGAGGAAAGTCCCCTGATCTCTAAACAATCTTCATTCCATCAAAGCCACAATTAAATCTTTCAGCAAGAACATTTTTCTGTGTGTAACTAGAACATATATTATGTTAACAGAAACAGGAAAGACTTTAATCGTGTTTTAGCTTTGAGGTTAGTTATAGGGATTCGCTTTGAAGACTAAAGATGGCCATCTCTCTGTGCCACATAGTTGTCAGAATGTTTCAGTGGTCAAACATGGCTGAAGGCTCTCACCTGTGACTTTAAGGCTGGTCTCGCTGGTCGTAAAACCTCTGTCTGTCATCACTGTGCATGTATAAACTCCCTGATCCTCCACAGCAGTGTCGGTGATGTGCAGGGATACATTCATGTTCTTGGTGTTCCAGGATGGTGCAGCAAACGAGTAGCCTGGCTGTTTTTTAGTTCCCCCTCGGTGAAAAACCAGTAAGGGATCGTCAACTCCCTCTTTCTTCCAACTGACTGTCCGGATTACTACGTCTGTTACCTCTTGAGAAGTTTCGACGGCACACTCCAGCAGTGACAGCTGGCCATACTGTCCCACGTTTTCAGTCTTGCATTGCACATTTACAAAGCCTGTAGAAGAAAATGTGTTTTTTGAAAAGGGATGGGTCGTTACATCAGTAGCAGGCAGAATGTCATACTTCATACTCTCAGATGAGGCAGAACTTACCAGTACTTGCATTTCCTGCAGTGATGTAGATGACAGTGAAAATGAAGATGACAATGGAGGCCATGTTCATTTACCTGAAATGACAGTTAAAATCAACAATTCTTAATGAAGAGACTGGTTGAAATATAACAAACACATACACTCACTGAGGATTTATTTCTGTGAATTAAACTACAGGGTGCAAAGGAAATCAAAGTCAAGTGCACCATGGGCACTATTGGTATTTTTGTGGCAGAGGTGCAGAGGCACCACCGGGGGCTCACTTGGGACTATTGAAATTGATAGCCAATCAAGGGCAAACGTATGTAGGCGTGCACCAATAACAATTTTCTCAACACAGAAAAATGGACAAATAATCACCAAAGACATTCAGTGTGGGATTTATCATGATTGATTTATTTTACAAAGTCTCCTAAAAGACACTGCAGTTCAATTTTGGATCAAAAGGCTTCTGAAAGGGATTCGATCACACCAGAGTCCTCATGGGAATGGCACTTCCAAAAATATTTAACATTAGTAATGTTATGTCATTTATGGCTTTGTTGACACCAGACTTAAAGCTGGGGTTGGTAATTCTGTTTAGAAACATGTTTTATTGTGTTTGTATACAATCTCTTAACATCCAGACAGCAATCAAAATATAAAATGATTTGGAAAAAAAGGAAAACAATCCATCGTCTCTGGCAGCGACAGGGCTGTAAAAACTTCGTCCAATCAATGTTAGCGGCCAAAGATATTGCTTGGACAGACCTCCTGTCCATCAATCTGTCTTTACCTGCCCACTCTGCGCTGACTCCGCCCATTACTCAATGCACGTGACCGGAGTCTACACACCGCACTGCTGGAGTTATTTACAGACAAGAATGGCAGAGAAAGTACAGCCACACTTTTCATTACAGTATGAATTACTGTAAGTCACTTTGGACAAAAGCGTCTGCTAAATGCCCTAAATGTAGCAGCTGTAACTGCAGCAGCGTGCACTGCCAAACAGAGCAAGAAAAGACCAAACTCGAGAAGGCTACAAACAAAAAGAAGTTGGATAGCTCAAGAGGTGAAACGAGAGTCAACATTGGAGTGGCTGTTCAACGATGGCGACAACTGATGGAGTCGAAGGCCTGAAAACGGATGCCATGGTAACTGTCTCTGTTGGACAGGTAATGAGCTGGTTTGTTTTGGTTGGGGGAAATGTATTATTACTCTGCATTATGTAGTCAACGGAGCTAACGTTAGCTCCTTATGTTGCTGTCGTATGTATTAGCTCATCATAACCATCATCAGCCTTGAAGTGTCAGTTCATGACAGAACCATGCCCTGATGATTACACTATTTCTGCAGTCTCTCTCTGACAGGTGAGTGTAGCTCGATGCTGATAGCAACATGGATCAGACCACTGTTATTCATGTAATACGTATCTTTGATGGATACATTTCATATAGAAATTTGTCGTCCTTTCATATCAAGTTAGTTTGCTTTATGCACATGAATGTGCTCCTTAGCAGAGATACAATACGAAAAGGAATGACATTATTTCATTAGCTGCACCAGGAAAATGCTTCAAGTACTGGTCCTAACAGTCACATGTTAGCCTACTGCTTGAGACTATTGCATATTAGTAAGACATTTTTTTAAGAAAATAGACTTTGCATTTCCATTCATGATCTGAGTTTCAGTTGACTACAGTAAAATGTGGGAAACACAGAACAATCCCTATAAATAATCGCTTGTCACCCATTACATAAGCCTCCCATCACCCACCTAACCAGACTTCTATTTTTGCTTTTTTTTTTTTTTACATAGCAACAGTCCTGTGTTGTCTTTGAGATAATCAATAACATTTGTATGCCCTATAAACACATTCAGATGTAACTTTATGTCCTGTAAACACATTTAGTTCTCCATCCTTATCCAGTTTTCTGTAATTATGATATTTTTTCAGATGATGGAACTCCTTTCTCTTAGGCCAAGTACTCCAAGGTGTACAACAAAAAGCTGCAGAGCTTGCACACACTACTGTCAAAATGCATACTAAAAATAACGAGAACGTGAAACTATGTAAATTACTCTGAAGGTGAATTTTTCTAACCCCCCCTCAAACAGTAGAATTGGTAAATATGAAATGACTACAAATGGCACAATTCTGATGTAACAGAGGCAATTTCTGTTTTTTTTCAGGAACATTTAACTAAATAAATAAATAAGCAAAGTTGTGGCGTTATAATAAATTGAAAGTAATTTCAAGGTCTTTGAAAAGCTGTATTTACTGTCAGATAAGTAATTTTACTATTCTTTCTACAGGACAATCACTGCCAAAACAGTAGAGGGTTGCGACATCAACAGCCTGACCTGTTGGCCAACACTGATCCGTGTTTATAATCAGTCGAGAAACCTCTGGATGTCCTTCCTGTATATAGTTGTTTATGCTAATTGCACTGTATATTGTCTAAACGATAAAAGGTACACTATTTTTGTAGTGTTATTTATTTACATGTGTTCCAAGAAATTAAATAAACAAGAGTTTTACCTAATTTAGTTGTTATTATTATTGCATCATGTAAAGTGTAAGAACTGTAATGGGTTGGTTGTTTATGTTGGAAATGTAAAGAAAAGGCAACTATCATTTTCAAGACTTCATTCAAACAAGGAGTAAATACAGAACGACAGATAAAAAGGTGTCAGGCAGAGTTCAGCACTCGATGTGATTGCTCCAAACGTAGTCCTTGAATTCTGGCCTGTAAAGCAACAGATGATTAGATATTTTCATGAAACAGAGCTTGACTGTCCGCAGTATACTGTGAACGCAGACACTTTCAATGGTCAATACTTTAGACATTCCTGGACAAAACTGTACAGATGTCCCAGTTTACATGACATTTATATGATTTTTTTAATTTAATCTATTCGTGCTTTTGACTTGAAGTACCAGCCCTTTATCATTATTCACATTTCTCTACTTACTTATTGTTATGCACCAAAACACAGATTCAAAATGTGGAAAACTACTGGGCAAATCATTCTGATTAGGGCACTTGGTCAACATACTGTACAAACACATATAGTTGTAGGTGGTGTTTATCAGGAAAAAAAGCTGCTGCTAGCTAACCAGCAATAAGTTACAACAGCAAAATACACTTTCAAAACAATGTCTGAATGCTAACAAAGCTAGCTTGACAGCTACCAGTGCTAGCAATGGCTATGTTGTATACGTTCAATATGATAATATTAGGTGTTTACTTACAGGCGAATGAGACATGAGGTAGCTACTTGTTGTTAGATGTTGTGGTGAAAACGGTGCGCTGACAGTCTTCTTCCCACCGCGGCTCGTGAGGACTCGGACTCCGTCGGCGGTATTCGGTTGTCGGACAGTGCGCGAGCGCAGGGGCGGAGTTTACTCCTACTGTATACTTTCAAAATGTTATTATGACTTGACGTTTTTTCCAACTCACCGACCCCAGCTTTCACTTCTTTAATGTCCAGAATGCCTTTTTGTCTTCATCAGTTCAGTTCAACTCTTGGTGTTCAGGCAGGTTGGAGATATTAAACGCCACTGTGTCTGAGCAAAGCGCTTACTCACTTCCAAGCCAGCGAGCATTAAAGCCAAGCCCTGCGTTGTTCCTGAAAAACTGACCACTTTATTTTCGTTTTAAATTATGTTCACTTGGTTGACAGCAGGCTGAAGTACGACACTAGAATTAATACAAGGACTGGTGTGTTCACATTAAAGCAAACATTCTACTTTCTTAAAAACAATACTTTTACCTCTTTACAACCTTTCAAGTATAAAAGGGGCTGCCACACATCCTGTAACTTAATATCCTCTATGACACATCAGCGAATCTGTTGTTCAGTTAATGTGAATTTATATAACATCTACGGACACATCCCACTGTAAAACATAACGATAATTTAGGCTAACTGATGGAAACTTACCGTATTCCTCAAATAATCACGGTTGGAGGGAAAAAGTAAGAGAAAGACATCGACTCCTGTTTCCTGCTTAGTTTCACTTTCGTTTCCCGACAACACTCCGCCTATTCCCATGTATTTCTGCCAGGGGCGTAGCTCTGGCACCGATCCTATCCTGAACAGTCACTCACTGTTTATTATGACAAGTCAAAATGAGTGCTGTGAAAATGTGATATACAGTGTAGACATCATCTGCATCTGATAAAGACCTGGTGGAGGTCTTCAGATATAACAAAAGTAAAATCAATCTCTGTGGCTGATGCATGTCCCTCTAACCAACTCAAATATAATGGGTCAACGTGTCAAGACCCTTGCATGTAAACTATTAATCTTATTTGACTGTTTGTGTACAGTTGTAGTTATAGTTGTAGTTTGTGTTGTTTTCAAATAAACTAAACACTCATTTTAAATAAGCTATTTTGGGAGTTATTTCAACCGTGGACCAAAGATACAAAACAAATGTAAAGCAAAAACAAGCCAAGGAACATTTTTATGAGAGTGTTTACATTCTCCGTGGCCACATAACAAAAAACAGCAAACAAACAAACCACAATTTCAACACACAGGTGCTGGACAAAAACAACAGGAAACCTTACAGAAAAATACAATTGCAGTATGTTTCATTACATTACAAAAATCCTGCAATAAAAACAGAACATAAACATTTCATCATCCATGGACTTTAAATTGTGATCTTGAAAAGATACCTAACTTTGGACCCATTAGACAGTCAGAAGTGGTCTTGGCTGAACAACAGATATTGAAACTGTCATAGACATACAGTCTACAGTGGACATAATCTGTACATCCATGCAACGCTCCTTTAAAACCAATATGAAACCATTGATTGAAAAATTAAAGGTGAAACTCAGCTCCTTGATTCTGTGGACATAGACAAGCACAAGTGAACTTTCTTTCTATATACATCAACTCCTGTAAATCTGTAGTCTGTAATTAGATTCATGAGGAACTCTTACTCAGAAAGTGGACTGTCCTTCTCTCAGTGTACAAGAGAGCTTCTCCAGGTCTTGTCTATGTATAAACATCAAAACAGAATTCATTTTTCATCTAAATGCAGAGAACAGGGGCTTATCAAACCCTAACCCTTTACATGAAGACCCCAACAATAAAAACTGAACCTGGAGTGTCTTCTTTCAGAAATATTACTTCTAGCTCCAGAAATTATTACAACAGATTTTTAAACTTGACACCTGTTGATTCTGGGTGGTTTCAGAAAAGTCTTGTGGGAATGATTAAACTAGACTGCAAATGTTTGTTGTTATTTGCTGGTGTTGTTTTTAAATGGTTAATCCTACACACTTAAACTCTCATTCAGTCACTCTGTATTAAGGTATATACACTTAGTAGGACACTACTGCCCTAGGTGGCCATTATAATAATAATAAAATTTAAACATTTTAAAATAAAAGAAACCAACAGCACATTAGTTTCCATGTAGTTAACCTGTGCTGTTATGGCCTGACAACATGCTGTAATGCCATTTGTCCAATAGATGGCAGGATTGCTATCCATTCAAGGTTTTCCAGATCTGCACTGCCAACACTCATCTTAAATCTGGGTCAACATTATCTGATATTGGAACTGATATATTTTATCTACTGATATACATGAACTGACAAGGCCAGCCTGATAATGAAAACAATTTGCAAGGAAAAGAAATTGAAGAAAAAGAAGTAGCATGAATTGAATCATTCTAACAGCAGAATAAGAAACACTATAAGCTCTTGAGTGGCACATTGCTCTGTTATCAAGTCAGCTGATCAGGAACACGATGAGCATTTACACACAATCTCAAAATTAAGTGTCTACAGGTGGTAATGTGTTATAGACAGGAGTATCAATTGTCACATCTAAGGCCAGCAAATAAATCTTGACACAAGTTGAACATTTACATTGGAAATCATTCTGTCATGTCTGTTCATGTCTGACTCTACTAACAAACAGGTCTCAGATCAGAAATCTGGATCCCAAAAGACTAAAAATGGTGTCAGCCATTTTCTGAGGACTGGTATCAGATAAGAGTTTAAATTTGGCAATGAATGTGCATACTGCTGCTAGAAGTTACATAAACAACAAAGACGGTTAGAGGAAGACAAACATGTGTTTTAGTATTTTGCAAAAGCAAGTAAGTGACAATTGAATATCATGTGACACACGGAAGTGCAACCAGAATCTAACGAGCAAACTTTATCGGTGGTCAGAAAAAGGATATGAAAAAAGCGGGGGTGGAATGTTCTCAGGACAGTGAAGGGAAACACTGGACTTTAAGTTAGACCAGTTGACTTCATTATTGATGTACTAAAACCATGAAAAGCTTCTCAGCAAAGACCCTTAAAGCAAAGGCTGGTAATACCCTACTTTTTAAAAGTTAAAGCCAACATGCATTCATCTAATAACAGTGTCAGCTGTGCGTCCAAAGCCTGATGCAGCTTATTTGTCTTTGCCAAAGACCTTCATCCAAGGTTTCCCCCAGGAAACTGGCACTGCCAACCTTTGATTTGTTCCAGACATGCTGCTCTGATTAATTGCTGTAAATAAAACACGCAATGTAATCGATCATTCGGTGTAACCAGCTGAGTTGAGACAACTAAATTTAAAATAAACCCCCCTTTCCTCTGTAACTTTTGCACAGACATCACACAAAGATCAGCTTTCTCTTTATTACTCAGAACCTAATTTATATCATTATACAAAACTAGCATTTAAGTCCCTCTATTCAGTCCTGGCAATCTGGTTTACAGGACCCTCATGTCTGGTAACCAGGAGTGTCTGTGCCCAGGGTACAGCAGAATTTCCTCCAGCAGACTCTTTGAATGAATGAATCCATAAAATTATTTTCATTATGAATCTGAAAATGGTCAGCAGGCCACTCAACTGTACATCTGGCTCGCAGACCATAAATTGAGTATTACTGGTCTGAACTGTCTGCTACTTCCTTCATATGTTTGAGTCAATCCCACCTGGTGCCACTGGTAATTACTAGGGCAACAAATGATTACTCCATGGTGTCCAGAGTGTCTTGGTATACTTTATCCATCTCTCAATGACCTCCTGCAAAAGGTTCAATACCAAAGTCTGAGTTAATCATCATGCACTTCATTTTAGAAACAGTAGTAAAACAAGTTTTATTAGTTGGACACAGTGAGTAACAATGCTATATTTCAGGCTTACCTTTCTTAGCCTCTGACTCAAATGTATGGACTTCCTGATGGTCACCTGTAACAAATTCAAGATTTTATTGTGGGTTACAGTCAGAGGAAACCCCAGGGAGCAGTTTATTATTTTATGTTAATAATGTGACACCAAGGTAGTACAGGGATATTGCGAAAGTTTTTGGTCAGTGATCAACATGTACTCGAACCTAATTTATGAACAAAGTTCAAAACACGGCAGGAGGAGTACATGCTGGAACAGGCTTGGAATGCGATCAGACCGTCTGTGGTGAGTTAGTTTAAGCTAAAACAAAGTAACAACTTTGAAGAACAAAGTACAACTCAGTAAAAACACAAGGGGCACAAAACCAAGAACATACCATAGGGTAAGATAGGACGACACTGCAAGATATGGGAATGAGTTAAGGTGGAACACAAGGAGACGACGTGGGTGAACCATAGAGGAACACAGGATGAAATGACAAAGACTGGAGGAAGGACACAGACTATATACACACACAACTAACAAGGGGATGAGGTGCAGGTGGAGAGAGGTCGAGCAACACAGGTGAGGGAAATAAACAGAAAAACACTAGGAACAGGGAAGGGGCTGATGGGCTGGAGAAGCTGAAGACACTAACGATGGAAAGCAGACTGGTGAGGACAGCAAGAAAATAGGAGAGAAAGCAAGGGAAGCAAAACATGACACATGGTGGTTAAACTTCAAAATAAAACAGGAAACCACAAATGCAAAACCAGAATCATGACACAAACACTACATTGGAAGATGTTTTTGTTCAAAGTGACTTACAATGAGTTCATTTAACTCCATACGTACACAGCTAGATGTCATTAAAAGCAACATTTCCATTGAAAGAGTGCATTCCAGCCAAATAAAGAACAAAGAGTTCAGTGCTACAGTTCAAGTGCTTAGACATTTTGTCTTGTACCTTTTTACACCTGTTATGTTCATACTCATACAAAGAAATACATTTAGACCAAAAGCCAAACGAGGCCCTGTGTGGATACTCACGTCGAGATTGCCTTTTGTAAAGGATCACCATCACCATCAGCAATACGATCAGTGATCCGATGACCACCACAGGAGCAACTATTGTGGTGACTCGAGCAGACGGCTTTCCTTCAAGTTATGAACAAAAAGAGGAAAGAAGTGTTTGTGGAAAATGAGGTATTTACAGAGTGCAGCTTTTGCACACCTTAGGGTCGACAGGTGCATAGGAGAAGACCGAAGGCCGACAAAATAAGGAAAAAGATTCCCGCATACTGTCCACTTCACTTGCGATTAAGTCTATTGACAACAACGTTTCCGTACTTAGACCTTCATCAGGTTATCTTACAAGACAATGGGGGAGGCTGTCTTAAGTAGATGGATTCGCATGGCCCAATCAGGCCACACCGCAGACAGACATCCCTCAAAATGTCATCAAACACACCTGGACCAACAAATGTACGCCACTGAATGAAAAACTTTTTCTTTAACAAAACATCATAAAAGGTAAAGTTCATTTATCAATCAATGCACGTATGTAAACAATAGAAATAGTATAACAGTATAAATGTAAATACAAAAGTAGGTTAGAGCATCAAAGAAATGTACTGTGGGAACTGGCTAGGAAAAAAAAGCACATATCAAAGATTACAGAACAGGCCAACTCATGACATCACATTAAGAAGTAAGTCATCCAGACCCGGGGAAGCATGGTCTAATATATCTCACAATAAAGTTCACACAAAACAATAGGAATTTTTCTTAGATTCACTTCTATGAATTCTGCACTATCTTCTAGAGCCTGTCCCTAAACAAATGAAAAGGACATAGAATTAGAATTAGGTAAACATACATACATATCAAGGCTTCATAGAAATAGTATTTTTACAGACATAGCCATTGTTTATATTGTTTTAATAAATTATTTAAACTTGCTAGGTGCCTCTTTCTTAACAGTGGAGTACTACTACACTACTACACTACAGTGTGACACCTACATTCACTTTCTTTTTACTCGTGCTGGGATCCGCATTTGAACATCAGCCCTGAGTGAAAACGCCGGCATTGTTGAGAAAGTAAAAAAGGTGGCAGGCAGGAAACGACAGATAAAGATCAGCTGATAATAAATGACCATGAACAGCTCAGCTAGAGTGCCTAATGGGAACCTGTTGAGGATTTTCTCCTTCAATGAGAATAAATAGTTTATCAAAAGCTGTATTTCCACTCATGTATAGTTTTCTGTCTTTGTGTGGAGCATTGTTTTGAAGTTTTGAAGTCACATCAGCTTTAGAGACATGTTGCAGCCTGGCTATTCATCAACTTGTGTATCAAAACAACTACAGCAACGGAAATGGCTGGCTTCAGATAAAACAAACACACAATGTAGTGATGCAGGGGACCAAAACTCCAGGCTCTGAGGGTTTCCCTTTCCTTTTTCCATTTCTACCTTAGTTTTCACTCATTGGAAAATTCATACCTCTTTAACCTCCAAAACCAACAACAACAACAACAGAAAAAGCACTACAGTTGGCATGTGGTTCAAGTTCCTCTTACTTAAGCAATCTTAAATGAAGGTATGTTAATGTAACCATAATGCCCCCCGTGTTGCTTCAGATTTCAGGGGGAAGGATGAGCTCATATGTAACTGTGGTGGAAATGGCTGTATGACATTTCATTGTGTGATGCAGGATTGAGCCAAAAGGCATTAAAGAACATATACCTGAATAGCCTGATGTGTCTCGTCCCTCTGGTACTTCAAACGTGGCCTCATCCTCTTTGCCTCCACTGGTGTTGAACACTGCACATTTATACTTGGAGTAAGTGGATCCTTGCAGTAGAGTCAGCTTGCTCGAGAGGTCAAACAGACCACTTTTTGTCTGCTTCACCTCCATTTCAGCGCTCTTCGTCCAATCCTCGTTCAGCTCACCAAACCAGCGAATCTGACCTTTCGGGTAGCCACCAACAGAGTTACAGACCAGGGTACCACCTGTACTTTGAGTTATCGTCTCAGGTTCAGAGATTATAGTTGGTTTGCTGTATTTGGCTACAAAGAGAAAGCAAACATGATCATAAAGCTGAACATTGCACCATGACGTCAATTAAATGACACCAATAAAGTATTGCAAAATTATTACTGACTACAATATTTGACTCGTTCTTTGGAGTAAAATATGTGGAAGGAAATGCAAATAATGGAGAAACTGACTACAGAGGGTATTTTCGATTTTGATTATTTGTCACAATGAAACAGAAAGTGTCCAACAGAGAGAGAAAGCTGAATCTGTTTCATAGAAAATACCAATCTGCTAGTGGAGGAAAGTCCCCTGATGTCTAAACAATCTTCATTCCATCAAGGCTACAATTAAATCTTTCAGCAAGAACATTTTTCTGTGTGTAACTAAAACATATAATATGTTAACAGAAACAGGAAAGACTTTAATCGTGGTTTAGCTTTGAGGTGAATTGTAGGGATCTCTCTGTGCCACATAGTTGTCAGAATGTTTCAGTGGTCAAACATGGCTGAAGGCTCTCACCTGTGACTTTAAGGCTGGTCTCGGTGGTTGTAACACCTCTGTCTGTTATCACTGTACATGTATAAACTCCCTGATCCTCCACAGCAGTGTTGGTGATGTGCAGGGATACATTCATGTTCTTGGTGTTCCAGGATAGTTCAGCAAACGAGTAGTCTGGCTGGTTTGTAGTTTCCCCTTGGTGAAAAACCAGTAAGGGATCGTCAACTCCCTCTTTCTTCCAACTGACTGCCCGGATTACTAAGTCTGTTACCTCTTGAGAAGTTTCGACAGCACACTCCAGCAGTGACAGCTGGCCATACTGTCCCACGTTTTCAGTCTTGCATTGCACATTTACAAAGCCTGTAGAAGAAAATGTGTTTTTTGAAAAGGGATGGGTCGTTACATCAGTAGCAGGCAGAATTTCATACTTCATACTCTCAGATGAGACAGAACTTACCAGTATTTGCATTTCCTGCAGTGATGTAGATGACAGTGAAAATGAAGATGACAATGGAGGCCATGTTCATTTACCTGAAATGACAGTTAAAATCAACAATTCTTAATGAAGAGACTGGTTGAAATGAACAAACACATACACTCACTGAAGATTTATTTCTGTGAATAAAACTACAGGGTGCAAAGGAAATCAAAGTCAAGTGCACCATGGGCACTATTGGTATTTTTGAGGCCAGAGGTACAGAGGCACCTGGGGCTCACTTGTATATATGGTGGGATTAGAAATAAACTTATTATTATGAATTAGGGGTCAGTGTATGAGGGACTATTGAAATTAATGGTCAATCAAAGGCAAAACACCTCTGCTTAAATGTAGGCGTGCACAGATAACAATTTTCTCAACACAAAAAAATGGACAAATAATCCCTAAAGACATTCAGTGTGGGATTTATCATGACTGATTTATTTTACAAAGTCTTCCAAAAATATCTAACAGTAGTAATGTTATGTCATATATGGCTTCGTCGATACCAGAGTTAACTTCTATAGTGTCCAGAATGCCAGATTTGTCTTCATCAGATCTGTTCAACACTTGGTGGTAAGGCAGGTTGGCGCACGCAGCTAAACTTGAAAAGAGATACAGTACGCAGTTTATTGTCACATAACATTACATCAGACATCACGTTTATTTTTCAGTTGCCCGATCAGACAGCTACATGAGATATTTATCATGCCTGAGCAAAGCGCTTACTCACTTCCAAGCCAGCGAGCATGAAAGCCAAGCCCTGCGTTGTTCCTGAAAAACTGACCACTTTATTTTCGTTTTAAATTATGTTCACTTGGTTGACAGCAGGCTGAAGTACGACACTAGAATTAATACAAGGACTGGTGTGTTCACATTAAAGCAAACATTCTACTTTCTTAAAAAAAATACTTTTACTCTTTACAAACTTTCAAGTACAAAAGGAGCTGCCACACATCCTGTAACTAAATATCCTCTATGACACATCAGCGAATCTGTTATTCAGTTAATGTGAATCTATATAACATCTACGGACACATCCCACTGTAAAAAATAACAATAATTTAGGTTAACTGATGAAAACTTACCGTATTCCTCAAATAATCACGGTGGAGGGAAAAACATCGACTCCTGATTTCTGCTTAGTTTAACATTCATTTATCTACAACAGTGTCTGTCACTGAGTCCGCTCTTTGATGGTGCGCTACCTGTAGGACAGGCAGATCCTCTTCGCATGACCGAAGTGACTGAGACAGGAGAGCGGATGTGCCGACCTGAGGACGGATCCGCCCCGGAGTCCATCGCTATCTGGGTAGCTCTGGCACTGACCCTATCCTGAACAGTCACTCTCAGTTTATTACATGATAAAGTAAAAATAAAGTGGTAGGCTTTCAAACAATTATGGAGCTCTTTTCTGACTGCATATGTGTAGGCTACATCTGTTTGTATATTGCTCGCTATATTGCTCGCTCCAGAAATTATTAAGGTAGGCTATATACGCTCAGTTGCCAGTTTATTTGGTACAAAACTAATGCAGTCAAGAATTTATAACAGGTGCATTGGCTTTAGCTCATGTACCTGATAAAGTATAATGAGTGTATATAGCCTACCTGTCCTATCCTTTTGAAAGAGTTTCTGATTCAGCTCTATGGTCAGTTTCGAGGCCATACTTAGTAATAGCCTATCGGGAGCAAAATATTCTGTAAATTTTTGTGAATTTCCAACTTAATGACTAATTTGTCTAACTTCATGTTTCATTGTGACCACAGATATCATGTTGTGCACACAACATCTTATGTTGAATAGTGACATTTTGCGTCATCTCGATTTATGTACATGCACATGGGTTATTAATGATCTGAGGAGGAAAAATCAATCAGCAAATGAGAAAGAAGAGTTCCATGGGACTATCTCAGGAATGAAAAAGGTCTGACTTACTACCATGCAGCTAACCTGTGCTGTTATGGCCTGACAACATGCTGTAATGCTATTTGTCCAATAGATGGCAGGATTGCTTTCCATTCAAGGTTTTCAAGCTCTGCACCCTACAACACTCATCATAAATCTGGGTCAACATTATCTGATATTGAAAGTGATATATTTTATCTACTGATATACATGAACTGACAAGGTCAGCCTGAAAATGAATGACAATTGAGGTGTTAAGACCCCTAATCCAGAGTCAGAGACTTCATTATTCAGCAGTAATGTTGCACGTCACCTGTTGATGCACAGAGAAAACGATTTTCAAGGAAAAGAAATTGAAGAAAAAGAAGTAGCATGAATTGAATCATTCTAACAGCAGAATAAGAAACACTATAAGCTCTTGAGTGGCACATTGCTCTGTTATCAAGTCAGCTGATCAGGAACAAGATAAGCATTTACACACAATCTCAAAATTAAGTATCTACAGGTGGTAATGTGTTATAGACAGGAGTATCAGTTGTCACATCTAAGGCCAGCAAATAAATCTTAACACAAGTTGAACATTTACATTGGAAAGCATTCTGTCATGTCTGTTTTCCTCTGAAACAGGAGGGAATGACGGTGTTGTCATGTCCAGACGTGTACAACCATTACCCAATACAAGCCACCTGACTGGTGTAATATAATCTACATGAGTGTGCAGCAAAAACAACAATGAACAAATCATTCAAAAAGATCTTTTACAGATGAGAATGTATTTTTATTAAATCAAAAACGTCACAGATCCCAGTGTATACAGTGCATGTTAATCATAAAAACACAACACAGTGTAATCAAAATGTTCGTACTGTCTGTGATTCTGTGGCACATTTCATTCAGAGCGGATGTATAAACTACATCAAAAACATAAACTCACACACACAGAATTAAAGATTTCACAGATTTATAAAAACAGTATATATATGTATATAAAACCGCATTCATAAGAGCATCTTTCACATGGTTTTTACATTTCTGAAATCAACTTTACACTCCAAACTTATATCCTGTTGTTTATCTACATGTGAAAAGTCAATGATTAACCCTGATAACTTTGCTTTAAAGAGCCAAGATTGATCATATACTTTTGAGGATGATGACATGTTTGTATTGAGCACACCTAACTCTTTGTTTTGCTTTGTTTTTAAGTACAGAACAGGATATCTAGCTATGCCCTGCTCTATTAACAAACAGGTCTATTTTTTCAAATTACAGGTATTTCAAATTACCTTAAAATGACACTGACACCAGGCTCTAGATAGGCTATTTAACTGCATTTATATATATATATATATATATATATATATATATATATATATATATATATATATATATATATATATATATATATATATATATATATATATGTATGAATTTTTACAGCCAACACACAAAGATCAGCCTTCTCTCTATTACTTAGATACGGAGCCCCAGACATGACATGGTCAAAAAAATTTTAATATTGGCCACAATATAGCTATAACGTGCGCACGAAATACTAATTCATGGCCACAAAATACTAATTCGTGGCCACAAAATACTAATTTGTGGCCATGGAATAAGTATATTGTGCGCATGAAATACTAATTAATAATATTAGTATCATTCCTGGACAGCTGGGTAAGCAAATTGAGTGCACGTTCTCCAGAAACTGCAATAGCCTACTTGATGTCCTTAAGGTGAGTGTCTTTTCTTATTCTGTTCTAGTCAATATATTGTTTTCCTGCATTTAGGCAGTTATTTAATTAGGCCTATGTTTGATACTCTGTTACAACGGGTAGCCTATCTGCTGACGTCTCACCTGACTTACAAACTGCAATGCCATCCAGGCTTTTCAGAATGTCTTTGTAGCTCATTCCCAGCCTAAAATAAAATTCAATCATACTATCCCTGTCCATCGTGTAGCTTTAGCCCCTCTACTGTCTCTACCTTAGACCTTAGAGAAGGTGCTCTCGATTTGCTTACCCAGCTCTCCAGGAATGATATTAATATAATTAATTAGTATTTCGTGCGCACATTATACCTACTTCGTGGCCAAATATTAGTTTTTTGTGGCCATGAATTAGTATTTTGTGGCCATGAATTAGTATTTCGTGTGCACGTTATAGCTATATTGTGGCCACAATTTAATTTTTTTTTTGACCATGTCATGTCTGGGGCTCCATAATACGAACCTAATTTATATCATTATACAAAACTAGCATTTAAGTCCCTCTGTTCAGTCCTGGTTATCTGGTTGCCAGCGCCCTCATGGGTGTTAACCAGGAGTGTCTGTGCCCAGGGTACAGAGGAATTTCCTCCAGCAGACTCTTTGAATGAACGAATCCATAAAATTATTTTTATTATGAATCTGAAAATGGTCAGCAGGCCACTCGACACCCCTTCTAGCTCGCAGGCCATAAATTGAGTATTACTGGTGTGAACTGTCTGCTACTTCCTTCATATGTTTGAGTCAATCCCACCTGGTGCCACTGGTAATTACTAGGGCAACAAATGATTACTCCATGGTGTCCAGGGTGTCTTGTTATACTTTATCCATCTCCTAATGACCTCCTGCAAAAGGTTCAATACCAAAGTCTGAGTTAACGATACTGTAACGATAGAAAGCAGACTGGTGAGGACACCAAGAAAACAGGAGGGAGAGCAAGGGAAGCAAAACATGACACATGGTGGTTAAACTTAAAAATAAAACAGGAAACCACAGATGCAAAACCAGAATCATGAAACATACACTACATTGGAAGACGTTTTTGTTCAAAGCGACTTACATTAAGTTCATTTAACTCCATACGTACAGAGCTAGATGTCATTAAAAGCTACATTTTCATTGAAAGAGTGCATTCCAGCCAAATAAAGAACAAAGAGTTCAGTGCTACAGTTCAAGTACTTAGACATTTTGTCTTGTACCTTTTTACACCTGTTATGTTCATACTCACTAAGAAATACATTTAGACCAAAAGCCAAACGAGGCCCTGTGTGGATACTCACGTCGATATCGCCTTCTGTAAAGGATCACAATCACCACCAGCAATACGATCAGCGATCCGATGACCACTGAAGGAACATGAATAACAAAGCTTTAATGTTCTAATCCTTCAAGTCATGAACAAAAAGAGGAAAGAAGTGTTTGTTAAAATGAGGTATGTAAGCACTTTGTGGAAATTCCCCCTGTAATACTGTTAGCTGCCTACATTCACTTTCTCTTTTACTCCTGCTGGGGTCTGCATTTGGACATCAGCCCTGAGTGAAAACGCCGGCCTTGTAGAGAAAGTAAACAAGGTGGCAGGCAGGCAACGACAGATAAAGATCAGCTGATAATGAACGACCATGAACAGCTCAGCTAGAGTGCCTAATGGGCACCTGTTGACAATTTAATATTGTGATTTAATAGTCAGTCAAAAGCTGTATTTCCAGTATGCAGCTCAGGCATTGACCGTCATGCATAGTTTTCTTTCTTTGTGTGGAGCATTGTTTTGAAGTTTTGAAGTCACATTGAGACATGATGCAGCCTGGCTATTCACTGACTTGTGTATCAAAACAACTACAGCACAGGAAATGGCTGGCTTCAGATAAAATAAACACACAATGTAGTGATGCAGGGGACCAAAACTTCCATCTTTTCTGGAATGTATGAGCTCCTGCTTTTTTTGTGGTTCAATGTTTACAAGGTCAGTCTAACCTGTCAAGTTTTTTTTTCTTTTGAAGACCAACAGGCTCCTGAAGACTTTATGGCTCAGATACACCAAACTGACTTCAAAGAACTAGTGCCGATAAAGGCTGACTGTTGCCTGTGTCTCTGCCAAAAAGCTAAAACACACTGCAAAGACTACAGCCGTCGGCCAGCTAGCTCCTATGTTCTGCGCCTGTGAGAGAGGAAATTCCTCTCCATACCTCCAGGAAGTGGTAGTCTGTGTTCATCATTCAAAAAGGGAAACATGAAGTCTCAGGACTGTGTATTAACATAACCAAAAGAGCACTTTTAATTGAGAATATATTTGATTAAAAGTTGCAAATAGCACTGGCAAAGAGGTGGAAGCAAAAAATAAGGAGCCATCACGCTAAATAGTAGAAATAATGGATATTATGCTACAGGCTCTGAGGGTTTCCCTTTCTTTTCCCGTTTCTACCTTAGTTTTCACTCATTGGAAATTCATACCTCTTTAATCTCCAAAGCCAACAACAACAACAACAGAAAAAGCACTACAGTTGGCATGTGGTTCAAGTTCCTCTTACTTAAGCAATCTTAAATGAAGGTATGTAAATGTAACCGTAGTGACATCCATGTTGCTTCAGATTTCAGGGGGAAGGAAGAGCTCATATGTAACTGTGGTGGAAATGGCTGTATGACATTTCATTGTGTGATGCAGGATTGAGCCAAAAGGCATTAAAGAACATATACCTAAACGGCCTGATGCATCTCGTCCCTCTGGTACTTCAAACGTGGCCTCATCTTCTTTGCCTCCACTGGTGTTGAACACTGCACATTTATACTTGGAGTAAGTGGATCCTTGCAGCAGAGTCAGCTTGCTCGAGAGGTTAAACAGACCAATTTTTGTCTGCTTCACCTCCATTTCAGCGCTCTTCGTCCAATCCTCGTTCAGCTCACCAAACCAGCGAATCTGACCTTTCGGGTAGCCACCAACAGAGTTACAGACTAGGGTACCACCTGTACTTTGAGTTATCTTCTCAGGTTCGGAGATTATAGTTGGTTTGCTGTATTTGGCTACAAAGAGAAAGCACACATGATCATAAAGCTGAACATTGCACCATGACGTCAATTAAATGACACCAATAAAGTAATGCAAAATTATTACTGACTACAATATTCGACATGTTCTTTGGAGTAAAATATGTGGAAGGAAATGCAAATAATGAAGAAACTGACTACAGAAGGTATTTTTGATTTTGATTATTTGTCACAATGAAACAAAGCGTCCAACAGAGAGAGACAGCTGAATCTGTTTCATAGAAAATACCAATCTGCTAGTGGAGGAAAGTCCCCTGATCTCTAAACAATCTTCATTCCATCAAAGCCACAATTAAATCTTTCAGCAAGAACATTTTTCTGTGTGTAACTAGAACATATAATATGTTAACAGAAACAGGAAAGATTTTAATCGTGTTTTAGCTTTGAGGTGAATTGTAGGGATTTGAACATCAGCCCTGAGTGAAAATGCCAACCTTGTAGAGAAAGTAAAAAAGGTGGCAGGCAGGCAACGACAGATAAAGATCAGCTGATAATAAATGACCATGAACAGCTCAGCTAGAGTGCCTAATGGGAACCTGTTGATGATTTTCTCCTTCAATTAGAATAAATAGTCAATCAAAATCTGTATTTTCCACCACCCAGCTCAGGCGTTGACTGTCATGCATAGTTTTCTGTCTTTGTGCGGAGCATTGTTTTGAAGTTTTGAAGTCACATCAGCTTTAGAGACTTGTTGCAGCCTGGCTATTCATCAACTTGTCTATCAAAACAACTACAGCACAGGAAATGGCTGGCTTCAGATAAAACAAACACACAATGTAGTGATGCAGGGGACCAAAACTTCCATCTTTTCTGGAATTTATTTATATGGAGCTCCTGCTTTTTTTGTAGTTCAATGTTTACAAGGTCAGTCTAACCTGTCAAGTTTTTTTTTTCTTTTGAAGACCAACAGGCTCCTGAAGACTTTATGGCTCAGATACACCAAATCGACTTCAAAGAACTAGTGCCAATGAAGGCTGACTGTTGATGCGCCTGTATGACAGGAAATTCCTCTCCATACCACCAGGAAGCGCTAGTCTGTGTTCATCATTCAAAAAGGAAAACATGAAGTCTCAGGACTGTGTATTAACAAAACCAAAAGAGCACTGTTAATTGAGAATATATCTGATTAAAAGTTGCAAATAGCACTGGCAAAGAGGTGGAAGCAAAAAATAAGGAGCCATTGCACTAAATGGTAGAAATAATGGATATTAAGCTACAGGCTCTGAGGGCTTTCTCTTTCTTTTTCCGTTTCTCTACTTGTTTCCATTTCTACCTTAGTTTTCACTCATTGGAAATTCATACCTCTTTAACCTCAAAAACCAACAACAACAACAACAACAACAGAAAAAGCACTACAGGTGGCATGTGGTTCAAGTTCCTCTCACTTAAGCAATCCTAAATGAAGGTGTGTGTAGGAGCCTAAATGCAGTTTTCTTGTTGATAGAATAATTTAAGTTCATTAGAAGGAATAAAGATAAGAATATTTACATTATTTACAGTTTTATACATATGGTTTGTTTATAGCAAGGCAATAAGTACATGTTTGGGTAATTTCAATATTTGTGGACAGCTAAAATTATCCTTTATAGTTTATTTGTGGTACTTTATAGTGGACAGATGTATTTTTGTTTTGTGCAGACTGCACCTTTAATGGATCACTCTCGCGAGTGTTTTGCAGGTAATGTGAATTTGTGGTCAGTCAGGACAAGCGGGGAGTGGAGCCATGTAGTTTTTTGACCTCTCTCTCGCTCTCTCTCTCTCCAGTACTTTCTCTCATTACGCGTATAGGACGCGATTTGTATTTAATTTTGTGAC
Organism: Pagrus major; assembly: GCF_040436345.1. NCBI lineage: Eukaryota > Metazoa > Chordata > Actinopteri > Spariformes > Sparidae > Pagrus > Pagrus major. Next base: position 21,117,035 of record NC_133215.1, read on the forward strand.
AATTTATTTTTTGTATTTTTCCTGCATTTTTTTAAGTAAACATTTCAAGTTTACCTACGAGTCTCTGTGGATTCTTTGGAAGTGGACAGGAGGGAGGTTGTTAAGAGCATCAGACTTAGGCTTCACCTACAGTGTGTTTATTTAACCATAGTGACATCCCTGTTGCTTCAGATTTCAGGGGGAAGGACGAGCTCATGTGTAACTGTGGTGGAAATGGCTGTATAACATTTCATTGTGTGATGCAGGATTGAGCCAAAAGGCATCAAAGAACATATACCTGAATGGTTTGATGTGTCTCGTCCTTCTGGTACTTCAAACGTGGCCTCATCCTCTTTGCCTCCACTGGTGTTGAACACTGCACATTTATACTTGGAGTAAGTGGATCCTTGCAGCAGAGTCAGCCTGCTCGAGAGGTCAAACAGACCACTTTTTGTCTGCTTCACCTCCATTTCAGCGCTCTTCGTCCATTCCTCGTTCAGCTCACCAAACCAGCGAATCTGACCTTTCGGGTAGCCACCAACAGAGTTACAGACCAGGGTACCACCTGTACTTTGAGTTATCTTCTCAGGTTCGGTGATTATATTTGGTTTGCTGTATTTGGCTGCAAAGAGAAAGCAAACATGATCATAAAGCTGAACATTGCACCACAACGTCAATTAAATGACACCAATAAATTATTGCAAAATTTTTACTGACTACAATATTTGACATGTTCTTTGGAGTACAATGTGTGGAAGGAAATGCAAATAATGAAGAAACTGACTACAGAAGGTCACTTTGATTTTGATCACTCACCTGTGACTTTAAGGCTGGTCTCGGTGGTTATAACACCTCTGTCTGTCACCACCGTACATGTATAAACTCCCTGATCCTCCACAGCAGTGTTGGTGATGTGCAGGGATACATTCATGTTCTTGCTGTTCCAGGATGGTTCAGCAAACGAGTAGCCTGGCTGTTTTGTAGTTCCCCCTCGGTGAAAAACCAGTAAGGGCTCGTCAACTCCCTCTTTCTTCCAACTGACTGCCCGGATTTCTAAGTCTGTTTCCTCTTGAGAAGTTTTGACGGCACACTCCAGCAGTGACAGCTGGCCATACTGTCCCACGTTTTCAGTCTTGCATTGCACATTTACAAAGCCTGTAGAAGAAAATGTGTTTTTTGAAAAGGGATGGGTCGTTACATCAGTAGCAGGCAGAATTTCATACTTCATACTCTCAGATGAGGCAGAACTTACCAGTATTTGCATTTCCTGCAGTGATGTAGATGACAGTGAAAATGAAGATGACAATGGAGGCCATGTTCATTTACCTGAAATGACAGTTAAAATCAACAATTCTTAATGAAGAGACTGGTTGAAATGTAACAAACACATACACTCACTGAGGATTTATTTCTGTGAGTTAAACTACAGGGTGCAAAGGAAATCAAAGTCAAGTGCACCATGGGCACTATTGGTATTTGTGTGGCCAGAGGTGCAGAGGCACCACCGGGGGCTCACTTGTATATATGGTGGGATTAGAAATAATATTATTATGCATTAGAGGTCAGTGTATGAGGGACTTTTGAAATTTATGGCCAATCAAAGGCAAAACACCTCCCCTCCCCCTGCACCGATAACAATTTTCTCAACACAGAAAAATGGACAAATAATCACTAAAGACATTCAGTGTGGGATTTATCATGATTGATTTATTTTACAAAGTCTTCAAAAAATATCTAACATTAGCTGCCACACCCTGTAACTTAACATCCTCTATGACACATCCGTAAATCTGTTAATCAGTTAATGTGAATCTATACAACATCTACGGACACATCCCACTGTCAAAAATAACGATAATTTAGGCTAACTAATGAAAACTTACCATATTCCTCAAATAATCACGGTGGAGGGAAAAACTCAGGGAAAGACATCGACTCCTGGTAGTGATGTGTCGGTCGCGAACGAAACGTTACAGACACAGCACACACAGAGAGAGAGAGAGAGAGAGAGAGAGAGAGAGAGAGAGAGAGAGAGAGAGAGAGAGAGAGAGAGAGAGAGAGAGAGAGAGAGACAACACGCTGGAAAGGTGAGAAAATGAGTGACGGCCGGAAACGCAGTAAAATTGAGTGTAGAGTATGCAAGGTTAATATCTCATATCGAGCATGCTCTACAAATAACCTGCACAGGCACGTTAGAACTGTACATCCATCAGTGCAGTTGAAATAATAAAGACAATCAAGTGAACCTGCTACTAATGAAAGTGCTAGTTTGTCTACTGCAACTGTTGCTGCTGCTGCAGTGTCTACAGCGTTATCCAGTGCAACACCAACTAGACCTACAACCCAGAGGTCTGTGAGACAGCTTGTGCAAAAGGATATGTACTTTAAAATGTATTTTTTTGTAGCACTCTATTCCATGTTGAGTATAATAATCCATATAAATAATAAACACTTGATATAGGGGAGAACGGGGTAAGACGAGCCACTGGGTAAGACGAGCCACACCCTGTATCTAGGTAACCCTAAAAAAAAGTCATCATGTGACCACCAATTAAGGAAGTGTAGTTCACATTAGTGAAGCAATGTTGGATTCAAGCACATGGAGAGAGTGGTAAGCAAACTAGAGCAAAAAAAAAAAAGATTTTTGTCATTCAAATTAAATTCACCATGTCTTTAAAGTTATGAGTCTTGTATCTTAATCAAAACAGATATGTTGTGGACATTATTACATGTTAATTTATGTCAGTGTAAGCTACAAAACAATGTCATAAACTTAGCATAATTATTGATCTGAGCTACTGTGTGAAACAGTTCTGACAAAATGGAGGTTGTGGGGTAAAATGAGCCACTGTGGTGGGGGCAAGTTGAGTCATCAGTAACCCCAAATCTGAGCCACACCGAAAGTGGTCAGAAATTGTTCAATGCATACAGACACTACACTTACACTTAAATGCATATGGACTGACACCTAGGCATGCACATACATGAAAACACACATTTTCTGCCTGTCATTGTTACAAGTTAATGTTGATGTTTAATCACTGTTACAAGTGTTACCATGTTGTTTTTATAAATGCCAAATTGCTGACTAATGTTCAAGTTAAGTCACACACAAACATGTTAAGCATATACCAAAAGCACATGTATATGTAGTCTTTCTGTAGGGAACGCAAAGATCACAGTTACTGAAAAATGTTTAGTTAACGTTGAATTAAAGTAAGAGAGTTTTTGCTTTTGTTCAATTTATGGCATTAATAAAGTTTAATATGAGATGTATCAGAATTGTTTGATTTTGTCTAATTTTTATATCAGATAGTACTACTTAGGCCTACATGGCTCATTTTATCCCTACCTTGGTAGAACTGGCTCTCTTAAAAGAGCTGGAATTCCAATCACTGACTCCTGGTTCCTGCTTACTTTTACTTTGTTCTACAACACTGTACTGCCTATTCCTGCCAGGCTAAGGGGCGTAGCTCTGGCACTGACCCTATCCTGAACAGTCACTCTCAGTTTATTACATGATCAAAAATAAAGTGGTAGGCTTTTAAACAATTATGGAGCTCTTTTCTGACTGCATGTGTAGGCTACATCTGTTTTTACATTGCTTAATGTGTCATTTATTATCCAGGTATATTTGTGAAATTTATATCTGATTTGTAGTCTATGCCACGATTTTTGTTTTTTATTCTTCTGGCGATGGTAAAAGTATCATAAAATGTCAAACAATTCAGATCTGAGAAAGAAATTGGTTAGAATAAGGGACTGGGGAATGCATTATGTCAATGATGATCCTTTGTTAGATGTATAAAGGTCTCCACAATAATTTGGGACTCACTAACAGTCCCTCATTGAAGACATTTTGACATGTCACAGTGGGAAAAGCACAGGTGTAAAAATAAATCAATAAAATGAACAGTGGCTGAATTCCATTTAGCTGCTTCAGTTTCATGGTCCTGGTATTGTTCATGTTGGCTTATATAGAAAAGAACCGTCATTAATCTTATTAGTAACACCTGTGTTTTTACTGGTGTGACAAGTCAAAATGAGTGCTGTGAAAATGTGATAAACAGTATAGACATCATCATCATCTGATAAATCTTACTTAATCAATGCATTAACCTTTGCTGTCATTTCAGATCCATTCTTCTCCGCTGATGATCCTCACACTGTTCCTGCCTTTCACAGTCACCTAATCTTGCAGAAAAGACAAAGGCATAATTGAAAACCAGAGACCTTCTTAAGACTGGGTCACACCAGCCACGACACCGGTCAATGTGCTAACCAACCGATCCATGAGTACAACTACAGGAGTACTGAATACTTGTGGGTAGTACTCAAGATGCCATTACCATGAAGACACAGTCGGTTACAGCTCGAGGTGAAAACATAACCAGCCAACATTGTTGCTGCCGGTAAACCATTTAGGTGAGCTATAGTTTCAGAGTCGTGGTGTTCTGCATGCTCATTAACCCCACATTTGTTTCTCATAACAGATTGTACATTGTCTGCTGGTCATAGCTCATTTCATATGTAGGTCGACCTGGTGGAGGTCTTTAGATATAACAAAAGTAAAATCAATCTCTGTGGCTGATGCATGTCAGTCTAACCTATTCAAATATATTGAGTAAATATGTGCAACATGTCAAGACCCATTTTTGTGTTTACAGTATCCCAGGCCACATAACAAAAACAACAAACAAACAAACAAACAAACCACAAATTCAACACACAGGTGCTGGACAAAAACAACAGGAAACCTTACAGAGAAATCCAATTGCAGTATTTTTCATTACATTACAAAAATCCTGCAAACTTTGGACCCATTAGACAGTCAGAAGTGGTCTTGGCTGAACAACAGATATTGAACCTGTCGTAGACATACAGTCTACAGTGGACATAATCTGTACATCCATGCAACGCTCCATTCAAACCAATATGAAACCATTGATTGAAAAATTAAAGGTGAAACTCAGCTCCTTGATTCTGTGGACATAGACAAGCACAAGTGAACTTTCTTTCTATATACATCAACTCCTGTAAATCTGTAGTCTGTAATTAGATTCATAATGAGGAACTCTTACTCAGAAAGTGGACTGTCCTTCTCTCAGTGTACAAGAGAGCTTCTCCAGGTCTTGTCTATGTATAAACATCAAAACAGAATTCATTTTTCATCTAAATGCAGAGAACAGGGGCTTATCAAACCCTAACCCTTTACATGAAGACCCCAACAATAAAAACTGAACCTGGAGTGTCTTCTTTCAGAAATATTACTTCTAGCTCCAGAAATTATTACAACAGATTTTTAAACTTGACACCTGTTGATTCTGGGTGGTTTCAGAAAAAGTCTTGTGGGAATGATTAAATTAGACTGCAAATGTTTGTTGTTAATTGCTGGTGTTGTTTTTAAATGGATACTTAAACTCTCATTCAGTTTTCATTTGTCTAACTTCATGTTCCTCGTGACCACAGATATCATGTTGTGCACAAAACATCTTATGTTGGATAGTGACATTTTGCGTCATCTCGATTTATGTACATGCACATGGGTTATTAATGACCTGAGGAGGAAAAATCAATCAGCAAATGAGAAAGAAGAGTTCCATGGGACTATCTCAGGAATGAAAAAGGTCCTACTTATTAATATTAATTAAACACAAATAAAAACAACCCAACAGCACATTAGTTTCCATGTAGTTAACCTATGCTGTTATGGCCTGACAACATGCTGTAATGCTATTTGTCCAATAGATGGCAGGATTGCTATCCATTCAAGGTTTTCAAGATCTGCACTGCCAACACTCATCTTAAATCTGGGTCAACATTATCTGATATTGGAACTGATATATTTTATCTACTGATATACATGAACTGACAAGGTCAGCCTGAAAATGAATGGCAATTACAGTGATAAGACCCCTAATCCAGAGTCAGAGACTTCATTATTCAGCAGTAATGTTGCACGGCACCTGTTGATGCACGGAGAAAACGATTTTCAAGGAAAAGAAATTGAAGAAAAAGAAGTAGCATGAATTGAATCATTCTAACAGCAGAATAAGAAACACTATAAGCTCTTGAGTGGCACATTGCTCTGTTATCAAGTCAGCTGATCAGGAACAAGATGAGCATTTACACACAATCTCAAAATTAGGTGTCTACAGGTGGTAATGTGTTATAGACAGGAGTATCAGTTGTCACATCTAAGGCCAGCAAATAAATCTTAACACAAGTTGAACATTTACATTGGAAATCATTCTGTCATGTCTGTTTTCCTCTGAAACAGGAGGGAATGACGTTGTTTTCGTGTCCAGACGTTTACTACCATTACCCAATACAAGCCACCTGACTGGTGTAATATAATCTACATGAGTGTGCAGCAAAAACAACAATGAACAAATCAAAACAGATCCTTTTTTACAGATGAGAATGTATTTTTATTCAATTAAAAACGTCACAGATCCCAGTGTATACAGTGCATGTTAATCATAAAAACACAACACAGAGTAATCAAAATGTTCGTACTGTCTGTGATTCTGTGGCACATTTCATTCAGAGCGGATGTATAAACTGCATCAAAAACATAAACTCACACACACAGAATTAAAGTTTTCACAGATTTACAAAAACAGTATATATATGTATATAAAATCGCATTCATAGTAGCATCTTTCACATGGTTTTTACATTTCTGAAATCAACTCTACACTTCAAACTTATATCCTGTTGTTTTTCTCCATGTGAAAAGTCAATGATTAACCCTGATAACTTTGCTTTACAGAGCCAAGATTAATCATATACTTTTGAGGATGATAAGATGTTTGTGTTGAGCACACCTTACTCTTTGTTTTGCTTTGTTTTAATGTACAGAACAGGATATTTTGTCATGCCTGGCTCTATTAACAAAAAGAAAAAAAAGTCAGAAATCTGGATCCCAAAAGACTGAAAATGGTGGCAGCCATTTTCTGAGGACTGGTATCAGATAAGAAGAATGAAACCAAAAACCCGTCTGAGCTGATGAAGATAAGAGTTTAAGGTGCATACTGCTGCCAGAAGTTACATAAACAACAAAGACGGTTAGAGGAAGACAAACATTTGTTCTAGTATTTTGCAATAGCAAGTAAGGGACAATTGAACATCATGTGACACACGGAAGTGCAACCAGAATCTATCGAGCAAACTTTCTCGGTGGTCAGAAAAAGGATATGAAAAAAGCGGGGGTGGAATGTTCTCAGGACAGTGAAGGGAAACACTGGACTTTAAGTTAGACCAGTTGACTTCATTGATGTACTAAAACCATGAAAAGCTTCTCAGCAAAGACCCTTAAAGGAAATGGCTGGTGATACCCTACTTTTTAAAAGTTTTCTACGAATCCCATTAAAAGACAAAAACCAACATGAATTCATCTCATAACAGTGTCGCCTGTGTGTCCAAAGCCTGATGCAGCTTATTTGTCTTTGCCAAAGACCTTCATCCAGGGTTTCCCCCAGGAAACTGGCACTGCCAACCTTTGATTTGTTCCAGACATGCTGCTCTGATTAATTGCTGCAAATAAAACACGCAATGTAATCGATCATTCGGTGTCACCGGATTCTGACGCATATACTCTTGTTATCAATGTAATGGCTAGATGATGGTCTAACGCAGCAAAACTCAACGACAGGAGGCAATGAGGCCAGTTCATAAATGAACATTAATATATTTATCAGATTTAGCAGAAAAAATAAACATTAAAAGGTCCATAACTCATCTTTCTTTGAAATTCTTTATTTCAAATTACCTTAAAATGACACTGACACTAGGCTCTAGATATGCTATTTTACTGCATTAAAAAAAAATTTCTTCAAAAAATCATTTTGCAATGATTCATAAACATAAACTGCTCCTATCAGGGACAGAATGAATAGCATATTGAAAATCCTCTGGTGTAAAATTCACATTTATGGGATTAAAATAATCCCCCTTTCCTCTGTAACTTTTGCACAGCCATCACACAAAGATCAGCCTTCTCTTTATTACTTAGAAGCTACTTTATATCATTATACAAAACATTTAAGTCCCTCTGTTCAGTCCTGGCAATCTGGTTTACAGCGCCCTCATGTCTGGTAACCAGGAGTGTCTGTGCCCAGGGTACAGCAGAATTTCCTTCAGCAGACTCTTTGAATGAATGAATCCATAAAATTATTTTCATTATGAATCTGAAAATGGTCAGCAGGCCACTCAACTGTATATCTGGCTCGCAGACCATAAATTGAGTATTACTGGTCTGAACTGTCTGCTACTTCCTTCATATGTTTGAGTCAATCCTACCTGGTGCCACTGGTAATTACTAGGGCAACAAATGATTACTCCTCCTTGAGTAATGTTTGCTAAAAGTGAGTGCGGTGCTGTGAAGCTTAAAAAAATAAAATAAAACCACAGGTACTTCTAAACTCTTGTTTTCTAAACAATTTACATCTTCAGCAAGATGAATGGGCCCAGATCTCTGACTTTCCTATCCTGTCTCAAGTATGACACCATACCACACCATACCATACCATACCATACCATACCATACCATACCATACCATACCATACCACACCATACCATACCATACCATACCATACCATACCATCAATGCGATTGATACACTTTACTGTCTTGGCCCTGCAAGCAAATTTGTCTTGGACTCAAATGCTGTGCACATATAGCTACCTCCACAATAAAAATAAAATAAAGAGGCAGAAAGGCAGCAGCTGCAGACAGGGTAGGAAAGTCAAAAAGTATTGAGATAGACAAGTGTCTGGTTGCTTTTAGTCTTTTCATGGGATTTGCTGACAACATAATGCTGTCTTTTAAAACCATCAAACAAACTTCCAAGTCATGTGTGAAGTGAAAAATGCAAAAATTTGTCAAATCTGAGCAACTAGCTGTAGCATTTCTCTGCCATTTCTTAAGTCTCTGCCCCTATCCCAAGAATATGATACAACGCTTTCCTTGTAATGCTGACATTATATGAGAAAAGGAAGTGAGAAGGACGGGTATTCCTGCCAAGCTGCCAAAGGCTACAGTCACTGCATGGGCTGAACAAAGACAACATTAAACAACATTTTCCCTGCACATCTTAGAGATTCACTGCCATCCTAAAATCACTATCAAGTTGGTTTGTTGTGGACGTTACAAATTGATCACAATATAGTTGATCAGAGTTTTAAGATCACAGGTCCTGCCTGTCTGTCACTTATTTAAAATCAGTTGAGGTTTTGTTTTAGATCAGACTAGATCTAAGAGTGTTGATTAAGTGACCCTTTTGGTGAATGAAGCGCTTACATTTCCTCTGGTAAATCACAGTAATACAAGTTATTTCTGGTTATACACACAGTTCTTTGCAGTAGGAAAAGTGCCGCGACAGACCAACACTTAGCAAACAAGGAAGTTGTGATATCAGGTTTCCACTAAGTTTGCATATTCCTGTGACATGCTGTGCCTCCTGCAGAGAGACAGTGAGAGAGTTTTTAGTCACCGGATATTATCTTGTAGACTGCCAACACACACAAATATATTGAAGTGAAACTAATCTTCTCAACTATTTACTGGAAACATTAAAATCACCTCAGGCCAGGGTGTCTTGGTATTCTTTATCCATCTCCTGATGACCTCCTGCAAAAGGTTTAATACCAAAGTCTGAGTTAATCCTCATACACTTCATCTTAGAAACAGTAGTAAAACAAGTTTTATTAGTTGGACACAGTGAGTAACAATGCTGTATTTCAGGCTTACCTTCCTCGGCCTCTGACTCAAATGTACGGACTTCCCGACGGTCACCTGGAACAAATTCAAGATTTTATTGTGGGTTACAGTCCGTGGGTGTAAAACCATCACCAAACTAAGCAAGTTAATGACCTGCAAGCATAGGAAGATCCCCTATGATAAGTTTCTGACACATGAATCAGATTATATTATGATTCAAAGACTGATGATTAGAAACCAAGCCCAGTTTTCCACAAGTCATGGAAAATATACAACCTATGTCCTGTGTAGTACATATGACTGTACTTCCCAGGACATCTTTAAAGTCAGAGGAAACCCCAGGGAACAGTTTATTATTTTATGTTAATAAAGTGATGCCAAGGTAGTGCAGGGATATTGCAGAAGTTTTTGGTCAGGGATCAACATGTACTCCAAAGTTCAAAACACGGTGGGAGGAGTGCATGCTCGAACAGGCTTGGAATGCAATCAGACTGTCTGTGGTGAGTTAGTTTGGTGTCATGCTGGCTGAAAAAATGCCGTCTAGGAGGCCACTGCAGATACATTCAACTATTAATCAGTAAAAGAGAGTAAAACATTTTAAAAAATCAAGCAAAAATAAATCAGCTCTGTAGAAATAGAAAAATCATTAGATAAAACCCTTATTTTCACCTCAAAAGTCTATGGAGCAGAAACAGTGTCTTTAAATGTTGACAATTGAAAATTAAACCTGAACTGAAATAAGTACATATTGGCAATGAAACATTTGTAGTGGGAAGTTCCACTGAAAAATAAATCTCAGACATTAAAACTCAATTACATTTTGATATATTTGTATTTTGGTGTTTTTCAAGTCACAGTCATCTGATTTTTTTCATATGTCTACCTTTTTTTAATGACAGTGTTTTGACATTAGAATCCGTCATTAAAACACATTAAAATGCAAAACATTATACGTCTTCTTCATTTTCCAGGGGAACATTTTCAGGTGTCAATACGTGTTTCAATGCCAGTGTTTCCTTTTTTCAGTTCAGGTTTTGTTTAGTACTGTCGATGCTGAAATTTAAGGTCACTGTCACTAAATGTTAACCCATCGTCCCAGTTAGAAAAGAACAAAAGCAGCAGTATTGGATGTCCAAAGACGGACGTACCCATAAGGGGTATTGTAGAGTGCCTCCGGGCCTCTGTAAAGAAAATGACGAATGAATGAAAAAGTCTTGTTGTGACACACTCACTGCAAACATCTAAGTCTGCTTACTTCACAAATTTGTGTGGGACATTTTTCACACCGCTGAAGGGAAAAGTTTCCGCTCTACTGTTTGAAGCTAATTAAGGCTACACTAATCCTACCTAACAATAAACGAGAGCGTACTTTCCCATCATGAATAACTGGTCTTGCAGGTGTTATTCAGGTTTTTCCACCTGCAGCTAATCTTCGCCTATTGTCTGCTTATTTCCTTGTAACGCTTTATTGTTGATAGACTACCAAATATCATAGTAGTAGAAGTACTGCTGTAATTGCATACTTTGTCAGTAATGCTACTCACTGTTGTTTATTACAGTAAAAGGGTTAGCATCACAGTTTTTAGAGTCTGTCTTAAAACAATAGTCACGTGCCTCTTCTTTGGATGTTCATATAAGTGCCGGCTACTGGTCTGATTTTTTCATAATGTTTCATTACATACACTACATTGGAAAATGTTTTTGTTCAAAGCGACTTACATTAAGTTCATTTAACTCCATACGTACAGAGCTAGAGGTCATTAAAAGCAACATTTTCATTAAAAGAGAGCATTCCAGCCAAATAAAGAACAAAGAGTTCAGTGCTACAGTTCAACATTTTGTCTTGTACCTTTTTACACCTGTTATGTTCATACTCACAAATGAATATATTTAGACCAAAAGCCAAACGAGGCCCTGTGTGGATACTCACGTCGAGATCGCCTTTTGTGAAGGATCACCATCACCACCAGCAATCCTACGATCAGCGATCCGATGACCACCACAGGAGCAACTATTGTGGAGACTGGGGCAGACGGCTTTCCTGGTTCCCCACCTGAATAAATGAATAACAAAGCTTTAATGTTCTAATCCTTCAAGTCATGAACAAAAAGAGGAAAGAAGTGTGTGTTAAAATGAGGTATGTAAGCACTTTGTGGAAATTCCCCCTGTAATACTGTTAGCTGCCTACATTCACTTTCTCTTTTACTCCTGCTGGGGTCTGCATTTGAACATCAGCCCTGAGTGAAAACGCCAGCCTTGTAGAGAAAGTAAACAAGGTGGCAGGCAGGCAACGACAGATAAAGATCAGCTGATAATGATTGACCTGTAACTGTATGTGGCAGCTGTGAGAACGCAGATAACAGCTCAGCTAGAGGGCCTAATGGGAACTTGTTGACGCTTTAATATTGTGATTTAATAGTGAATCTGTATTTTCCACAACGCAGCTCAGACGTTGACCGTCATGCATAGTTTTCTGTCTTTGTGCGGAGCATTGTTTTGAAGTTTTGAAGTCACATCAGCTTTAGAGACATGATGCAGCCTGACTATTCATCAACTTGTGTATCAAAACAACTACAGCACAGGAAATGGCTGGCTTCAGATAAAACAAACACACAATGTAGTGATGCAGGGGACCAAAACTTCCATCTTTTCTGGAATGTATTTATATGGAGCTCCTGCTTTTTTTGTGGTTCAATGTTCAAGGTCAGTCTAACCTGTCAAGTTTTTTTTTTTCTTTTGAAGACCAACAGGCTCCTGAAGACTTTATGGCTCAGATACACCAAACTGACTTCAAAGAACTAGTGCCGATGAAGGCTGACTGTTGCCTGTGTCTCTGCCAAAAAGCTAAAACACACCACGAAGACTACAGCCGTCGGCCAGCTAGCTCCTATGTTCTGCGCCTGTGTGAGAGGAAATTCCTCTCCATACCACCAGGAAGTGGTAGTCTGTGTTCATCATTCAAAAAGGGAAACATGAAGTCTCAGGACTGTGTATTAACATAACCAAAAGAGCACTTTTAATTAAGAATATATCTGATTAAAAGTTGCAAATAGCACTGGCAAAGAGGTGGAAGCGGTAAAAACAAGGAGTCATTGCACTAAATGGTAGAAATAATGGATATTAAGCTACAGGCTCTGAGGGCTTTCTCTTTCTTTTTCCATTTCTCTACTTGTTTCCATTTCTACCTTAGTTTTCACTCATTGGAAAATTCATACCTCTTTAACCTCCAAAGCCAACAACAACAACAACAGAAAAAGCACTACAGTTGGCATGTGGTTTAAGTCTTACTTAAGCAATCTTAAATGAAGGTTTATGTTAATGTAACCGTAGTGACATCCGTGTTGCTTCAGATTTCAGGGGGAAGGATGAGCTCATGTGTAACTGTGGTGGAAATGGCTGTATGACATTTCATTGTGTGATGCAGGATTGAGCCAAAAGGCATTAAAGAACATATACCTAAACGGCCTGATGCGTCTCGTCCCTCTGGTACTTCAAACATGGCCTCATCTTCTTTGCCTCCACTGGTGTTGAACACTGCACATTTATACTTGGAGTAAGTGGATCCTTGCAACAGAGTCAGCCTGCTCAAGAGGTCAAACAGACCACTTTTTGTCTGCTTCACCTCCATTTCAGCGCTCTTCGTCCATTCCTCGTTCAGCTCACCAAACCAGCGAATCTGACCTTTCGGGTAGCCACCAACAGAGTTACAGACCAGGGTACCACCTGTACTTTGAGTTATCTTCTCAGGTTCAGAGATTATAGTTGGTTTGCTGTATTTGGCTGTGAAGACAAAGCACACATGATCATAAAGCTGAACATTGCACCACAACGTCAATTAAATGACACCAATAAAGTATTGCAAAATTATTACTGACTACAATATTTGACTCGTTCTTTGGAGTACAATGTGTAAAAGGAAATGCAAATAATGAAGAAACTGACTACAGAAGGTATTTTTGATTTTGATTATTTGTCACAATGAAACAGAAAGCGTCCAACAGAGAGAGACAGCTGAATCTGTTTCATAGAAAATACCAATCTGCTAGTGGAGGAAAGTCCCCTGATCTCTAAACAATCTTCATTCCATCAAAGCCACAATTAAATCTTTCTGTGTGTCACTAGAACATATAATATGTTAACAGAAACAGGGAAGACTTTAATTGTGGTTTAGCTTTGAGGTGAATTGTAGGGATTCGCTTTGAAGACTAAAGATGGCCATCTCTCTGTGCCACATAGTTGTCAGAATGTTTCAGTGGTCAAACATGGCTGAAGGCTCTCACCTGTGACTTTAAGGCTGGTCTCGCTGGTTGTAAAACCTCTGTCTGTCACCACCGTACATGTATAAACTCCCTGAGCCTCCACAGCAGTGTTGGTGATGTGCAGGGATACATTCATGTTCCTGCTGTTCCAGGATGGTTCAGCAAACGAGTAGCCTGGCTGTTTTTTAGTTAGTTCCCCTTGGTGAAAAACCAGTAAGGGCTCGTCAACTCCCTCTTTCTTCCAACTGACTGTCCGGATTTCTAAGTCTGTTGCCTCTTGAGAAGTTTTGACGGTACACTCCAGCAGTGACAGCTGGCCATACTGTCCCACGTTTTCAGTCTTGCATTGCACATTTACAAAGCCTGTAGAAGAAAAATTTGTTTTTTGAAAAGGGATGGGTCGTTACATCAGTAGCAGGCAGAATGTCATACTTCATACTCTCAGATGAGGCAGAACTTACCAGTATTTGCATTTCCTGCAGTGATGTAGATGACAGTGAAAATGAAGATACCAATGGAGGCCATGTTCATTTACCTGAAATGACAATTTTTAATGATGACATAAGTTAAAATGTAACAAACACATACACCCATGGAGGGTTATTTCTGCGGATCGGGGGTGCAAAGGAAAGTCAGGTGCACAATGGTACTATTGTTTTTTTTTTGGCCAGAGGTGCTCAGCATCACCTGGGTCTCACTTGTTTATATGGTGGGATTACAATTATGCATTACAGTTCAGTGAATTAGGGGCTGATGAAATTAATGGCCAATAAAATTCACTTTTAGAAGACAGCACTCTCTGTCTTAAAAGAAACTAAAACTGCACTGCTCATTTATTATGTTTTGCGACATAGTTCTAGTTGCACAAACTTAACTCAGTTCGCGGTGGATCTGATGTGCGTAATCGGGGTTTTACTATGTGCATCATGCAAAAAAAATGAGCAGATGGAACCAATAATGCTGACCTCAGATGACTGTATGTGGAGTCACCAGTCAGCAGGGGACGCCTCCATCTGCTGTGGATGACAGATGCTGGTAAGAATCACAATTGTCTCGACAGTTGTTATACCATTATACTGGTAAGTATAATGACGTGAAACAAAGAAGCATAATGTGGGTGAAAAGAGTTTATGTGACTTTGGGGAGGTTTGTTTGCTCCCAGAAAAGAAAGTGACAACAGCAGAAGGCAGGTACACTGTGAGTCACGCTCTGTTAACCTGGTCTGAGCAGGCAAGCAGCAGACTTCACCAAATATAGACAATCTTAGCAGAAACATTAACCGCTAGCTTGCCAGTGATAACACTTCCTGTTGTGACAAGTCAGCAAAGTATTAAACTAGCAGAGGAGAGGAACGAACATAAGAAAAATGTCACATCATTGGTGCAGAAATGTGCTTTGCATTGCAAAGTTTCCACCTGAAACAAACACAGCCTCCACTAACATCATACAAGATTGTGACGTGAGGGGGACTAAACTGATCACAAGTCAACTGAGACGAGACCACCAGGGCTAAAAATGGTT
Source organism: Pagrus major (assembly GCF_040436345.1). Lineage (NCBI taxonomy): Eukaryota > Metazoa > Chordata > Actinopteri > Spariformes > Sparidae > Pagrus > Pagrus major. The sequence continues at coordinate 21,132,518 of NC_133215.1, forward strand.
TCCTGGCTAGTTTGTTTGAAAGCACTTACTTGCATTGGAACACATCCAGTGACACAAATAGTGAATCAACAAAGACCAAAGGCTTTGCAAAAGCTCATTAACCCATCTCAAAATGCCTGTTCTAATCTAAACCAAGGGGAAATTACTTCTACCAAAACACAAAAAGCTCTTAGAGTAGCTGCACATTAGATCTAGCATGGCAGAGAACCCAATATTCAACCTGATATTATACCTGATATAAATAATTTCAGTAAGATGGTTCCAGTTGTGTCACCAAGGACAGATTGTGTTCTTTTTAAGCATGCACTAACAGTAGTCTGTTCTTGTCATTCATTAGTCTGCTAAATAATACAATTGAGAGTTCATTTGTGGCTTTGCTCTGGTGACCACTGAACCCTCGTGATGTCCTTTTGTTTCCTTATACCCTCCAGCAATTGAAAAGAATCTCATAATCTGATCTCTAGGTCTCTGCTTTCACTTTTGCACTAATTTGCAACTTGACTTGATTTTGCCTACCAGGTGAAAACAGCATTGATAGATACCTTGCATGCACATGTGCTTTTGGGAGGGGCAGTTACGCTCATTTGGCAGACACAAAGCAGAGAAAAAAGAAGGACTATGGCTGTGAAGCTGCACGGTGAGAGTGATAAAACCATCAACTGCTCGGTTATACACTAATACAGCTTTGTTTTGTCTTTTGTTTAATGGTCTGTGTCCTGGCATTTGGCGCAGTGTCAGTCCTTTTCTTTCTTTCTTTCTTTTTGCTACCACACAGTTCCCACGATTGTAATTTGTTGTTTTTGAGAATCTGCCATTTTGTAGAAACATTATTTTTTTTCTTGTAAGTTTCCATGGTCCTTAGTTCCCCAGTTCAGTTCTCCTAAATTGGCCAAAGCTGGACAAGTTTGTTTTGTTTTCACAAGACACATCTCTTCTCCAGTGAATTTATATTACAATTGCATGCACACACACACACACACACACACACACACAAAATACAAAACAGACACTAAAGTAGATCCTAAGTGGAGACATCTGAACACTTTTGCAACTTGTGTTCAACTTGTATTCGAAATGATTCTGGTCTCCCAGCTATGATCCACAATCTCACCTCTGTGGTTGAGTTCCAAATATTCCACATATTAATCACTTGAATATAAAAAGCCATCTTTGCATGAAGGATATTTTCTGAAAAGACATTTGCATTATATTTAGATTTATTAAGAGTGACTGAGCCAGAAACCATGAGAGATTGTATCATGTCAATGATCACCTTTGCACTGAATTGCATAAAGTTATCGAAACTTATTGTATTTTATTTCTTGAGAAATGTGGCAATTGTGAGATCTTATCGGCGTCTTGTCTACAATGTTTATTCATTGGTCAAATATTATCTTAAGAAAGTTGGTGACTGCAGACTCAGGCCAGGAAGCTGCACAATACACAAAATAAAAATATAAAATAAAAATAAAAATGCATGCATTAATCTATTTGACATATAAAATGGTTTCTGATTAGTCTAAATATACGCAAGTGTTATATTGTAAGTGGTGGTCTAACATAGGGCCGGAACTACTTCAGAAACCTGTTTGACCAGCTGTCCACTAACGTTTAAAGTGTTTTAATCAAACAGATAAGGAGTCATACTGAAAGAGAAAGTCAACTTGGGAGTTTTTTTTTAATCATACATGAAGAGTTAAGGATGTGCCAAATATGAGCTAATTTCCTTTACGCTTCAAAGAGCTGGGGTTGTCTGCGATGACCCCTGTGCTCTGTTATTACTTCTCGTTGGCTTATTCTTCCCTGTTAAGAATATTTATGAAATCTTGGTTTGGTTGTGTTTATTTTTTTTGTTTTTTGGCTACTCACATGTCTCATCTCCTGCCTGAACCTTGATTTGGTTCATGACATAGCACAGCACAGTCACAGCAGCATCTTGTTATGTCCTTAATTGACTATTATCATTTCAGCCACATGGTTCAACAAGCTTTAATTTGCCATTTGGAAATGGTCACTATTACGCCAACACAAAAGGGCAAGGACAGTCCCCATCTTCCCTAAGCGACTTGAATGAATAAGCGACTTGTGTTTGAGGACACAAGTCACAAGAAATTCTTACATTACTAAACTGGACAAATAAGAAGTACACCCACAGTGTGGACAGTCATTCAAATAGTGAAAGAATTCGAGCACAATAAACATGCATTCCCAATACAACAATTAGGTCACTGCAGCTGTGTGGTGGCGGATGCCTGTCTGAAACTGTTGGACACAGTGGTGAAACATCTGTACTCCCCAAAGTACCACGCAAGGATTTAGGGTAATCCATGAATTTATCTTCCGATTGCAACACACTGAACATTACACGCCAAATCTTGCTAAACAGCTAACTAGGACTATAAGTCAATCCAACTCTGGAATTATGGATACACACCGCAATGCAGGACAGGTCACACGGTTATGGTTTTTCTCCAGTAATATTGTTTTAAACTCAGTGGTCACACAGGATGTACTCTATCAAAATTCCTGTCTCTTAAAATGACTCTGGTGGCCTGGCCTGTCTGTTCACTTCCTGTTTGGATAACACCAGTGTGTGAAGGATCTCACAGTTTTTGTGCCACGACAGTTGTTGAAGCTGATTATCTGCAAGATCAAGGAGTGCAAAGATGATACTTTGGTCCCAGCAGCAGTGGCATTTTATAGTTCACAAATCCATTATCTATCTAATCCTTTGTTTGGCGCTTAACACATTTTTTTTGAGAGTGGAGAGACAGGTGTATGACAGCTTGTCGGTTTGATACAAGCCAGTAACACGATACAGTTCTTAGTCCCGACACTTCAAACATTCTTGACAAAAATCCCTTAAATTGAAAATCTAGTTGATAACCTCAGCCACTTTTTGAAAGGGAAGGAACTATGGCACCAAAGTAAAGACAGCCTCTTGTGTTTTTTCAGTCATTCTCACTCTGTGTACAAGGAAGCAAACCCTCACCCTGCTGAGGACATTTCAGTGTTTTAAGTCAGAAAAGAAGAATATGTCAGTAAGTGTACGCAGCCCTTTAATCATGATCAAGTAACCAGACATTAACAATGTAAGTGCTGCACCACGAGACCAACAGTGATAGACGTGGAATAAATACCGAAAGTGACTCCCTGCCACAAAAGTTACAGAGAAAACACTGTCGCAGCCATCCAACCCCCGCATCAGAGAGCCCGACCAATACTTGATTTTTTGATATCGATATATCAGCCTATATACATACTGTACATATATTTTGCTATCATCCCTCAAATGTCAATCTAACACTTGACAAAGGTATGTAATGGAGGCGGGATATTTTATATTTTTCATAAATAAAAAAAAATCTTCACAAGGAATTCAAGAATATAAATGACCCAAAACATCTTTTTCCGCATTAAAGAAAATAAAAAAATATCAAATAACAAACAGACTGATAAAGATATATCAGTGATAAGCCAATATCTGCCGATAATATTGGCCAACCGATATATCGGTCAGGCTCTGAAGGGAACCAACATATTTTGCATAAGGGCTGGGCTCACCCTCCATAAATCAGGCGCTTAACATATGCCATCTGAATTGTTCCCCCCTGAAAACAGATTCACTGAATAGTTATGGCAAAACTTTATATAGACCACAAATGATGTGCTGTGCTGCACAGGAGCCTCCTTGCGACAGAGAACAAGCTTGCCACTGTAGAATATCAGCACACATCATCTGTGGTTGTTATCTCAGGGCGTACACGCTTTCCAAAATGCCTCAAGTGGTCCACTTAACTCACTTTCACTTACATACTAATTTGGGGAATCACAATACAAACAACTCCCTGCTGTTAAAGCGTGCCTCCTCTCCTGCCTGTTTTCAGTGCCAGGCTCTTATGTACCCTACTACACTACATTATGACGCATTTTCCTCCACCTGGTCGTGTTAATTCCACTTTTGTGAAGGTTGTGCTGTGTGTGAACACATGTTCAACGTCTATGTTATCTATACTCGTACCTTAACCTAGTATTTCCTTAAGGGCTATTAAGTGAGACGAGGGGGGAAAATACAAGTGTATAATAGGCAGCGTCAAGGTAAAGCTGTAGAGCACTTGAACGCGACACTGTGACCGATAGTCGAGTCACTTCCCCGTTTGTTAACAACACAGACAACTTCTATTATCAGAAATATAACATAAAAAAACACAATGCTCGAAAAGTACATTCATTAAATCATGAACATGTGTGGATTAACTTACCTGTAGCTGTTTAACGTCGGCTACCTAGTCTACCGCACCACATTATTTTGTATACACGCTCCATATGTTATCGACATCCACGCCTCACTAACAATGTGACACACCTCACCGTAAATACAACAATAATAATGTAAACACTTACCTACACGCTCCTCAGCAAGGCAGGCACACCGTGTCTCGACGGAGGAATAGTCGTTGTGCTGAGGTCTGGCCATCCACTTACTTTCACTTTCGGAATGACTACACAGACAAACACTGTTGGGCCGGCTCTATTCGTGCCAAGCAAGTCTGGCACTGACCCAAGAGTCAGCAAGCGTCAGACCCAAGACAAATGGAAGCTAATGAGAAAGTTATGTTTGAACTTTACTCTTGTTATTCTCTCTCTGTGCTGTGCATAATGCTGTAATCATTATTTTGCACCAAAAGGTACCCTTTTTTTCATAAAGGATAGGCACACATTTTTTTTAAAAAAATCTGTCTTAAAGGATAAGTTCAACCAAAACTGAAAAGTCACTCATTATCCACTCACCCTCATGCTGATGGAAGGTCAGATAATGTTTTGCGGTCAACGAAACATTTCTGGAGCTTCACAGCAAAACAGCGTGGCGGCATTCTCCTAAACAACTGAAGTAGATGGGGACTTGTTTCTAAAAACGGGGAAATAAAACATCAGAGCTCCCGACAGCTTGTCCGGTTTAATGGAAGTCTCAGGAAGCACAGAGATCCCAAGTTGATTTGAGAAGACATTATTTACGCCCTTTTTTAAAGTCTTAACTTTAGCTGCTTGGAGAAACGTGTTAGCGCACCCCATTTTAAGTGGGTACACGACCTTGAGCACATCAAGGGTGTAAATAATGTCCTCCAGAGTCAGGCTGAAACAGAGGGCGGAGTGATACTTGCTTTTGGATCACACGTTTTCCTGTAAATGCAGTCAGTAGTCAGTCCTCATTTTGTGCAATGTATTCAAAAAGTTAACTGAGGCTCATATTAAGTTTCAGCAGTCTCGGTCAAATAAAAAGTAAAAGTAAATATATTCCAAAGTGAAAATGTGTGTGTATTAGATTTGTTTTCTCTTTCTCTCTGATCTTTCCTGCAGAGGAAAATCTCTTCAGTATAACCATTCTGAGTCAGACAACACACATAGCAAATACAACCCATGGTCAAAATTGATTTTTAATGTTCATTTCCACTTGTGCCATTTCTTGAATTCAGATTTCTGTAGTGACTTACATCCAGCAACAGGGATTGGTATAGGATGCAAACAACATGTCTTGCATCATAACACACGTTAAAAATAGACACCACAGGAGTTACATTTCATATATCTGAAATGTAGATCTTCTTGAATGACAGCTGGCTGACACAGCAGTCACACACACACGTGACTCAACAAGACAGAAGCAGGAGGGAGTTTGAATTTTGGTTTAAATAATGTGACATGAAATGTACAAAAAAAGACTGTTTATATATTTCCAGTGAGCAGGATCATTAACAAATGTGTAAGGGGGTAAAACAGAGAAAAAAAGGCTGAGCTGTCATAAGGTCACTTGTCAAATCTAGGATGGGCTTACCAGAAACACTGAAGTGTCAGGACCAACAACATTCCATTGACTCGCAATGGAAAAACTAGACCTTGATGATACTGGTAGGATGCACGTGGGGAAAACCCAACCTTGTTTGATGTTGTAGCCTAACACACAAACAGGCACACTTTTATTTTAGAGTCAGTTTTTACCTATAAAAACACGGGGCACTCAAAACCGGCACTGGGGTTACAATAATCTAAGGTTTGTGACTACAATATAAAAAAGGCTTATTCCAATTCTGTTTCCTGACATGGGACCTAAGACAAATGTTTGCATCTTTCAGATCACGATGACAGTAATTTATGTGGTTCCTATTTGGCTCCTATGTGAATAATAATAATCGGTAGAAAGATTCCAACTTCATGCAACAACAATACAACAATTATCCACAAAAATAAAACAACAAACAGGTTAAAAAAAAAATAAATTTCACAGTTATGTTTCTTCTCACATTCAGAGCACACGTGCATGCAAGATGGGTCAAAACTGAACACAGTGCAAAAAAACTGCTTTTTTTCTTTGCGCATGTTCAAGAAACTGCTTGTAAGATCACCTACAGCTTGTGCTGTCGCAACAAAATTAGGGGCATCGGTTGATATGAGAAATGTGATCCTTGTACCCTTCCTGGCAGGTCAAATGCATTACAGGGGCAAAGGCAGACTTTGAACCATGTAATTAGAAATACATAAAGTGCTTCTGTCAAAACAAACAAACAATAAAAACAGTACAAAAACAGTTTTCAAAAAAGAGGTATCAAAACAATGCACTTGGGGATGTGGAGGAGACTGGTGTCTGTTGGACATCAGATTGGGTTCCTGCGGTACAGACAAATGGGTTGGGGGTCCTTGTTAAAAAAAAAAGTTAAAAAAAAAAGTTCACAGATGAGTGGATGTAAGGAAGGGGTCAGTTGGCTGGGATTCAACCCAGGATGAGGCTGGACTTGCCCCCAGGTGGATTTCTGCGGCCGGACGGAAGCCCTGCAGCGGACTCGTCAGCTGGAGGGGCCTCATCCTGATGCCCTGGAGCTGCTTCAGGCTCAGCAACACTGTTTTCTGAACACAGGCAGAGAGAAGTGACAGTTACATTTGGAAACAATTACAACAAAAGTCACTATAATTTTCCCATGAGAGCTCACTCCTCGGACGCTTGTCAGGTTCAGCTTAATTGCTGAATTGCACACCTCGCCCTGAGGGAACTCTAAACACATGCTGCAAATCTACAATTATTATTACAATCTATTATTATGTGGGACTGTCAACATCTTTCGACTTTGAGCCAGCCTCGATCATATTATCTACTACTGACAAAAATCTTTTGTTTTTTTCTTGCTTTGTTCTTTTAAATGATCACAGACTTAAGGGCCATACACACCTAACATAGCTGAAACAATAACTATAAATAGATCGTTTTGAAAGTCGTTCCAACTGCAGTAGATGTGCACACCTCTACTATAACGACAACAGTGGCAAATAATGTCGTTGGGATCACTTTCAGAGCAATTTGATCAACAATAGGGATAGACTGATTATCGGCCGGGCCGATTATCGGCGCCGATATTCGGCATTTTGAAGCATATCGGCATCGGCCTTTTTTTTAATCCGACGGCCGATAAGAGATCAATTTAAAACTGGGTTATTTTGGCTCTGATGCAGCCGCGCCTCTCTGTCTGCTGTCACTACTCTGTCTCCAGCATTGTCCCACCCACAGTACCATCTGATTGGTTACACGCTCTGGTTACACGCAGAGCCACGGCACAGGTAACAGCCAATCAGCAGTGAAAGCTGTGCATGCACAGTGCTCACGTGAGTTTCGCTACAGTCTGCTGAGCGTGTAGAGCCAAGCGGACCGGTGGCTAACGTTACGCTAATGCTAATCAGCCTTCACCTCAACGTGCTTCCCTGCAACAAAACTGGACTGAATTGAGTTGATTAGGTTTTTACTCTCTCACTCACACACACACAGACTTCTACTATCACGGACTATTTCCATATCAATATTATCAGCAACCTTGTTTCGAGTGATTAACACGCACGTCTGGAGGGACCGCGAGCGAGCAGAGCTGCCGCTTATGTTTATATAACGTTAATGGGCTCAGTCATGTTACTAGTAGTGGTTGAGTGTAGAGGACTGGGATGTTTATTACAATTTCGGGAGAGTCTGCTGCCTTAACTTACCTTCGAAACCAAGCCCAAGGAACAGCGCCGGTTCCGTTCTGGACGCTCAACAGACTGTAGTGAAACTGTACAACTCTAAAGTAACTACTGACGTTACCGTGAGGCCCAACACGTTAGCGGCAGCTGTCTGTTCCTATGATAAAAACTGATTATTAAAGAGAAGATGCTGCAGGCTATTTAGTGTTTTTAACGGTTTAATCACTTGAAACAAGGTTGCTGATAATATTGATAGGGAAATAGTCAGTGATCAAAGTAAGAAGTGTTTGTGTGTGTGTGTGAGTGAGTAAAATTCAGTTAGTTTTATTGCAGGGAAGCACGTTGAGGAGATGGCTAGAGAATAGTGTGTGTGTGTGTGTGTGTGTGTGTGTGTGTGTGTGTGTGTGTGTGTGTGTAAGCCACATGAGAAGCTGCAGAAACTGACAGCAAAGCACCGTCTGTCTGAGAGAAAACTGTAGGGCAATAATGGCTGTTTAACTACCAAGTTATTTTACTTTACCTTTTTTTGTGTTGATTGAGAGATCCCAAGCAGCAGAAAATGACATATTGTTAGATGAAGTGTGTCCTGAAGCTGTCTTTGACAGTTTCTTGTAGAGAGGAGCAGGATATTGCTGTTCAAGACTTAAGACATAATGTAACTACATCAAGGCCAATATTTTCCCTTTTACTGCAAATGAATATCGGCTCCAAATATCAGTTATCGGCCTCCTTGACTACTAATAATCGGTATCGGTATCGGCCCTGAAAAAACCATATCGGTCTATCTCTAATCAACAATAGAAAAACAGCCAGCCGATCAAAATCCATCTGAATTTACAGAGCTTACAGAGCCTGAAATCACTTGATTTTGGTGATATTTTCCTACAAAATAATGTTGCAAGAGTGCTTATAGTATTGGTTTCTGTAGCCAACCTCGTTTATTTAATTCAATTACTTTAGGAAACACTTTTTAGTTGGTCTATTCTAGTAACACAGTCTTGCTTATTTATACAACTTATTAAACGCTTATATAACGTATATTAGGCTAAATATTTGACCTGAGAAATACTGCCAAACAATCTTTGGCACTGATAGGGTCTCTGAAGTTTATTTTAATTACCTTTATAATGATGGGCAGGATAACTGATGCTGACTCAGCCAAAGTATAAATAAAATTAGTCTTTAAAAGACAGCAAGTCTCCTAACAGAGTGATCGATTCTCTAGCTCCTCTCATCTTCGAGGGATTTTATATAACCATAGCCTTCTGGCTGTTTTCTTTTTTGTTTCTCTGTGCAACATACAGCAGTAACAGGTCAGGTCATTAACATCCAGTTTCTGAACCTGCCTACACAGCTGGGACACACAGCATGTTCTCGGCGGTATTGTTCACAAAACGTTATTGTTCATCAGTGTAGATGCTCACATCGTTATCGTTAGTTATTGTTACAGTCATCGTTCTTGGTGTGGACAGTCCTTCAGAGATAGCTGTTTCTACCATTTATATTAGTCTCACTGGTATGAATTCTGCCAAAAAAGCAGTTGATACTGCATTAACTATTAGCAGAGATAGCCTTAATTTGCCAAATACATCGGATTGATCTGCATCCAACAAGACTTTTCTCTTGTAATGTGAAAAGTAAACCACACTATTTAAAAATACAGACAAGTGTGTAACATTTTTCATACTAGCTACGCCACAATACAAGAAAAATGCTGTTTGTTCATTTCCATGTCTTTTTGCTGGTGCATGCAGCTTTAACCTCTGTCTTTCTGCACAATAGCATGTATGTAGCCATCACATGCATATTTAAGATTAGTTACAGGAAATAATATCTGTCCGCAACAGTCGTCACTTCAGACAACAAAAGTGGACTGTCACTGGCTGGAAATGAGAAGCAGCTTCTGGCTTCCTCTATCTGATATCAAGGAACCAGTGATTTAAAAATTACTGAGATTACAAACTTACTTTCTTAGAAAAGCGACTGTTGTATTTGATGGTGTATTTCCTTAACTAACAGACTGCCCACAGGCACAATAATATTGATTTTGTTATATTTGGGATTAAACCATTTTGGTTTTTAGCATTAACGAACACCGTTCAAAAATATTTTGAAGGTGAAGACAGTGTGGGTGCATATGTGTATACCTACAGTATTTGTGTATGTCTAAGTGGTCGTGCATTTGTGTACAGGTACAAATAGTGTATCTAATGTATTTTTGCATATGTATGATGTTATACTGTATGTGTGATATTTATGATGATGTATCACAAATCTGTTTGTTGTAATACTGACCAGTTGATCACTGGTTTACTGTCTGTTGGGTGGAGGGTCCTCCCTATCTAGTCCGTTTATTGTCCTTCCTCCTTTCTTTTGAGTGCAGGTGTTGTACCCATTATGTTAAAATGACTACAGATATGGGGAGAAACAATACGCTAAGCACCAAGTACTATAAAACTGGGTTATCTGACCAGAAAAAACAGGTGCTTACCAATATCGCGTACAGAATTTTCTCCATCCTAAAAAATACAAGCATAAAAGAAGTAGTTAGCATTTCATTAGCCCTCACAGATTACAAAACAGGAACTTCTGTACTGCATCATGAGACTTGCTGAAGAAACGCACTTAGTTGTAATACCTGATTTCTTTGAAATTGATACACAAACTAACTTTGTGAAACATTAAAGGAAGACGAAGATAAAAAAAAAAAATACTTCAACACATTTGGACTTAAGTTGGTTCCCTATATGTCTGTCTGCTCTCAGGTTTCACTTCATTTTTTCCCCGCCATAACTCATGATCAGAGGCATGATCTTACTGTGGTTGGGGCGTCTGCAGAGTGGTTGGTAGTGGGGTTCGCTCCTCTCCTCAGGGGGGCTGACGGCTCACCACACAGCACTCCTGTGGGCTTCCCACCTGGAAAAACAATGAGATATAATGGCTTAGATAAATACACTTTCACACAGAAGGTGCAAAACAAAATCAGATGTTTTTTTTCATATTTCTACAAAAAGGAAAATGTCATGGTGAAACACAGTATGTCAAAATTTAAAAGCATTGCATTTTCTGTTTCAGTCTGGACCATGGTGGTGGAACAACTAACAATGCTAGCATGTCTAACAACAGGTATGGTTAGGGGCAGATCAAACCACATCTCAAATATACATGATTGAACAACAGTGTGAGGGTTACAGACTGAAACCTGCTCTGAGGGAAAGCTTGACCTCGATCAACATGGTGACATATGTGGCTATCACATAAACACAGGAAATATGGTTGTTATAATTGGCTCCCATCTTTAAACTCAGAGTAAACATTAGAAGCACTCACATGTCCTCCAAATACCAAACAGTGCTTCACATTACTTATCCAAGACTGCTGTGGCCTGCCACTCTCCAATTTATCTCACCACTGGAATTTCCCAGAAATTAAGATGTTGCCATAAATGGGGTATATTCTCTGCCATAATATTGGAAGTGGAAGTAAACAAGAGAAAATGAAGGGAAAGACCCTTGACATTTGCAGTCCACCGACATAATCACCCACAATAGGCCGGACTTTTCTTTGCAAGCAAGCCTCTCCTACACACTTCCTACATGTTTCCTATTTTGCTTTGGGGAAATTTCAGATTCTGACATTTTCACTCCCATTGTAAATGTCACTCTCACATTAACTCTGTTCATACTGATGTTGATTTCTAACCAAAATATGCAGTCATGTGCTGCAGTGTTGAATTATAGGCTTTGTTACTTTGCTTAACGCCTTCAATCCTCTTGGGCTTATTCTCATTACAAACTGTATCCTAGGAATACAAGCCATTGCTATTCTCAGAATAAGTAAGGCTGCTCAGAAATAGTTGGATTTTCTAATCCTGACCTGACAACAGCAAATATCTGTATATTAATACAGAGTGTCATTGTATTTCTATTATATTTCAATAAAACTCAACTACATTATACTTGTAAGAAAATACTGTGCATTTTATTTCACTAACCTTCATCTGTAGTTGGTAAACAGTAGCTTCAAGCCTCATTTGTGTAGCAATGTGAGTGTTTTGAACATAGTGGGCATACAAATGGGCAGCAGACAGGCAGATTGTGCTGCATGAGTTGTTTGAGAAGTTTACGGTTGACACAGTAAAACAGGTTTGTTGCCAACAGACCTCATAAAGCTCTTATTTTAGACAGTCCAGGTGATATCATGTCCAGAAGCCTCCCTGCGCGTTTGCAACAAAACAGATGGCCAGCTACTTTTATATACTGCAGCATATTGACATGATGTTGAAAGGGGAACTCTAACAAGGTTACAACCTTTACTACCTGAACATGGTGTTTAGTTTTAAATTCTGCCTGTTCAATATCAAATATGTAAAATAATTCTGAATCAATTATATCATTGTCCATAATACCGTTACGACTAAAGGCCCATTAATATCAGTTATTGTGAGAAGTAAAAATGAGGAAGAAGGAAGTTTCAGAGGAAGACTGTGAGTTGAAAGCTTTAATGTGCATTCAGTCTGTTACCATGGAAGGTTTCCTTAGATATGTTCCACAGGTGTGACTGTGTTTGTGACTGAGAAGATATTTTTAGAAAGACAAACAATTTTCATTTTGTTTTAGACCATTTATTCAGGCTGTTAGGCACTGCACTGTCTCAAGAAAACATCTACATCATTGTTTTAAGTTAGGAAATTAATCTAATCAAGAAATTACAGCTGTTTTAAAGGGTGCTGCTCTTTGCTTGGACTCAGATAAAACAATAAATGAGACTGGAAAACTTTTGTCCTACAATAACTTTCTTATCTTCCTGAAGGAATTTTTTTACTTCCACAACGAGCTACTTCATTATTCGATACAGACTTAGAGGTTGATAAATGTCTGCCTTGGTTACATAGATCTTTTTTATCATTATTATCATTTAACCTTTATTTCACCTGGAAGTCCCCCGGCCAATGCCCTCATCCAACTTCGGACACGCCAGTAACAGCAAAGCTACTGGGAATTATATGTTACAGTCCACCCCTCATTTGATGTGATCCTCGAAAAACCAGAAGTTTTCACATTGTTACCAAGGCTGTGGAAATTTTACCCCACCGACATAGTAAACACTTTTAACAGCTGTTCATTCATATCATAGGCTGGAGTCCTCTAAGGGCCATCAGCAGAGATGCTGTCAGAGTTGCAGCTGGCCTGTATTGTGACACCACTGACAGTGTCCATCAAAGCCGGCTGCACCCCACCAGCGCTCAACAAAGTCTGTGACTAGACCTGAGTTAGCCAACACAATGCACCCTATAATGACAGCTATTTGGATTATGGCTTTCACTACCTATCGCGTATGACATGTGAGGGAAATTCCCAAATGTCCTTTTGTTATTTTGATATGTTATTCTTGCATATGAAACTTAACAAGTATAGAAGATGTGTTAAGAGTGACAACATTGTGTCTTTGGGCCTCCCATGGTTTCTGTCCTGTGACAGTTTTATGGTTGCAGAGCATATGTGATAGAGAGGGTTGAAAAACCTAACATAGATGAGACAACAGACTCTTGTCCAAGGAGTCCAAGGAGTTCATCCTGAAGAGTATTTTTGTGACCTTTCTGTGTAACCCCTCCTGGGAATATGTGTTCTGAGAATGGTTGATATATGAAACATAAACTATGGGATGTACGTGCATGTCAAATTTATGGTCACCTGTGGAGAAAGTGGAGAAAATGGGAGTGTTATTCTAAGTGAGTCCAGATGTAACCATGTGACTGCTACAATTGTGTGTGTATAGGTTTTCTACTATAAAGGCTGAAGAAAGACTGCCTCTCTTCAGTCAACATCTATGTGCTGCCGATGTGTGACTCTTGCTTGCAAGCAATAAAAGAACTTCTAGAAAAGAAATATTGTGTCGAACTTGGTGTTTTACCAACTCTCATCTGCACGAGACAGGCGACTGGTTTTCAGTTACCACGACAGACAGAATACCTCATATTAGAGGTTTGAATCTTCACTGGCCTCATGATTTGATTACAATTCAGCTGTCAACGATTCGAATGCTTTTCAATACATAAACATTACAAAAATAAAACATTTATCCATCTGCAGTGCCTTACATGTTTATTGTAATCTACAATAATATTGTTTTCACATAGCAGCTTTAAGATAACGTTAGTTTTATGTCCACCCACAATTCAAAGTAAGGGAGCAACATCACAACGTCTGTCTCCGCATCGATGCAGATTCTTCCATGTCTGCATCGCAATGCATCTTATAATGTAGAAATTTCTACTCCTCTACCTCATATGAGAGGTAGAGCTTTCAAATACAGCAATGGCTCTGAGTATGAGCAAGACACATCTCTTGTAACAGATATTTTAGCTGAAATGGGTGCATTTGTTTGTCTTTCTGTGTGCTGCAGGGCTGTGAAAAATGGTTCTAGAAAATTGGGAACAACTTAACCAGATCAAAAATGCATACCTAGCATCACGTTTACTTCCCATTAAGTTTAATTTCCTCTTTTAATAACATTTTGCTGTGTATCATATTACATTTACGGATGTGACCCAGCACTGGGTCATAAAACATACTGCATAATTATTCCTTTTAGAAATATAAGCTACTCTTTAAATATTATAAGAAACACTGTGATCTGACAAGGACTTGGGGGAGCTCAATTCTACATGAATATTTCAGATCTCTGCAGGCTTGAGAATACCCTGATTAGTGGAGAAACGCCAGTGATCGACTATCTAATGACAGCCTGAGAGAGAAATCAATTCATCATTTGGGCACCTAAACCTATTCTGTTATGTCAAGTAGCACCACTGGAGACAAACGATGATAATCTTATGAATTCAAAGCTGTCTGAGGTTTTGAGCAGCCTGGGGAGGCAGAGGATTATTTTGGTCCAGCAGGAAGAGTGAAACCTGCAGTGAAAACTGTGTGTCTCCGATGCATATGAGAAATTAAGTAATAAGCTTTTATACTAAAACAACAAATATTTGGGGATGGGTTAGATTGTACCTGGTGGGTTGTTCCTTCGATTAGCATAGGGGTCCTCTGGCTCAGCGAAAACACTGGAGGCCATCTTGTTTTTCCGGACAGGAGGCTTCTCCTCATCTGCACCAAGTGAAATGTTGGAGCCGCCACCAGGAGGGCGCAAAACCCTGGAAAGACAGAGATATTGAACACTGTTACTGAAAGCTGGATTGTACTGGCTGATTATTCTGAAGCATCTTCTCTCGATTCTAAAGGTATTTAAAAACTAGAATCACCGCCTGACGGTTGTATGCTTCTGTGCACCGGTCAAGATGTAGTTTACATCCATGTCTGTCCATACTCATATAACATACATAGTGAAGACTTTGAAGGAATTTAATTGAGTAATAAGTGTAGTCTTTCATAAAATCATCACTATATTGACAGGTATGATTCCAGTCAATAATTTCCAGTGAGAAACATTATGTCTTCATTTAGAGACTGTTTTTACAGAGAGCTGTGCAACAACAATCACCCGAAGCTCAAAATCAGCAAAACCATTGAGCTTCTGGTGGACAACTGCTTTGTATATTAGTTTCTAAGTTCATTGAGAGAAACAAAAAACAGTCACATTCCTTGTATATGTTGACATGCTTGGGCAATTGAGCTGATACTGACAGAACATACAAATTGTAAAAAGTGGATGCTTCTTCACACAGGTTAAATCCAGCAGCACAGATGATCTCTACAATTGGTGCCCAAGATTAGTGTCACCAATTCGGTATCTGACCAAATGTTAAATATGGTCACAATCTCCCCTTATGTTCCTGAGGAGGGCGTTGAATAATAGCCAAAAAAGTGTTTTTGGAAAACATTTTACCGTCACAGTGGAGTTGACCTTAGACATTTTGGATCTAAAATGCCATCACTTCATCATTTTATCCTATTAGACATTTGTGTGAAATTTTGTCATAATTAGTGTATGAATAATTGAGTTACGGCCATAAACATGTTTTTTAACCTTGACTGCTGACCACCAAAATCTAATCAGTTCATCTATGAGTCGAAATGGATGTTTCTGCCAAATCTGAGGAAATTCCCTCCATCATTCCTGAAATATTACGTTCAAAAGGAAGTCCGTTCATAGGTACGTGCAGACGACCCAAAAACATGATGCTTCCAGCCATGGCTATAACAACGTACCTAACTGTTTTAAGTCAGACTAGGATGCACAGGAATAATCAATGGGAATGTGCCGTCCATTCACATTCCCGTATAACTGGAAAAAAATCAATGTTAACTCAGCCCGGTGGTTGTAGATGATCTTTGCACTGTAAGGGCTGCCAGACTCAAATTGGGAGGAAAGACCAGCTAGCCTCAGGAGAGATGAAAAGGTCACATCAGACATGTCATTAATGTTTCAAACTGAACCTTAAATCACTAAGGGATTACAGCGATCCCTATACTGTCCCTATGTGGACTTTATTTGTAGGTTACTGTTATTCCAGCTGTGTGGGTGAGTTTAAGTTATCATTGGTAATACCTGTGACAATGATAATATGTCATTATTACAAGTAATTCTGATATTTTGTCAACAGAAGTCATATCAACAAAGGTAGACTAAATATTAGGAACACCTGTCAGTTGAACATCACCACAAACTACAGCCGCTAAAATGACCTTAATGAAGGTAGGATTTATTTCATGGCACTAACTTAAATTAGGTGCGTTTGATAAACTAGCATGTCAGTGAATATCCTTTGGGATACTTATTGTAGTCTTTACGCTGCTTTATGTCGATATTAATTTTGTCTTTTTCTCTAAAACTGAAAGGTAAGATCATATGGTTGCATGATCTGATAAAAAATCATACTGTGATCATTTTGACACGTTATGATTGCAATATGATTCACGATTAATGGACATGATGATTCATGCATCACATCCATTTTGATTTTCATGGAAAAAACTATTAAAACCATGATGATGTGACATTTGTTGGGGTCTGCACCAAACAAATCTTACATCTGGAGAAAAAGATTAGTAGGCCAGGGCATCTCTGCAGTGCTACAGCACTTCTTTATGATGCATTTTTGTCACACAGTTTACCTTTATGGAAAAACTGCAGATTCTGCTGTTTGGTTATTGCTTTCCCATTGTGGTAAACGCACTGCTCTAATGCATTTTGTACTGTTATGCTATTATTACATTATTATCGCGTTATGATGGAATCTACCATAATGACCACATGAATTACTGAAAACATATTGATTCATTTTAAACATGCATCATCCCAGTGTTTAATATCACTTCAATAGCAGCGGGTGCGGATTCCTTTCACTGCATCACTATGATGAAAAACACACATGTAGCTCGGGTTATTGTCAGGTGTAGCCAGCTGTATCATGGCCCTCGCCTCACTGAGGCCATATGCTGGGCAGACTAGAGGTAGAGGATGTCTTTTTGTATCTCACTGATCATCTCGATAACTGATGTGAAATCCATGGGGGCCCCACCCAGCCTGAGAGACAGATTTCATAAATATTTCGTTGTCAGGCAATAAACACGAAAAAGTAATGAGGAAATGTATGCGCACGCCAAACAAGGCCTACATTTAACTCTAACGTCTGGAGCCGAGCCGCCTGGTCCGCACTCGCTAGCAAAGCAGCTTCTCCAGCTACAAAAGGGAGGGTACATGTGTGCTATGTTGCTAGCTAGCGCTGCTGAAAATGGGAATGGTCCATCCCAGCAGACAAAACGGGAAGGTGTGGTACCGAGCTGCATCCTCTCAGCGTCCTCCCTCGCTCAGCTGTAACCATTTCGAAGCGGTTACAGACAAACACTTACAGACAGGGGTCAGGGGAAAAATGTCTTATATTTACGTGAACCTATGAAGCGTTGAGGTTAACGTCAGAGGATGCTGGACTTGTTGGCTTCATGGTGGCTAACGGGTTACAGAACGACGCCTTTACCTGGAACTGCTTTTAGAACCGGGCTCCATCCCTTGATACGTCGTGGTCGTCGTCATTTTCGCACAA
The DNA here is from genome assembly GCF_040436345.1 of Pagrus major. NCBI lineage: Eukaryota > Metazoa > Chordata > Actinopteri > Spariformes > Sparidae > Pagrus > Pagrus major. The sequence continues at coordinate 21,150,519 of NC_133215.1, forward strand.
GAAGTCGTAGAATATTTATAAATCTGATAGGATACACGCGAATTACACTTTCATTAGCAGCACTTCACCGCCTCATCATTGTCTATCCTAGCCGGTGGCTCCCAATAATCAACCTGCCTCCAGTCCAGTCTGAGTGGATCACAGTCAAGCTGGCCAGGAGAAGATACCGCGCTTCCGGCCAATATTTCAAAATAAAATGTGTTTGCTTGCTTTTTAGTGTCATATCGAAGTTAAATCAAATCATGTATAAATTGTTTGTTTGAGGAGTTGATGATTATGGGGTAACGGGTTGTGTTTATGACCCCGTAGTTCATCAAAGGTGATTATTTAGAGTGTAATTTGAAAGCACAAACGCTGTATTTCCGGTCTCTCTGCATGTTTCTGGGTGCTTCTCTTAATACATCAACGGGTTTGATAGAGGTGCGGGTGGAGAGGGCGTTTCCACAGCCTAAGCACCGCCCACAAGCTAACAGCTCCGTCTATGATTGGTTCCTGGTACATTAATCAAGCCTGTGATTGGAGGACGTGCTTACATGACAAGCGCAATGAGGTTGACCCATAAACTATCTATCAGTTTTGTTCGTGTATTCAAACAGCTACTGTTTATTTTAATCTTATTGAAGAACACATTATTCAGAGAGGATAGTAGTGTGAAAAAGAAAAAGGTTTTGAAAATGAATTAGAATGTGTGGAATAAAAGGTCGCTACATCTGGTTCTGCTTCATCAATTTGTTCATAATGAGTCCAACACTGTTATGAGTGCAATACAAGACCAGCGGACTGGTTTTCAAACCTTGTCGCCTACATTACCCACAATGCAACTTAACCACTGAGTGATATCACTGGAGGCAATTTATCAGATTACATACAGCTTCCTCTGGAGATGGATTTTTACCACTTTTTCTTAACAGCAGTAATAGTAGTAGTATGCAGTAATACTCTCCAATACCTATAAACACACTTTGATATGTGAAGTTGGTGGAGTTACCCTTTAAGTGAGGACATTATGCTATTAGTAGATCAGTTTACTCAATGCTGCCTTATTTGAGACAAGCCATTTCTGCATTTGAGATAAATGACATTCATTCATTTGTCTTGAGCCACATCTTGTTTATAGACTCAAAGTTTGGAGTTTAGGTAAACAATAGCAGTCAGGAGACAGCTGTGCAACAGCCCATAAAACCTCCAAATACAGTGCATCCGGTAAGTATTCACAGCACTTCCCTTTTTCCACATATTGTTATGTCTCCTGAGATGTTCAATTAGGTGCCTGTCTGGGCTCTGGCTGGGCCACTCAAAGACATTCACAGAGTTGTCCCGTAGCCAGTCCTTTGTTATCTTGGCTGTGTGCTAAGGGTCGTTGTCCTGTTGGAAGATGAACCTTCCGCCCAGTCTGCGGTCCAGAGCGCTCTGGAGCAGGTTTTCATCAAGGATGTTTCTGTGCATCGCTGCATTCATCTTTCCCTCGATTCTGACTTGTCTCCCAGTTCCTGCCGCTGAAAAACATCCCCACAGCATGATGCTGCCACCACCATGCTTCACTGTAGGGATGGTATTGGCCAGGTGATGAGTGGTGCCTGGTTTCCTCCAGACTTGACGCTTGGCATTATGGCCAAAGAGTTCAATCTTTGTTTCATCAGACCAGCAAATTTTGTTTCTCATGGTCTGAGAGTCCTTCAGGTGCCTTTTGGCAAACTCCAGGGGGGCTGTCATGTGCCTTTTACTGAGGAGTGGCTTCCGTCTGGCCACTCTACCATACAGGCCTGATTTGTGGAGCGCTGTAGAGATGGTTGTCCTTCTGGAATGTCCTCCTCTCTCCACAGAGAGACACTGGAGCTCTGTCAGAGTGACCATCGGGTTCTTGGTCACCTCCCTGACTAAGGCCCTTCTCTCAATTGCTCAGTTTGGCCGAGCGGCCAGCTCTAGGAAGAGTCCTGGTGGTTCCAAACTTCTTCCATTTACAGACGATGGAGGCCACTGTGCTCATTGGGACCTTCAATGCTGCAGAAATGTTTCTGTACCCTTCCCCAGATCTATGCCTCGATACAATCCTGTCTCGGAGGTCTACAGACAATTCCTTGGCCTTCATGGCTTGGTTTGTGCTCTGACATGCACTGTCAACTGTGGGACCATTTATAGACAGGTGTGTGTCTTTCCAAATAATGTCCAATAGACTGAATTTACCACAGGTGGACTCCAATCAAGTTGTAGAAACATCTCAAGGATGATCAGTGGAAACAGGATGCACCTGAGCTCAATTTTGAGTGTCTTGGCAAAGGCTGTGAATACTTATGTACATGTGATTTTTTTGTTTTTTATTTTTAATAAATTTGCAAGGATTTCAAACAAACTTCTTTCACTTTGTCATTATGGTGTATTGTTTATAGAATTTTGAGGAAAATAATGAATTTAATCCATTTTGGAATAAGGCTGAAACATAAAGTGTGGAAAAAGTGAAGCGCTGTGAATACTTTCCGGATGCACTATGATGGGGGACATATTCAGATGTGGGTATGTTAGGCCTATTCTGCAGACGGTTACTTCCACACAACTGACCAGATGTTGACTAAAGAAAACTATCATGGTGCTACCCTTTTTCGGCAGACACGTTTTTTCTTGACTGGCTCAAAGATGTTAGCAAGATTTGTCCCTTTTTTTTTTTTTAAACACATCTCAGTGATTCTGAGCAGGCACTGAAGATGTAAAGGATGATTGAAACGTGTCAAAGGGTAAGAGAAAAAAAATATTCCTGCATAATTGCGGTTAGTGCTCTTTAAACTAAATGAAAACCATCTTAGATGGATGAAAATGAACCTTTTCATTTGTTTTGCATGTCTGGTTTTCTGTCGTAGGCTAAGAAACCAATACATTGTCTTTATTAACAGTTTACCTACTGCTTCTGATAGTATCTGCTGGTTTAATCCCCTTAAAAACCCATTAAACAAACAACAGGGACATGTGTTTAAAAAAAGACTCAATTTATTCCAATAATACATTTTCATATCAACAGATGTGAATTTAAAATGCAGGCTTACTTAACAACAATAACAAAATTCCATCTGAATCAGAACCTCAATAACATAAGTATAAAAACAAAAGGACCAAGGTGTTTTCTTCCAAAACTTCCAGAAAAAAAAGAAAAGATCATGAGAAACTTTTAATTTCTTCAGCACATTAGCTGCAGCTTACAGGTCGTCTACACGGCACAGTTCATACATGTTAACATACATATGACGGCGTTGTAATCTAGGTACACCAACTGTGCTGCTGCTGCTGCTGCTGCTGCCGCTGCCTTTGAGCATTTTGTAAGAGTATTCCACTAGATGGTATCAACACTGGTCATGAGCATTTGAAGACTGGGCATGTTCAGGGATCAAAGGGGGAGGTAGGGAGGTCTTTAGGAAACAGTCTTTAGAGAGAAGAGCCTCCGGTTTGCTGTTGGAACACATCAATCGTATCTTCATCCTCCATTTCTAGCTGTAAGAAAAAGTTCAAAATATAGTTGAGTCTGTTATAGTAGAGTAGTTGTGTGAAAGACAAAATACATGAGCATTAATCCCAGTGCTCATTCAGTATGGAGGCATGCATTGCCTGAATTTTCACATCCACAATAAAGCCTGTTCATAATATTGCCTTATCACCATATGACAGCTGTAACTCAAACTGGATGGCAGCCACTGTGACAATGACGTTTTGTTCTGCTTTATATTTTCCCTCCATTTCTTGTGACTAACTTAACACTTCCTGCATGTGCTTAACAATGACTGTATTTTTATGCGAAGGCAGTGGTAGGTCTTTACTGTGAAGCCATTTAGGAAGTGCTGACTGCAAGTGAGGGCAGCTAACGTCACCAAAGATTAGTTCAGCAGTTATCTGGAAATAGATTTAGTTTTTTTTTTGTCTTACTTGAAGTTAGCTGGAACTTTGGCTGAAGGGCAAAGTTTATTTCATTACATTTCTTGCGAAACATGATGAGACTGACTTAATGATACATATGTAATAGAAGCAAAAAGGGGGGGAAGCTTCATAGACAAAATGTAAACCCTTTCTTTTATATACCCTGTTTTATGGAGATAAAGAGGCAGCACAACTGCGCCATGGACTCTGATCTTTTGACAGTGCTGTTTCGTAAAATCTGTGCTCTATCTTTATACAACATCAGCTGTAACACATTACGTATACTTAACAAGGATGACTGACGGCACGTAAGCCCTCAGGACAGTCAAATGTACGTTTAAGAGTAACTTAACAGCACACAGATAGGCTCTGTTTACATGGAGCAACTCTGTATTTCTACAACTGTTTCACAGCTGTTTAATGGCATCAATTTAAATCCAAGTCAGATTTAGACAAAAAATTTAGACAACCATGTGCCAATAACATTTCTTCAATTTAAAAAGGTATTTTGCAATTACGAGTAACATTCGGTTTCAGAATAACTTTACACTTTCATGTGTAGCCTTACCTGCGAGGGTGTGTCTGTTTCATTGATGGGCTGACCGTCAAATCGAAATCGTATTTGTCTCATTGTCAGCCCCTGTGTGGGTGGACAGAGACATATTGTTTAAAACACAGAAGGGAGAACAATCTTTATGGGTCAAACTGACATAGGTGTGTCTATTGAAATGCAAATTAGTAATACTATTACACCCAGAATAATCTAGGTAATTATGGTCTATTCACTTCCACATTGACAACAACCTACTCATGCTACCAGCATCGCAATGAAAGTAAAGATGACTCTTTTTGAGCAGTAGCAGCAATTGTGTAGCACTCTCACCTGCCGTTCACAATAAGCTTTCATCAGTTTGCTGAGAGGAGTGTGCCTTTTGATCTTGAACTGCACCACTGAGCCATCCTGTCCTGCCACCTTCAGGTTGATGTGCTCATTGTTCTCTGTCTTCACTCCCTCCTGAATGAGAGAGAGAGGCAAAAGTACAAAAGTTTTAGGAAAGTGAAGTTGAACCCAAAAGTGATGCAAGGACACACAAGAAGATTGGTAAAAGGTTACCTGCAGAATGTGTTATGCATGTACCCCCAACTTCAATAACCCTCGGATCATAAACAGCTTTAAGATTGATCTACAGTGTGTGCTTCAAGACAGAAGTATAACTAAGCCAATCACATCATGAGTATGAATTAGGTTACCACCTTTATATGGTATATATGATACAGGACTGGTGTGCCACAGAGCACAGAGAGCAGGGCAACATTACAACTTCAGTGTTAGCGTTAGCATTAGCATTAACCAAGTCAATTGACGATAATGGCCTACAGCTTACAATAATGTCCAACGGCCTAGTCAGAGTGGAAAACACATCTTGCACTTATCCACAGTCCCTCTCATCTTTAGACACTTGGATGCGGGCTTAGTGAACATGAATAAATAGTTAACCCAAATAACATCAGTTAACAACTGACGATTTATCCACGATTCATTTGGACCCGTTATGTTGTACACCGCTGTCTCCGACGTTAGCTAATGTTACTCACTTTTCTTCGGTTCTTGTTGACGTTAGCCGAGCGTGAAACAACTAGCGTATATCACTACACGTCGCATTTGCACAGCTAACACTGATAGCGCCATTTGTGAAGCGTTGGGTTTGTTTGTAATTGATTATTTCTTTCATTCCACCCGGCTTTCGGGCTAGCCTCGTTAGCTTATTATGCTAACTACACCCACTCGGTTAGCCTGCTAGCTAACGCGGTAGCTCCGGTTTGTGCCGTTGGCTTTCTCTGTTATAATGCCACCGTTGATGAATTGGTCTCACGGGCGGCTTTTCGTGGTGTCTTCTGTACACTTATTGCACACGGATGGGGTAAACGCTACAGAGAAAAGCCCTTTAGAAAATGCGCTCCTCACCTTGGGTTTTTCGTCTGCCATGGCTGCTGCTGCTGTGCGTCCGCGCCTGTTCTGCTGCGGCTGCGCTGTCCGACGCGCCACTTTGCGTCGGCTGCGGTGCACACAGCTGCGCCAGATCAACTGAGCGCCCTGATACACACTGTACCAAAGATGGGACATGCACCCTTCCAGAGTCTATATTACAATATCCGCTTACACAGAAAAACATTTTAATAATAAGGCGTTTGAAAGATGATACCAAAGGTGTATGGCGTACGTAGGTATTTTGATATGCTTGTGCTTTTCCATTTTGTTCTAATCTGTTTTACTCCACTAGAGGAAAATGCCTTGCCTGCTACATCAGTACTGTTACTTTTGACACTTTGTTTCTTTATTAAATGCAGGACTGACTTGCATTGAAATGGAAATACAACCCAATAAAGTTGTGGTTAATGTGCTACTGCATTGATACTGGTGTTAAGACCCTGAAAAATGAGGCAAAAATATGTGAAAATTGTAATACAAATAGATCAATGTCATTCTTTATTTTCCCATGCACAGAAATAGCTTTTCAAAAAAATATACAATGACAAGTTCATTGAACAATCTAAGACAAATAAATAATTTCATAAGAAATATGTGGAGAATCTCCTATATAGCACTAATAACCCCAAAAAGACAAAAAAAAACAAAGAAGTTAGTTTTTGATGAACACATGGCAAACCTAATGCTTTAAATTAACAACCAAGTTTTTTACTATTGATATATTTTGTCAAGATTTACTCAAAGAAATCTTTTCCTAGTTTGATACAGGAAAAGCCCACACAACCTACACATTTACACCCAGGGGGGATAACCTATCCCTTTAGCTTGGTTTCCACAACATTGTCTAACTGCAGGGGCAAGGGCAAAGTTATACATGGCATTTAATTAACTTTGTCTCCTGTCTTCCAGTTGATCCTTATCCTTAAAAGATTATGTTGTGCCTGCCAAGGAATAGTGTATCATGTCTCTGGCATAAGGCTGCTGTTATATCTTGCAGGAATTACATTTATATATTAAAATGCTATCCCGAGTGCACAGCCTGACCATGTTATGTGACATGTAAGTCATCAGAATCCACCCTGCTGCTACAGAATGTAACATATTATAAAATATCTGTCTGAATATTTTGTAACATTAAAGCCTCCTAGACAGACCCCTACTGATTTGTGCCTTTCTTACTGCAATACTGATAGTGTCCATCATAAGAAGAGTAAGCAGAAGGAATACGGCTGTCGATTGCAACACAATACAGTAATTAAACAGATGTTCCTCCCCAAACCAAAATAAATAATACATTCATAATAATAAATACTGAAAGACTAAAAAGCATAACAGGAGTTTGAGTTGAAGTTTGAGTCTGAACCATTCAGCAGTAGTGATTGTGAGGCGTACTGGAAGAGGTCAACTGGCAGTAACCGAATCTTAATGAGCCAATCTGTGGCAACAGAGGGGCTCTTGTCTGCTCCAGTTTAAATTCTTTAACGTAAAATATTGTTATCATACACAGTCGGCACCAAATCATGTGAAATGCAGGTTGTGGCCACATGTTCATATGACCCTGGCTTCACAATCTCCTTCAACATGTGTGTTTGCTGTATGTTAAGACTGTCTGGCAGCCAAAAGTGCAAGTACTTTCTGATCAGTTCTGACTCAGTCCTGAGGGACTGATGTAAATATGAACATTAAAATGAGAGAAAACGGGTATAATAATAGTAAAAATATAAAAATAACTTAGCAATATTTAACATCTTCAATTAATTTCCCACATAACCGTCCATGTTCACTTTACACCATTTGTTAGTGCACCACACTGACTACCTCTGGCACTGCAGTAAAGTAAGTTGGATGTATGCTACAGGACTTTGGCTACTTCAGAGGTCCATTTCAAGCAGAAAAACTCCTTCAAGGTCCATTAAAGTTAACCTTATATACTTCAAAATTTCCTAAAAGCATTCCACTAGTGTCCTTTCCTCTTGACCTCTGAGCTGCACTGACAAACTCAGTTGTTTAAGACGCCTTGTCTCGTCTGGCAGGGCTATAGAGCCCCCCACCTGTCAGCAGGCGGAAACTCATTCACCTCCCCGACTTCAGTGTGTGACTGCTCTCCCAGCGTGAATGTCAGCTTGTATCTCATCCGGACCTTTTCCTGCAAAATAATTACACATTCACACACTCAGATTGGCAGTTTTAACTAGCTTGCTCGAGCACATAGGATTATGGGCATCGTCATTTGTCTGTGATCATTATATCCTTAAGGCATAATAGTTGGCATGTAAGACTGTAAGAAGAAGGGGAGATTGACATGACCTTGAATATAAGTAAAAATACTGCTGCAGCAAGAAAGTGCTCTATTAATTAAAATGTGACTTATTGCATTAATAAATGTATAAACACCAAGAAAAGCTCCAGGCTGAGCTCTACCTTGAGAGGATTGGCAAGCAGCATGACCTGAGTGATGGCAGCAGGGGGAAGGATTGGGTTAAAAGGAGCCAGCTCTGTGCCTGAGGGTGGTTGCAGTCTCACTTTCATCATCTGAAGAATTAGCAGAACAGACATTCGTGAGCATTAAACTGAAGCAGCAACCCATTTAAATGTCATTTCCAAGCAAATGTTTGATTTAATGAGTTGATCGTCTGCCAAAGCGAATTCTTTGAAATTAAAACGCACACCATGTAGCTTCCAGTGCAGTAACAGTGATATCACGGAGGCACAGCAAGTTTTACCTTGGGCACAGCAGCCTGCAGAACAATGTTACTGACAGGCAGTGGAGCTGTGTTAAGCATGGACGCCACCATCACAAGTACATCAGGTCTGCCTGCTGGACAGTCGGTGGCGAAATGCAGCAGAACGCGGACGCCGTTTTTGTCATATGCCGTCACAGGACACACTTGACCTTAAATGGGGTAAAACAGCAACAGCGCAATGACTCACAAATACACCACCTCTTTCTGTACTGAAATTATGTTCGAGTAAACAATAACAATGTGATTTAGGAAAATATCATGCAGTTTGCTGTTGTCACCACCAAGTGGCAGTGATGTCTAAAGTTCAGTTTTCCAATGACCAACCAGTCTCAAATAAGGAGAAAGGTGTTATTTTCTAGAAATATAGAAAAATACATAGATTAGTTCTCTAAATTACCTGCACTTATAGAGACATGACCTCTTCATCCTGGTGTTTTTTAATCGCTCTCTGTGATAATCGGCTCTACAACGAATTCTAAAAAGGTTGTGAGATTAGGCCTTTATTTCCTTAATAATAATTCCTTAATCCTAATGATATAATATGATCTAATATACAATATGATTCAAGCTATGTTCAACTTTTGAGGATATAAAGCCCATTTGTCATGTAGCATAACTATAATAAACACTACACTGTGTAATCTGTGCACAAAATATAATACGTTGTATTAGATTTGGGGGTAAATGAGGTTAAATGTCCTCTACAGTGTGTCTGCCCTGATTAAATGCTAACTGCATAGATGGACCACTTGCAAATCCTTAAGTGAAAAATAATGGACCCCAAATCAACTTAATAGTTCATTCATTTCTTAGTTGCAGGTCTACAAAATTGCAGACTTAATGTCCTTGTATGTCTCAAATACTTTTCTGTCAACCCACTCCTACATAAATTATGAAAAGCAACTAAATAAACTGTATTACTGTAAGAAAAAAGAAAAACAAACAGCCAATTTCATGGAACTCACTTGGCTTGATTGCATCCAAAGGGACAAAGACATTGGCCAGGGACACCTCTTGTCCCCTGCCTGGACTGGCCTGGCTCAGAGGGAGGATGGGGGACAGAGAGCGTAACAGAGGGCTGTCATCTGCCAGACTCTGGGCAGGTAGGGGAGTGGAGCCTCCTAGGAGCAGTGAGGTGGATGTGGTGGAGGTGACGCCAAGACTGGAAGACAGAGTAGCAGGAGCGAGCAGATCCTCACTCTTGACCTGCAGGCAGCCAAAGTCCATCCCACCGGGTGTACTGTGTGGATAATTAAAGTAGACATTACAGGCCCCATAATTCTTAAACTTTTAATGACCGACATAAACATTGATAACAATTAGATAACAGAAGCATGATGCAAAAAAACACTATCTGAAGTTTCAAAACAAACTCTGCGGGGTCAGCTTTCAAAATCATTGGTGAAATGGTTTGGCACTTCAATTCACATAAAAACAAAAACAAATCTCAAGCCGACATCTTAACGAGTGGCAGCTAGACACTTACTGCATCATGACCACTTCAAAAGATATCAGTCACAATCCTCGCATTTTGATTTAAAAGAGACAATACAAAAGGGCTCTTATGCCTTTAAATCTATTCTAAACAATATTCTAAAAAAAAAAAAAAATGTTTAGTGGCGTTCTGGGAATCAATTTGCACTTTGGAAATCAGTGTTTGGGGTGCACTTAAAATGTCATGTCACAGAAAAGAGAAATCGCTATTACGCATCTCAGAGGGCAGAGGTGCCTTTTTACTTGGGTATTTAGGCACCCACTCATGCCAATCAGGGGGATTTTTTTAAAAGGCATCATTTTCTAAAATTGCTTTAAAATACAATAAAGCATTCAAGATGATATGTGTGTTGGATTGGTGCAGATCCATTTTCCCTCCCCAATTTAACTTGTGGCAGAAGTACTACTCACTTTTTAGGACTGCCCAGATCCAGCAAGGCGAGGTCTTGCAGATTGTGAGTGAGAGAAGTTGACAGCGAGTGGGATGCTTCAGGTGAAGTTGAGACCTGCTGTGATTGAATGCTGAATGACGGAGGAAGAGCAGCTGGAAAAGTGGTTGTCAGCACTGAACTGAGTGGCTCTTGGAATGTGGATGATGTTTTTGAGACAGAGTCTGAAGAAATCAGAGGCATGGAGAACACAGGCCCAGGGAAACTCAAGGCAGAGGCGCTTGTAGATGGAGATACGGTGGAGCTAACAGGAGGTACCGTCATAGAAAGGGCATCAGGAAATAACGAAGATGAGGAGAACGCAGGAAACGAAGACGAAGTGGTGTCAAAAAGGTCCAAATCTTGAATGCAAATCTGAAAATGGATAGTAATAAAAAACACACTGTTATTACCAATATGATAATACTTGACATAGTATAAACTACTTAAATTAATCGAAGTACCTGTGAAGATGACGAATGAGTGCTCAGGTTTACACTTGTTGATTTATTTGGAGGAACGGGAACAGGTTCGTTGAGGCCTGCAAATGAACACAAATGTGTCAAAACTTCAGTTTCCTTCACAAAAAGTCCACGTGTCCTTGAAGAAATCAGTGCTATGCAAAAGAGTATTTATGGTCAAATATTAAAATGTGTTTGAGCTTACAAACAATTCACATAGACTGCTGAATGTTGTGCATCACCAACCCAAAACATCAGTATTTGACTATCTGGGAATGAGTAAAAAATCAACTCAAGTTGAAAGAGTAGAAGATCTGTTGAGTTCTATTCCACCGCTGGATTGGTCCGAGAGTCTGTGTTTGTGTTCAGTTCAACCTCTGACTTAACCCTGCACTCACCAGAGACTCTGGATAATTACCCCAGTCTCTTCTTTTTCCCTTTTCTTTCTGTCTGCTCATGAAGTGAAGTACATATCCCCTCCAGTCCGTGGTCAGCAAGGACTTACTACAATAAATTACACCCTGGCTTGAAACTGCAGACAGGTTGAGATAAGCGAGTACAGATAAATAATCTGCCCCTCTGCTCTGCCTGAGTCCTACAACATGCACAACATTTTTGCTCAAGTTGAATATTTCAACTCAAGCAAATACTCTTTGCATTGACTTTGTGTGCAATCATGCCACATGAAAAGCTTGCTTCATGTTGCGTGTGAATACAAGGGAATTATTTCCCACTAGGCACATTAACCACAGAGATTTAAATATGTTGGATTTCAGAATATTTTTTGCCAGTAAAAATCAGCTATTACTTTGCAGATATTAAAGGAAACTCTGCAAAACATGTCATATCAATGTAAACAAACAACGGAAAACAATCAACAAATTTATATTCCATGTCACCTAAAGATAACAGCTGTTCGTCCAGCAGAGAGAGTGATGCAGAGGGTGCGCCAAGGCTGGGGGACTGAGAATCAGTAGCAGCAGATCCACACAGCAGGTCAGCAGGAATAGACAGAGAGGATGTCAGGGGTTGCTGCTGTGATTGAGACACGCTCTGGTTGTCCAGACCCACCAGGTCAATCAGAATCTCTGACTGGTTTGTGCCTGTCAGAAAAACAGACGGTAAGAAAACAAAAATGTACGTCACACTGACAGTGTCCATCCATCTGTCAAACTAAGTTTAAAGGGTCGCCCAAACACACAAACAAAAACAATCACAAAAACATACAGATAGTTTTCCAATGTATCCCTAGTGGCCGAGGCATGCAGGTAGTTTTGGGTCTGTTCTTTTGTTGAGATCTTTTTTGCTGAGACCTCTGCTACATCCCAATACAGTGAGAGGAAGACAAAAAGTAACATTTAACAAGCTCAAGAGCTCCATTTGCTCAAGATAATGACAGACCTTACTGTGAACAGCTATCATGCAGAACTATGGCAATTTGCACAGTTTCTGACAAGAAACCTCTCTTTTTGCAGAATTGGAACAAACAAATCTAACTTCATATAGCCTATTTGCTTAATGCCAGTAGAGAAGAAAACAAATAAAACAAAAATAACAACAATCTTGACACACTTTGCACATAAACTGTTGGCTTTCAGTCATGTTGTTAAGTCTCAAGAGCACCTACAGGGATGGACTTGATTTCAACATGTGGTCTAGATTTGGGTTGCAGCCGGCTGAATGAGTTAATAAATGAGTTGAATCACATGCAAATGTGCAGTGCGAAGTAGGCCAAAGAAACTATAGTGCAATGTACGTGTCAAATCCAAAACATGAGGATTAAAAATAACTTTGACATTTAGTTCATTATCTAAAAAATACAGCAAAAACAAGTTCGTCCTTTCACATAAAGCTTGCTGGCTAGTCTGAAAAACATATTTTCAGTGCCCTCGCATCACACACTAGTTCCTGTTCCTACTGATGACGGATGCATGGCTTCATGTGCTACGGGAATTATTGGTAAAAAAAAAAAATTCTGACTGGGGCATTCACATGAATGCTGTTTTCATGTCCCATCAAGTCGGAACAACAACTCTGAAAGTCTGAGAAAATTTTGGTTCTCAAGTTGCCATCATATGATGCTGAAACGCGCCAGACAAAAGTAAAAACTGAGTTGATCGCCTATTAGCTTTTATCACATTTATATGGGTGCCCATTGTATATCAATGTGCTGTGATGCACAGAAAATGGAAGCCGTTATTGAAAATATTTCTGAAACTGCAAACAGCATAATTAATAGCATTCTGCTGTAAACACACAATGATGACAGACAGTTCTCTGCTCAGATCCGTTAAATGTACCTTGTCTAACTGATGATTGTGTTTGTTGTGCTTCTTCAGTCTCCCCATTGATGGTCTGTCCTTCCACAATCTTCTTATAGGAATTTATGACATGGGAGAGGTCATCACTGGCCTGCAGGATGTCTCCTGATAAGAGCATTTTAAAAAGGTTACACTCGGGAGAGATCTATAAAATCTTTCAGACGACAACAACAACAACAGCAACCAAAAGCCACATTTTTCCCCACAGTGTTTGCTGAATTTAGGAACTGTGTGTTAGTGAGCATTCTGGTCTGACAGGATGTTGGCCTTAAGTGCGCACATGACATCCCTAAATCATGACTAATCCATTTCATATTAAAATGACGACAGTGAGAGTGAGTCATGAGCATCAATAGGGCCAAATTCCAAGATTTCTTACCCAAGCTGCTGTCATTATCCTCAGTCTCAGTGGCAAGCTGAAACACTGTTTGCCTGAGCTTGTCACAATCACCATACAGCTCCTGGAAAAAGAATTTAAAAAAATAAAAAAACACACTGAATATTCATAAATTCACATCAGAGAGTCCTTGTCTTCATGTTTTAAAAATGTACTTTGTGCTGCTCAGAGTGCAATTCTTTACTTGATTAGGAAATCAGATTAAGTTCTTCTAAAACATACTTGCAAAAAACTTGTAACCTAATGAAGGACTGGTTTGTCTCAGAATGAGGGTGTTTTCATTTGTTCCCACAAGGTGAAATCCAACAGAATCAAATTACCTCCCACTGATCTGGGACCATATAGGCTAGGTGTGCACTAATGTAACTGTGTTTCCAGAAAGGTCAATAAATGCCAAAGAAATATGTAAAGTTGTTTCAAAAGGTCAACTGAGCCTCATCTGATGGAGAACGAACCTTAATGAGCTCCTTGTCTCCGTCTGTAGAGTCTTCAGGGCTGAAGTGAGCGAGCATCTCATTAAGGAGTTTGACGCTGTTGTTGACTGCCTCCAGTGTGCTTTTCTGCTTTGTCACCTTCTGTGTTCGTACCTCGTCCTGAAAAAACAAAAGAAAGTATAAACATAAGCTTTGACGTGACATATATATTATATAATTTGTATCAGGTATTCTGTCTATGCAATTTGTAAACTGTGATTTTGTTGTTCTGCTCTGTACATGCGACATCTATTGCATGTTAAGTTTTTTTTTCTCAATATGGCAAGTTTTTCCTCACTCGAATCAAGGGTCTAAGGACAGAGGATGTCGTTCACTGTACAGATTGTAAAGCCCACTGAGGCAATGTGATTGTGATTTTGGGCTATACAAATACAATTGATTTGGTCTGATTTGATTTGAGATGAAAACATTTCATTCACACCTCCTTGACCATGTTCTTGATCAGTCGATTGGCCTCTTGCAGATCTTCAGGCTTTTTGCTCTTCAGCAGCTCAGCTAATCGCTGGGGAGAGATGTGAGAACCATCAGTGAGTAAACACTCGATCTCATTTCCCACAGACTGCCAAGACACAGGCAGCAAAGCCATGCCAGCTCCCAGACCCTGGAAAAACAAACTTCATCCATAGATCAACACAAAGTAAACATGCAGTCATGACTTGTTTTGGTGCGCTGTTGTCAGTAAGGTACTGGAGCGTGGCATTCTGTTGGATGCTACGATGCAATGCTTTTAGTCACTGATGCAAGAGCAGAGGAGGGGAAGAAAGAGAGGGAGAGAAATATCTGCTTCCTCTTTTGATCCTTTAAAACCTCTCATGTACCGAGAAAATACTCCAGTCAAAAGTCACTCTCAAGAATGACAGAAACATGAAAGTATATGGATATGACAGACAGACTGTTTTAAGGATTTCATTTCTAATAAAAAGTGGGCTGCATCTATACAGAAAAACTAAAGGAACAGTTCAACATTTTGGGAAATACACTTTCTTGGTATTATTAATTACCATGTTATATCTGGTTTTGCTTGATCCCTCCAAAAACCGAAGTAAAAACAACATAGTTGTTGTTTTAAGGGGATTTATGTGCTGGATGATTTCTTGGCCGGAGGCCATGACATCGTGGAGCTACTCTGAACATCTCCTGCCTGTAGCTTCATGTTTAATGGACAGATATGAGAGTGGTATCTATTTTCTAAACCAGCTTTTAGCAAGAAAGTAAATCAGGCTGGTTCCAAAAATGTCAAACGATTCCTTTAACAGTCGGAGGGTCTGAGTGTGTCGGCTAAATACACAGGCATTCGGATATTTTGACTACAGAAGTAATAAATGGCCCCTGCACTGAAACACACATACATATTGTACTGAACACACAAAGTTTGTACTACAAGGTAGGGTTCAACAAATTTGCTATCTTAAATGATGATTACAATCTATGCCGTGCCACTGAAACAATTAATTGAAAATCTGTAACAGAGATAAAACAAGAGAAAGAGTTATGTGCAGTGAGTTGCAGTGTTCACACAAACAACATCCCAAAATAATTGTTCTCACCTTGCTCTTCTGCTCGTCATCAAACACAGGATTCTTTGGTCGTGGAGATGGTGATGGTATTAATGTGGCATCAAGAGGGACTTCTGGGTCAACTAAGACAATACCTAAATAAAAATGACAACAGGCAGCTATTCTAGTCTGGAACAGACAAGCTTACAGCCTTCAAGTTGATAAAATCACTTTAAAAGGAGTCCAAGGCAGAACACAGTAATGACTGAATATTTTTGGATGCTATCATTATGCATTCATATTGTTTAAGTGAGTTATTTATCTTATGAGCATATTTTAACAGTTTTTAGTGGTTGGTGTCTCACCCTGGGACTTGAGCATCTGATACGCTTCACAGATCTTTGCTTCGTCTGGTAGAGACACAGTCCAACTGAACAGCATTTCGATTACTTTTGCTTTGACTCTCTCTGACACTTTGTCTCCCAGATACTAAAAGACAACAGATGCACAGCTTAATATGATGACACATATCAATTCAAGTAAGCATAGTGTCATTAGAGGGGGTTTAAAGTTTTATGGTACTTACTTTGGGTGAAACTACCTTAATTAATTCATTTAAAAACCTAAATTTCCCAACTTCGTTGTGAAACCTTCGCCCACAGTTCTTCATACAAGCCTCAAGAACCTGCAAATATGAAAACAAGCCAAGATAAATCTCTTCTAATTGTACCACTTATGCTGAGGGATGTCAAAAAACAAAATTGAAAAGATTACACAACAGACCGTTAAAGCTTGTATTGCCTCCCACTCCTGAGGGGACTGAATCTTGTGCGCCAACAGTCTAACGGATATTTGTGGGCTGAAAAATATGACAGAAAGAAACAATCCAGTACAAACTAACAAACAAAAGCAATCCAGAGTCTGGATTATAATCAGTGGTGGAACATAAGTACATTTACTCAAATTTCAGTTTTTATTTTAAAGTTTTAAGAATATTTTGATGATTGTTGGAATAATATTGCGAATTGCAATTATGTTGAACATGGTAATTGGGACATTACATTTTCATGTTGTCACATGCCTAATCAAGAATTGAGATAAAAACACTCCACTTCACTTCCATTATCGGGATAATCGTGAATGTCCTCATTACAGTGACTTGAGAAAGCTTGATAACGTACCATCCTTTGATTTCATGATTCATTTTTAATTCCTACAACATGACAGGGAGATGAGGTGCCCATCATCACCTTAATTTATACAGGGGGACTGTTTGATATATTATACTGTAATTACCTCATTTAACTTTTTCACTAAGAGGATGTTCACTAACAAAAGGTGTGTGTCCTATCTGTAAGATGTAAGGTAAATGCAAGGTAACCATTTTAAGAGTTTTAAGTGTACCGCAATGATTATCAGAATAACATTGTGAATCGCAATTACTTTAGCCAGGATAATTGTGGCCGAAAATTCCCATATCGTCCCATGCCTAGTTTCTAGTCACTTTGAAGATTGATATTTTACCAGCAAAACATATAGAAATGAAATGAAAATGATATTGTTGCTTCCTTTTGGGAGTATTTATCAGCTGGTTGGGAAGGCATTTTTAAGTTCTTCTTGATGTACTGGGCTGTACACTAGAATATAAAATAAAGAGATTTATTTATAATGGAGAGGGCAGCCCGCAAGAACAGCATTCAAAGAAAAAGAGGAAGAAGTATGCCCTACTTAGAATCAGATTACTCTTGACCGGCTATAGCATAACATAACAAAGTCATGCATCTGTAATAATGATCCAATAACATGTCACACACAAGATGACACTGAGAGGTCACCTTGCTGCTTCATGAGTGTTTTACTTTTAATACTTTAAAAACATTTTTGCAGTATTTTTGCAGCGAGTTACTGCTACTTTTACTTATGTAAAATATCTGAGTACTTCTTCCACCACTGGTTATAACAGGCTTTATAATAAGCTCTGTGTGTTTACCACAATGAGGACACATATTATATTAGACGCATGTGATTCAACGTTATGGGTGAGATTGAAACAATGTGACCACCATACCCCTCTAGCTCCTTATTGACCTGGTCACAGAAGCCCATTATATATTCCCAGTCTTCCTGCCTGTTGGAGGGATTTGTGGCTTTGTCTGAAAAAGAGAAAGAAATCTTGCCAAAAGATACACGTAAAAAAAAAAGGCTATCCTGTCCCTGGACATTTGTTATACATGAACTTGGACACGATTTAAGTCAACCCCCGAGTATCAGACTCTATCCCCTCTGAGCCCAGCTTACTACAGACGATCCAGACAGTTTCTACCAGGCGTTTTCTTTTCATCTTACGTTATGACTTCTCTCTTTAAAAGCCCCCAGGCAGGATCCAATTTGTTTTTGCTGCTGAAAGACCTGTTTGAACTTGGATTAAGTTAACGCCTGGAGGTGTTTAGGAATGTCTTTAACCACAGGGAGCAAATGCAAAAGATTAAAGTGGGTCACCGGTAGAATAGAGTACTGACATGTTTGGTAAGCATTTACACATTTCGATGATGAACCCAGGACACAACTGAACCAAACATGAAAGCTGCTTTTGGCTAGCGACAGCAGCTGTCTGTGTTAGCCACTTTCTGACAACACAGACGAAATAGCACGATACTTTTCAGATGCAGCCATGTCACGAGAGTCCAAATAACGTGTCTGACACCTGCAATCATGCAGCACACAAGTGCACACCTCTGATATGAATAAACGACGTGAACGAAGACTTGTAGGGTGAACTTACTGAGCCAGGACTCCAGCGACTCTCCATCATCCGCCATGTTTGCACTCTGTGAGGCAAACAACGCGTGACTGCTGCTGCCTTCACGTGCTGTCGGACAGATGGGAGTTGCTGAGCGGTTGTTCGTGACCCACTGACGTCTTCCCTGAACTTCAACTTCTCCACTGTTGAGATGTGAAGATATGAACAATGCTATACCTTTTTATGCTAATGTCACATTTCCTTGTTGGTGATTGCTGTTTTGTTACATGTCCCCCCCCCCAACATTTTGGTGTCCCACACACAAAAGCAAGCATGATGGAGATCCCTACCTCTGCTGCTGCTGCACCAATTCACTTTTCTGGTTTGCTTGATTTCCAAAGCTAAAAACCTGTATGTTTGTATTTTATTTTCTTCAGAATATAATTTAAACAACAAAAAGGTCAATCAAGGCAGCGTATAGTGTATGTGACCACAAATACACAGGCTTTTTGGTGCGAACCTAAGGGGGCAGGGGGGATGCATACATAAAATGTTTAAATGTTAATCTTTATTGTACTCTATCTAGAAACATGTGACATGTAAGACTTTTTTCTTTAGTTACTTTTATTTAAAGGCGCTATATGTAAGAGGTGGCCACCTGTTGAATTCATACTCCAACAGAAAGGGGCAGCAGATCACCAAGGTAACTGCTAACTGCTGCTAACTTGTCCGCTCAGTTAGCCGTGCAGCTAGTTGGACCACTGGGGGAGTCTTGGTTTTTACATCGCTATCACAGGAGGTCTGGAGGGTATCAGGCTCAGGGCTAGCTGGTTAGCATGGTAACATCAGTAGAAATCTCTGCAACACAGTCATAGATGTCTTTGAAATAATGTCCATGGGTACATAACCACCAGAAGTATATATAGTAACTATTATTTGAAACAAAAGCACTTTTATTTTGCAGTAAAATAATCAGGCGTAAAGAGTGGCTCATCTTACCCCGTTCTCCCCTAAAACAACGTCGTGTGAAGACACCCACCAGCTGCAATGAATAGCAATGAATAAACACTGAACATCATTTAGACAATAACTGAGCTGGTCTCCTGCTACTTGTGATGACATGTTTTTGTCAAGCCTTGTTTCCTGACACTGCACCAATTCATCCCAGAGGCAGCTAAAAGCGTGTTCCCTCTTCCCAAGAGTCAGATGAGCTTGGCCAGACGCTATCTGTCTCAGTTTAGTCTGCTCCCCTCTGAGATCACAGGTGTGACTGCAGAGAAACAGCAGGAATCTTGATGTTGCAGTTTAGTTGACATGTATTGTAACGCTACTGGCTTTCTACAGTCCTTTCCTTGTCTTCCAGATGATGCTTCCGCTTCTTCACAGATGTCTTGCTGCCAAAGCCTGCTCTAATGCGCCCACCAGGACTCTCTGTAAGGGGGCGAGAACGACAAGATGTGGAGGTGTTTGGATTAATGCCAGTACTTCCAGACGTCATCATCAGCTTTGTCCCGAAGCAGAGCAGTCTGCGTATGATCACATTTGTCCCCACTGAGTCCATTTGAAGCTGTATCTGTCTTCACACACTCATCTGCCACATTCTGTTTCTATTACACGCTACATGTCAGCTGCAGAATCCCCTACTGTCTCTCATATTTTAGCAGAGCAGCATCTCTGTCCATCCACTCTCTTCACCTTTGTTTGGTATTCCCCACTAACATGACTCTGCTCTCCACATTCTGAGCATGGGGATATCAGGGTCAGCAGAAAGCTCCAAAGAGCATGAGCACATCATGATTTCAACACTAACACAGCTATTACAAGGCCAATTCTGACAGCTCTTGAAGCACAGACGTCCATTCTTAAACTGCTCTGGCCAGCACCTGTCGGCTTGGCCTTTAAAGGGAATCTTTGGAGAGGATGGGGTCACCTCTTGAGGTAATTCAGAGTAATTCAGAGTTTCCAGACTTCATCTACTTCAACCTCTTGAAACCACAGTGAAACGGTCAGCATTTAGGCTTGTATGTGGAGCGTTCCCACATTTTACCTTTTATTTCACATGGATACAAATCTAGCTCTTTAGTGAGAAGCATAAGATAACTATTCTTGTTTTGGTAAATGCTTTCTGTGACAGTGAGGAGACAGCACATGGTGGTGTGATCTTAAACACCACAGTGGGATTCTGTTTGCTAACAAGATGTGCTTGTCTGATTGCCAGATTGTGTGTCTAATGAGGGGGAATTAGGAGCTTTGTCAAACAGTTTTTGTAACTTTCCAAAACTGACAATCACGCCCAGTTTATGCAGCCACTAGCCAGGTGAGCTGAGGTGAGAAAGTATGAAGAATCTGAACCTCTCTTTCAACCTCTCTGTTTGTCCTTCTTCACAGCTGCTTCTGTCACTCCATGAATGCCTTTGAGTTGA
Organism: Pagrus major; assembly: GCF_040436345.1. Classification (NCBI taxonomy): domain Eukaryota; kingdom Metazoa; phylum Chordata; class Actinopteri; order Spariformes; family Sparidae; genus Pagrus; species Pagrus major. Next base: position 21,171,404 of record NC_133215.1, read on the forward strand.
AACTGTGTGTCACCTGTGTCTTCTTGGAATTTTGTATTACTGCAGGTAAGAACACTTTTTCCATCAGGTGTGGAAGTGGCTCCAAAGGGTTCTTCGCAGAGAGATAGTGTTGTGCCTTCAACCATTTGACTCTAAAGAGCACTTTTTCCTTAATGCATTTCTATTTCAGCAAATTTCAGCATAGTTACAGCAGAAACCTGAACTCCCCATCGGCACACAGTTTGAGATCCCTGCTCTACAACGTCAGAAAGATACGGTGAGCTCAGCCCAACTCCAAACTTCCAATAATGTTGAGCCTCTGGTAAAAATTGCAAGATGGAAAAGTAATCAATAATTAAAATAATGGTTTTTCGGCTTTTTTTGTAGATAGGCCTACACAATGGGGCACCACATGAGTCTGTGAATAGTTCATTGATTCGTTCTCTGTAGGGACATGGTCATGGATATCCATTCAACTGCAATACACTCAACAAGTTTTTAGATGCAGAAATTTGAAATGCAGCCACTGTTTTTTCTCTCTCTTTGTCTAAAATGAATCGCTGTTGGAGATCTTTGTCAGATCCTGACGACCCCCTGATGTGCCTGTGTGCACCCAGCTCACAAAGTATCTGCAGGATAAACAGGCTCTCTGGTCCCTTTGGCTCATCTTCGGAATCTCACAGCCTTACTCAGTATTACTCATACATATATAGATAAAACTCATTTCTAATGTAAGACTGAATGTTTACCAACCACAACAACGTCGACTGGTGATTTCACCTAGCGAGTCGGTGATCCCATCAAGATGATCACTTTGACTGTCATTATTGTTGTTTCCAATAAAAAAATAATGAAATTAGTAAACTTTAATGTAGGATTAATTTAGGATTTGGGGCAGAAAGGCAATGGTGTTGCATGGAACATAGTGTGTAAATCATTAACTCAAATTAATTTTGTTTTATTAATTTCATCAGTTCCTATCACATCTGTCAATTTTATTTCAGCATGGGGGCCCACTGGTGGCTTCGGGGGCCCTTTGCAGCCACATTGTCTGAATATAGCAAGAAACAGCCATGCACAAGCAACAGTAGTTTGTCTCAAGCATACCCAAACAGTTTTGTCCTTGTTGTTGGTATGCATAGGTGGTCTGGTGAGGTATCTAAATGTGAAAGTCACTCATGCAAATAGTACTTGAGTAAAAGTCTTTAAGTATCTGATGTTAAATGTAAGCATACATATATCTAATGTAGGCCTATGTTTATTCTGTATGCTCTGGGTTGACTGAGTACCAGCCTGGTCAATTGTTGGATCTGACATTCAGCATTTTTCTGATTATCAGAATCAGTACTTTCAAAATCCACTACTTTGGCTCTGATGCAGCATGCAGTCTGCAAATAACTAGTAACTGAAGTTATCAAATATATTTAGTGCAGTAAAAAGTACAACATTTGCCTCAAAATGTTATGGAGTGCCACTATAACGTAGCAGCAAATAAGAAATACTTGAGTAAACTACAAGTACCTCAAAATAGTTTTAGTTGTTTACTGTCTCTGTGAACGATGAACTAAATGACCCAAGGATAACAGCTCAAGGACTCTCCCAGTGCTTGGCCTCAGTGGTTAGATGAAGTTGTGGGCCTCTGCTGCGAGGCTTCCTTCCTGGGGGAGCTGATGTGCTCAAGGCTGAGTCAGGATCTCAGTCAGCGATCTGACCTACTGATATTACCCCTGATGAAACTTCTAGTACTGCTGCTGAGAAAGAGCAAGGATTAACACATACTGATGTGTGGAAACTGATGGAATTTCTGTTTAGTTGTGATTTCACTTGTTCTTCTTTAAAGTGGAAGCTTGATTGAATCTTTGTGCTATCCCCTTGAGGCTTTATTACGTGAAGTGTAGTTAGAGTAACTAGTCTGACTTGGTGGACCACCACTTTATTACAATTAACCTAATTGATGATGCACTCATTTAATCTGTATCTCACAGCTCTTCTTCCCGTGTGGCCATGTGGTGGCACTAACTGCTCAGAAAGGATCTCCAGTCTGTATTTATTATGCCTGGTCATCTTCACCATTTGGAGTGTGTGTTTCTTTTCACAGTGGTCCTCAGCACTCTATCTTTCGATGTGCATGGCGTGTGTGGTGAGGACACTTTAATGGAGTTTATTCAATTCAAGTCTAGTAGCTGAGACAGGGAAATGATAAGGGCAATCAGGCTTATAAGAAGTTTTTTTTTTTAAAGACACAATCGCAGAGGCGTTTTCTCACTCTCTTAGCTTGGGACCCACCTGAGAAAATGGGTGGTCGTGATATATTTTTAGTGTTTAGAGGGAACTTCACCGCATTTTATACACTGGAAGTGCAACCTGGGCACTTCATCATGTTTTCTCTAGCATAGGAGCATCCAAGAGGTACACTTTTGTTGCATTTTTTGAACATGGGAACACCCCCCCAGTCCACCAGTGAAAGATCCATATGTTCAGGGTTTTTTTTGCAAATAAATCACAAAACCACAGACCTCTCAAAGACGTTTTACTGTTTCTACTTTTAACCACATTACACACATTTCATTTTACAATCCATACACATCCATACCAGCTCTACGTCATCCAATATGTGATCCCATAACACCACCAACCAATTACATATAAAGCTATGCACTGCTGTGAAATAATGAAAGATATCTGTGCAGAAGACTGACTGGAGGTTTCATCCATGTGTGTGCATTAATCACACGACAAAAGATTTTTTTTCCTTCTCATAATTTGCTAACGCTGTGATCCTACCCTCTCAATGAAGTTACATAGTGCAGAAACAGGTGATACACCATTCATCCTATTACAAGACACTGTACCATCAAAATGATTTTTAAGCTGTTATTTTAAGGTAAAAAAGTTACATAATGTTGCTTTAAGTGGGACAGTAAAATTACTTTTCTGAATTCTGAACTTTCTGAATTTGAAAAATGTGTATTTAAAAAAAGCCCATTTGATTACATCCCCCAATGCACACACTCACACAAAATGTTTTTAATTCACATGCACGTATTTCTCAAGTATTTCTGTGTATTTCTTCATCAGTGAATCGTCATCTACACACACATACACACACAAAAAGAACATTTTTAGGTGAGTGCTTTCTGCATATAAGACATAATTAAAAGGTCCCGACTTCAGTGAGAAAAATCCTCCATGATTAGTTTTTAATTAAATCCAGTCTAATTCTCCCTGAATATTGCAGCATTTCATATCTCGAGAAGCATTCATGAACTCAAAATTCAAGGGTACTGGTTTGCCCTTTAAACAAGTTTGTTCTCTGAGGCAATAATGAGATGAGACGTACACAAGGAGGAGCAAATGCACCCAGTACTGATTTCACGTTAGCTGATTTTGACAATACAAAAGTTGTGCTTGTCAAATGATATTATTTGACATTTAATTTGTTTGAAAATATGAAAAACAAAGTAGTTATCACTGAAAATATGAATTTAGAAATGTAGTTTAAAAAACCCCATTACTAAGACTGATGCAGTACATTAGATAGTAACAATAAAAAAACACTTATCCAGCATCCCAAAGCAGGGTTCATGTAAACACATTACTTATTGGTCTCCTCAACTGACATCTTGGCATTATCTGTTTTTGGCAGATGTGTTCAGTGGAAGGTTTTTCAATACAATTATTGAACGTCACCAAATTCAATCAGTAGTAGATTCATCCACACAAAAGACCCTCACCTAACCCTATTTACTTCATGTTCGATCGTGCAGACTTGAGTAAAAATAGCCTGCTGTGCTCTCCTGTACTCTGCTTGCTCTGCGTTGGTGTAGCACAACTCTGTCATTCAAGACATCCTTCCTTTGCTTTTCACTTCATCAGGTTACTTTTCATCGTTGACCGGTGTCACATAATTCTGGGGGAAGATGCCGGTGTGCCCGTTGCACACTCCTGTCCACCAGTTGGCATCAATTTTATCCAGGACCTGAATGATCTCTCCACGCTTGAAACTCAGCTCACCGTTCTCCTTAGCCTCAAAGTCAAACAGCGCCTTGACTTGCATTTTCTGCTTTTGAAAGAAGATACACAGTAATATTAGGGGGCGTTTGTTGTCGTTTCTATGCTTTTGTAAATAGCTTGCTAGTTGTTAATTTTCAGAGACTGAAATTACATAGTTCAAATTGAATATCCATGATTTTTTAATGTCACAAAGAGGCAGTATAATTTCTTGTCAGTATTAATATTACAATGTAATTCTTAAAGGTTGGGACTAGTGGTAAGCTTGAACATAAGTCAGAACAGAGGCAAAGCAATGCATATGCTCCCCAGCTCCACCCTTTCTTCCATTGTCACTTCTGGCTCCAAAACAACAGAATGATGACGGGTGTGATGCCAAACTGGTGGCCACAGACATTCAAAATTACTTATAGAAGCTTTGAATGTAACAAAAAAATGTAATACATTCAGTATAACCCTAGAAAACTGTATGAGATTAAAAGTTTATCTTTAAGCCTGACAAAACAATGGCACCACATCTTTCATTTAGTCGCTGCTCTATGCTGCCGTTTCCATCGTTGCTCCCAATCTTCCTCAGCAGATGGAGTTACAAAGTTGTCTCTATCTCCTAAAAATGAAAATTTGAAGATCTACATTTCCATGACAACTTGGAAAACTCCATCTGCTGGTGAACATCTTCTAATATGATCAAAAGTTCCAGAGCAGCGTTGAAGAGTGGAAAGAGTTTGACAACTGTGTGCATGTGTTATTTACTGTCAGCCTTTCAGTGCCAGCCTCTTTCCTCTTGGTTTGTGCAGGCTCATGAGTGTGCATTTTGCGCCCTGTATTTGTGTGCATTTGTCATGTCTGACCTGCTGCATCTCCTCCATGTCGCGGAGATAGATTGTCTGGCTGCGAGATACTGAGGAGCTGCGATGATAATCTACCAGTTGGTTTAATGAGTTGAACTTTACCACCCAGAGGAAATACTTTCCTGCTCCGTCGCGCAAGACCTTAAAGTGCTGAACTTCATTGTCGTACCTGACAAGGATGAAAATGAGAGAGAGCAATGACATTTGAAAAATTGTTGTTGTTGGTAAAAACAGAATAAGATAGTAAGTAAACAAGGAAAGCTCCAAAGGGCAACTTTAGTAAAATAAGGATAAAATCTTTCCTGAAAAAATTCAAAGAATCACATCAGATTTTACTGAAGTGTGATTTTTAAAATGAACCTTTTGGGTGTGTCACATGATTCGAAGCAGGAAAACAAAGTTAAGTTTGAACCGTTGCAATACAATCATCACGCAAGCGGGAAAATGAGTGCTAAATCAGGAGCCACAGACATTTTTCACCACTATTACTTATCAACTACAATATCCTTCAACTGACCCATTTTGTATAACCAAAAGTGTAATGAAGAAGGTTCTTGTTATTACTTTCAACATAAAATAGTGTTGTGTCACTTAAAGATTTTAATATTACAAACCTTTATTTAACCTTTATTTTAAAGAGAAGGTGAGAATGAAGTCCTGGCAATTTTTCATCGTGTTACAACACTGGTGACAGCAAGAATCTGAGGTCCGAGATCAAATAAAATACACTTTTCACATTCTGTTATCGCACACACCCAGCAGAAAGTAACAGCTTGCTCTGACAAAACTTTTAAAGATCAATGATCAAGCTGTCAGACTGACAGTTGACGGACAGTAAAATTGCTTCCCCAAAGAAGTCACCTTGAACAAGGCAGTTGAGTGACAAGGCAGCGATAACAGCACTCTGTCTATGAATGACAGTCTGTGCAGGAGATAGAAATATGTGGTCAGAGGATGACCTTATCCTTATCGAATCTGTATTTTTATCTGTGTCTTAGTCTCAGTGTATTATCTCTGCATTGGTGATAAAACATTCCCTGCATTAACATCCCTTCCACACATTTAGGCTCAGTAAGCTAAATTTTACCTGGTGAATCACAGTCAGGCCAGGAAATGGGTAGGGTTGGGTTGTAAACTATGCAGCTTCTTAGCAAAAACTTCATTGTCTTTTAGTGCGAATCTGGTTAAAGGAATGATCCTGGAATTTTTCCTCACATTCTTTAGCATTGGGAGATAGGACATTTTTCCAAATTTTTCGTTAATGTCTCAAGGAATAATGTGAGGATCTTGATGAGCTGTATTTCGGTGAGTGAGTACAATTTGATGCGGATCAAAAAATCCAGATCTAGCTGATTTAAATATGTTTCATTTGATATTGCATTAGGCTTGATTAATTAAAGGGGACTGTTAGGCCTTGGCAGAGATCACAAACAGCAGCACACTCTTCTCCGCCTGGGTTGCAAAATGTAGATAAATATATTTATTCAGTGCCTATTGGAAATCAAACTCTATTTCCAAGTGTAATGTCAAAAAAATAAACTTGAAGCTTAAGCAAACACTAAGGTAAGGTTGTGCTTATGCCCGTGAGACATGGCTGAGCTGCCAGCTGCATAGATAAAAATTAAGCGTTTCTGTTGCATGAGAATGAAAAATCACATCTGACACGGTCCAGACATGGTTGTAAAACTAGACTAGGTTTGTTGATAAATAGGGAAACAAGTAAAGTGTCTACTATCTAGATCTAACATTTCTATTAGGAGTGGGCCTTGATTCGTCTATGAACCCCCACATACACTTGCATATGAACTCACACTCCACAGATCTTTTAACTAATATATGATTGAGTGATTAAGCGGCAGCAGGCTGACCAGATGGCTTAGTTTAAGTTGAAACTGACAACTTCCAACCCTTGCGTTTCCAAGTGGTAGTATTTTTGGCACCGCTGTCGCAAACAGCACCTGTTTTCATTTTCCTCAGATCAGCAATTACCAACAACACATGACAAAGCATGAGTTTATTCATAATGGAGACGTGAAAGCAGATAGAAATGGTGACAGGCTCGGGGCGCCCTGGTAACTTGCCTGGAGGAGTGTGCAACAAATATACTAAGGCTGAGTCTTCAGCAGCGGCCCTGGTTATTATCTAACCTGTGGCCATTTGCTGTCTTTCCCCCAAAGAAATGGTGCCAGCCTGACTGGATCGCAAGTCAGTCTTAATTTTCCTGGGAAATTTCAAGCCCAGTGGCGGACAAATTAGTGAAAGCGATGGGAACCAATCAAAACGCAGATGTTGTCATTATACAAAAGCCATTACATTGTGCATTTAACATGTAAGTCATAATGATACAGTAAAACAAAAAAACTATTGCCAGTTTAAAGTGGGACAGTCCTATTGATATTGCAGAGACAGAGATGCTCCATGTCTTCCCAGTTAGACTTGAAGGTAAGTTTTGATTTTAGGAAGTGACGGCATGCAAAGTTTTTCTGCAGGGCAGAACCAAAGCTGCAGATTAATCACTGCTATGAAAGATGTCTATCTGTCTCTCAAAGCCTGTGTTCAGAGCCTCACACACATAAGGACAGTGTTCCCTCTGTTTCCACTCCGTGGCTCCGATATTATTTTGTAATGGTGTGCATTTTGAAGATAAGCTGCAAGTGTATTCTTCATTTTCCTCATTGTGTTTGTGTAATTATGTTTTTTTTTTGCAGCAAAGACTGTGTACTTCAGCTAACAGAAAAGGCACTTGAGGCAATTGAAATGACAACTGACTTGACAGAGAGGGTGAAATCCCCCGGAGTGCTCTCGCTCTCTCGGATGATGAAAGCTCCGTCTTTCTGTTTGCTCAGAAATTCTTCAGCTTGGACTCGACAGATGTTCCCGTGAAACCACCTTTAAAGTCAGCAGCACAAAAAAAATTACACCTGGACAGGATCATAAACACAAAAGTCAACCATCAACAAACTGCAGAAAAAACAGAATATCTTGACTTTCACAAGGACATGATGATGTTGATTGTGTTAGCATGAAAATAAATTTGGTCCTTATGTCCAAACACTCTGACCACTGGCTTTGGGGAGTGAACTATGTGTAACTGAACTGGTAGTTTAACTAGATTTGCAAATTGTTTTTTGGTAGTTCAACTACATTCATATTTGCATAGTGATTCAAGCAGTTAAAGGTGTAATTCATAAGACATGGCCAGATTCAAAGGTAGCTCCAAAAAATATAGGGGGCAGCATATAGCAGCAAAACAAAACAAAACAAAACAAAACAAAACAAAACAAAACAAAACATAACAGCAGCTGTTCCCATTGCTTCTGCAGTGTAACTGAACCACTTTGACCAGCCCCAGCCCCCTTTTCTTTCATCCTGATCCCTGTGAAGACATGTCCAGGTAATGCATTCGGTACTGGAATATATTGGATGTCAGTTATTTATGAGTATTGATTTTAGTTACTTATTAACATTTGTTCAAAGAAGTTGCTGCACGCTATCTTAGAAGTCACCTGGCTGACCGAGTAATCCTGCTTACTGCAACATCTCCACCTGCACTCTAATTTCTGGAAGGCAGAGGCATCAAACAGATTGAGATTGTAAAAAGCTAAAGCCAAAGCTAAAATTCCTTGCACTTTCTCATTAATAGTACATATTGTGTTTTGCTTTGTTTTCTTTTTTATTATCATTTTTTGCTTATGTATGACCTGTGGAGAAGTGGGCACTTTTCTGCAATAAACTCAATTGAATAGCATTATTTGTGGGAAGGTGACTTTATTATATATTTTGTAATAATTTTGTATCACATGTACACTGTTTGTTTGAAGTTAAACAACTTGCTCTAAAGAACTTAAACAAACTAGTTTTCTCTAGGGTATCTTTGCTGTAGTTCAACTTTGCCCAGCGTTGAGTAATTAGTATCTTGCAAAGCTATGCTTTCATAACCAACACTGCAGATTAAAGGTGACAGGAAATTATTCATGAAAGCACAACACCAGTTTATAATTATCCCACAGGAAAACAATAGAGCTCATTAAATTTAGTTGAGATGATTAATAATAAATTACAAAAATAATAAATTAGGTGACTCACAAAGGTCTTATGTTAATCTAATGCTGACGTACAGTATGTGGTGGTTCTCTGGCAAAGGATGCTCAGAAAACCAAGGTCAGGTGTGTTATTCCCAAAAGTTGTGTTCACGATGCAGACTGTCTGTCTGTCAGCAGAATATCTCATAAATGACTGAAGAGGATTTAATACAATTCTGGTGGAACGTAAGGTTTTGGGCCAGGTTAGGCTGAAGGGGCAGAAATCTAGCAATGTGATTTATAGATGGTCATTTACAGTATAAAGCCTTTACATTTACAGCTCTTAACACCTTAACTCCGAGGGAAGTAAGAGAGGATTGTCTTGAAAAAACAAACAAACACATCATTATCTGACAATTTCCTGTTTTCTGTATTTCTTGCACTTCTTATTCATTGATGTTGACCTTCCTGTAGCTGCGTGTACACAACAACAGTGACTGGAGCTGCGTGTTGTTGTTCTGTGGCTGCATTCCAATTTAGGGGCTGAATTCTTTAAAAGACACAGACTGCGAAGATGTTTTAACGGAGAACCAGAAGGTCAGGCTAAACTTGCTGCTCCTGCTTTAATGCGATTCTCTAGAGATCAGCACAAAGATGCATTTAAACAGTCCTTGTAAACTCATTAAAGTGGCGCTGTGGAACTTCTGTGTTGTGCTGGAAGCAGGTCGTTAGCTTATGTTGGTGGACTCCATTTCTAAACTAACGTTAACTACTATTGCCCAGAGGCACTGAGACGAGGCACTCGAGACCGTCAAAATCAAATTCTGGTTTGAATAGGCAACCAAGAGAGATGGGGAAGGTCTAATTTTACATGTCACCTTACAATCCACTCACATATGGACAATAACACAGTGTTAAATACATGTAAATTGCCTAAAAAAAACTAATAGCTTCAACGAAGAAATGTCCAAATGTAACAGGAAGTTGCCCTCAGGTAGCTGACAAAGTGGTAGTTAAGTGCCATGACATCCTGACACATGTGAGTAAGACATTGTAATGTAAGTTAATGGTCTAATGTGAACTCTCATGGAACAACACTCATATGCACTACAGCCCTGATTCCCAAAAAGTTGGGATGCTGTGTAACACATGACACGTGCATTCATTTGCAAACAAACTGAGTTTACCGACAGCAGTTTAACAAAGTCTTCAAGAGCCTTTCATGGTAATATCCTTTATACGATCATATGTTTCACAATGTGGTGAACCTCATTCCACAGCATTCCACATCTGTCCCAGTCTTTTGTTGCCCCTGTCCCAACTTGTTTGACCGTTTTTAATTGAGTACGTCAAAAGGAATAAGCAAATTCTCACCTTCTGTTTAAATATGTTTTATATTTTTTATTTACAGTGTCACGACTTTTTGGGAATCAGGGTTGTATGAGTGGTGAGTTTCTCACTTTTGTCTCTATTGTTTGGGCCATGTACGCTGTTTCTGGTGAGCTGATGGGATTTCACTGGTCTCAATATTATGGAGGTAAGGATTGCATCCAAACTAGAAATTGCTTCAAAAATTCTTACAAACATCACTGGTGGGCTCTGACTGTGTCCACCAAATCTGGGTATGGAAAGACTGAATTTTCCTCGACCTTAATATCAAAGGTAGCCTTGAAATGTGGACTTTGAAGTGAGCAGCCCCTGAATTGAGATACAGCATGCGGTATGTGTGTTATCCTTGCAACAGACTGTCAGCCTGTCCAGAATATGTCCCCCAAAACATCTGAAGAGGAAATTCAAACTGCTTTGCATTGACCAAGAGGAATGACATTCAAAACCATAAGCAATCAAATCAAATCAGGTCAGTTTTATTTATATAGCCCAAATTCACAATCACATGCCTCAGTGGGCTTGACAATCTATACAGTGAACGACATCCTCTGTCCTTAGACCCTCAAGCAATAAAAACTAAACAATTAAGATAAAATGCCACTGTAAAAATCAGATGAAAACTAATAAAATTAATTTAAACGAGATAAAATAGAAATTGAATATACCAGAAATACACATACTTTGAAGTTGCCCTGAATGCAATCATGGAAATAATACTGCAGTAGAGAAACCAGCCTCTCAAAAGCACAGGAGAACAGCAGAGTAATTAAGATTTTAAAGTAGCTAGTACTAGATAGATAGATAGATGCTCTTAAGCTTGTCCAGAGTTTTGTGGAGGGGGTGAGAGACGTTGTCCATGATTGCCAGCAGTTTTGCCAGCATCCTGTCCTCTGATGGCACCATAAGTGTCATGCTCAAAATATTGTGACACTTATGGAATCAAGGTTTTATCATAATTGCCTCGCTCCATGGCCCGCCATGAGCTTTGTGGCCTTATTGCCACATTTCCAAGAAACTGATGAGTGTGAGAGGTTTTCTGTCAAGGATGAACAGAGGCAGTGTGGGGAATATCTAGTGCCACATTAGAGACAGACGTCCTGATGGGAGACAGCTGAGTGAATATCGTTTGACAATTGTCAGCACCTTCACCATCCTAGAGCTGAATAAAGTTGAAGATGACAGATGTGGGTCAGTCATCAGCAGTGTCTGTAGCTTCAACAAGACTAGACAAGAGTCTATAGCCATGCTAGCAACCCTGTGTACCTGGGTGCTTTGAGATAAAAGCAAACACAAATGCTACTGACAATGCTTTGTGTTAGTGCAGGAGACAATGCTACTCCTGCACTAACAAAGTAGCGACTTTCCTGTTGTTACACAACTTTACACAACTGGCCAATCAGCTGTGTTAAATCCTATTATTAACTGGATGACCATACTTTCAAAGCCCCAAACCGGGCCTCTGAAGTGTATCATTGGTTCATGCACCATAGGCGTTTTCATCACAATTATTTTAGCACTAAGCACACCTACCCAACGCACCTTTTGTCACCATGGACGCCATGTTGCCGGGCTCATGAAGAAAGGAGTAAGTGCCTTTTAGACAGAATGCGGTTTGCACTGTGCTCACCATGGCGTTCAGCGCAGGCAAGAATAGATTTCGGAGCACAGCAGTGCCGTTTTTCGTGTTCTGTCTGAAAGCCCCATAAGCCTCCCAGAACTCTGTAGAAAAGACCGACTTTATATATGGCATGATAGATAAGGCTTAGCCTATGACGCTGAGCCACACCGTTGCACTGAGTGACGTTTTTCTTCATATCTGGGGCCTCATTTATAAAGCTTGCATACCCACAAAAAGGCCATGAAATGTGTGTACGCCACTTTCTAAGCACAAATAGGGATTTATGACCCATGCGTACTTACATTCTGGAGACAAGGGGATTATTCTACACATAATGATGCATCTCACACTTGATTTCACTTAATATCAAATGGTAATTATAACACATTTCAGTTGTAAAAGACAAAAGGCCAACTCAAATCATAAATCAAGATTTGATCTGGTCTCACCATCACATTTCCCACCACTGGAGTAAAGTAGTGAGGGCTGGACTGTTTGGTAACTAACTGTTGAAATTGAAATTATCACTGCAATTACCCTTTGCAGAAATCCAAGATTACATCAGATAGCTTTAAAGAATGAATACTGTACATCACCAAGTATGATTTCAGTCATACTGTGCTGTCAGGTGCACACTGTGCACAGCATGACCGAAAGCACAGTGGTCAGTCTGATCTCTAGTAAAAATAGTCATGCGTAACGCTGCATAATAGATGCGCAGACTTTCACTGTGCTCACACTGTGAGAGGACTATGTGAATTAAATAAATACTAACATGTGTTTTATAATCTCCATCTCACCCACAAACACCTTGTTTTCTGTGCCAGAAACATTGGTTTTCCTCGTCTTCCTCTCAGTCGTGGCCATGATTCACTGTAAAGAACCATCGATCAGCAGGCTCATTTCCATGCATGACCATTCATAAGGCAATATGCATTGACCATCTATGGTTGAAGCTGGGTGTGCAGGGGGCAGGATAAGGGGCTGATCCCCTGTGCCCACATTTCCAAGTTGATTTGAGATTTATAAGGAAAGGAAGGAAAGGAAATTCTGCACTGGCAGGCGTACTCCAAGTTTTACAAATCAGAACGTATGTACATCTCCTCATTTGTACACAAACATTTTGTGTGGTTTTTCCACAGAGTTTTATAAATGAGGCCCCAGAACATGGACATTGTATTTTAATACTAGCTAATTTTACAAAAACACAATTAACTTTTGGGCTGCACATTAAAGATTTATGTCTCAGGTACAGCTTTTCAATGCCGATATTTCCCTTTTCAGCTCAAGTGTTGTTTTCAATGCCAAAATGTATTTACAATGCCAAAAAAGTCGTCCATAGACAAATCAATCAGAAAAAGAATCAATAATGAATACAATGGTCAGTTGACGCAACACTACTGTGAAATGTTAATTATCACCTTGAATAATGACTTACCCTCGTGGTTTAACTTGGACATAGTTCTTGGGAATCATGCCTTCTCTCCCGTTCTGCTCTGCTTTGAACCAGTTTTTGTCAGAATTTTCACTCAAAATCTGCAGAATTGAAAGAAAAGCAGATAAATACACTGAAAGATGCCAACGCTTATAGCTGTTTCAATTTCATCCACATATGAAGCTGTCATTCAGCTATAAAATTGCAAAATAGACATTGAAAAATAGCCTGGTCAAAAAGGAACTTTTATTCTGACGATCCATAGACATCTATTTCACTCAGGGTCCCCTGCTGGACCTTAAATCATTGCTGGGACTGAGGTGTTTTTCAGGTGAGTGTGTCTTTCAGACATGAAAGCAAAGTGAGGCTGATAGTCTGGGCTCAGAAAGTAGCCATCAGAAAGTCAGACAACCTGAACGGCTTCATCTCCAAACTCCCATCCAGAAAAGTGTTTATCTGAGTGACTGCAACTGTAATCACCCTCAAACCAACTCATAGAAGATTTTCTATTAAGGTTGGGAATGAAAGGGATGTTTTCATGCTTCAAATCAATTAAGAAATGAAATGTAGGCAGAGCCTCATTGCTTTAAGGTCCACCGAGAAATATCATATACTGTAAATAGAACCTAATATTTTGAAGCTAAAGGAGTTAAATGACGTATTCAGGACTGTATGGTTACTAGTATAAAATGCCTTCTACAAAATATAAGGAAGAAATGGTAGAATATGTATTAGAGAAGCCATATTTGCATAAATTAAATCAGTCAATGTTGTATGTCAATGCAAATTTGCTAAATGCTGATCCAAATGAGTCATTTAAACTTGGTAGGGAGTCTCTTACACAGGATGAGTGGTGTGCTTCCAGCTGTGATGCAAATTTATTAATATCAACGCTGACAGGCCTCACTGTGCATGAAAATCCAACAGTAGCAAAGATGTGAGGCATTATGTATGATTTTTATAGGCAATTTGCAGTATCCACTTCCTTTATCTGACTTAATGGTTTTTACTGGAAGCAAAACACACACAAACAAAGTGCACATCCTCCCGCAAGAGATATAAGGCTCTATCTCCTGGCCCAAAGCGGCACAGTCTTGCCCCTGGGCATGTTGGTCTTAAAATGAGGTGATGGCGAATTGCTATCTTGAGGCGGCAGAAACAGACTTCGTCATAGACCAACAATAAGCTGGTCTAAAATCAATGACACATTGTCTTTCATAACCCTCTTTCAGTCATGTTATACATTTCCATGAATGCACCAATGTCACTGTAACAAATATTGTGGCACATCTAAACAGCAAAACTAGAAGCTGTAGTTATAAACTTGACAGGACAGTGAAAACTCTCCAGAGGGAACAGGGAACTTCAGGATCTATAACGAGGGCGGCAGCTTCATGCCAAACCTTTCGATGTGTAGAAGAACGCAGAACATTAATTAACATGAAATACTAACCGATCCTGTCGGCGAGTCAGGAGTTTTAAATAATCAAGTAAGTTTATCTGCTGCTCCTCATGCGCAATTAATGGAGAAACGCACTCATCGTTCCTGCTGCTTGAGGATCGCTGCAGGTAATGGCAGCTAAGGATCACATTACTGTCCCTTAGGAAAGACAAGTGTAACTGTTTAATGGCAATGCAGCAGGTTCTGGTGCACCGGGCCCTTAAAGGGAATGGGAGATGACACTCGGATTGATTAAATTTAAGTTACGCCCAAAAACACAACCATATAAATAAGGCCCACAAACTGTATTGACAACTGGAAACACTGAAGAAGCCTTGGTGTAGCCTGTGTGCGGTTGAGTAAACAAACATTTTGTTCTACAATGGAAAGGAGGAAAACAAATTGACCTAAATACAACTGTAACTGTTCAGGCAAAGAAGATTACTGTACACACATCATTAAGGAAGAAAGAGTGCTATTTTAGGTGAGTGTTAATAAGGATTATGTATTTGTCTACTCGGAAACGCTAACACAAATCCCCCCAATTCTTTTTCCTAATCACATGTTAACTTGCCCACATATTTACTCCAAAAAAACAGGAATGCCAAAGGCTTGTACCAAGCTTATGGTATCTCCCTTCCTGTGAATAAAACATCTGCATAAGTCTGCCCCCAATTTCTGAGCAGTGCACACGGCAAATATTTTTTTAAAAAGATGCTCCGACATGGAAGAATGTAGAACTATAGAAAAAATATGTTGATTCATGTGAGTAGGAAGAGAGAAATCATAAAGTAAAAGTTGAAAGGTGTTGCATTTGCCTCTCTATTCAACTCTCTAAATTATAGTAATTGTTGCTTCCTGTGTGGTAATTACTGCCTTGAATTTATAGCCTATATCTACTATTGTCTCAGCGAGTAGCAGGTGTGTGTTTACGTGAGTGTGATATGTGCCTGCTATTTTTATAAGCTCATCTGTTTCTTGAGACATCAGCTGCTGCATTTGTGTTTGTTGCGGCTCAGCTCTGCTTCGGTCTGTCTTTGCAGCATGTAGGGTCTGTCGATTTCTGAAAAATGATTACCATCTAACTACTCACAGACTGAAAAATATTTATCACACTTAAGCTGCAAGAATGAAGCCCTTGTTTCCAAAGACTGGCTCCAAGAAATGATTAATAAATATCCCGAACTGGGTCATATCCCTTGAGCAACTGTAATGATGTGGATAAATTAATTCTGCACTGTGTGCATTTCTCCAACTTCTTATAATACATACAATAACAACCAACACACACACACACACACACACACACACACACACACACACACACACACACACACACACACACACACACACACACACACACACACACACACACACACACACACACTCTTATGGCTTGCCAGAAATGCTGACTCACTCAGTCAGTTTCTCATGTGGAAGCTCTAATGAGCTGAATGTGGTCTTTGAAGAGATGACACCCCCCAAAAAGTCTGATCAAGCTGGAAGGTTTTTATTTATCAAAACCTGACTGACACCACTGAGCCACAGTGGTTGAGCTGGATATGACTTCATGCTGCAGGGCTTTGGGACTCCATGGCTCAGAGATCGCTATGAGTTTATCTGTGTTTATGTGTGCGCATGATCTTTTGACAAATTTGTGCTGGAGAAGAAATGAGAAAAGATTCTGGATGAAGCATTAGGTATTGAGAATGTTAAAATAAGACTGCAATATGTTGCTAAAGACTATAATGATACGGCAATCACTACACAAAGTTGTTTTAAGCAGGGAGAAGTAAGTCCGTCTAACATAAAGACGCGTTTTCAGTACAAGAATGTGAGTTTCTGCCCCAAAGACTCCGAGCAGAGCTGCTGTTCCTTGCGTCAAGAGAAACCAGTTGAGGAGGTTGGAGCAAGATGCCTCCTGGGGGCCTCCTTGTAAACCCTCAGGATAACAACAGGAGGAGCTAGAAGATGTTGCTGGGGAGAGGGATGTCTTAACAAACTTGCTCAGCCTGCTGCCACCGCAACCCTGCCCCAGATAGGCATCAGAAAATGGATGATTGGTCTAAGAATAGAGGTTTTCTCATGTCCACAGTTGTAGTCACAATGCCACAGAGTGAGCTATAATGCTACCGTATCCAAAATTGGTAAAAAATGAGGCATACCATCAGAAAAAATAACTAAGTTACTGTACCAATACAGTTTGTATTGCTTTCTTTATATGTATAAAACACAATGCCTGTCAGGGGGTCCTAATGGAGTTGACAAAAAGACGTTCCACCCTAAATGTAGGTCACACATAATTATTCATGCCCTCCCCCACCTTAGTCTCTCTTTCACCTGAACAAGGAGGGAGGGAAGATGAGGGGAGTGGAGAGGATTGAGAACAGGGAGTGGAACACAGAATGGGATTTTCTAATACCCTGTAGCGTGGCTTAAAACTACTGAATATAGAAAAGGTTAAGGACGGGATTGTAGACATCAATTACTGAGACATAAATTGAAGACAGACAGATTGAAAAAAACGGCAAATTTATTCTGGACAGTGTTTAGCATCGTTGGTCTCTACGTCTGAACAAATTAAACGAATTGCCCTCTCAGTCAGTAGTGGGATACAGCAAGGTGGCCTCTTCCCTACTGTTTTCTTACAATTTGGTTGGTAACGTTGTGATGGTTTGGTTCACGGTCACACACTGTATTCCCTGAACATTGTAAGTCCACAGTAAGTAAAAGACACAGCAGTTTGGCTGTAGCTCATTAGCACACTATGTCAGTTCAGGGCTCCGCTTGGAATGAGTGCTCATTAAAAATGACTCAGTTCTTGTTTCTGAAATCCATGGCTTAGGAAAAGCAATTTTAAAATAGGTGAGGCAAATAATGAATATATATATAAATATATAAATATGTTGTGCAGCTGCTCCTGGTAAAAACATTATATTATTATTCAACCTGCGCAAACCTTTACCATAGTGTTGTCTGTTTGAAACATCTAGAAAAGTACATTTACAATGTAGAAGGAAAAACTGGGTTTGGACTGTTACTTCTTATCAGCATTAGCCCTGAGTTTTGGTATCTTTTGGTATCAGAGTCAGTATCAGCAGAGAAGGAATGTAATTGCCAAGCACACAAAGGGAGTGCATTAAGTGTTCATCAAGGAGTTCATTAAGTGTTCTTCATTTGTGTCCTGCAGATTTAAAGAGCTCTGTTTAAGGCTGTCTGGTGCTCAACAAAGAGACGATGTCTGAATCCAAACTATCCATGCACATTATCTTTAAAGCAGTGCAGAGCATCTTATCTAAGGTTAGTCTGCAGCAAAAAGGGCAGATTGTTTTGTTTGCACTACTAGCCTAACACTATTTGTTATCTGTTGATGTCGCCACACCTGCTCAGGTGCAAATATTCAGTTGCTGATACGTTTGATATCGAGTCACAGTAGTGCAGCCCCTTTTGATTTAGTAATATAAGACCATAAACTTTGTCAACAAAATAAGCATACTCTAACAAAGTAGTATAATAAAACAAAACAGAATATTTTATATATAAAAATAAAATAACAAAAATATGGGGTGTTGCCTTTGAAAATCATGTTGGAAAACTGAACCAGTGAATATCATTTTGCGCTATCCTGTTAAGCTATTTCTAAACAATCAAGCTGGGAGGATAAAAAGTAATTGAAGTGCAAATTAAATAGTCAGTCTGTGTGCGTATGCAACAACAATGCCCTTCTCTGATGTCCTCAACTCACTAATTAGACACTCACCCCGCTCAGTGGTGCCTTCACAACCATTTGTGTCTATTCAAAACGATTACACCAGAACAGAGGAAACTAGAGTGGCACTCAGTATAGCATAATCTGCCGAGGCCCAGCAGTTCCCTTTTGTTCTCACTCATACATACCAGCCACCTATTTATGCTTGATTTTTTGATCAAGATCCATGCATTATCCCCTGAGCAATTAACAAAAATGTCAATGTCATTCTGTCTCACATTGTTAAAGAAAGTGAGAAACAAATTCCTTGATCCGCACCAAAAGTTAATGGAGTCTATTCTTGGCCAAGACACATCCTCTATCTAAGTTTCATGGAGATCTGTAGTTTTTGTGTTATACTGCTGACAAACCAACCAACAAGCAAAAGAAACACATGGAAACGGGTGAAAACATAACTTCTTGGCGGACTAGATTTAACACAGAGGAGACCTATCCTTCACACTGAAAACCATTTATCGATCCACATAACTGAACACAGCTGCTGCTGACTGCTCGCTGCGGTGAGACAAGGCCTGTAATTTCATATTTGATGGTAGAGCACTCTATTAAAGTGTAAAGGCAACCTGCTGTCTCCCCCCTCCTTCCGTCTCTCCCACAGCTTCTCCCCCCTCTCGGGGGGCCTCTCATTCAAGGCTTTGTTTGTTTGTTAGGAAAGTGGGAGAAAACAAGTGTTACTGAGATTGAAAGAATAATTATCTTAAATACAGAGAGCAACAGAAAGGGAAGTGACAGGAGAATATGGTTCCAGTTACCTTTCAACCCAAAACACTGTTTCTATAACACTGGAGCATTTCCTCATGTGACAGGCTGATTAGTCTTTTTCTAAGCAAAGATCCTGATAAAACAAAGTGTTTTTGTTGGTAAATTTAATACTTACATGGTGGAACAAACAAAATGACATTGTTTTGCCAGTTTGTTAAACTTCGATCACTGGTTTGGTTTGACAAACAGGTTGGTGTACTTCAAACAGGTCCAGTCAGTTAATAGGGTCAAATCACTTAGTAGTTTTAGAAATGGACCTGCAAAATCTTTCAACCCACGTCTACTTTAAAGCATGAGTCAGAAAAACCCTGGCTGTACTGGGTTTTTATCTGTGTCCAATGTTCTGTGTCCTCAGTTTTCAGCACAAAAAAAGAGCATGCTGTGATCACTTTGATTCTGCCTCCTCTTTGTCCATTTGACAGAAAAACAGCCTCAGACTTATTAAATACATGTTGTCATTTTGCAGTTTACTCAGAATGTAATGTTTTGTTTTGCACAAAATCCAAAACTAAGCCACGTACTCCAGTTGGTAAAAATTAATTATTGCTTATAAGAAGTTGCAATATGTTATCAATATTAGGATTCATTCTCCTTCAGAGTGCTTTATCAATATGAATGTAATATGAAAGTTATGATAAAAATCTAGTTCTACGTAACGAACATCTAAACAGAAAGTGCCCCAAATGTCTAAATGTCCCACCTACCAAAACATCACAGCTGCTAGGGCTGTTAAAAACTGCCTCTTTTGAAAAAGAGTTATGAATTTACTCAGCTTTAACAGTGTGTTGGTGTGGTTTGATCAGATTTGAACGACAGTGCTGGCAACACAAGCAAACAAACTCTAAAGTGATTGGTGCACCAAAGTAAGTGACGTCACCTTTGTCCTAATAAACCTCATCCACTACAAAAAAGTCAATATCATGCACAGAGGTCTGCAGCACTGAGATTACAGAAATGGAGGGCTGCCACAAGTGAGTGAACAGAGCGGAAACTCTGTCCTTGCCCCAAGTTTGAGTGTTCCCAATTTGTAAGAATAGGTATTTGATATGACAAAAACCCCATCTGTTTCCACACTGTCAAACAAATAAATGCTCTCCTAGCTATAAATCCAGCTAGTGAAGAGAGAGCCTGCAGCTCTTCAGAAAATTATATCTTCTGGAGCACTTTGCAATCTGTGTTACAGGCTTGTGATTCACCACAAATGGTCGGCAATGTTCCTCCGGAGATCCCTCAAATCATAACTTGACATGTATTTAAGAAACAAATATGGCACAAATTTACAGTGTATAGCACTTACATGCAATCTTACAAAACATGGTTACATGACAACCTACAATCCTAACCTAAAGTTGAAAACACTTCACACTTCACACACACTCTCTCTTTGATGATTCGTTCCTTTATTCAGGCGTGTAGTAGACAGTTCTCCTGTCAACTTTACCAAAACACACAACAAATACAAATCTGACAACAAGCTTCCAACAGAAAGACGAAAGTGAAAGTGAAGTGTGTGCTCTGGCTGCTAATGCACAAGGGCGTAGGAATGAAAATATCATATTAGGAGAGAGCAAGTGACCTGCTTTGACATTAACTGATCAGCTTGTGCATTAGCAAGCCATCGAAAGGAAAGTCACTGAACTTTCAAGAGCTGAACTTTCAAAGTGAAAAGAACTGGCACTTGAATGTCCTTGCCTTTCTCACCTTTTTTCGCTCTCACCTGTGGTGAAGAAGGAGCAGAGTGGTTGAAAGTGCAGCTGTGTAGCCTGCAACCCACTTGTCTCTGGCTCGATCACACAAGCATTGATCACGATCAAAGGACAATAAAGAAACACAAGAATAACATCCCTCTGAAACTATACAGAAAGCTCAGCCGCACCCCCCTAAGAAAGGCCAGAACATGATGGAGTGCAACACACTCCTCTCGTGTAATAAGAATATCTGCTGGTGAGAATACGAAAGCTTTTGATGTCAGGGAAAGATAACACCAAAGTGAATGTAAGAAAGAGTTTCATGGAGTGTTTTTAAACCTTTGCAGAAATAGAGATGATGGGGACACTTTTCAATCAACAACTTCAGATCAATTTCAGAACCCTGTCATGACCCGAATGACTGTAAGAACTCTTCAAGTAGCACCTGCACAGATTAAAATTAACTTCTGTAAGCAATTTGTCTTACTTCCTACAGTTCTCCTCATCCTTCCCTCAGCCAATTAGCTTTTTTTCCTTGCAAGAATTTAGGCTTGATTTTTTCAACACAATTAGATCTCACTACCTACCACAGCTGTTTGGGTGTTATCAAGGAGAGCATGGTCTTAAATTCTCAAACCTAAATAAATAGATAAATAAAATCTTACAAGTATCTTACAAGAAGCAACATATGGTGATTTGATCCATAACATCAACTCCAACACAGAATTAATGTAACAGATTATACTTTTGTTGAGTTCATCTCATTAAATGTACTAAATTTAAAATGATTTATGGATATAAAGAGCCAAAACCTCATGTGTTTACAAGACACCAAAGTAAATTAGCAGCTGTAACAAAATTACAGGTTATTTGCAGCTCGGTCTTAGACAACATATTCTGCCTTCTCTCTGAAACAAACAAAATCTGCAACAAAAGACCTGAAGCACAACTCAGGTCTTTCATAATCATCCAGCATTGAAGGGAGGACATTTGAGTAATGCTCCTGAGACAGAACAGCCATACAAAAACTGAACCTCATTTTCAGTCTCGCCTTGCTCTCCCAAAAAAACAAACACAGTCTGTTCTTGTCCATTGTGGCATTAAACCTGCCACTCTCTAGGGCTAATGGAAATGTTCCTGAACATATGTCTGCACATAAGGTTATACACTGTTGCTCTTCTTTATGAGGCAAAAGTACAGATTTTTTGTTTATACCATTTATCATTTTTCTCTACACATGAGAAACATTTTGCTCCATAATCTCTTGAATATCACAGAGCAACCTGATCTGGACAATGAATGACAAATTGTTCGTATAAAATAAGAATTTTGACTCATTAGCCCAGGGATGCCCATGCAATATGTCCCAAATAAACATCTTTTTCTTCACAAAAATCTTCACAAGTCTATTCTAAGTCATTTGACATTTAATCCCATATTTCCATTAGTCCTGTAACGTTGCTTTGTGGGTTGAAGTGTGGGACATTTCTCACAAAACGACAACACTATATTGGCAACGAGCAAAAAAAAAAAAAGACTACCGAACGACTGACTGATTGCTATAGTTGCACTGAGATTTCTACCTTTCAAAGCTTTCTTTTCTGTGAGGTGTTTTTATTTCTGTTGAATCTCTCCTCCCCCTTAAGTGTCACAATTATGGTAGTAGCCCCAAACTGGAAAGTGTCTGACAACTTTAAATGTAGTTAAATGTCTGATGCTTCAAAAAGCTTTAATGATGGCATAGCAGGCACAGGCCACAGCTACATCAGCCGTATTGCAATTTATAGGCCAGATGCATCACCCTTAACTGGTGGTTATTTAAACTCACATACCTAGAACCTGGTATTTTACTCATACAATTAAAGCAGGATGAGCAGGAAGCTTTCTAACAAAAAAAGTCCTGCAGACAAAAGTGATAGCTCTGCATCATCACAGAGTTTAGACAGAAGTTTAAATGGACTTGCAGGATAGGCCTGATTGCATATGACACTGTTCACTTGTAGCAAATGAATCAGCTAAGCTTACTGTACCTACAGGAGCTACATCTTGTATAACAACATACATCCAGTGCTAGTAAGAGAACTGCCACATTCATACTCAAATAGAAAACTTATCCCACCACAACAAGTTTAAGCAAAGTAAAAGCAAGCAAGCAAAAGCACATAATAAAACCAATTAATATGGCATGGTTTCAGAGTACAGAATAGATTATAAATGACTCACCTTTAATATTGACCCACGCTTGAAACTCAGTTCATCGTCTGCTGAGGCATTAAAGTCGACAGTGGCTACAGCCTCCATTAAGAAAAAAATGCTAATACCTGTAAGATAAACCAAAATGTTGAGGAAGTTTGGACCAGTTATTCTTGTACAAACAAGACCGATATAATAGACGTTTGGTCTCCCACGCTGAACTGTTGCCGACGGAAAACTTTATGAAAAATGTAAAATAAATAAAAAACGACAAAAAGCTACTTTAAGTACTTTCTCACAGTATCCACCCCCCACACATTTGGGGGGCGGATACTGTAGTGAACATGCTGCCGCGCCCAGACAATAGGGCATTGGATGTAAATGTGACAGGTGGAGGAAGGGAAGCATGTGATTGGCGCTTGCTTCGACCAATTACAGAGCGCGCTCTCATTAATTAGCCAATGGCATAAGAGGGGACAGACACTATGTGACATGTGTGTGAGTTTTGACAGCCTTGTACAGAAGGCCCTGATAGTAGCTCAGCAGTGTCTTTTAATGTGAAATTATGAGTGATGTAACTGTTATTGTAAGGAGCTGCATTGCAGAAATCATTAATGTGGAAGAAGATGTAGGATAAAATAACGATGCGGTCACCATTCTCTTTTTTTATGACCTATAGTTTTATTTTGAAATATTACATCAGTGCTGTTTAAGACCAAAAACAATCAAAACAAAGAGAGATACAGTATATGTCTAAGCATTCTCTCAAACAAAGTAGTTTTCATAAAGCTAAAGCAAAATGGAAAAAGACAATACAGTCCTGAGAAAGAAGCAATCGATATCACCGATCTGCTTCTTTCCATCTGGGACCAATTCTTCACTGTTTGCAGTAACGAGTGTCTCCTACATTATAAAGTTTTGCCTGTATATAAACTACACTCCACTGATGATAACCGCATAACAGTGAATATTCTCCCAGACCTGACTGACCTTTGAGCATGTCCACAATACTTAAGCCTTGAGCCTTTTTTGTTGTTGTAACTTCTGAGTCACTGACTCAGTGGGAACCAGTAAATCCAACTCCCAAGTAAGCGGAAGGAAAGGGCATCTTAACCAGTAATGTTGGCAGGTTCTTGTCTCTCATATCCTTGTCCAAATATAGGACAAGTATACCGTAATTTCCTATTCAATGAAAAAACAGACTGGAACCATTTATTTCCACATGTATACGTGTATGAATCTTATATACTGTCTAAGGCAGTGATTTCCCACTAGGGGTACTTTTGCCAACCAATTATGACAGTCTGACGGCATAAGACACATCTAGGTTTTTCACAGACTTCTAACTGTAACATAAAATAGTTAATTTAAACAGTGTTCAATCAATTTCCGTCCATCTTTTAGGTTTTACTGTGAGAACATATGTCTGGCTGTTGCACTGTGCTTATAGAGCCACAAATAAAACTGTGTGACACCCGTTCAGCACAACATGACAAAGCAAATCATTGATTTGTGAAAAAGAATGAACATCGAGCGAGCTTGGAACTCATTGCACATTTGTCAGACGGCCAAAGATTCCACCCCCGGTTGACTCCAGTTTCTCTATGTGCAGACCGAAAATGGTTTGCTTGCAAATAAGCCATAACGACTTTACAAGATAAAATAAAATTAGATAATCCCTTGTTGATTGCCCAGAGGGGAAATTCAGATGTTACAGCACCACAAGGACTAAATAAGAATAAAATAGAAACTATACAAGAGCAATTGATTTAAAACTAAAAATTACAGGCAATAGCAGTACACAAGACTAGAGGTAAAAATGTTAATTAGTATTATTGAGGACTTCAGGTTATGGTGCTGTGTTGAGCAGACAAGTGCCTGATTGCTATTCAAGCAATGAAAGAAGATTTCATATCAAGACTTGGTGGGCTGCTAAATGCATTACAATGGAAATTAATCAGAACAGCTGCAAGGGCTACTTCCCTTGCTTGGACATTTTTGTAATTGCTTATTTGAAGGAATGGCAGGTTTCCACGTGGCTCCCACTAGATCCCAGCTCAGGGATCAGTGATGGCACTGAAGACTTTCAGAGTGGTGTCAGGCCTTTTTTTCCTCCTCTGTGTGCTCCTCAAAGATGATGGCTGCAGAAACAAGCCAGGTAGAGGCAATGTTTTGAAAACAGTGGGGCAAGTTTCCTAACTTCTGTTGTTTGCAGACTTACAAATTAATTAGATGATGTCTCTGAAAAGCATGCATAGTAATTTCACCACAGGTGGGTAGAACCACAGGAGGACATATTAGCACAAGTATCTACATATGAATAGGAATATCTCTCTCTTTCTTTGTCTCGCTCCCTCTCTCTCATTTGTCTGAATACCAAATAAGCACAGATGCCAGTCATTCAAAGATAATTAACCCCTCAGCTGATATAGCATTATAATGTCAATGCAGTCTGTAACCCCGACTCATGGCACTGAGTTGTCTGCTTGCAAGTCTTCCACCTTGAGATATTTCCCATCTCCATCCATCCATACTGTACATGTATACTGTACTGTCCATATCATGCGACAACAGCATGTCATCATCTACCTTCATAGTCAAACAGAGTTATCACAGACCAATCAGGTTTGGACTATGCCTTTTCTATTGCCATTGCTTCTAGTGCTTATCCAACATTTAATAGCAACTGTGCCATTTTAGCTGCTATCTTCTCATCACTGCAGAGGGTGACAATATGATCACACTTAAAGGTCCAGTGTGTAGGATTATGGGGGTGCCCCATGTGAAAAAAAACACACCATCTTGGATGCCCCAGATGGTAGATAAGACAGGTTAAAGTGTCCCGTTCCGGTGCCCTTCCTGCATGTTGGTGCACCACCATGTACAGCTGGTACCCTTTTTATTTTATTTTTTTTCGCCCCTGCCCCTCAAACCTCCTGAGTCCGCCACTGGATGCCAATAAATCCTACACACTGGACTTTTAACACCAAATCGAAAGGTATTTTTTAATCAACCTCTTATGGTTGAAAGTTTCCAGTCTGTTGCCATACTGGATTCACAAAAGTATAGACAACCTCTCCGTTACACTGACACTCGTTACAGGAAGACAGAATATACCAGTGACAGAAAAACATTAAGTGTCTACTAAAAGTTAGTTACTAGCAAAAGTTTTTAATCACATACTGCTAATGCAACCCAGCATTTCCTTCCATTGGCTTCCCAATTGGCTTTCAGTGTGAAGCAGTCAAAGGAAAAGCAGTGTATTTGTCACAGAGGTAAGCACTAACCTTGATTGTTCATTATGAAGGCATCTAGAAAACAATCATTGATCATTTCAGGCATTCCAGGCATTTTTGACAGCAGATAAGAGCAGAGGAACAAAAAAGAGCAGCCACGGTGAGCTGTGAGATGTAGAGCTGCAGGGGCCATTCTACTAACCTTAGTTAGTAACCTCAGTTAGTTAACCAGTTCCTTTAATTATAGCCCTTTTGTATAGAAGACTACAGGTAGATCATCACAGTAGTCCATGGAATAATGGGATGGGCTGATTATTGGCAAACTACTTATTTACAAAAAGTGGAAATTAAAGTAACTAGAGATCATTTTGACATGGGATCGCACCACCTGCCACACCCGTCAACATATTCACATTCTGAAACATGACTATTCAGCAGTCATTCCTGCATTATTACATGAGTACTCATCTTTGAACTCTGCCTTCATTTTGATCTCAACTACACACCTGTAAAGTTTCCTCACTGGATCTTGCACGGTTGTGAAGCCACAGAGTGTGGACATGAATGGTGTTGGATTGGAAGTGTGTTACAGTGATCCACAAGTAGAAATTAATTTGGGCCAGGGCCATAAAGGGGGACCCACCTCCCAAATTCTGGCCCTCTTGCTCATACCATGCCCATTTTCTAATTCAGCCTTCATTTTAATCTCAACAATACACCTCTCATTTTTTGTGGTTGTATCTGCAGGGGATGTAACGCTATCATGCTGCCAAAAATCTGTCCACAGACAGATGGACAGACATATAAACACCTGGCAAAATACTCAGAATCACTTCTGTGTGTATTCCTGATACAAAAGGTGTCTCATGCAAATGCATTTTGTCATTATGATGCACACATACACAGACTCAAAAACGAAAAACATATCCAGCCGACACTGTTGCAGCTGGTAAAAATTGACAAAACTGCCTTCATAATGGTCAACAGGTGGGCTTTGAAGAAACCTGATGCCCTAATGACACGCCTGCAGCCAGTGTTAACAACTATTTTCTTCTGAATGAATCGTTCTAATGAAAACTGCTAACAGTGTGTTCCACACATCATTTATATAAATGGAAAGATTTTATTTTGGAATGGTACATTGCTACAGAGTTTTTATGGAGTCTTTTTCCTGCTCTCTGAGCAGCACAAACAAAATTTCATTCACCTCCATGACATCGGTGGTTCATGGTGGCTGATAGCTCAATAACCTATAGGCACAGAGAAGCTACTTAAAGCAACATTATACAACTGTTTACCTTAAAATATCAGCTTCAAAATCAGTATGATAGAACATTGTCTTGTAATAGTGTGAATGGTGTCTCTGTCTCAGCCACTCCACCCCCTATCACTTGTTTCTGCACTATGTAACTTCAGTGAGAGGGTAGGATCGCAGCGTTACATACATGTTTACTTCAACATACAAGTTTTCAACACGTTGTCATGATGTAATGAGTTTTGCTTGTAGTTAGCACCTACGTTACATCTGACAAATTGTTACAGACCTGGGATTTGTATTTTACTAATGCCATTGGTGTGAATGAGAATTTTTTTCTTCTTTTTTTGTGAATTCATTCCACACCACTCAGTGCTTTGACTTATCTTGGATGCATGGATGTTGTTACATTTTCTGAATAGAAAGATATAGATTAGTAAGAAAATCTTTGTTTCCTTTGTGCTGCTAATTTCTACCGGATGATTCCAAAGAAAAGGCAATGAAAATGCAAAGGGACATATAGTATGTAAGTATGTATTAGTATTTAACAAGGGAATACAACATATTTGATAACCCATTAGATACTGTGAGGCAGCAGATGATGTTAACAACCAACACAGTAGGAAAGATGGATATTTATTCCTAAATATCAGCACATATCCAGGAAACAGTTATTTGGGGATTAAAAAGCACTGGATATAATCAAACTTGCAATTGTCTTTTCAGTTGCTGATGTATGGGAAAGCGGTGAAATTACAACATTTTATCAGATTTGTTTATACAACCTGCAACTCGGAACACATCACTATGACATTATACTTGATGACAGCATTTGAGCTTCTCACCCTGAGCATGATTTCAGAGGAAAATAGCCTCTGTGAGTATGGTCTGTGACATTACTTTATCACAATTAATTCTGCATTTGGACACATACTGGACACTCTTTGTGTCATTATTCCTTAGTCTGTTGCCAATGAAGAAGTCAAACAAAACTCAAATGCTAGATTAAAAAAAACTAAATGTTTATCTGCAAAGATTCTATTTCTAGTGATACAGATTTTTATCGATGCTCAAGAAGATTCCCAGTCATCAAGTATCAATGTTTTGTCAGGGCCTGTGGAAACTCATACAGACAATGTCAGTTAATGTAACAAGAGGCTTAGCTCTCCTCTTTGCTGATAATAAGGCCATTGGGAAACAGAGCAGGGATATTCTATTTAGTGTATCTTGGAGAAAATCTTGAAAGCAATTGTTCAGGTGGTTTAGTGACCTAAATGGTGCTATTATATCTTTATTATTTCTCTCGGCGGAGTCAAAACATTTTCTGTTTTTGCGAGTGTTGTTGGGTGAGAGAATATCGAGAGGGGACAAGATGAGATGGTCACATCTACGGGCAAGAATGTTATTATTTGTGTGAAATAGTTTGGAAAAGTCAGACCGGAGGGCCTGAGAGGACAGTGTGAAGACAGCAGGACATGATAAGATCTATGTTTCATTATAGACGTGTGGCTGACGGGTAATGGAAAGGGTCTCACAAATCTGTAGTGGGGCGATGTCGAACTAAAACTAGCTCCAAAAGGATAGAAGATAAATCCCCAGGAAAAAAAAGATTAAGAGCATGAAAAAGTTTTGAACCAAATGTATTTTGAAAACTCTTGGAGAATTGGGTAGAAGTCTAACAGTATGTATTAAATTTTTTGTGAAAAAGATGTTAAAGGAATCAGTCAAGGATGTAGATGTTTAGAAACCTTGGGGAGGACATTTAATGATTTATACTGATGAGGCTAGGCATACATTTAGTGGGGATGGGGCATTTATATACAGAATTAAGAACGGCCTGAGACTTCCTGACCAGATGTCGATACACACTGCTCATTTTACTGCAATCATGTGGAAACTTAGAAAGGAAAGAGTGATATGCAGCCTCTATCACATTAAATGAAGGAAAACCAAAAATGAATTAAACATATTGACAACAGCGAAAATTCATAAAGTTGATGCAAAGTAGGCTCCATGTGGAAGAAGAGGGAACAAGAAAGCAGATGAAAGAACTAAAAAGGCACTTTTAAGTGAAGCAATTCATATTTCACTCCAGTTTGGGCCACCAAAATGCCACAGCCTCATCAGGCTATGCAAATGTGGCAGAAGGAATGAGAGAATAAATAAAATGCCAGGTCATCCTATTTGGCATAGTCATGTGTGAAATGGGCTTTTAAACATTCAGGGTTTAGCACAGATAACAAGTACATGGTTATTCTGGGCTCTGGTTGATAAACATGCAGTCTGAAAGTGATGCACTTTCTTCCCCTTTGTAACAAATTGTTAGAGGAAAACAAAGGCTGCAGATGTAAGAGCATCCTTCACAACTCAGCGTTTTCAATTTGCAGACTCAGTGCCACACTGCCGGATTATAAGTGGCTTTGTATATGAGCAAAGATTGCTAAGGTCTGACAGAATAAATGAATGAAGATGATAAACATGCAATGGAATTTTGATGGGAAAAGACAAACTGAATTTTTAAAAAAATATATTTTTTCATCAAAACGTTTAAAAGTCTGTCTTTAACCATGAATTCAAAATGTCGTGATTAAACACTTCCTCACACACAAACAACACATACAATCTTACTTATGTCACTTCAGGGGAATTAACATAGACTTGCATTCATTTCCTGGAGCCTTACCCTAACCCCTGACCCTAACACTAGGTGCCTAACACCCTAACCCCGACCTTGCCCTAACCCTGATCTTGACCACTGACCGTGTTTTTTGACCCTGACTCAGAGATCAGGTATTCATCAACTTCAATAACTGCAGACCATCAGTATACAATAGGCAAAACTGACATTTTTTTATTATAAAAACATCACTTATAATAATAGCAATATTAATAAGCTTTATTTATATAGCACTTTTCTAAACAAGGTTACAAAGTGCTTCACAGAACAGAAAATTAAAAAAACAGTTAAAGCAACTGTTTAAAAAGAAGCTAAACACACCACAAGATTATTACAAAACATCCAGGGATGAAATATAGTTGAGTACAAGCAACATGATAAAACACAAAAACTAATTTAAGAATTCATAATTGCCTTTAAAAGAAGGTTTTAAGAAGATGCTAATGATGTGACCTGCAGGCAGAGGGTCCAACAGCCTGGAGGCTCTGACTGTAAAGGCCAGGTCGTGAATTGGCGCTGTACAAATAAAGCTTGATTGATTGATTGATTGATTGATTGATTGATTGATTATCACATGAGGACACAGGTTGTGCACAACATGTTTGAGATGCAGGATCTGCTAACATTGCACAGAGCACTCAGGCCTCATGCCAGCTTTCTAGCTTTGTTTACAACAGATGTCAAACTCTGCAGGATGTAATGATCCTGTGTAGGGATGATGGGACGCGCATGGACGGACACACGCACACGCACACGCACACGCACACACACACACACACACACACACACCCTACGAATCCCACGCTTTGATTCACGCCAAACTCAGAATAGAGCACTCCACTGACCTGACTTCCCAAACCAATCAACATATGAGCGCATAAATGTCTCGGGCTTCTTCAAACGCCTATTTATGACCCATCAATCTTGGCACGGTCACATCCATTTACCATGACGGGGACGTGCGAGGACTCCAAATGAGGGGCAGCGAGGCCATCTAGTGGTTCAACGTGGAAAAGACCTGTTTGGCGCCTGTCGAACAATTCAAACCTGCCAGTAATTTGCACGGTAGTCATGGATTCATTTGTCGCTAAATAGAAACACCTGTTGCTCGTTATCCACTCATCATTCTGTCTGTTGGGACAGGACACGTCAAAGCGTCATTTCATGACAAAACAAGAGGTTTTTGGGCAGTGGAAACAAATGAGCATCTTCTTAATTTGCGATCTTTATATTGCACTCTACAGTGCGTGAAGAGCTTTTTTTCCCCTTCAGTTGGAGCGCTGATTTTCTTTCTTTCTTTCTTTCTTTCTTTCTTTCTTGGGTTAAACGTCTCCAAGGAAGCGCTTTTACGCGCGCACACGCTCCCTCTTCCACGAGAGAGAGAGAGAGAGAGAGAGAGAGAGAGAGAGAGTAAAAGCTATGGGCTATTAATTACCTGATGTGGGTTTTTTTTTTTACCAGCTGGACTGACACCTGACACCACCTCGCAACTCCGCAGAAGATGCTCTCAGGGGCTCTTCAGCCGCTCACCGAGATGCGGCTGTATCATCACTGAAGGCTCAGAGCGCACAGACTGAAACTAAGTGCTTATGCTGAAATGGATTGAACTATTTAAAACAGCATATGGAAGAGGAGTAAGACTGAATTCCGGTTGCAGGCTGCTTCAGATGCATTTTACTTGGGAAGCAGACACTTCTTAACTTGGATGTACTTTGGATTTTTCGATGGATTTCTTAAACGGTTCTAATCTCTCTCTCGGAGACACTAATTCAACAACAACAGGTAGGTTGAGCAACCAGCGCATCGGTCATATAATCCAGCTAGAAGCTCATCGACCATCCTGCGTATAAGCGTCAGAACTGCATTAAACAAAAAATCAATTTAATGCAGATGTTTTCTTTTTTCCTTTCTTTTTTCCCCCCTCAATCTTAAATCATACAAACTTCAGTGTATATTGCACAGCAGGCTGCAGTGGATCCCCTTCACAGCCTGACGTGTTTGGAACATACTTAAAGCATGACCATCTTCATCACATAAATTTGACTTAAACTTTGCCACTGCTAAAAGCTAGTCCATGATATTAGTGATTAAAGCACATAATATTTGTGTAAATATTAATGACAAAGT
Source organism: Pagrus major (assembly GCF_040436345.1). Taxonomy (NCBI): domain Eukaryota; kingdom Metazoa; phylum Chordata; class Actinopteri; order Spariformes; family Sparidae; genus Pagrus; species Pagrus major. The sequence goes on from NC_133215.1 coordinate 21,203,857, forward strand.
CACTAACTGGTGTTTGGTAAGATGTTTTTAGACATTTAAATGACTTTCTGTGTTTAAAATGTGACAAAAGGTGTTCGCTTCCAACATCACAATAGTCATTACAAAGATCTTTTGCCATCCCATTTCCATTTTTCTGCTCTGCACTGCACTGATCGACACACACATGCAAGCGAATCAATAATTTCTACAATGAATCTTTACAACAGCTTAAAAGCAGATTCAGAAAACTGCTGTGCTCTGCACAGTGTGATAAGAGATCTGCCTATGCAACACTAACTAACAAACAAGTTTTGTTAATTTTAGTCTGTTGCTCTGGCAACATTGTGATATAATGACTGCATCATATGATGTGCATACTGATACATATCAGGAGCTCATTTGACAACCTGATGTTGTAAATGTACAGCACTCTTTGATGTGTTTTAATTTGTGTGCTTCTTGTCTCCAGGTGTACATGGGGCCCCTCACTGCAGTGCCATCCTCCATGTCATCTTTGGCATCATCTGTTTTCTGGGTATTATGGGCAACTGCATTGTCATCTACACAATCATGAAGAAGACCAAGTGCCGAGCCAAGCAAACTGTCCCTGACATCTTCATCTTAAATCTGTCCATAGTGGATCTCCTGTTTCTTCTTGGGATGCCATTCTTAATCCACCAGTTGCTGGGCAACGGTACCTGGCACTTTGGAGCAGCGATGTGTACGGTCATCACTGCTCTTGACTCCAACAGCCAGATTGTCAGCACTTACATCCTCACCGCAATGACCCTCGACCGCTACTTGGCTACAGTCCACCCCATCCGCTTCAACTACATCCGCACACCTTGTGTGGCAGCGCTGGTCATTGGCCTGGTGTGGGTTCTGTCCTTACTCACCATCATCCCTGTGTGGATGTACGCAGGTCTGATGCCTCTCCCAGATGGCCTGGTGGCATGTGCTCTCCTTCTGCCTGACCCAGTCACTGACATATACTGGTTTACACTTTACCAGTTCTTCTTGGCATTTGCTATCCCTCTGGCCATCATTTGTTTGGTGTTCTTCCAGATCCTCCAGCACATGTCCACCAGCGTGGCACCGCTGCCTCCACGGAGTCTGAGGGTGCGCACCAGGAAGGTGACCCGAATGGCAGTGGCTATCTGCCTGGCTTTCTTCATCTGCTGGGCCCCTTACTACATCCTTCAGCTGGTCCACCTCGGGGTGCAGAAGCCGAGCCTAGCTTTCTCCTATGCCTACAACATAGCCATTAGCATGGGCTACGCTAACAGTTGCATCAACCCTTTCCTCTACATTGTCCTAAGTGAGACCTTCAAGAGGCAGTTTCTCAGAGCTGTGCGCCCTGTTAATAGAAAGTTCCGTGTGGCTCCGAGTACCACAGATGGTGCCAGTGTGAGTGTGAGGATGATACCTGAAGGGGCTCAGCAGGAGGTGCAGGCCTCTGCGGAGATGATACCATCTAATGTGACCTCATAAGTATGTGACTGAATAAGAATCTGTGAATACAAATCAAAAGAACTTCATCAATGTGTATCTTTGCAGCTTAAAAGCGCTATGAATGGGACATAAGTGCAAGAACACACACACACACACACACACACACACACACACACACTCTCACTCTCTCTCTCTCTCTCTCTCTCTCTCTCTCTCTCTCTCTGTTTCTTCAACTTCGACCTTTTTAAAGGTAGGTAAAATATGTTCACTATTTTTCAGTCAAGACAATAGAGAATAATTGCTCTTTTGTCATTCATAACCACACAATATCACTTATCACTTATATCTTTTTAAAAATACTAACCAGCCTGCTGCTGGGGTTCTTAAACCCCACGAATTGTTAAAAATGGGAAGCTCACAGTGTATTCAGATGGGCCTATTTATTGAACCTGCTCCAATCATCACAAACCATCTGTTTAACGATATAATATGTAACGTAATGTCAACTGGATGAGCCCTTTGTGACATATTTGGTTGAGTTGTGTACTTAAGTTATCCCAAATGTTTCTAACAATGTTGAAATCCAGAGAAATCTGTAATTTTGTCTAAGGTGTGTAAATAAAAAAAAAACTTATACAGTGAACCTATCCTTTAACCATTTCAACACAGACCATTTCCCAGCAGGTCCTGGTAGACATGCTATTATCTGGTAACAAGTGGAGTAAATGTCACAAATAATTGCTGCTCAGGGTGGCATTTCAAAACAAAAATCAGAGTACATTTTCAGAGTTGCTTGAAGTCTTTGACTTTGCAATGGAGAAACATACATCAGAACTGTACACTGTACATGACTGAGGTACTGGATAATGGAAAGAAATTTGTTGAGAGCTTTAGGAAGATTTCGTGTATAAAGAGGTTTTGACAAACATTCGTATATGTTTTCGTGTCTTTCTGTGACTGTGATTTATGTAAAAATCTAACCTCAGAATAACATAAGGATGGAGAATGAGACCGGAGAGAATGTCCTTGGTCATAAGGATGCATCAGACAGCGCTGCTTACAAGAGTTAAATGGAGTTGCATATTTGTAACACATTAGCATTCTGCAGACTGAGTGTATAAGATGACTTTCATCCAGATGACAATATGACTCCTGACTATAGTGACTGGAGTCGATGGAGAGCAGAATATTTGTATTATATTTGGCACTTTGCAGGCAGGGCTAAACTGAAAGTGTCTGTTTTTACCATGGAAGGGGTGATAAATAATCAGGGATGATTAAGCAAGCTGTTCACCAAATTCATGTTTGTTTTTTGTTCCTGATGGCTGTAATGTGCAAAAACAGAATGTGCTGTCTTTTGTTATGTACTCCTTTTTCAGATGTGATTTTGGTTAATTTAGCATTTGGATATCGTCCCGCTTGTCTGATCGCTTATTTGTCTGTTATCAGGATATCTTAGAAAAAAAAACTTGTGAACAGCATTTGGTGAAATTTGTAGAAAAGTTAAGCCATGGGCGAAAGGACAAGTGCATAATTTAGTAGTATCATTGACAAAGTACAAAGCAGTTACAAAGCGGAGTTGTGAGAGACTGTGATTTTATCCAACTCCTGCACAAAAATTGGTCTTATTGGTCCGTATGGAACAATGCTTTTAGATTTAAATGACTCCACTTATTTTTCACAATCCATAAAGTTGCAGAGTTTCATCAAGGTACCTGCAGTAAGTTAAAATTGTTTTTTGTCACGCAGTGAGAGTTACTGTATCTGCAGTATCAATTCAGTTTGATTTTCAAAGCCATGAAAATTAATGAAGCGGGTGCCATTTTGTCAATAATATGATGTTAGTGTTGTTGTATTGATATTAAGTAATGCTATGTTTTGCTGTGTACAATTATTCTGATGTTTCTGAAGATTTATTCATGTAAATATAAAATATAAAGTTCAGGGTTTCTCAACCTTTTTTGGCTTGTGACCCAGCTTTCACAATCTCAGAATTGTCTTGATACCAGCGATTAGAGTTGCCAAGCTGTCATCAGAATGGCCTCCCATTATTATTCTATTTTTCAGTGGGCAGAGAAAACTCTGAATGAATCATTGACTGTATAAAAGAAGCCTTGAGTTGGCCGATGGCATTTTGGAGTTTTGAGGTCAAAAGGGACCATATTTGGATCAGAGGGTGGAGCTAGGGAGGACTCAGCCAGCCTACTTTGTTAACTATGTGCATTAATTTCTATTTCAACCTGTTACCTGTGTTAAATGGGATGCTCATTTTGGCTAGCGAAAGAAAGGGCTTGAAACAAAATATACTACCAGAAAAAAATTAACAGCTTTCAGTGTCCTTCAGAACAACCGAACGCGAGAGACATTTTTAGACATTGAAAATGTTACCATTAATTTGAACTGAAAACAGACTGAAAGGATCAAGTTCTGAGGCAAAAACAGTGACAACAAGTTCACGACCTAAAAATGTACATAGTGCCATGGCTATACATTTCTACACCGCGACTTGTCAATCACAAGGTAGCTTTGCCCTAAAGCAGGCCCTGCTTTATTGTCTGTATTAGTCTAAATGGGACTATAGTTTACTAAATTAACAGCATGCTGTATTGAAAAAGGCTTATGGTAGTGATTGGGACCAAAAACTCATCAGGAAACAGTTCACTGAGGTAATAAATCAAATGAGAAGTAGGGTCATTTTCTCATAAGCTTACAAACCACTGGACTTATTTGCGAAACCGGCGGAGTCACACCATGCCAGACAATAGAATAAAAACAAAAGCTTTACTTTTCCGACCCGGAGGCTATTTGAAGCTTTGTCTGTCTTACCAATTCCCCACAACCCCACCTCCTTATCAAACGACACACTGTAGGGTCCCAACACGAAGGATGAGAAACTCTGCTGTAACTGTTTTTTTTTTGTCTGTTATAAAGCAAATGAAAAAAAGTCTTGTGTCAAAACATCATTTTTGACTAAACATAAGTTGTGGGCCTCTCTATCTGTATATTGTGAGCATTGACAGCTTAACAAACCAATACGTGTACTGTGACACATTTTTTAATTGTGTGCAACTGTCAAACAACTGTGCGTTTGTTTGTTTTTTTGAGCTTGTGTTTTTACTCGGTGAACATTATAACTTTCTCTGACATTCAACGCATGTAAAGCATTTCCAGTCTGAGATACATGCAGCTACTGTATAGTGTAAAGGTCCTGATATATTTTGCTCGGGCTCAGGACTCATCCTGCAGATGCCTCTCATGCTCTAATAAAGATTTTAACTTCAATCTTCTTTTCTATTCTTCGTCTATTATTTGACCAATTTAATAAACAACGCACCTGTCCAGACAAAGAGAAAGTCTGCAGTGGACCTGGATATAATCTGTAAGTATGAGGCATATGATCATCAATGGATAAGCGAGGTGGAGAGAGAGAGAGAGATGGAGAGATGGAGCAAGAGAGCCACAGGAAGGCCTCATGAGGTTGTGTGGAGAAATTTAAAATCTTACAGAATTCAAAATAAGTTGTATTATTTAATCATGGACTAGAATACTGTGCCAGTTGTCCTTATTTTGCCGGGGCAGAGAGTTTGTTGGCAGGCTGACATATGAGTGGGTGATCCTGAGGCACAAGAAAACATGAGGAGAAATTAAAGTCTTGTTAAGTCTTGGCCTTGAGACAATGATCTGGCGATGAGTCACTGGAGAGCTGGAGTAGATAAACTGAAGGTGAATGAAGTGATGAGGGGCTATTGTGCAGAGCGGCTGGAGCGATGAGCTGATTGCAGAAAGACAGAGTGCACTAGGAACACAGGGACAGACACAATAGGGAAACACCAGGGGGCTAACAAACAGTCAAGTCACTATGACTTTATGTGCTTACTTCATACATGATATCTCATCAGTTAGATTGGCTCTGTAGAACTTCTGTGTTGTGCTGGAAGCCAGTTGTTAGTTTATGTTAGCTGACTTCATTCACACGTACTTCATACATAAAGTGATACTTGAGCAATTAGCTTGATTTCTGCTTATTTCAGACCCATGTAATTGTTCAGCCTCTCTGAAAGCAGAACAGTACCTCAGATATATTAAACTATTTTATAAAATCAAATTGGTCATCAGATGCAAATGTTTATATAATAAACAGAAATATAGTTAGATAAACTTTTATGTAACTGTAGTTATATATATAGAGTAGTATAGCTGTAGACTCATTATATTGCAAGATTTTGCCAGAAAATCAGTGAACATTTTAATGATCTGCTCAGTATTAAAAAAAGATTGTAACTTGCCAAATTTGTTAATTTACATTTCATTTTTAGAAAATTTAGTTTAAATTTGTATTTTCTGTTACAAATTAGTTATATGCAATGGTAATTTCTAAGAAACCGGTTTGGAAATGGTTTAAAGTTTTTTGATCTTCATGATGTATTATATCTTATGCTGCATTGTTTTGAAAATCTGTATGAGTTCTGGTATATGCATCGGTATTGTCAGTACCGGAAATATGCTGAAAAATCTCGAAGACCAACTTTTTTTAATAAGTTACAAAGTCAAATAAATATTTTGATAGCTCTCCATAAGAAAAACTAATCTTTGCACTAAAGTAAAATGGAAGAAACTTTGATAATTCATTTATTCTTTTTGGCACATGTTTTATTCATTCAGGTAAAACATGACACAACCGATCAACACCAGCATTTTGGAAATTGAGCGTACCCTTACCTTTAATACAACTTCAATTGCAGCTTATAGTGTGAAGTTCGCAAATGAGCTGTACAACCTTGGATCTCTAATGCAGGAAAGAGGCACTCTCTGAATATATTCCAGAGAGGATGAGAGTTGGACTTGCTTGATAACGTGGGCAGAGTTTCAAAATCGAGTGCAGCATCAACATCATCTGTCGGTGGCACAGGTTAGCAATTAGCATGAAAGCGAGGCAGAAAAGGTTTGCATGAATAGTGGGTCTTCAAAAATTCAACCTCCGGCAGGAATTTCATGCTCAGTTCAGGCCGATGTAAACACAAAAGAAAATAAAGAGTAGGTGAGATTTTGTAAAACATTAAGAAGGATGTTAAAAATGTGAATCCAGATCGTTTGACCGATTGACTCGAAGTCAGTGCCAAATGTTGTCCTATACTGGTTGAATGAGACACACCTGTTTTTATTGGATTTTAGTGGAATTTGTATTTTTCATGAATATTTTAATGAAAAGTCACCATTTTTCAAAAAAAAAAAAAAAAAAAAAAAAAAAAATGTGTTTTCATGAAAAATAGTGACTTTTCTTTAAAATTGTCAGGCCTGGACTAGGAAGGAGGACTCAGGAGCAGATTTAGAGCAGGCTTTTATTGCGAAATTTGATTTCTTCACTTGAACTCTTAAACAAGGTGACAAATAAATAGGCTATGAATCACAATCTAATCTGCAGGCTGAGAAAACAAGAAACGAAACTACAACTAAACTCGAGGCAAAACGACCTCAAAGCAAAAGAATAATGAAACAGAAAAACACTCCTGAAGAGGCAAAGAAAAGGGCTAAGAACTAAACTACACTGGCACATATGGCTATAAAAACTTGTAACAAAAAAATCGGAGAAAAAGGAAAAGGCTATAAACAAAACTACTCTTTCGACTGACTATGAAAACGAATGAAACAAAAGGAGGCACTCCACCGGAGGCAAACAAAAGGCTATGAATTTATCTCGAAACACACTGAAAACAATTACAAACAAAAAGTCACTCACTTAAGAGGATAAGTACTAGAAATACAAACTTGGATTCGTGGCTTTGACCAAGGCTGTGGACGAGAGCTGGGGTGCGTGACAAACACGACACTGGCACAGAACAAAGGGAGACGCAGACTATAAGACACATCAGGTGAGGGAACACAGGTGGAAACAATTAGGGATTAGGGGAGACGTCAGACTGGTGGCACATGAGGAAGGGCAAGTGACCTGAAACGAGAGGAGAGAGGACAAGACACCCCTCACCGCGGTGTGACAAAAATATTCATGAAAAATACATGTCAATTGTTTGATAGCGTCATCACAGCAGTAATTTTGTTTTCATCCTTTTGGATTGTAAACTCATTTTGACCAACTCACTAGGGAGCACCATTATGAGAGTTGGAGAGAGGATTTGACTCTTTTTTTCTGCTAATATACTTTCTGGGCATGGAGAACTGCACATGGCCTGTCTGTTAATATAACCAAGTCCTAGCTAGTGGTAGATAGGCAACAGTCAACAGTCTTATAGTATGGGTTCAAACTTTCCCTGTATCTGTTTTTTGGTACCTCAGTGTGCACACAGAGATGAAGTAAGCAACACTTTATTACTTTTGAGTTCAGCCCTGTGCCTGGAAACCCATCCAGAACTTTGCGAGGGGGTGTGTTTCATATATCTTGACATGGAGTCTGTTGACATTTCGAACAGCTGATATGCTTCTGCATCAGTTATGGTTGACCCCCCGCTGCTGCCTCATCACTACATGGGTGTAAGATCCATTTCCTGTCTCTGTGCCACTTGTCAAACTGAGAGGAGAAGTACTCTTGGAACTGAAGCAGAAGGCTCATTCATACAGCAAAGGCTTTTTTTTCTGTGAGTTTTCCCGCATCTGAATCAAGCGACTGAGGATAGAGAGTGCAGGCTGCAGCAGATAGTAAGGCCTCTTGAGGCAAATACGTATTGGGCTATATAAATAAGATGTAGTTGACCGATGAACATCCTGATCTGAATAATCCTCAACTGATGCAACCGGAACCAGCCTGTACTTGATCTATTCAACTCTGTTCCTCAGTCATTTTGTAAAAAGCCTCCACTCTAAAAATGATTGCATGGAGCAATTTTAAATGCCTGACAAAACAAAACAAAACAGAGAAGAACAGAACAGAACAGAACAAAAACCCCTGTGAACAGAGGAGGATTAAGGTAGTCATGGGCCCCTAGGCTATTTTTTATGTGGCCCTCCCCTTATGCATCATGCTCTCCCAGAAAAAATTTAATTTTGCACCATGTGTAACAGTGCAGGAGAATATTTGGCAAACATGATCCACATACACTCCAGTTAGCACACAGGTAGGTCAAATCGAATCGATGAGCTTGATTGGATGAGGTGACCCGTGTCTGCCCAATCAGTGCTGTTTTGTTTGTTTATTACCCCATGGACCAATAGAGGTCAATGAATTTTTCCATTATTGTACAAGTACCATAATTATACAAGTGTATTTAAATTTCTAAAAAATAATCTGACCAATTCAAGGACCCCTCCACAGGGGTGGAGCAGCAATTTTAAATGTGGGGGGGTTCTGGGGTAGCACATGAGCACCGCAACCACCTTTGGCCCCTGTTTCAGTCTCCAAAACTAATGCGATGCATTTCTAGATTTTCTTCACTAGGATATGCCAATAATATTGCATTCAAAATGTACATTATAGCACAACGCTCTTTAACCTAAGATACTATATATTCACAAGCAATCACATACCATGGTATTAAGAAATTAATGTATATGTCTTATTAAAGAACAAGTGTGAGTGAGTGAAATTGGCAAGAACACTGTGTTCCTCCCTCTTCTCTTGTGTTATCTCCCTCTCCTTCTCTCATGTTCTCCCCTTCTCCTTCTTTTGTGTTCTCCCCCTCTTGTCTTCTCTCCAACTTCTCTCCTGTTCTCTCCCTCATCTTCTCCATGCTCTCCTTTGTCCTGACTCCTGGACTTCCCTTCCTCAGAAACATCCTACATAAAGAACTCAGTGTTAATATTCCTGAACATGAAAGTGTTGAAATATTTTATGTAAACTCAGAACAAACAGCCTTGATTTTGATTAGGAAACATTCAATTCTTTTGTTGTTCTTTTATCTGCTTTTTATTAATTATTTTACATATATTTTGTTGTTCTAATCTGTTTTAACTAATCTTTCATCCTAGCCTTTATTGTACTCTATATTATTTTATTCCTCTTATTATTTAAGATTTTAATAGTTTTATTGCATTTCATTGTCTTCATTTCTATTCTTTTCTGGTTTCTGAGAGCAGTAACAGGGATGAGTTGATGTAGGAGATTTTCTTCATTGAAAAGAAGGTTTTAAACTCCAACAAATAGCTTTAAGTTACGTAAATGAACACCTACATGGCATTAATGCAAGAATATGAATGTACTACCATAAAATTGAACTAGTGCATTTATGGATTGAAAGCTAGCTTTCTGTTTCCCTCCTGTCACATAACTCCAATTAAATGACAACTTGACTTGAAAAAGAAGTCAATCTTCTGCTGCCTCTTCCTGTTTGGCATTCCTAACAAAAAGAACAATGATAATGTTGAATAATATCAAAATCAGTGGGTGTCTCTAGAAAACTATCTGTCAGTTACCATTAACTTTACCTGGCTTGCATTAACTTTGTTTGCCACCTGGCTTGCTTAATATTAGCGGACATGCCACAAAGCGAGACATAGTTTAGTTATTTACAGACAAAATTCTACATTATTAACTAGTTAACCGTTTCACACCTCTGCTCTGTTCGCTGTCTGCGGCAGCGAGTGACTGCAGCTCCGTGTTACATGTAAGTGTTTACTTTCCCGGGGGGCGGGACTAGTGGGTTTGGTCAAATGGCTGTGATTGGCTTGATGGCTGTCAATCAATCTAACTTGGCCAAAGGGTTTTCATGTATGGGGGACTGAGGTGCGCTCCATTTTAGTACGCTGGTACACCGCGAGGGCGGGCAAACGGTTTAATACCTTAGGAGAAAGTCGGGGGGATGAAATCACCTTGTTTTAAAAGTCCCCCACGGCTGAGACGCCACGGCCCCTCCACACGTGGGGCCCCTAGGCTGCAGCCTAGGGAAGCCTGTGCATTAATCCGCGTCTGCTTGTGAAACTTCAATAGAAAAGCACACAAGACTGGTGGTAACAGATGTGCTGACAGCAGTTTGAAACACCAGGGTTGTGAAAACTTGAGACAAACTGGAGATAAAGGGGTTACAATCATAGATCTACCCAGCTGACTGAACTAGTGAGGCGCAGCTGGCTGAATTACTGAGAGTGGTGTGGTCTTATTCCTAAACCTTTGTTATAATGACTTCACTACTGGTGACTGTTGACGTTTTGAGATATGCCCCTGAATGTTTTGTTTGTGTGAATAAAACGGTTGCAAAAATACATGTTTTCTTAATTCTACCAATGGATTGAAGGGTGTGATTCAGGTGAGCAATTACAGTGCAGACAGTACACTGTATGTGACCGATGCTGTTGTGTTATAGTGTAATATTGTGTAAAATGTTCGAGGAGTTGGTATAATGTGCTTACAAATTCAAAAGTACAGACTTTTTGAAGACTGGAAATGTACCAGAAATATTAAAGACTGCAGGTTCTTATCTCTTTTCCGACTACGCAGGTAGCCCTCAAGAATGGAAGAAGATGAGCAGGATGAGGAGAAACAGCAGGACTCCCTGAGATGAGAGCTGCCAGCATCCCCCCTCCACGACCACATCCCGAACGTCATCCCCTCCATCATCCCTGACAGCTACATCCTCTCCGCCTTTGTCACTGGCTTAATCCTCAGGACTCCCGGCAGGAGGAACACAGAGTGATGCAACTGATGACGTTATTTTCTAATAACTCTGGGATTTAACGGTGAATGGAGAATGTCTCAAAGATACAGAACATCATCATCAGCTTGCAATTTTGCAACCACGTATGAGTTTAAATAAGCCACTTGATGACTGTTGAGTCATAAGCCTTGTCCCTCTTGAGTGAACTCATTTCAGGCATCAGTGCTCTTCTTGGAAAAGAGGTTATCAATAGGATGTTAATTGTATATCAGGCAATTGCTAGTTTGGCATGTTGTTTACAATGAAGTGGGACGAAGTGACTGGAGGAGAGACTGCAGCAATGAAAAGCTTGGCCTCAAAAGTGAGCTCCCAAATAAGGTTCCACGAACAGTCCACACACTCTCTCTTGATATTACCACCATTTGTCTTCAGTACTATACTATTTTCAGGCTTAGCTCAGCCTTCACCTTTAGTTGAACTGAACAGAGCAACGTCAGCCACGATAACAAACTAATTGTGCTTGTCTCCGTCTCTGAGTGCCTGCAAGAGATGTGCTCTCCTCCCCAAGGATGTTCCGATTATTTTATAAAGAATGAAGAAAGAAAGCAAATCCTCACAGAACATATGTATTTTATGAAGAAAGAAGAATAGAGTACTACATAACAGTATCTCTACTACTGCTGGAGGAGTGTGGATGCACAGTCATATCCTTTTTTGAAGTCTTTTCGGCACCCAAGACATAAAAGAGGCGTGAAATACAGCTAGAAAATACAAACCATGGCAGGATTCTTTACAGAAGTAAATGCATACTATATACAGAAGTTGTATTTGTTAATTAAGTTGATCAAATGCTCGATCAAACTCTCTGTCCTTCACTATTGTGCCTTGTAAAGTGCTGTTCAAACCACATTTCTTACTGACGATTCACTGTCAAATGATGTCTCATTAAGCCACGTTGTGAACTGAATTGAAAGTAAATATATAAATCGACATAACCACTGTTCTGCTCGTCTGACAGAGGTAATAGAATACAGGCGTAGGTTATGAGAAGACAATGGACAAATGATGCAGCTGTGCCACGTGTCATAATTGATGGCACTTAAAAATGCGGCTCCAAGGCAGAGACTTATTTTGTCAAATGCCTGTTGGCTTGACATCTCTCTCCTCATGTGGAAGGGACTAAGACGCGAGGAGAGGAGATGAGGAAAGGAGTCAAGGATGTACAAACGAGAAATGAGAAGAGAGAAAGGACAGTTTTCAGGTACTTTACTTCTATTTTATGCTCCATCATAATTCTGTTTTGCTACATTTCAGAGGCAAATATATGTAATTCAAATTTATCCGACAGGTATAATTACTAGTTGCATATTCAAAATATAATTGATGAGATGACAGTGAAAGACTCACAGTAGATCTGTATAGTCACACAAACACTCACTCATAGTGTTTTTCCTTCTTCTTGTTTCATGATTTGATGAACAAAAGGAAACAAATCTCTTTCAAATATTGGTGACACCTCATACATTTCAGTGTATATATAGCAGAAAAAAATTAATTATTGCATCACTAAAATGTTCATATTTGTGCTTGTTTTGAGCAAAATGTATAATCAAGCAAGAAACTAAAAGGTGTTGATTGAAGACCATAGTCATAAATAATACCTTTTTTATTTATTGTACTGAAAAATAAACAATATACCATCATTTATAGGCAGAAACTGTTGTTTACAGTGAAAGCATTCTCGTCACACCCTGCAAAACATGGAATATATTGCATGTGAGTCCAGTTTAATACCTTGGTATCTTTATTCCCAAATCACTTCATCCCACAGGCCAAAGGTCAGTGACAATAAGCTTATTGATTCACTATTTCTCTCTCACACATCCACACACACTGTTCTGTCTGTGTCTATCTACAAATATATACACAGATAGTTTTTATAAAATGTAGAAAAATTACATATAAAAACATCTTTAACCCATATCTCACAAAAATTGTGTTAACACTCAACAACAGTGCTCAGTTTGGTAGAGTAAACATGGTGTGTGTGGCCACAACTGGATCGAGCCATGTAAAGAAAACCAGAAACAAACTTTGTGACAAAATGTATGATGCAACACAGACCCTCTGTGGTTCTATCTATAAATTTACATTCCACAGCAACGCATCGATTCCTCCAATTAATTGTCTTCAACGGCTACTTCCTCAGAGAGCAGCAAAGTTCAATTGAATTTGTCAGTGTTTGTCTAGGCTGACTGACTTTATACTTGATGTGGGTGGTAGCACTCAGAGGAAAATGTAATGAAAGATGGAAAAGGTGGGCTTTGTGTCTATAATGATGAAGCATGAATGATCTTGTTCATAATAAGAGATTATGGAGATGAAATTTGAATTAGCTTCTAGAGTTTCAAGGTAAGTTTTCAAATAAGTGCACAAAGCAAATTAAAAGAAATAAATTTTTCATGCAGTAAAGCACAATTTCATGATAGACACAGCTATAGAGATGGCCTAATTAATGCTGGCATTTGTTTAGTTTAATACAAAGCCATCTCAACAATATTAGTTCAGCACTCCAGAGTCAAAATTAATGAAGAAAAATCCCAACAGTAATGAGTAAGACATTCCACTATTATTGCTTGGACTTTTGAAACAGGCTCAGCTTACTGAAAACAAATGTGGTGTGTCCCTGTAAGGGTTGCGTGTGAGTCAATGCACTCGATATAGCTTTCAGTACTTAAATTCACACTTGCACAAATATTTTCACTCATTTGTCAAAGAAACAAAAATATTCTGAAACCAAAAACCCTGGAAAGCAAAAGCCTTTTCCAACAAAGCTTTAAAATTAGATTTATAGTTAGTGTGCCACTAATTAAAGCTCTGACTAATGCCTGCAACAAAATCTATTACTTGTCAACCTGACCTTTCTGGTTTGGGACATATGACACCTATAGAAAATATACATCCTGCCCTGCAAAGTGCACAACCATTAAATCATGATGCTATCTGTGCAGAGACAAGTCTTTGCAGGCACCTTCTTAAAGGGTAACTCCATCAGTTTTACACATTAACGTCTTGTGGAGTACAACTGCATATATGAAAAAGGTAAAGCTTTTTGTTGCTGCAGCGGAAGCTGCATGTAATCTGATAAATTGCTTCCAGTGATGTCAGTTAGTGGCTTAGTTGCGTTGAGTTGCACTCAATGGCATTGTGGGTAATGTAGGCGCCAGGTTTTGAAAAGGAATAAGAATATGTGGAATAAAAAAGGTGATATCTCTGGTTCTGCTGTATCCATTTTAATAATTTGTTTTCAAACGGTTCATACTGAGTCTAACAGTGTTACAGTGCAATGCTAATCCCGGAAACCGCTTTTCAAAACCTGATGCCTACATTACCCACAATGCCATTGAGTGACATCACTAGAGGAAATTTATCAGATTACATGCAACTACCTCTGCCGTCACAAAGGGATTTATAGTACTTTATTTGTTTATTTAGTTTTACAAATATGCAGTAATGGCATTACCCTTTAGTGTTGTTAAAGGGTTTTGCACAGGCAAAGGGAATCCAGAAATTTACTCTAAATTTAGCACGCTATTTTTCTTTTCTGGTCACTCATTACATTGTGGGGAATTTGGTCATTGAGTTTCTCTTAACTGGTCCATAAAATCTGACAGTGCAACCCCACTAGGATGGTTGTACATTGAGAGAAGAAACCCCCACCTCTGAATAACAAATCTGTTGTGTCATACTCTTGAAAGCAAAGTGTCTTACAGTGTCTTTGTTCATAAGACATACAAGCATGTATCCTTGGCATAAACATGAGAACATGTCGATTCAAGTGTTCAACGTGGAAATAAAGCAGTAACACAAAGAGCTATATGATGATGTGCATAGAAAAACTGGCTTCCATAATACTTCAACTCTTTCATTTTATTTTACAGGCTCCTTCCCCTTATTTCTAACTGCGACACTGTTCACTTTGAAGAAAATGCAGCATTTTCAGCAAATGGCACTTTTTTACTCCTTTTTTTTAAATCTTGGTGGATAGACCTCATGGGGTTACTTCATATTTAGACAAACAAAAGTTTAACAAAAGTTCGCCATGCTCACATTCACATGTGAATACTGGGACTTGAATTAACTTCTACTTCCACCTTTAAACAGCAGCAAAAAAACAGAGGTCACTCCAGTCTGCAGTGTGGATTTGACGTAATGATGCACAGCTCCAATTACATTCAACTGAACTCCAAGGAAAAAACAGACTTCACTTTATCATTTGTGCAAAAAAGAACTGACATTGCACAAAAGCATATCTATACTGGATGAATAGTGTTTCTAATGTATCAAGATCCGGAATAATTACAGTACAGCTGCAAACTCTAAATGGCAAAAGACTGTAGGCAGTATTGACTGCTTCTATATTTATGCAGCTGAAAAGAGAAAAACTCAGCAGACAAAGACAGAAGTGGGATATTGTAAATCTGAAATGCAAGAGGTGAGGGTCACGCAAGTCTTCCACATTTTAAAAGCTCAGTTATAAACAGGATTATCAGGGCAAATATTCCATCACACAATGCTAACTGTTCAGTCACAGCTTTTTCCAAGGGTGGCACTGTACATTTTATATTCATTCTGCACCTAACCCTGTCACTAAACTGCCTTTTTATAACAGAGATATCATTCAGTTGGAAAACCTTATTAAGCATTAGTTTTATATACTTAAAAGAATATCGTCATGTGTAAAGTGCAATTAAATCTCAGCACTGTGCAAATATCCGTGTAGGGCCATACATGTGTAGAGCCTTAAAAGGCATCATGGGAAACATTTGTGCACATATAACTTTGAAACATCACTGCAGCAGCAAATGAGGCAACCCAGCAGGCCTTTTATTCTATTACAGTATTACCAGGATTTGAAGCAGGATTACTACTACAATATCATTCACGTGAATTATGTGGCTGGGGACAACTGGGCCAGACAAATTAAGTTGATGCTCCCTGCTTTCCTCCACCAGTTACGTAAGAGAAGTGCTTTACTCCCAGTGGCTCTGGCTGAAGGTGCACAGTAGCCAAAAGACTGTAATTGTACTGTGTATTTCATACACTTCATAACCATTTAGTTGTGTAGCAAGTTCATATTGGGTAATAATGGTGACATGTTAAAGCAAAAATAACACAGTTTGTACTAAATTACAAGATACATGCTTGCATGTCCCCCTATAGTGTCCAAAATAAATCTTTAGCTCACAGGACATGAACACCATCATAATTCATCATAATACTCTAAGCTGTGAACAAAATGCACAGCAAAACCTTCATTATGCCGGATTCGCAACTGCTGCGGTACTAATCAGGTACTGATTACGGAAGACTTAAAATGCCGATATTAAATCCAATCAAACAAAGGAATAAAGTGAAATACAATATGCCTTGAAATATTCATTTCTTTTTGTATTTACTTGGTCATAAATAGATGAAAGTATTTGTCAACAAGACAACTTTCAGTTGTTTCCCATGCCACATTCGAATCAAACCCCCACACAGAAAAAAGGGGGGGAGTCGCCGCTTTGGGTGCACAGAAAGAGAAAGCATTTTTTCCATTAGCCACAGCTTCCACAGAACAACATGTGCCTCATTCTGCATTCTGAGTCAGGAGAGAAACTCTCTTGCTGTGCTGACTGCAGTCACCACCTCCATATAACCCACAGCATGATGCCTCTATATTAACTGTGTGACAGTTGAAACAGGAATCTTGAACTAAGAAAAATAAGGTGATTACACAAAAGAAAAAAACATGGAATGCATTCAGTATGAGTAATCGATGTTATATAAATATAAATATCTCTAAGGTTGGAATTTGTACTAATGTTACACTTCACAGCAGACAAATTTGTTTTCTAATTTCCCAGGTCACAATAACACCTCCGGCAACTGATTAATGTTCGAGGTCATTGTATTATAAATGCAGGTTGAACCCCAAATGAACAACAACTGCAGTTTGGGTCACATGGGGATAACTAAGTGCTTCATGAAAACACTCCCATACTTTAAATAAACATTTAACAAGGGTTGGTATTAATAAGAAACTGCAGCCTCGAAGCAGTAAGGTCAATCAAGTGGACACATTACATTCCTATAAATGAACACAATCAGTGTGTCTTCCTTGCAAGCAAACAAACCATACAAATTCAAAATCAAGTGATGAATTCCAACACTTCCACTACAGCAATAAGACACAAATGTGGATATTACGTTTGTGTGCTTGTGTGTATGTGTGTGTGTGTGTGTAAGGGATTTCGTGCTTCCAGTGCTAAACAGACAAAGTCATTGGTCTAAACTGCATATTCGTTGCTCAGGCACTTGTTTTAAGTCATAAAAACAGAATAAAAAGTGGACTTGCTCATACATGTGATGGACAGGTCATTTCATTCTGTTCTTTTCATCCCAGCATTAAGGGACCCTTCATTTTCTGCATGTCTCTCAACTCCATGGTGCAAACCACTGGAGCCAATTCATTAACTGGCAACAAAAAGGCCACCCACTGTGAGTGGAGCTCTATTGCTTTGATCTCAGAGACTGGACGTCATTCACTTCATAACAAATGAAAGGCTTAGTGTATGTGTGGGGAGGTGTTAAGTATCTCTGTGTTAGAAGCTGGACTCGGGGACTGTCCTTTTGCGTCCCAGTGAGGTTGTGCTGTAGCGAGTCCTCTGCAGAGTGCCGTAAGATGGTTTATCTGTTGTGAGGCTGCGCGATGGTGCTGGGGTTGTAGACATCCCATTACGATGCAAAGATGCTGTCCTGCGCATGCTATGCTCCGCTTTGGTGGGGATGTTGGAAGAGCTCTGGGAGCGTTTGATGTCAGTGGTGCTTCGTCCCACCTTCCCATTTGCCAGCTCATCGCCCAAATGGCCTGAGCCATTAGATTTGCCTCCCTCCACCCCAGCTCCTCCTCCTGCTGCCCCATTGGACAGCGACAGCCTGGAGAGGGTCCTTCTGCTACCTTCCTCACTTCCGCCTTTCCATGACCCACCCTCTTTGGACTTCCTTGAGTCCTTATCCTTCTTCAGGAAGTTACCTTTGAAGAAGGAGAGAAGTCCCTCGTGGCTCTTGGGCAGTTCGCCTTTCTTGGTCTTAGAGTTTCCTTCATATGTACCATGGTGTTCCCTATCAGCCCTGTCCCCTTTTTGTCTTCTCAGAGTCCCATCATGAAGGCTGGGAGTGCTGTAGCTGGGCTGAACTCCAGCACCGGAACTCCTTTTTGCCTCAGTATCCTGTGAAGCTTTGGATGAGCTTTGCTTCCTGGCATCCTTCCTCCTGGTGAGGGTGTTACTACTTGAGCTACTGCTGATATTCACAGTGCTTTCATCTCTTGTCTGGCTCTCCTTGCTGCGTCTCAAGCTGGCTGTCTTTTCTGATGGCCTCCTCTGGCCCTCCGGGACTTGTGGAGACCCCTCTCCGGGCTTACCCACACAACTGATGCTCCCGACGCTGGAAGATCGAACAGTGCTTGCAGCGCGGCCCTCAGCAGCTTCCTTGGCGCCGCGCGGTTCGCTCATCAATGTTACTATTGGGTCTTTTGTGCACCGGGGCCGTCGGCCAGATTCCAAGTACTGCACCAGCTCCACAGGGGCAGGATCTTGGACAGGTGGAGGCACTGTGTCAGGTTTCCGTCTGTCCTTTGAACCAAAGGACCAGCGCAGGGGAAGCACTTTGCTGAGGGTGTCCTTGGTTTTGCTGGGGGCTCTCATGCTCACGCTGCGTCCCTGAAGACCCCTTATAAATGGCCTGCTCTCAAAACCCCCTGACAATTAAGTAGAGAGGAAAATGTTTTTACATTTAAATGCACAATCTTTGCAAAGAATAAGCCACTGACATGATTAGGGCCAATCCTGGATTACCTTTTTCCTCTTTAGAGTCATTGTCGAGGAAGACTGGAGACTCAGGCGAGTCGGGTAAGGACAACGGGCAGGTGGTAGATGATCGAGACACCAGACTTCCTCTCTTACTGTCCCCTGTCAGCCGGATTAGCCAGTGGTCTGACATTGACGAACTTGTAGAACCTGTGAGACACACAAAGGAAAGAGAGGGATCAGAGGAGGAATATGAACCATAAAATACCAGTTTATCATTACACTCTTTTAACATTGTTGAACATGGTGGACATTTTAAATTCCATGCATTCCTTTCCTTTGTCTAAATCTAGCCCCTCTATTAACCACAACAAAACTTGACCTTCAATGATACTGTCGGAGATTTGGGTGTGTTAATCTAGTAGCATCTAGCCTTAAGCTGTTAGCCTCGAGTGATGAAGAGCGGCTATAAAGGTTTGGCAAACTCACTTTGAATTAAAGTCACAACCCCAGATATGATTTATTTTCAAACTTGTAGTCTTCACACCTAGCTGACACTGACTCAGGAGACATCACTTGAGGCTATTTATCGAATTTGCGAAGCTCTCTGTGGAGCCAGAAAAGGCTTTGTACAACATCCGTCACATTTGCAGTGGCACCAACACCTGTGAACAGACTTTGATGTGTAAAATCAGGGGACTGTCATTTCAACGAAACAGTTTAACCCAAAGGAGAAGTTCTGATGTTGATGAAGTTTATATTAACACACTGCCAACAGCGGCAGATTAATTACTCAAATGTATAAACCAGTCTAGCATTCACATTTTTATTGAAGCAAATGTACATAAATAATAATAACAGCAAGATGTACAGGAACAAATGTTAAAAATTGCAATGCAGCAGAATGGCTCCTACTGTACAATAAACTGCCTATACACTATTTGGTAGTTTAACCTACAAACTAAAGTACCGCAAAAATCTACTTAAAGGGTAATTCTGGTATTTTCAACCTGGCCCTCTATATGAATGTTTTGGTGTATAAATGATTTTAAAGTTTTAAAATCGGTCCAGCATCACAGCTGCAACATCTGCAATGTAATCCCGTAGGACAACTCGAACCGTCAAAATGATGTACACTAAAAGTGTTTGTTTTTGTTTCTCAGAGGCTGAGGTTGTTATTCAAAGTGTCTGACAACATTACAGAAACTATTCCTACGACGACAGATCTTTTTGTTAAATAATTAGATCCTTTTAGTAACCAAAAGTTACAGTCTCGCTCTGAAATCGCATGAGTTGAGTTGTATACGGTTGTTGCTTCATCTAGATTGTACAATTCAGTTCGTCTGGGACCCCTGCCCTGCATGATTTAGAGGTTTCCCTGCTCCAACACACCTGATTCAAATAAAAGTTATCAGGCTTCAGCAGAGCTTGAAGACAAACTGATTAATTCAATCAGGTGTGTTCAGGGAAACATCTAAGGCATGCAGGACAGGGGTCCCCAAGGACGAGGACTGAAGAACAATCAATTATCAGGCAAACTTTTGGATTCATTTGGATAGATTCTTGCTAGCAGTTCCTCCAAACTCCTCTCTCAAACTCTCTCCAGTGTCGTTTTCCCGTAGCAACTCGCCTCTCGCGAGATTTCAGAGTGAGACTTCTCCTCGGACGGGATTTGTGTTTCTGGTTACAAAAAGGATCTTATTATTTGACAAAAAAGTCTCTCTGTAGGAATTGTCTCCAAATTTGTTGTCAGGCACCTCAACTAGTCAATAGCAATACCAAGCACTTCTAGTGGATGTAACTTTAACAGACGGAGTTGCCTCTAAGGATTACTTTGCGGCCATTGCAGCCATGTTGCGGGTGCCAGCTGATGTGATCTCCTCGACCGTTTTCAAAATGTTTGGTAATTATGAATCATTTATACACCAAAACATGTAAATACAGGGCCCTTGTTTAAAAATACTGGAATTTGCCTTGAGTGAATATACTAGGGGATATGTTTGTTTTCTACCATCCATAAACGCCCCTCTTTTTAAATTTTTTTATTTTATTTTATACACCTTTTGCCACATAAATGTGTTATGATGACCACCACTCAGAGTTTGCTGTTTTTTTAAAGTGTGAACAGTAGAGAGGGAGACATTGCTCCTTGCTGGTTCAGACTAATGGATTTAAATGTTCCCATACCAGTGTTGCGAGCAAACATGCTTTTAACGTGAAAAATGTTTTCGTTATTTGTGCAACATGGCCTCCTTATCCCCCAAGCCCCAGCCAGTAACCTGGAATTGATGGTCTGCCAATATTGTTCCAATCCCTTAAATGCTCTGTTTATCTCCTCCATACAGAGAGGGAAGAGGGGGAAACACAAGTGTATGTGTATGTGATTCTTTTTGATTGGTTGCTGCAACTGATCAGATGGGACTGTCAAAGTAGCAGGCTGCTATGAACACAATGTCCCTAATCATAAAGTATTATGGGGAGAGAAATACAGAACATGCATGTTATTATGTCACATTGTTCCTCCATTGTTTTGACCACCACTCAGCCATTTTCAATGGTACTTCATGTTTGTTCTTTCACTCATGAAGAGTTCTGACTGATTCAAATTTTGTCTGTGACTAACCTCCTCAGGTAAAGGGGGAATGAATTATGAAAAAATAATGAAATTGGGGGTTAAGAATAGATCTTTTATCTGTTTATCTGTTTTTACATCAATATTGTTATCACATTACTTGCACACTCTATTTTTAGAAATGTAAACAGCAACAGCCCTATGGGACATTTCTGAGAAAATATATTTAAAAAAAAAAATCTGTCAATTGATTGACCTAGATGTAATACATCATTTTAGAATGCGAGCCACACTCAGCCACAAATTCAATAATGAAAGTTTTAATTAAACTAAGCCTAAAGCAGCTAATCATGCATGCAAAGACATGGCTCTGCAACACCCACACAGCTCAATTTTTAAGAGACAATGGGTGTAGTATTTTAATCATTTATTTTGTTGTAGGAAATAAAAGACAACTATCATTCGAAAGCAATCATTTTCCAGAGAAATTCAGCAGTCAACAGGCGTGTGCACTGTATTTAAAGCACCCAAAAGTTTGGTTTATTTATTTAGTATTTAGACCGTTAAATATACAAATAAGAATCAATCAAAGTCTTTTTTTTTTCAAAAGAAATCTTTGTTATTAATTTATTGCAAGTTTAATACTAACAAGTTTAAGCCCAGCTAACCTGCTTCATGAGGACGGCAAGAAAAAAGCAAGGAGAAAAAAAGAGCCCCTGGAGCCCATCGCTCACAGTCAGCAGACAAAAGTGTTTTCAAGGCATTTAAGGTCCCGTCAACTGACCACTTGGGAAACAGTGAGTGACAAATCCACCAAGTGGTGATGAAAATGCTTTAAGAGTTGACGTTGCATGAAATGATGCTCGATTGGGAATTAATGCCCTGTTTGCCTCCATCTTCCTCCATATCCTTGGTTTTATCTCTATTCTGTATGTAAGTAATAGAAGCTGTGAGGAGGGATACGAGATGACACGAACAACAAACTGCAAATAGCTCGTTAAAAACATGTCTCCCTTGAGTACTCCTGCCTTTTCCTGAGGAGATAAGTGTCTTACTATTCCAAACCTGGACTCTGGTCTGTTTCAGTGGCTCAGTGCACTTCACATTTAATCTTTCACACCTAGAGGCTGGCCATTCACTGATTTTACACAGCTGCAGTTAGCTGATATGTGAACAGTTGGCTTAAGGAAACAGGATGAAAAACATTATTAACATTACAGTGGAAGAAACATACAATCGACAGCGCTTGATATTTTAAATGTGGAGAAGATAAACAAAGTGAACTAGAGAGAGTGCATTATGTGGAGAAAATGTATTCAACTCCTGACAGCAGTTAAAAAGAGAGCTCTTTCTGACGTACACAGTAAACACACTGTACATGTCACACACGCCACACAAATACTGTACTTATTGACAAAGGTTGACAGCTTAAAGGATAAGTTTGGCCAAAAATGTATCATCTACTCACTCTCATGCCGATGGAAAGGCGGGTGAGGTTTCGTAGTCCGCCAAACATTCCTGGAGCTTCACAGCAAAACAGTGTTGCAGCATTCTGCTAAACAACTGAAGCAGACTGGGACTCGTTTCAAAACGTAAAGACAACAAACTGACAGCTTGTCTCCGAAAGGCCAGTGGTCCCATATTGATTTGAGAAGGTGGTATTTGCAACCTCGACACATGGTCGAGCTTGTGCACCCACAGCAGACTGGGTGCGCGCTAACACTATTAGCTTAGCAGCTTGTCAGTGATGATTTTGGCTTAAAAAGGAGTGTAAATATCATCTGTTCAAATCAACTTGGGATCTCGTGGCCTTCTGGAGACTTGGATTATGACGAGCTGCATGGAGCCATTTTATGTTTTTTTTTCAGTTGGTTTTTACATTTTAAAACAAGTCTCCATCTACTTCAGTTGTTTTTGAGAATGCTGCAATGCTGTTTTGCTGTGAAGCTCCAGAAATGTTTTGTGGACAAGGAAAATTCACCCAACTTTCCATCAGCATGAGGTTGAGTAGAAAATGACTAAAAGTATATTTTAGGGTGAACTTATCCTTTAATTACTGGAGACATTCTGACATTTTCAGCAGCCATACTGTGGTAACAGGTTTCAAGTTCATCTCCATGTATGTATGGTTGCTATGATTTATATGACATTTACCCTTGTAAGTAAACAGAGGACATCAGTTGCAAGACACAAGTGTATTGACAGAATGCACCAGAAGAATCTGCCTTGATGTATTGGCAGTCAATAAAGAAGCAAAGGGACGCTTTACCGATGTTGAAAGAGCTGCTTTAAGGCAGGTCATTCAAGACCTTCAGAAGGTTGATAATGTTCCACTTTTGCTGGCCTTTAGTCAAACGTACTGATTGACCATTGAGCAAAAAAGTCAATTTGCTTCACAGTACTCTGTCCTTACATAGCTTCCACAGCTCTGCAGTGCCCTCTGTAATTCCCATCCGCCGTCACATCTGATGTTTGAGGGTTATTATCAGATTGGTTATTGGATTTAGGCAGCAAACAGCAGTCAGTGCACACTAACAGGCTCAGGGCCAGACTGGAGGCTACAACACCCTATGGGACCCTGCACACAATTAATGGGGGCTTCTTAACTTTCGAAGTTGTCTCTGATGCTGAAAAAGTCAATACGAGGCTTCTACATTACTTGATGCAAAGAGTGTAGCCTGCACACTTAATCCCGTCTGGGTACGGAAGAACAGCGTGTACAAAAAGCAGACAACAGTGTCACATTAGAAAAATATAAATCATAGAGTATGAATAATAACACACCTTGCTTTGTTGCATAGATGGCTTTTTTTGGGCTCTACATGATTGTTACGGTGACAAGAAATATGTTATACTGAGGCTTTTTAGTGTGAATCCAGCAGTTGCAGAAAAAAACTGAAGGCCAGGCACTACAGACGAAAACATTGTTTTCATGCACTAGTCAATTTTGAGATTTCTGGCTGTTTTCCTTCCGTAACATTTCTTCTTTAAGATCAGTAGAAAGAAAACATCCAAGATTCACATGAAGGTGTTTGTATTAGTTCAGATTTCTGTTCTGTAAAATGTATGCAAATATGTGCTGTCTAATTTGATAATGCCCCATTTGCACATTTAAACATAACATTTCAAAAAACTTCTAATGCAAAAAAAAATCTCTTTAATGTAAGTAATCAACTGGGTAATTTGCATTATTTTATTTATAAGTCACAATTTTTACCCTTTTCACCTGTAGAGCCTTAGAGGTCCGATGTGTGGGATTTAGTGACAGTGAGCAATGTGGTTGCAAAATGCAACCAACTGAACACCCCTCGTCTCACCCTCTACTAAGGTGGCCACTAAAAATGGGAAAAATGCAAAAGACCCTCTCTCGAGCAAGAGTTTAGTTTGTCCATTCTGAGCTACTGTAGAAACATAGTGGTGCAACATGGTGGAGTCTTTGTAAGAGGAGCCACTCTCTCTGTAGATATAAAAGGTTCATTCTAAGGTAACAAAAACACAACAATTCTTAGTTTCAGGTGATTATACACTAATGAAAACCTAATTACGGATATTATATTCCTTTTTCTAATTCTGCCCTTAACTCATACTGGACCTTTAATGATTTTACACATTTGCAGTTCCCCTGCAGTCAGACAATTTAACATAACTTTCTCATGCCTCTAAGTTCTCCCCGCTGTGCATTCAAGCAGGTTTTGACATTGCTGGCTCATTATTCATGTACGCTGCAGGAGTGTCTTTTGTTAATTGTATTTTTAACCATTGAAGCCAAAACTCTTTTTCCCAATGAATGACAGCGTTCCAGGGCAAAAAGAAAAGAGAGAGTGTATGTGCCATAAAATAAAATGTATAATACCGTCTGTTACCTCATGCGTCGTTTTTCCTCCATCCTAAGGGCTCAATTGTACACTTGCAAAAGAATCATTTTAGAAAAAGAAATGAATCAGCAAGACTGATTCTGGTCCACAAGCGGAAAATGGATGTAATAATAAGCCCCCCAGAGTCTCACTTGAGCTCTCACAGTGGTCTAAAATAATACGTTTTGTTTTCGATATTTGTTGCTGAGTTTTATCACCTGATATTTAATTTACAGAGATGTGTTTTATGTGTTATGTATGAATTCTGAGAGTCAGTGTACAGTCAGGATTCTTCAGGGATTTTTATGGTCATTTTTGTGCTTCTTACACAAAGTTCTTTAAACTGGGGAACTGTGGGCCCAGTCTTTAGTGTTGGTACATGAAGGCATGATGCCATAGGTGTATCATTGCAACTCAGGAACGAAGGAACAAGGAAGGCAGTTATTCAAGATAAGGCACAGAAAACAAGCCTTTAAGAAGGCAGAAACTGTGTGTCTTATGTTTGCCCCTCTCTGTCCAGTGCGGTTAATCTATAGGAACTAGCCAATTACCTGCACACCTGGATCGATTACATTCCTGCACATGGGCACTAGGTGTCTAGGTGTTACCATGGAAGTGGAAAAAGAAAAACAAGACGTAGTTTCTGGTGCATTTTTTGATTTGGATGAACTAAACAGTATTTATTAACCATTTACAAACTCTAATAAACATCAATTGCAACTTTACAATAAACAATTGCTTAATAAATGGTTTATAAAGAATTTAATTGTTTATTGAAAGTAAAATAACAATAAAATAAAGTTGAATTAACTTTAAAAATATTAGTCATTTCATTATGTTACCCTTTTCTCAGTGCAATGTTCATAATTTTTGCGCATTTTTTTCTTCTTAGTAACTTCAGTAGTTTTTTTGTAAGGTACGCACATCCAAAAAACTTCTGCAGGTGCTGGAACAAAGAACAATCCAAAGGCGAGAATCAGACAAAAAGATATGCACGCTGCACCAACAGCTCCCTGCAATTTTAATCAGGCGGTGCTTTGATCCAACAGAGATCTTCATCAGGCATTGACAAATTACCATCACAAAGCAAGACAGCAAACATAAACACATTTATCACTCAGGGGATTGTGATCTGCATGATTGATGCTGCAATCCATTGCAAGTTATAAGTTGATAATTACGAGTTGATATTCCTGACTTCCAGTCTAAGTGCTTCCTAGTGCATCTTGTTGGGAAAACATAGATGTCTGCAGCAAAATGAGGTTTTTTAAGTCTGAATACTTTACAAGCAACTACAGCAGCTGTTTAACAGAATAGGGCCAGGGCCATATTAAATGAATGGACCCCCACCACACCCACATTTTGATTACTGGTGAACAAATCAAAATGATTCACCTGCCACATGATTACATTTATGCTCATTCATTTGACTTAGGTATTTTAGCTTATCTATTCAAATTTTGGCTTTCAAACGCATTTGGTTAGTCATGTATGTCTGTGTAAGTGTAGCTAACGTCGAGCATGTTTTTAAGAAAGAAAAATTAAGCTGTAGAGAGAAGACATAATGAAGAGTTTACGGTTGGAGAAATGACAGCAGAGGCAGTTTGGTTTGCAGTCCTTTGAGTGCAAACCACTGTATGGCACTCCCCTCTGACTTCCCAAGATACTTCTTAGCTAGTTATTTGATAGCATACCTCTGACGGAGCAACTGGCCGACCACGGAGGAATGGTGTTGCGTCTCTGGTAGAAAAGGATGTAGGCTCCTCTAGTGCATACCTCTTCCTCTTGCACCAGGTCCACGCTGCTGTCGTCGTAGCTGTACCACTGTCCATCCACCGAGTTCCTGCAGTAAGCTGGATTAGAAGGTGACAACAAGTATGAATGATGGACACCTGGAAGATACTATATATGAATGCTCAAATCAAGCAAGACTTAAAAGATGAGGCTGACATTTGATATTTAACTATTATCGACAAATCCTTCAACATCAGCCTCAAACAGGTCATCACTCCACACTTTAGAACTCTAATGCGGTCCAAAAATTTTTAAAAACGCATACAAGTATTGAAGCTTGGATTTTTTGGTGGCATTTTTCTTCACTGCAAAGAGTGTGGCCAGTTCATGGCAAAAAAGTATGGCTGCCTGACACATGCAGCTGCTCTCTGAAGAGTGATAACTCTGCAGCCAAGGTCTTTAAGAATAAAGTACACTAGCTGTGCTCATTGCAGTGAAGTACAGTTACTCAGGTATGGCTCTTTATGTGAGGTCAAAGCTTGTCATAAAGAGGCATAGACGTATGGTATCACATAAACACTATGTAAATATACTGTACATGCGACACACAGAGAGCCCTCCACTAATCACATACATAACTCATAGGAGAGGTTTTGTGTAAAGAATTGCTGCTGTCTGTTAAAATTTCCATCTGTCAGGCGATAACATATGGATGCATTATAGATGTCTTTTTCCTATTATATTTTTGGGCATTTTCACCTTCATTTGATACTGACAGAAGAGGCAGACATGATGACAAGATGAGAGGGGTATGGCATGCAAACATGCAAAAGTTCGCCAGCTGGAATGGAAATGGCGACAGGTTGAGGGCCACGTGGGATGTGTTGTGACCATTTGGCTGCCATTGTGCTCCTATGCAATATAATAACTTTCATTTTTTATTATGATGCATAATCACCCCACTGTGTCCACGTTATTAGTGCTCCAACTTCCACCTCAATGCTATAAAAGATCCAGAGACAGGGCGAGCAAGCTGCTCCTTCCCCCTCATCTCCTGCTGTCACTCTGACTCTCCTACATTCTGTATTTGCCTCAGAGCTGTGTGTCTTCAGCATCCATCCCTGCAATTACAAACCTGGTTTTGCCTCATCTGTGAGACAAGTTTGTCATCCTGCCAGCCTGAAACTCATCACCTACATATGTTCTTTCCTGTTACTTCCAAAAGCTGAAGGAATGTTTTAGTTTGAAGTCAGTGACTTTCAAACACAACTCTGGTAGGACCTCCATGCATAGGTTTTACTATAGATATTTCCTATAACTATCATCAGATATGTTTCCCTGTTGTGTCAATTATTTTGAGAAAGACTTTCCTCAAATCATTTAACTTCAATTGATTGAATTATATTACCCCTCCAGCCTCCTGAATGTGTTCGTTTCACTCTTTTTTTTCATTTCTTAATTAGCGGATCTCACTTGTTCTTCCCTACGGTTTTTCCTTAAAAATTATGTTAAGCTGAGCGAAAGGTAAACCTCATTAACCAAGTGTGCAATGTGGTCTGAAAATCCTCCAAATGCTGGCAGTCTTACCAGTTATTTGGACAGGGTTTGCAATTAGTGAAACTATGTCACAGTGGGGCCTTACTTTGCCATTTGCAATTACTACCAGACTTTACTGAGCAAGCATTTAGAGGTCATTAGGGACCCAAACAGTGGCCAAACAGACACTTTCAAACTTTTCAAGCCTTGACCTCAAGCTTAAAAAAAAAATATTTGCTGCTTGTTTCCTCCAGTGCATCAGGTGGTGGGACCGAACAGTATTTGGACAATAGAATGTGTTTGACAGGCTTTAATCACTCCAGCAGGATCCTTACTGCGACCTGACACTAAAGGGACAAAGTGTTACACATATAATGTCTTCTGCAAACTTACCAGTGATGGATACCACAGACAGTGGTATTCTGCAGGACTTAATGAGCTGACTTAATAATGAAATGGATCAAGCAAGGGATTTGCTCAAATACTGCACTGCCGTTACATTGCTTGTGATAACGAGGCTGTTCATCATCATCTCATAAAGGGACTCCACCAGTTTGTTGTTGAACTCATGATGGACAATTAAAAGATTATTAAAATCAATGCAGCAGAACCAGAGATGATTTTTTTTTGTCCATAAATTCTTCTTCCTTGTCAAAATCTGGCACCTACATTACCCACAATGCAACTCAACCTTTAACAGTTCGATCCTGGTGTGTGATGCCAAAACCAGCTAATATAGCCCGGAGCTGTTAGCCTCAAGCAGAGATCCAGAGGTCTGGTAAGTTTACTTCACACCACAAGATTTTTTTTCACTTTCAAATTTCTAGCCTTCATTACCAACCAGTGCTGACTCAAATGACATTGCTTGAGGCAATTTATCACTTTTCCCACCTTCAACATTGTTGTTCAGTCCCTTAATGTCAGACACTTCTGAAATAGTTGAAACAATAGTTTGCTTTCAATAGTTGAAAGCAACATTGCATTTTGTGCGATTTGGCACCCTCGAAAGTTTTATAATGCAACACCACTGTCGTAAATACAAATCCCAGGTCTGTAACAATTTGTCAGACGTAATGTAGGCGCTGACTACAAACAAAACTCATTACATCATAACAATGTTATGTGTTGAAAACTTGTATGTTGAAGTAAACATGTATGTAACACTGTGATCCTACCCTCTCACTGAAGTTACATAGTGCAGAAACGAGTGATAGGAAGATGGAGTGGCTGAGACAGAGACACCATTCACCCTATTACAAGACACTGTGCCATCAAAATGAGTTTGAAGCTGTTGTTTTTAGGTAAAAAAGTTACATAATGTTGTTTTAAGTCAAGATCAACTTGCCAGCTTTTACAGTCATAATGGAGAGCTGATGTGTTGTATATCATTCAGCAAATGAACTAATTACAGACTGGATATGAAATCCACAACAACTCAGTTTGGCTAAAGATAACAATAATTTTCATCAAAATATATTTCAGGATTTGTGTTAAAATGCTGGTGTAATCAATGGTCAAACATACAGAATCTATTCAGTGGTATGAAATGAAGGAGACAATGCTGCAAAGAAAGCCTTTAACAGACTGCGTTATCATATAGTAAATAAGGTATTATATCACCCAGTTCCTCACCGGTATAATGTCCTCCATGCATTCCACCATGATGGTTGCACACAGCGTAGAGGTCGTACAGATAGTCATGGGGGAGGATCATGTCGGCAGGTTGGTGGTGTTGGCCTGAGGGCTGCTTCCAGGAAGGTGGCCAGGCCCCTAAGTTCAGGTTCTTCATACTCTGACTCCTCTTAACTACGTGGGGGGCCATGTCCAAACCAGTCAGGGGGAAACGTACCAGGGTTGAAAGCTTGTTCCTCCGCTCACCCACCTGTTTCAACATTTATTATTCATAAATGCAGTACAAATATGCGCAGGCATGAAAAAGAACACACACATTTTTATGTGAGTATATGTAACAGACATGAATTTAATACTGAATTGATTAAACAGCTATCAAATTAATGTTGCAGCAAATAAAATAAAAACACGAATAAAAATGCTATGGTTTTGGAATAATATCTCGTCAAAGAATAATGTGGTAGGAAGATAAAAAAAATGTCCCTCAGTATGGATTTTCCCTTCAAATTACTCTTAACTACTGAAGACCAAGTTCCACTATGTACCTCCGGGGACCGGCTCACTATAATGATGGAGGAACTCTGCACACCCCAGCTACCACACAGACTGTGCAGATCACTGGTATCTGGAGTCCAACATAGTTACTGACTGAATTCTAATTCCAAACCTGCAAAAACTCACAGGTCAGAGGAGAGAAACGATGGTGTGGGATGGAAGCTTGCAGGCAAGTGCCTGATGTAGCTGGCTGGGCTTAGACCCATGAGCCCTGACTGGGCTCAAGGCTTAACAAGGTGCCACCTGCTTGTGAGACCACAACCAGTGAGGAGAGGCAAAGCAGTGCCAAAAAAGGTGCAGGCACAGCTGAACTTTACCTTGGCTGCAAATTGGTTTTCATTATGTGTCCTGTCATGCCTCTGAGGGACAAAGAGCCATAGCTCTGTGGGAGGAGAGTGGGAGTGGTGCCAGCTAAAGTGGGATATGTTTGCAGGTATCAGCTGTAAAATGAAAGACTTAGATAAAAGTGAGGCAAGGGATGTGAAAGGCAGTAATAAAAAAAAAAGAAAGAAAAGCACCCACATTTGCAAACACTAACAAAAAAATAAAGAAGATAACACTCTTTTTAACAGCATTTATAATAATGCAGGCAACTGTATATTACACCAAATATGATATCCCCTTGTTGTTGTGTTGGTCACTAAAGTTTGGCTACTCAAAAGAGACCAATTAAAAGCAGAACTGAAACTGCACAAGGTCAAGATATCATGACATCCAATTAACACACTGCAAAGTAAAAAGTA